>NC_133973.1:96664135-97304628 GCF_047716275.1 Strix uralensis | reverse complement strand
GGGAAAGGAAAGGAAAGGAAAGGAAAGGAAAGGAAAGGAAAGGAAAGGAAAGGAAAGAAAAGAAAAGAAAAGAGAAAGAAAAGAAAAGAAAAGAAAAGAAAAGAAAAGAAAGAAAAGAAAAGAAAAGAAAAGAAAAGAAAAGAAAAGAAAGAAAAGAAAAGAAAAGAAAAGAAAAGAAAAGAAAAGAAAAGAAAAGAAAAGAAAAGAAAAGAAAAGAAAGAAAAGAAAAGAAAAGAAAAAGGTGATGTCTTCTGTCTCTGTGTGGCCAGATGTGTATGTCTATTGTGCTTATGAGTATGTACACATCTATCAGGAATACATGCTGAGACATTTCTGGTGACACCTGGGGAAATAGAGTCAAAGCAATCTTGCACTTATTGGGCTACCAGGTTAGGCAACTCCTAATAGTTTCAAATTAACTATGTGAATTTTTTAGACTACAATAGAAACTATTAGTTTTACCCAAGGCTAGTTTTAAAGTAATTAACAATTTTACATATTCTATGGTAGTTTTACCCAAGGCTAGTTTTAAAGTAATTAACAATTTTACATATTCTATGGTAGGAGACTGACTGTATTGTAAAACATTAAACTGTTAAATAATAAATGTTCAGGTTCTTAAAAAGTTAGATTAATATATCTAGACAGGACTAATAGAACATAATTGTCCTATAAAAGTCTGAAATTAATCACTCAGCCATTAAGAGCATTTTTATGTATAAAAATATAAAAATGTATCCAGGTATCAGTTTATTTTATTTATGGTTTCAGATTCTCAGTTTCTCCCACTTTCTAGATAGAGACAACAGTTATTATATAGTTATTTATATAGTGTTTACTTCAAAAAATATGACCATAGGAATTAAACATTGCTGATGGTGAGATGAAACATATTTTAATTAAATTAGAATCATAGAATCACAGAATATCTCAAGTTGGAAAGGACCCATAAAGATCATCGAGTCTATCTCCTTTCTCCTCACAGAACTACCTAAAACTAAATCATACGACTGAGAATATTGTCCAGGTGCTCTTTGAACTCTGACAGGTTTGAATGATGTCTGTGTGTTCTAATATTTGTTTTACTCTACTGTCAAAGTGGATATTAAACACACCAACCAGTGGTTTCATCAATTATCTGTTAAGTAGTTAGCAATCTGCTGCAATGTTTCATGTTTGCTTGTAAATTTGCTCATTTTATTCTGAAATCCCTTAGCTCATTCACGAACATGTCATGGTAATAAAGTAATAATGTTTGTTTTCTATAAAAAAAGAATCTGAATATTACTGTGAGATAAAGAAAAAGGCACTTCTATTTTTATTAGTTCTATTTTATACTATCTCCATCTTTTCCACAAATGCCATTATACAGTATAATTTTATATTAACAACTTCATCTCCATCCTCTTCATTATCTGTGAAATATTTATGAATTGTGCTTTGCTGGCATTATCAGTATGCTATTTAATATATGAAATCACTATTTTTTTTTCACTAATATTTAATACATAACTCTTCAGTTACTGACTATTCCATTTACAGGTTGCCTTGCTCTTCACCTCTTTCTTCATTATGGTCAGCTGTTAGCCTTCTCACAATTCAGTCCTGTCTGCCATATTCCAATCTTATGGAATACACCATCATTACAAATTGAAACCTATTAAATATGAATCACTTCAACCTGAGCAATGTGTAATTGCAGTAATCATCCTTAGAGTTCATAAAAAAACATATGGAGTTATTTTATATTAAAGCAGTATCACACCGAAATTTATATTTCTGGCTTTTTGCCTTCATTCCAATACCTGTATATGTTGGACACATTTTTCTGCTAACCGGATATAATTGTTAAATATATTATATTCATTGAGCTTCCAGTAACAGTGACATAGAATTTGATCTTGTAAAAATATTCTCCTGAATCTCAATCATGGTATGACACAGAGTATGAATTTATGGAAAACCCAGCATATTTAGAAAAGGTGGATCCATATGGTCTAACTTCAGATATCATCTAACATAAGAACTCTTCACTGTGAGTTCCATGTTGCTACTGAATATTTGTGTGTGGATAGATACATACAACACAATCACAGAAGGTTTGAAGTTTGAAGGAACATCTGGAGATTGTCTGGTCCAATCACCCTGCTCAAGCAGGGCCACCTGGAGCCAGTTGCCCAGGTTTCCAGATGGCTTTTGAATATTTCCAAGGTGGGAGACTCCACAACCTCCCTGGGCAACCTATGCCAATACTCAGTCACCTTCACAGCGAAAAAGTGTTTCCTGATACTTGAATGGAACCACCTGTATTTCAGGTTGTGCCCATTGCCTCTTGTCCTGCCACTGGGCAATGCTGAAAAGAATCTGACTCTGTCCTCTCTGAACCTTTTTTTCAGGTATTTATACACATTAGTAAGATCCCCTTGAGCCTTCTCTTTTCCATCCTCTCTCAGACAGATGCTTCAGCCCCTTCACCATCTTTGTGACCCTTTGTTGGATTCTCTCTAGTATGTCCATGCCTCTCTCTCATACTGAGGAGCCCAGAACTGGACATAGTACTACAGGTGTGACCTCACCAGTGCTGAATAGAGGGGAAGGATCACCTCCCTCAACCTGCTGGCAATGCTTTGCCTAATGCAGCCCATTAACTTTCTTTTCAGCAGGGGTATATGGTTGGCACATGTCCAGCTTTTTGTCCATCAGGACTAACAGGTCCTTTTCTGACTAGCTGCTTTCCAGCTGGACAGCCCCTGGCATATACTGGTGCCTGTGGTTGTTCCTCCCCAGGTGCAGGATTTTGCACTTCTTGTTGATATTCATGAGGTTCCTGTCAGACCATTTCTCTAGCCTGTCAAGGTACCTCTGGATGGCAGCATGACTCTCTGGCCAATCAGCCACTCCTCCCAGTTTTTGTGTCATCAGCAAACATGGTGAGGTTGAAATCTGTCTCATCATCGAGATCATCAAGATGTTGATCAGGATTGGACCCACTATTAACCCCTGGGGTACACAACTAGTCCTCCAACTAGACTTCATGTTATTGATCACTACTCTCTAGGTCTGTCCATTCAACCAGTTTTCAAACCACCTCTTTGTCTGCTCATCCAGCCCATACTTCATCAGCTTCTCTTTGAGGATCTTATGGGACACAATGTCAAAAGCCTTAATGAAGTCAAGGTAGACAATATCCAGTGCTCTCCCCTCACCTACCAACCAATCATGTCATCATTGAAAGTTGGTTAAGTATGACTTCCCTTTGGTAAATCCGTGCTGACTACACTTGAACACTGCTTTATCCTTAATGTACCTGGAAATGGTTTCCAGAATTTGTTGCTCAACTTCCCAGGTACTGAGGTGATGCTGATCAGCCTGTAGTTCATAGAACAGAATCATAGAATGGTTTGGGTTGAAAGAGACCTCAAGGATCATCTAGATCCAACCCCCCTGTTGTGGGCAGGGACACCTTCAACTAGATCAGGTTGCCAAAATCCCAACCAACCTGGCCTTGTACACTTCCAGGGAGGGGGCAGCCACAACTTCTCTGGGCAACCTGTTCCAGTGACTCACCACCCTTACAGTAAAGAATTTCTTCCCTATATGTAATCTAAATCTACCATCTTTCAGTTTAAAACCATCACCCCTTGTCCCATCACTACATTCCCGGATAAAGAGTGCCTCCCCCCCTTTAAGTACTGGAAGGCCACTACAAGGTCCCACTGAGTCCTTATTTTCTCCAGGCTGAACAACCCCAACTCTCTCAGCCTGTCCTCATAGGGGAGGTGCTCTAGCCCCCTGATCATCTTTGTGGTCCTTCTCTGGAGTTGCTCTAACAGGTGCATGTCCTTCTTATGCTTGGGTCCCCAGAGCTGGACACAGTACTCCAGGTGGGGTGTCAAGAGAACAGAGGGGGAGAATCACCTCCCTCTACCTGTTGACCACACTTCTCTTGATGCAGTCCAGGAAAGAGCGGGCTTTCTGGGCTGTGAGTGCACATTGCTGGCTCACATTTGGTTGTCTATCCACTAACACTCCCAAGCCCTTCTCCACAGGGCTTCTCTTAGTTCCCTGGGTCCTTCTTCTTGTCCTTGTTGCAGATATAAACACATAATATCAATGTGTGCATACCCCTATGTATATTTAATATATATCAGTTGAGATTGCTGTGATGGGACCATTTAGAAGACAGGTGAATTAGACTAGTTTCAAACTTCAAAACTGAATTGACTGGATTGACGTTCATTAATTCCTGTTTCACATGGTGAGTCCTTAAACATTATCAGTCACTATTATTATGCATAAAAAATCCCTAATCCTCCACAAACTTGTCTTATATAAGCTGTGATTGTACAATACTACTGAGCAGAGGCCAGACAGTTACCATTAACACTGTGGTACTGGATTGTTCTTACCCACAGAGACAGAGATGGAAGATCAAGAGCACTTTGAGGAGGGTGGCTAGAACAGAAATGGTCTTCTGTCTTCACCACCTTTCTTCACTCATCTTTGGTATTTATAACCTTTGCACTCCCCAGAAGAAAAGGGGGTGATGTCATCTGCTCCTGACACAGTTTTTGTTATTTTTATGACTGGATCTCATCTGGGTTTCACTAAGCATCTTTTCTGGTTATTCAGCAGGATTGTTGGGGTTCCATCAAACACTTTTCCTGTTTATTATCACAGTCTTGTGATATCTTGCAGATTTTACTACTTACACTTGGTTTCCTGTATGCTGTTTATTCATCTGTACCACAAGTTCCCCTTTGCTCCTCTTAAGTTACATACTATTTATACATTCGTGTTTAACTGTCTCACAAAATACTTGTTGCTAGTTATGCAACTAGTTTTTTTCCAATGCTGGAAAATACTTAGATATTACTGTGTTTCTGACTGGGTTGAAGACCAGCAAATATTGGGAAGGAAAATGAAAAGAAGAATTGTTCCTCTTAATTGTTCCCCTCTTTCTAGACTGAATACAAAGTTTAAATCATCTGTATTTAGTGTCAAGATTATATGAGATAAATTCAGTAAGTTTGCAGACACCAAGTTGGGCAGGAGTGTTGATCTGCTTGAGGGTAGGAAGGCTCTACAGAGGGATCTTGACAGTCTGGATTGATGGGCCAAGGCCAATTGTATGAGACTCAACAAGGCTAAGTGCTGGGTCCTGCACTTGGGGCACAACAACCCTGTGAAACACAACAGGCTTGGGGAAGAGTGGCTGGAAAGCTGCCTGGCAGAAAAGGACCTGGGGGTGCTGGTCAACAACTGGTTAAATATAAGCCAGCAGTGTGCCCAGGTGGCCAAGAAGGCCAATAGCATCCTGGCTTGTGTCAGAAATAGAGCGGCCAGAAGGACTAGGGAAGTCATCATTCCTTTGTACTTGACACTGGTGAGGCCACACCTTGACTACTGTGTTTAGTTTTGGGCATGTAGACATGTAGACATATAGACATGGCGCTTAGGGACATGGTTTAAGTGGTGGACTTGGCAGTGTTAGGCTAATGGTTGGACTCAATGATATTAAAGGTCTTTTCCAACCTAAATGATTCTATGATTCTATGATTAATACTAATGTCTTTAGAACAGGAGAAGGGTTTCCTGGTAGAAAAACACAGATCTTTATTCCTGTATCTTCTATCACTGACTTGTTAAGGAACAAATAATATAAAACTTCTTTCTCAGATAAAGGCATCACTCATGGATGTTACATATTGTCACACAAAGCTTTGCTAGGACAGTGACATGAAGAATAATCCTGCCTGCTTTGTATATAGCTGCTCTTTACTCTTATGTTTCTTTATTGTACTAATCTCCTTTTGACTGTCAAATTTCATTTTCCTCTGTGTTTAAGCCATTTTCTGAAGTGTTATTAAGCAGAGCTCATCAAAAACTTTGATCAGGAACATTCTTTTAACTGAAAAGGTATTTTCAACTGTCCAAAAAGACTGTGTTTGAATGAGTTTTGGAAGAAAAAATAAATAATCTGAAAACCATAAGTCTTTAAAAGTTTACATTATAATCTCTTAGCTTCTTACCTAGGACACTGTGGAATTTATTAAGGTGTGAGTACCAAAACATGAAAGAAGAAATATAGATTTGAAGATTTGTTAGTAACTGCTTTCAACTCTTCCCTAGATTTGCTACCAGAAGCAATTGTCCTAGAACTATAACAAAAGCAAGCATAATTAATTAAGTCAGTCATAAGACAACTTTAGTTTTCAAAATAAAATAGTCTGGCATGTAACTGATTTATTTTTATAAACCAACTGTAAATCTCATATTCAGCTACAGTGATGAGTAACTTTGACAGGAATACTAAGATTTAGAATAAATGAGTACAACTAGAAGTCATTTTCTGTAATGAAGAAAAAAAAGCAGTTTATTAGAACATTGCCATACAATCCATGTTTCCTACTTTGTAACTGAAAATAATACATAGCATTTGAGGAAGAACAGGAAACCATGAACCTATAACAATATTTAATTCTGTTGACATTTCCTCATTCCCTGATAGAATTGTGCTCATAATATGTTGCTTTATTCTTTAAATGAGAACACAAACCATAGTTTAATATTTAATTTTTTAACGTATATCCCTGACTTATGTGTGGGCTTTTTTTTTTTTTCCCCATGACAAGATGATTTATTTGTTTGCTTGTTTGTTTGTTTGTGTAATTAAACTGGAATTAATCACTGTTAGAGAACTAAAGAGCAAATGTAGCAAAAAGAAGACCAAAGTAGGTGGTAGTTTAAGAGGTAATCAATGTCTTCAAAATGTATTGCAATTTCCCTTTCAGGCCGTGATATTCTTACAGCCTCACAGCTCTGCTAGAACTAGCTGTAAGTTAAATGCTGGGTTTATAACTAGCAAAAGATACTGTGACTGGATGAGGCTTTCAGGATATATTACTATTCTTTGGGTCTTTTCTACTTATCTAAACTGATCTAAAAGGCATAAAACTTGTAGGCAGGGCCCAATCTGTCTTTCTTATGCAACCACCTTGTACCACAGCTTAGATGGTTGCATGGATATCTAACTTTTGCTGTATTTTTCTAACTCCCTTTATTGTCTGGAGACAAGTAGGCACCTCAGGGGGGACCTCATTCTACCTAAATCAGACACCTACCTTAAAATTGGGTAAATTGTTCACTGGTGGTATATTAACTGCAGAAAGAATTGTGGTTGATTAGTTGTGTGCAGACAACTGAAACAAGACTTTAACTTATTTCTACTTTAAAAATCTAATGCTTGCAGAATTGTAGAGGGAATGTCAATGATGAGACTTCAGCATTGTACTTTTCAATAGCTGAAAATAGATGTGTTAAATCTCAGCACTTTCTTGAACCAGCTTACTAAACCTTAGGTTCAAGCTTAACTGGGTGCTGAAGTAAAGCATATCAGATCTTACTCTGAAAGGACTCTTTTTCTTTATTTTTTACATATCCCTGATTCTATTTGACTTCACAGTACAACAAATAACTTCCCTCTTTTGCTAGAGCTTTCACTTAGAAAATTCAGAAATGAAGATGAGGAGATAATTAAGGGATGCGAAGAGCAACTGCCTTCTCCAGCTGCTTCATCCCAGGATCCCTCTTGTCCGGTTGCTGGAGCCCAGCCTGATGTGTGTACACACACACAAACACACACACATGCACATGAGCATGCAGACACACACACACAGAGGATACAGACAGGACAGGTCATACAGACAGACACAGACAAGGCGCTGCCCCCAGCAGCACCCACACTCAGGACTCACACCAGACATAGGCACAGACAGCCACATCCCCTCCTCCTCTTGGGCTGGCAGAGGTCATTGGTGAAGCACACACACTGCAGTCTCTAGGTTCAATGGCACACATGCATCCGTGGATCCCCCGAGCACTGGCACAGCCCGTCTGCCGGCCCAGAAGCCCTGCCTGGATCCTGGCCCCCCTTACTCATCCCACGGGTTTCCAACTCCCTGGCTGGTCCAGCCGGCTGCTCGTTGCACACACGCAGCACTCACACACTTGTCCGGCAGGTACCCCACGCTTGTGGGTCCTCTTGAATACCAGCACAGACCCTCTGCTAGCCCTGACTGGACCTGGGGCCTCCTACTCACCAGCTGGTCCAGCTTGGAGTTTGCCAGTGAATCCACACAAACACCTCATGCATGCTCTCTTTGGGGAAGGTACAGACACTCACCCCCAGCAGCCAGCACTGAGCCCCTTACTGGCCTCACTCAGTCCCATCCCTGCAGTAACTGTTTTGAGACACATGCTGTTCCTGCCCCAGTGGCTGGAGGTTAAAGACTCCACTGGCTCCATTAGCTGATGTTGAGACCCCACTGGCTACAGCAGCTGACAGCACAGGTCAGGGGAGGGTCACCATCCCTGGTCTGACCCTAGGAGATGGCACCCAGTCCCCTCATACCAGTCCCCCTGCTAGCTGGCACTGAACCCTTGCACACACAAGGGTTAGGGAGTGCAATTACACTGAGAGATCATTATGAGAATATTTAATAAGACCAACTGCAGTGATCAAGTATAGGGATCAACCAGACAAGTGTACTGACCAGCCTTGTTTTGTATGCAGCTGACCTCTTTTATATCATTTTCTGTCTACCCTCCTTTGCTCCTCTCTTCTCCCCCTTCCCCTGAACGTTCCCCCATGGGTCTGTACAACTCTTTCAATACCCACATCCCTCCCAGTCAGAGTGTCCTCTGGTTTACAGTCTTACTGGCTACAAAGTCCAGGTTGATCTTCCTGGAATTGGCACCTGTAGTTTCTTGATAGCCAATCAATGAGTGTGAGTGGCAAGGTTTGTGTCTTGTCTCCATATGTGTTTTGTCAGTCTGTGTCTCTCATTATCTCCCTTATCATTTGTCCCTCAGATTTGTGTCTCTGTAAGTTCTTATTTATTATACCTTTTCTTATTATCCCTTTTTGCATTTAAAAAGGTCCTTGACCAGATAACCTTAAAGGAGCAGATGCTCTCTCCTGCTTGCCTTTACAGAGATCACTTATGCATTAGCTACAGGGATTTTAGTATTGAATCCACAGTAAAACCAACCAACAAAAAAACTCAAACAACAAAAATACCCAAACACTCTCCTCCCAAAACAAAACCACAAACAAACAAAAAAACCCCAACACCCAAAAAACAACTATCACCTGGTTATCAGACATTTGAGTATGGTAGTGTATTGGAGAAGTCTCATAAGTGCCAAAGGAATAGTCAAACAATCAAAATAAATATCATCTCACTTGCTCTCCATCAGATTGTTTGACATGTCTTAGTTCTGGTAATGCTCTATTCATCCACAGAACCTCAAGAATAGTCTCAAGATTCAAGTGTATGTGGCAAATAGAAAAAATGAATTACTTGGCCTCTGAAACATATGTAAATCTTTTCTAAGCACACAAAAGACACAAAAAATATTTTATGTTTTCTTATACTAACTTCTATGAACTCATTGTGTTCAGATCAGAAAAAATAGTCCTACTAAATTGTAAGGGAAAGTTCTTTGACACAAATGAGGACAAGCTTCTGAAATGAAGAGTTTCTCATTTTCCAAAACATATGTCAGAACAGGAGTACAAAAACAGGACTAAATTTGGGACTTAATTTTAAAGAGTTAAATAAATTAGCCTGCCTTTTTTTTTTTTTTTTTTTAAAAAAAGACACTCCCGTAAAAGAAATAAATCAAAAACCAGGATTCCTTACCACAGAATGGAAACTAAATAATGCAAAAGGCTGCAGGCAGAGTGCTTTGCTATTACTGAAATATTTCAAATTAAGTAGGGTTTCAAAATAATACTGTCTTGAAATGTGCGTTTTTGCAGACTAAGGCAAACTGTCAAGATTAGTATATGGTGATATATACCTTGTAATCACAGCCCCCTCTGGTAGCAAGAGAATACATTCAGCATAATGAGAAATAGTCAGCTGTTTCAAGATTAAAATAAAAATGAAAGATAAGAGTGTATTTGAAAATTGTTGCTCAGTCTTACAGATATATGGCATGGTTCTTTAAGATTTGAAGATTCAATAAAATTTACTGTATTTATATACTCTGAAAGTGGTTCTGCATATAGAAGTCTTTACATGTCATTTTATAGGCAGGCTTAGGAGGGAAAAGCTGAGGGAGAGGTAATAGATTTGCAACATTGCATTTGCTTTTTTCATGTTAGCATGAATTTTCAGGTAAAAATGATCCAGAAGTCAGCAAAAAAGTTTCTGTTGTATTTTGTGATCTTTCAGGATCCAAGATGCACATCATTTGAAAAGACTAAATATAAAAGTGTCACATACAAGGAAGAAAATGAAAAGCAAAGAAAAACTTTAAATTGCACCAATGTGTACTGATAAGTAGATGGATGGTATTTTTGTTTGCCTCTGTTATATACACAGAAAAAATGACAATCGTATAGTCCTTGTTGACTTACTAGAGCTTTGGGTGCACCATATATCATTTCTGTCTGCTATATGCTGTAAGATATCTTCCTGCACTTTATTAAATAAAATGATAATGTCTGAACTACTGGCACACTTATTTCCTAGACTTCTTTCATTCTTTTTGATTGTTTTCTTGATTGATAACAGACATACCCACTCTATTTCAAATCTCAGGTTATTGTTACATTTTGTTTGAAACTTTCAACAGTCAGGTCAGTCACGGAGCAATAAAGTTGAAAATTATCATTTCTCTAGAATAATTTCAGAGACATGTCCCATGGAGGTTTGTCTTCCCACAAACTCATGCATTTTTATTATTACTGTTTTTCCAATGCCCAGAAACATTGATGGATGTTGTATAGAAACAATAGCACTAAAAAAACCCATATATATTTACCATCTCTTCCCACTGGAACACAGAAGTAGAACATACAAGAAAATGATAAGGTGATACTAACGGTCATCTTGGCATCCTCATTTGTGAAGGTGTTTCTGTCTATTTTGTACTTCTTTTATTTTGCCTCTCCTTTTAAAGTTTCTCTTCACAAGACCCTCATGATTTGCCTGATACAATTGTTTTGCATATCTTAAACAAAAGATAAAGTGTAATATGTTGAAGGTAATTTCACCCTTCTCTCCCCCTTTGCACTGACCAGTGAGGGGCAAGGGTATCTATACTGGCTTATCAACCTTAACCAAGATTTAAATTATTGCATTAAACTTCACTGCTGGGGAGGTCAGTTACGGTAATTCAGCTCATTGGTTCAGTATTCATCAGTGCATTTGACCTCAAATTCTGTTTCCTAATAGCTACACATGTAAAATGTCTCCAGTTTATTCTTGTTTCCTACTACATGTTTCTGGTATAGTCCATTCTTATTCCATAAGGAGAAGGAGATAACAAAAAATGCACTGCTAGGAAAGATCAGATAGAAATGTAACATCCTATGATTTGGAAATATCTGTATGTATTTACTTCCTCAAAGTTGCTATAACTTTCCCAAGCTGGAGAAAGCTTATCCTGATGAATGAGCATGATGGATGATGAATGATGGAATGAATCTTGTTTATTTTTAGAAACATAGAATCATTTAGGTTGGAAAAGAACCTTGAGATCATGGTTGTATGTTGTGGATGCCCCCTCCCCAAGGCCAGGTTGGATGAGCCTTTGAGCAACCTGGTGTAGTGGAAGGTGTCCCTGACCATAGAACTAGATGATCTTTAAGGTCGCTTCCAAACCAAACCATTCTATGATTCTGTGATCACTGAACCCAACCACTACCAAGTCCACCACTAAACCATGTCCCTAAGTGCCACGTCTACAAGCTAGTAAGCCTTATTTTATCTTTAGGACAATTGCTGAAAACATCAACCACATATTCTATTTTTTACCTTTAAAAACGTACTATTTTTGCCATCACTTTACATATAAACCAATGTATACCTTTCTTCATCTTACCTGGGATATCATTCTGGTCAGTAATCTGAATGATAATGTGTCAGAATTAATGATTGATTATTCTCAGTATCTCTACATTTTCCTAAAACATACAGTATATTCTTACATCATTTTGAATAGCATTTATTTCACCTATCTTCAGATGCCTGAAGTTAGATGTCTGGTTTAATTCAGTTTTCTAGCCTTTTTCTATGCTCAGAGAACAATTTGTTTCTTTCAGGGAGAGATTAAATCCTAAGAGAAGTTTAAGATATGTGGAAAGAATTTTGGCAACAACTATCATGACAACGTGTGATAATAAAATTTGCTTTGGTTACAAAAAAGATTTCTTATATTGCTGTAACTGTGTTATGAAATGTCTTACAATTCCATAAAGCCCCTCAGGTTTAATACCTCATCCTGAACAGGATTTCTTTCACAAGACCCAGAGGAAATAATTTACATGACACTGGTGCCAATGATGCTGCTGGATTTCCTGTCCCACATATGCATTTTGAATATAATTAAAAAGTAGCACTTTCTGTAACTGAATTACTTCTAAAGCCCCACAAAAACACACTGGGGCTTGAGATCATCTGTATTCTTGGTAAATTCTAGAGATTGCAGAAGACTACCTGTCTGCAAATCTCTTAGCAATGTTTATTTCTTATAGGTTAACTAATATGCAGTAGGAAAAATATTTAGATAGACAGAAAAGCAATGATCACAGAAGACAGAGAAGTCATGCTGAAAGAAACGCTGAATATAACAAAAGCAGCTAGAAATACATTATATTGCTCTTACTACTTAGCAGGACAGTAGAGGGAGACCCTAAATGGCACAAAACTCTAAGATGTTTATTTTAATACTGTCAAGAAGATTTTTTAAATCTCGGCTTGGTTTATTTTATGCAGTCCTTAGCTCTCCAAAACAGAGAAAAATCAACTTTCACTCAATGTGCAAAAAAAACCCCAAACCAAAACCAAACCAATATCTACAAATTCTTTTTTTCTTGGGACTTTGAAGCAGTCTTAAATTTCTTCAAAGTTACTGAAATGATTAACCCTGCAGTGACAGTGTCTGTTAGTTTCACAAAACTATAATGAATTTCATATGATAAAGACTTTTTGCACTTACATATCATTTAATAAAACAGGTGGCAGCACCCAGATATTAATAAAGCAAACATCTTTATTTCCCTTCAGTAACAGAACTTGGTTTACTTTTAGACAATGACAAGATTTTGTTCTTTCACTTACTACAGATTTATGCAAATTTCATCAAGGAGTTTATATGTAAGTTCCCTCTGAATTAAACTTTACTGTAAAAAAAAAAAAAAATTTGACCATCCAAAATATTGAGATGAAATAACACTCTGAACTCTTTATTCATAATTTCAATTTAAATGCTGCCCCAACCCCATTTTAGTCTTCTACAAAATGTTGTTAAAAGTAAAATAATTTCTTTGAGTGAGAACTAGATTAAAAATATCTCTTATCTACTTATAATTTATTGGGAAGAAACTTATCTTTTTTTCCGCAGTATCATCATGCACAAAAGCAGGTGTAACATACTGTTATTCATGAGCTGACCTAATAAAACTGAATGTAAAAGAAAAAGAACTGGGGGAAAGCAACCTCCATAAGGAAATTAAGGAACCTGTGAAGATTTTAGCTTGACTAAAATAGAGCTTAATTTGGAATTATTTGGTCTTGATTTGTAAAAACTTATGAAAGCTTAAAAAGTCAAACCCACACCCCCTTTAAAAGATATTAACTCATTGTTAAGAAATTAATTTCCTATAATTTTTTTTTTTTTTTTTGTCAGCCTTAGGAGGGAGCAGGACACTTTTTCCTGTTGTGTAGTGATTTAAAAGTAGTTCTGCTGACAAAACTTTATTTGGGGTGAAGTAAGTACTGGAAATTGTTCCTACATTTGAATGTGCCAATTTACAGCAACGAATAGTGCTTTGCTGGCAAGGTTTCCTAGGAGTTAACTTTTTGGACATTGTTACTCTAGCACAGCAGACCACATACAGATATTACTACTTCACTACCCCTATCTACAGGATGAGCATGATCACTATCCCAGAAAACTTATCTACAGGTGGAGTAACTGACAGTAGCTGAGAGGATTCACTTAGAAAACTAACATTAATTGTTCTTGTTAATTTCCATCTCTATTTGTGTTTCTAAATGTATTCATAAATCTTCAGAGGCCACCTAAAAAAAAATTGTGAAAGCTAAGCTGAAGATTCTGTCATTTCTGTCATTGTTTTGACAACCCAAATCAAACATTTCTTTGGATGTTAATGGTGAAGACTTCTAATTCTTAAAATGATCCTATAGTGAATATAATTAAATTGGCTTCTTAAAGCAGCTCTTTAGATATTGATTATATAAAGATAAGTAAAAAGATGGAACTAAAATTCCCTTTTTTATTAACATGTGTTCTTAGCCCTTGTATTCTAGTAGGGGGAATAAATGTATAATATTATTTATTTAATTATTTATTTTTAAATAAATTGAGTGGAACATTTAAAAGAGGGTGTGGAAGATAAAAAAAATGAGTGCTGTAAGTTCTTGAGTAATGTAATTTGCAAGGAATAGAAATATTTAAATTAGCTTAAATTTTTCTTATGGTTTTACAGACAAAAAGTCAATTCGTCTTTTACAACAGAGATGACACAAGGAATAGGGTTAAACTGTCCAGAAATCAGCATTACCTCCATTGAAATATCTGGGAAATTATCATCTAATGCAGTTCCTGCTGCTCAAGTCATCTAACAATGCCAAGTTTGTACAAAACAGGTATGCAGGGATCCTTGGCCATATCAGACTTTAGCAGGAATATAGAGGTCTGTAGAAGAAACATCTACAACTCAGTTAAATACTTCAGGTACCTTAATATTCAATGAAGAGAAATAACTTTTTCAGTCACCATTCTTGCAACCTGTTTTAGATATGTAAGTCAGTATAAAACATGCAAGGTGGTATCTATAGTATCCTAAGTTGGTATAAGTGTAATTTTCTTTATTGGCTGTAAAGGAAAGCTGTGGTGGCTAGCTCATATGTCACAGATGTCTATACTTTAGATCCAATGTGAATTGTTTAGATGAATCCACGTGCCATAGCTCGCTGAGATCCACAACCTGTCTTCCTTCTGTCTTAGATCCTGTCCCTCAAAATTGATTCCAAGGTCAGCTTTTTAAGGAACTAGGTCCCTTCACAGCATCAGAAACACTCTGTGAATTGTCAGCTCTGAGCTTATGGAAGATAAAAAAATTGCAACCAGGCTACTCAGTGAGAGGGATATGCCAGACTCATAAATACACATACTGTGATCTTCACAGCAAGACCCAAAAATCCAGGCCTTCTTTAATTACAAAATGAGAAAGTCTGGAGCTGTTCTGCTGTGTTTTTTAGGCACCAGATGTCCTGGAAAGGGAAAAAGAGTTTAGAAGCAAGAATGTTTAAAATAAATTATGAACAGGAAGAAAGTATATACACTCACACATGGCTTATTAAGTCACATAAGGCTCATTATTCTGGGGTTTCAAAATACAATCTTAGTTTTGAACTTAATCACACAATTAAACAATGTTGCAGTATCTTATTTTGTGTTAGTGTAGATCTTTATTCAAAACATATGAAAGTAAATGAAAAAATAGCTATTGATTTCCCTGGGTTTAAGATCAGACTCTCTGAGCTGTATTTTTACATGAAAGATTCTTAATCTTTATACATTATAGACACTGATGAAAGAGCAAATTGAAATGGCCAAAGAAATAATATTTTTATATGATTTTTTTTTCTCTGGAGCCCATAGGACACTTTCTTTTCTCTTACGCTCTGTGATTTGAACTCATGCCCCCAAAGTAAAAAGAAGACTTTGTTTATTTTGTGGGCTAGAAATTATGATGTTGTTATTCCTAGTGCAGTCATTTTATTGGCCTGACAAAGAAGGCCCTCAGGATTTGTCTGGCCTGTCTAAGTCTGAGCTGACAGTTTTAACTGTTATAGTAATTATCTGGGAGAAGGTGACTATTGTCTGATTTGGCTTAGCTCTGTGATTACCCTCATGGTAAAGGTCTGACAATCCTATGTAGTCACTAAGAAAAAAAAAACGTTAACCCTTCAGAGTGTTTTGGGAAACTGTTATAACTAATAGCTAAGTGGTGCAAACCCCCAAATGTTTGATGGGAACCAAGGGAAAAAAAAAACAGCCCCAAGCGGACCCAAGACTGAGTTAAATTTCCACCACAAACATCCTATTCAACCTGGCAAAGATCTAGCAAAGCTAATGACTCCTCTTAACCTCCTTCACCCCCACCCTTTGGGAGGAGTGAACCTGCAGGTGTTATGTCTCAGAGGTGCACCGGGAGTGAGCCTAATCACAGGTAAATGGATTGATATTAGGAAGCCCATGTCTTCACTGTGTCAATGATTTGTGAATGCTACTATCATTGTAAGTGGACCAATAATAACTATTTGTAGTGTTTTAATTAGACTGTTAAGACTTTAATTAGACTAATAACAAATTATGGAACATGTATCAGTTGTGCTTCCCTTTGCCCATAGAAAGATTTTAAGCATAACTGTTTCAATAAATGTGACATTACTCTGTCTAAATCTCATGAATACCCCAGTCTCTGCTTCGGTCATCTGGACCTGATGGTCATTTTCATGGTCGTTGGTTCAGCTTACTTGAGGAAAGGTATATTGTTATTCCTTTTGTGTACCATATGTAAAATTGTTATTAAACATTGGGGTTTTTTCTATTAAAAATGTTGCTTTTTCTCCTTCCCTAAGGAATCTACCCTTTATTTAGGAGTCTACTACTGCATGAGCACAGTGGAAAATCACAAAAGCTACATTTAGGCTAGTAAATTAAACATGTCTAAGATTGTTGTTTGGTGCTGAGGCCAGCTGGCATAGAACAGCTTGCATTCATATTATTAAATTCTCTTACTCTCCAAACAGTATGGCCACTTCCTAATTAAGTATCCTCCTTCTTCTATGGTATCTCTCAGACAATACTTGGGAATAACTGGGAAATATGTTGCTTGGTATACTGGGTTTGCATGACAAGGCTTTGGTAATGGAGGGGTGACTACAGGGGTGGTTTCTGTACGAAGCTGCTAGAAGCTTCCCCTATGCCCGATAGAGCCAATCCTAGCCTGCTCCAAGTTGAACCTGCTGCTGGCCAAGGCTGGTGGTAGAGCCTCTGTGATAACATATTTAAGAAGGGGGAAAAAACCCTAGTGGGAAAACATCACCTGCAGAGAGGAGTGAGAATATGTGAGAGAAACAACTCTGCAGATGCCAAGGTCAGTGAAGAAAGAGGGGGAGGAAGTGTTCTAGGCACCAGAGCAGAGATTCCCCTGCAGTCCATGATGAAGACCATGGTGAGGCAGGCTGTGCCCCTGAAGGGGGGGTTATAACCCCTGCAGGTTAATAGTGGAGCAGATCTCCACCTGCAGCCTGTGGAAGACCCCATGCCAGAGCAGGTGGATGTGCCCAAAGGAGGCTGTGACCCTGTGGGAAGCCTGCATTGGAGCAGCCTTCTGGCAGGACCTGTGGACCTCTGGAGAGAGGACCTCACGCTGGAGCAGGTTTGCTGGCAGGACTTCTGACCCCACGTGGGACTCATGTTGGAGTAGTCTGTTCCTGAAGGACTGCAGCTTGTGGGAGGGACCCATGCTGGAGCATTTTGTGAAGAACTGCAGTCCATGGGAAGGTCTCATGCTGGAGAAGTTTGCGGAGGACTGTCTCCCATGAGAGAGAGTCCACGCTGGAGCAGGGGAAGAGTGTGAGGAGCCCTCCCCCTGAGGAGGAAGGACTAGAAGAGGTGTATGATGTACTGATGTAACCCACATTCCCTGTCCCCCTGAACCACTGCAGGGATGAAGGTAGAGAAAATCAGGGGTAAAGTGAAGTCTTCAAAGAGAAGGGAGGAGTAGGGGGGAAGGTATTTTAAGATTTGGTTGTATTTCTCATTTTCCTTCTCTGATTTGACTGGTAATAAATTAAACTAATTTTCCCAAGTCAAGTCTGTTTTGCCCGTGATGGCAATTGGTGAGTGGTCTCTCCCTGTCCTTATCTCGACCCACAAGTCTTTTGCTATATTTTCTTTCTCCTGTCCAGTTGAGGAGGGGGAGTGATAGAGCAGCTTTGGTGGGCACCTGGCATCCAGCCAGGGTCTACCCATCATTCTTGGCCCAAGTAAATATATGCCGTTGACTGTTCTTACAATTGAGCATTATAAATAATTGATTTCTACTGACTGGGAAGTGGTAATATAGATTTAACTTAAACATTTTATCTACTTATGTACTTACATATTTCCTTCATTACATACTTAACTATTGTCCCATCACAATAAATGAACACTGTGTAGCCCGTACAAATGTTTCTCATCAAGTACAAGGATAGTTATTCACTGGCTCTATTGTGGAAGCCTGATAGGATGCAGGCCTTGCTAACAACCTTACCATTGAAGAGGAGCTAAGAGACTGATAAAACGAGAATATCCTGCCCCAGAAGGTGCCAGAGGCTGGATGATTGTCCAAGAAGCATGAAGTCAGCAAAAGCTGTAGTAACTGGGGGAAGGGTAAAAGCAGCAGGGGAAGATTGTAACCAGTGACTCAATTCAAGACCGAAAAAATCTTGCCCCCCCCCCAGCACGTGTGCTAATTTGCACAACAAGCAGGGCTAATTTAAATATAACTAACCAATAGCAGATGGAATGGTAATTATGGACCAATGAGTGTAAACTTAGGTTTTTACTAACCATGTAACAAGATAAACAGGCTGTAGGTTTTTTGTGTAGGGTGCTAGCTTTGTGGAATTACCACCTAGCACCAATCTTCTTGCAAATATGGAATAAACTGATATCTTGACTCTGTGTGTAAGACTGTTTTTTTGCACACAAGGTAACAAGCCCTGTTTGTTGGACAACAACTGCTCAGTCATCTATGTAATTAGCTGCTTTACATGGTAGAGAAGTATATTTATACTTACTATATTTCAATGATGGACACCTGAGGCACAGAGCGTAAGGCAAAGATCTAGTTACGTTGCTAGACTACATTTACTTATCTGTTGAACTTGATCCAGCAAACAACTCTGATTTATGCATGGTTTTAATTACATTAGATATGTTAATTAATTTCTCATGTGTTTTAATCTGAAGAGCCTTAAACAGAAGTATGAAACCACGTTTTTCCAGAATAGGTATAAGTAAAGCAACACAGAATAACTCAAATATTGGGGAATTGACGCTCCCCCTCATGAACTTGACTCCATCACTTCCAGAAATGTGAAGAATTTTAGACATTTTAACACAGTTACAGCTCAACTAAGAGGTCAAGATACAAGTAAATTTCTTCTATATTAAAGTGTGCTTGGGTAAGAATAGAGGTGAGAAAAACAAAAGATCTATTTCTTAGAGGATGTTTCAAAAAAAAAAAAAAAAAGAAAGAATTTGACATAGATTATTTGTCTAAATCATCTGTGAAATGGAAATACTGAGGAAATTTTATTTCAGAATTATTTTCTTCAGATGTTAAATTTCCATATTGAAAGTGATATTACTGCATAAATTCCACTCAAAAAATTGTTTGAATACAAGGCATGGCAGAAATGCAGTAAGAAAGATTTGGAATCAGCTATACATGTAAATGTCTATTTATCAGAGAATTAGTATGACTTTCAAACTAAAATTAAGTATGCAGTTATTAAGTTCCAGATTATAAGGGGCTATATGCCTACACTTACGTAAAACACAGTATGGTTTTTGTGGCTGCACTTTTTTTTAATTGAAAAGTTGTTATTTCCAGCGGCATAGTAGCAATATACAGATTCATTGGTTCATATCCATACACATATTCATGTGAAGCTCAACTATGTGAAGCACTCAAGCATGTAATTGATTTAAATAAGGAATGTTGACAAGCATTAAGCTATTTTCTAAGTAGGAGGAGGATTATACACATTCTTAAAACTAAGAACATACTCAAGTGCATTGAATCAAGTCTGAAAAAGGGACAGTAGAATTTGCTGACTCAGTAGCAGCACTTACTGAAGTATTCAGAGCTTTTTTCTTTTCTTTTCTTTTTAAGTGCTTTATTCAAATGCTAATTAGGTTTGTCCTGCTCTGCTTGCTGGAGTTTATAGCTTGAGGCTTCATTACAGCATATTCAGCCTAGTTCAGGTAAGGAAATTATTAACTTTGAAATCTTTAAATCTGAATAGTCTTTAAATTGATTTATCACAATCCTTTTTTGTATGAGGATGGCCTATTCACACTGGCAAACTGTTGTCTGTCTTGCCTACATTTTCCTACTTAAACAGAGTAATTTTCCTTCTCTAAGAGTTAAAATTTTAAAGAATGTTTCCTATCCATATTGTCGTGTAGCTGGCCATATTGTAGAATTGATCTTAGAATGTCCTTATCAAACCTGTTCCCTTTCATAAAAGAATTCAACATTTATAGGAGAGATACTCCCAATGAATGTATTGCTCTCCAGTTGTCCAGGTGTTCTCCAGTTTCACTCTGCTCTCTGCCATTAAGCATTTGCAAAACAAAGCAGATCAGTTTTCTAAAGAATAACGAGAGCACAATTAATCCACATTGTCTTATTTCCTCTTTTTCACAGGGAAAAATTACCCAGGAAATGCAAGGTCTAAATTCAAGGCTGGTGCAGTGAGAATTCAGTTTCTCATCCAATAGTGTTTTCCTAGTGACTAGCCTATTTATCTAGGCTTCCAAGTTTCACATTGGTTAGATTTTCTTCTGGAGAAGCTGGAGGCAAGCGAGGTTTCTGAGTTTGTCCTTTGGCTGTGTTTACAGCATTGACAGATGCTTTCCATGTTTGTATCCTCATCCCTGGGTGTGGGTGAGCTCACATCTGAGCTGTGTCTGGATCCAGCTTCTTCCTGTTCCTCCTCTTTGTGAAGGAAACAAAGAAATCCTGGCATATAAGAAGTCATCACTAGTAAAGTCCTCTCTGAATGTCTGAAGACCAGCATTGTAGGCAACACTGTAACGTACACCTGCCCCATACTTGGGACACGGTTAAGATGCGTACTCAGACAGAAGGATGAGTGAGCACACAAAGGAGAAAACATCCTGCAGTGTAAGCACGGGTAGTCAGTGCATAAATATCAGAATGGGCACATAACATGGCAATTATAAAACCTAGCACAATGATATTAAGGATGCAGTTCCCTTGAAAGATTGGGGGGGAGGTTTGTTTCTGTTGTTTCTGAGTGAAATCCAGAAAAGTTGTTTTAGAGTCCCATCTCTGCAAAAAGTGAAATAAGGAGGATTAGTATTTTTTGACTGCATGAAGAGCATCCAGTGTTTCTATGAGTAGCAGAATCCTTGAAGGTACATTCATTATGGGCAGCTACTTAGAGAAAAACAAGAAAAAATGTGGAAAAAAGAGAACCTCAAAGAAAACAGTCTTTCTCTGGGTTTGGTGATTTACTCAAGGTTTCAGAATAGTGACCCTGTGGCTGACTTCAGGTTAATATATCCTTCCCAGACTGGCTATGTACAATTGTGTTTGAAAAGAACTGACAAATTATTTATCTTCAGAAAGCACAGCCAGAAAAGAATCATTAATTATACTGTTTCTCATTTTTCATACAATAGCTTACCAGTTAGAACAACTGTTTGGGAAGTGGATTATATTGATTCAATTCTTGCTTTATTTTGAGTTGAGATGATCAAATTTGCCTTTTCTAGGAGACTGTTTTAATAACTAAATTCTTCCTTGGAATTTTTTACCCTCTTCTCTTTGGCACTGCATTATAGTGCAAAAAGTAGTTCAAGAGTCATTGGGCCATGGGAGAGGGGGAGAGAGAAAGGAAGGAAAGATTCTGATAATTTAGGCTGATGACAAGGACATTCACCTGAAAAAGTTCCTATGGGTTTTGGTGAGTAATACCTAGCCTCTTGCTTGTTTTAAAAGGAAGAGGAGTGTAGTCATTTAATCTTAATTTATCAGCCAAATCAGAGGTTTTCTCTGAAGGACCAAAGAGAAAATGCTCTCTGTTCTTGAATTTACTTTTTCAAATCATTATAACTGCTTAAAGGTTTGTTTTGTTATACTCTATAACACATTTTCTTGGTACGCAATATACTCTTGATTAAGAGCAGGCTAGATGACAAAACAGTGCAGGAATTTACTACAACAGTGTTAACCCAAGCAAAATGGAGCGGTTGTCCTCAAACCCTCAGGGGTTATCTCTAAAAGATAAGAAAGAGCAGCTGGATATAGCCTTCAAAGGGCCAAAGTGCAGTAAGTTATTTGTCATGGAAGGGGAAGAAATTTGGTCTAGCTGCATTAGCAGCACAACTAGGAAAGGAAAAAAAATTTTAACTGGAAATGATGGTTAAGGTAGAAAGAGTTTAAGCTGGAAACTCATGTTTTGCAAAGCAGAAGTAGACAGAAGAAAAGAAGAAAAAAACTATTGTCATCTACTTATAAGTAAGTATATGTGTTATTGTTACTTTTTTTCATGATATGGTAAAAATTAGCAATATAATATAATGTATCTTCAAAAGAAATAGATTACTGCATATGGTAGGAGAGGAATGGTGTTCACTGACTCAAGTGTTGTAGGGAAGGAAAACTAAGGCAAGACTACATACCAGAGCTTTCAAGCCATAAACAGATCTTGGGACTGTAGCTAAAATAGTGTGGTCTTTGGAAATGGGAAGAAAAGCAGAGAAAGTCAAACAACTGTCAAGCTTCTTGAGGAAACTGGACCATTTATCCAAATGTGGAATCTTTGAAGGGCAAGAAATAAGCTATTCAGCTGCTCTCTTCCTTGCAGGCTAAAGTATTCTCATACCATTGGTCGGGCAACCAAGTTTAGTGGCAGCTAATCCATGATGTCTGTTCTACTGTGGGTTCTCTTCCTTATAGGACTAATCCTTCCCTTGTGAGAGAACACAGTTTGCCATTGACTATTACTGGACCCAGAGTTCCCATTAAGAAGTGCTAGACCATTACAACTAACTTATGGGAAATTTTTTAAAACTTTGCCAGAAAAAGTTAGAAAACTTCTATTAAAAGAGACATCAACCCTTTAAGATAATAACTAACAGTTCTTTCGAAGGAATCATATCACTGGTCACCTAAATGCAGCTCAGCTTTTTTCCTTTCTTCTCCTTTCATCAGCAGACTTAACAGCTGGGGCCTCAGACAGGACACACAATTGACAGATAAAGGACTCAGATGCCAAGGTCTAGAATAAATTTTTTAGCAGCAACATCTGTGTCTGTCGCAAAGCCCTTGGCTGATTTCTTGGCTGGCTGCTTGGCTGCCTCTGCTCTGTCTGTGATTCCAGTGCTGGCTATGCTAATGGCTGTGTAATGGCCCCTGGTGCCCTCTTGGGGAATTAAACTGCTGATAAACTTGCTGGCTTGCCTTGTCCCTGGGATCTTTTTTTTTTAGCTTTGAGTGACCTGCAGCTGGAGGGGTTTGTTCCTTATTTGAGAGGAAGGTCCCTGAACAAATGCTCACAAGTTCAGTATATGGAAGGCCAATTGATGCTGCCAAAGGAATATTTTGCAGTCTGCTGTAAAGTCACATTCTTTTAAGATATAACATCTCCTGAAGCCACTGGAAATACTAAAGATGTCAGAAAGTGAAAAATTCTGGAGATCACAGACTACAAAGTCATCATTCACTCTAGTGAGTTATAAATTACAGAACGGAGGGTTCATTATCTTACAGAACATATGCCTAAGTTTGTCCCCCAGAGAACTGTTTTCTACAAGGGTGGTTGTCTCATCAGAAGGCAGGGCAGGTAACTCTTTATTGGCAAAAGTACAAGATTATGCTTTTGGTTTTAGTACAAGAACTCCTTAAATAGATCCTACTCCCCAAAGGATGTTTGCATGTGTTTAAATTTAAGTGTCCTGTGAACACTCTTTCATTCTCTGCCTGTAGCTACTCAAACTCTCTGGCTTTGCCATGGGCTCATAATGACTATCCAACTGAATTTTAGCCAAAATACTAATGTTCAGTTTCTGCAGACTTACTTTTCAAATACATTCTTGAAGATGAATAGTAAATACAGGGTGATGCTCTTTGCCTAGGAGAAATCCTGCTCCCTTTATGCACAGAAATACAGTAACCCCTCAGGACCTGATTGTTCAATTCCCTTGGGTTTCTTTATGCATTTTGATGATATAAAATGCCTGCAAATATAGGAAACATTGCCAACAGGGAATATTAGGGCATACAGAGCAGGTCAATGTAGTGGCTGAGAAAAGGGTGTGTGACAAAAGCCTCAAGCTATTGGAAACAGAATGAAACAACAGTGTTTGCACAGCTCTAATTTTCTCCAAGATTGGGCAAGCAGGGTTTAGGCTTGCCTCAGAGTCAGATTATAGTTTCTTCCACAGAGGAGAAATAATAATAATAAAAAAGAGTATTAAACTCAGTAACTTCATTGGGACACTTTAAACAAGGGAAAAAAAAGGAAGAAAAAATATATATGGGGGGGGGAAGAACACAAAACAGAAAGGCAAATTTGAATGTCTAATACCTAATGTTAGATGTCTAATAATTCCAGACACAAAGGTAAGATTGACTCAAGAGAGAGGCATCTAACTCTAGGTGTCCTCTCACCTAGGGTAGGTAGCTGAGATATAGGCTAATATTATCTATTAAACGCAAGAAAAGATTGATGCATCTAAGAATAAGATTCATAGATATCAATGACAGACAGCTAGGTAGCTGTGATATAGTTACCAGTCATAAGTTGTGTGCAGATGTAGAGTGCATGTGTTGGGCCCCTTCCAGAGAGATACGTTTTCCAAACAGAATTAGAGAGAAATAATGCTTTGTTCAGAATGACAGTCATATTCAAGACCTAATTGCTTAAGAGAAGTCAAATATTTCCTTTTGGGAAGAATAAGAGGAGAGAGATACATTCAATATGTTGTGAAGCAGTGTCAACCAAGGGTCTCCTAATTTATCACATACTTATTAACCTTCAAAATCTGTCTGATACTTCTTGATACAGAATTTTATTTATTTAAATATTGTATGCAAATTCAAATACTGTTAGTGCATAATACTGGAAAAATAATTTCAAAATATTTTATATTCATTGGTTATGATGCTCTCACGAGAGCTAAGAAATCTGAATATGTGATCTAAGCCAAGTGTGAGTTTGGATCTGTAATGAGTCTCTTAGCTACTGGGAGTTTGTACTACCAGAGAGGACACTGTAAACACTTCCTTCTTTTGTGTCAAACTAGGTCTGTGCTGACAATGACCACTAGCTTCATATCCACAGGTGATACATTAGAGCCAGAGCTGCAAAACAAAATATAAGGGTTTACATGGACAATGACTATCCTATTTTCTGAATATTCCTTGTTAACTTTCTGCTGACATTCGTATTACTAATACATTATAGAAGTGGGATAAATTATCTATTACACTATTCATTATTTGGTTTCTGATTTATATTCTTTAAATAATATTCTCAGTAATTTCATGCATAAACAGCTATGTGGACTGATAAGCATATACCAACTATATCAAGAAATCAGGAAAGATTTTTTTTAACATTGTTATAGATCAAATTTGGGTTTTTTTCTTTTTCTTAAAACAGTTGAAGTTTCATCCAAAAAGACAAATGGGAGGAATATCTCCTGGAATGTATAAAAATAGATCATATCAAGTGCTAGAAAATATACTTTAAGCAAATATTTTACATTGATAAATTAGATTTAGGTTTTTAGATTTTAGATTTGTAGGTTTAGAATAGATATGACAGTAAGTTCTCCCCAGCCTTCTTAATGTGCATGATTCTGTTGTTAAACATTTCATTTATACTACTGCCATCTAGAAAACAGTTCACTTTCATAAGAGCTGATGCAGAAATTTTCTTAGGAGGGCACATTACAGTACTATAGCAAGGTCCTAATAACAATGGTGTGAGCTTTTGAATACCAATATAAAATAACACCAATATATTGATGATAAATATCTGTAAAGCCAAATACAAGTTAAAAAACCCCAACAAAATACCAATATGAATGAAAATGTTTCTTTTAAAAACAAAAGAGAGAAAATAATATTTTAGAAACTGTACACGTTTTAATAAAAATCTTTAGCTCTTTTGCTCACTTAATAATGTGTTTTATTGGAATTTAGGAGAGATAATAAACATAGAATCATAGAATCATTTAGGTTGGAAAAGACCTTTAAGATTGAGTCCAACCATTAACCTAACACTGCCAAGTCCACCACTAAACCGTGTCCCTAAGTGCCATGTCTACATGTTTTTTAAATACCTCCAGGGGTGGTGACTCAACCACTTCCCTGGTCAGCCTGTTCCAGTGCTTGACAACCCTTTCAGTGAAGAAATTTTTCCTAATATCCAACCTAAACCTCCCCTATCACAGCTTGAGGCCATTTCCTCTTGTCCTATTGCTTGTTACTTGGGAAAAGAGACTGACATCCACCTTGCTACAACCTCCTTTCAAATAATTGTAGAGAGCAATAAGGTCTCCCCTCAACCGTCTTTCCTGCAGACTAAATAATCCCAGTTCCCTCAGCTACTCCTCATAAAACTTGTGCTCTAGACCCTTGACCAGCTTCATTGACATTCTTTGGACATGCTCCAGCACCTCAATGTCTTTCTTGTAGTGACAGGCTCAAAACTAAACACAGAATTTGAGATGTGGCCTCACCAGTGCCAAGTACAGGGGGACAATGACTTCCTTAGTCATCTTGGCCATGCTATTTCTGATACAAGCCAGGATTCTGCTGGCCTTCTTGGCCAGCTGGGCACACTGCTGACTGTTGACCAACAGTCCCAGGTCCTTTTCTGTCAGCCAGCTTTCCAGCCACTCTTCTCCAAGCCTGTAGTGTTGCGTGGGTTTGTTGTGACCCAAGTGCAGGACCCGGCACTGAGCCTTGTTGAACCTCATACAATTAACATTGGCCTGTGGAGCAGTTTGCTAACAACTGGCTACGTGAGAAAGGGCACAGCACCGAGGAACTGCTGACAACGGCGACGTGATGGGAGAATACCGAAAAGTATCAAAGAAGAACAAAGAACAGAAGCAGGACTATGTAGAAGGCCTTGTAGAAATCATAAGGGGCGAGATTGGTATTTAACCTTAGCAACCAAAGTATCTAACCTTAGCAACCTATAAGGAGCTTGCTTTTTGCAATATGTATGAACTAATTATTGTGGATATAAAAGAAGTGTGAGTACTAATAAAGTGGAGCCTTTGTGCATTAAATGATGGCTGGGCTCCCTCTGCGTTCTTTCAACAAATGGTGACCCCGACGTGATACGTGCCAAAGGACGTATCAGGCACCACGAAGGATAAAGACCAGAGAAGGTTGTTCAGGTCCTTAAGCAGCGAGGACGGCGAAAGGCGACTAAAAAGGCCCGCGCCCAGGGTGTCATAAGAGGTGAGCCCTGCTGATACGTGCTGCCGAGACCTGGAAAGGCTGCAACGGAAAAGTTAAGGTATGGACAGGCAAGCAGCATATGATTTATTTGCATCCTGGCTGGCACAACGCCGGGTTGAGGGAATAGATGTAAAAAAGGATCTTCAGGGGCTTTTAGCTTATGGGGTAGAGCAAGGTTGTTTTATTAATCCACATACAGTTCATGAGTTATCGGAATGGAGAAAATTTGGAGATAAATTATGGGAATTAACATTGAATGATGATAAGACAGCAAAAAAGTTGGGAAAGTTATGGAGGGTGGTTCATAATGAATTGCTAAGGTATCGGGCTGAAAAAAGAGCTGCACAGAGCGCAATTGCGGCAAAAGAGAAAAACACCAGATATGGGGAGGAGGAAACTAAGTGGCCATTACCGCCTGCGTTTCGTGAGCTTGTTTTACCACCTTTACGTTCCGAAGAGACGGGACAGGAAAGCTCAGAACGAGTTCTCCCTACCGCTCCCCTCGCTTCTGCCCTGAGTAGCCCTAACGCGTCCAGCCACACTGTGACGCCGGAAAGCGAGAATTCTACTCCTGGCTCAGAAGATGGGCTGGGGATAGAGATCGCTAAAGAAAGGTGTCGGGCTTGGAATGCATTGGCACGAGAGGGGTTAGAAAAAGGGGATGAGGAGATGACTCAGATGGCGACAGCAATGGCTTTTCCAGTTCAGTTTCAGCCGAACCCAGCTGGTGGACTAAATGCTACTGTTACGGCATTAGATTGGAAGCTTTTGTCACAATTGCGCTCTACAGTGAGTTCTTATGGTGTTACTGGTGAACCGACTCGTCAAATGTTAGATTATCTCTGGAGCACTCAACTTCTTTTGCCTGCAGATTGTCGGGGTATAGCAAAGTTAATTTTCTCTCCTAGTCAGTGGTTGTTGTTTAATGCGCATTGGCAAGCGAGAGTGTTAGAATCGATAGCGGTACAGCGGCAAGCAGGAGATCCATTACAAGGGGTTACAATGGATGAATTAATGGGGTTAGGACCTTATGCTAGAGTAGAAGCTCAAGCATTGCTCGGTCCGGATAAAGTGAGAGAGGCAATGAGGTTAGTGAGAGAAGCCATAGAGCAAGTGAAAGAGCCAGGCGGAGTTCCAATGTATATGGGAATTAAGCAAGGGAGAGAAGAGACTTTGGGCAGTTTTGTAGATAAGTTGGTAAATGCAATTGAAAGAGCAAGAGTACCTCTCTACATGCAGGGTGCTCTCTTAAAACAGTGTATTTCACAAAATGGCAATCCTGCTACAAAGAGTTTATTGAATACATTAAGGGCACATTGGACTATAGAGGAGGCACTTGAAAAAGCGTCCTCGATACCTACTGGACCTCAGGCTTTTCTTGTAGAGGCAATAAAGAAATTAGGGGAAGGAATGAAAGAACAGGCTCAGGCTACTCAAAGTCAGGTTATGGCAGCCCTTGCGCCTCTCCAGACTTCAGCAGCAACAGCAGTTAAAGTGCAAACACCTAAAAAGGGGCAGCTGCGGTGTTACCGATGCGGAGCTCCAGGGCATGTACGAAAGAGTTGTACAGCCAGAAATGTATGGTGTCAAACTTGCCGATCCAACTCCCATAATGAGGTGGCTTGCTGCAGACGGTCGGGAAACTCCACACGGAGCGCGTTCGCCGGCCGCCGCGCAACGACCAAAATTGCAGCCGCAGCGCAGTCCTTCAACCCGCCACCCGGGGAAGTCTCGGGTTGGACCTGGCAGCAGCAGTAGATGTTATTCTGTTAACAAATAATCCTCAAACAATATCTACGAATGTACGAGGACCTATCATTATTAATGGGAGAGCCATGGGAGCTTTATTATTAGGAAGATCATCGGCATCACAATGTGGACTATTTGTTTTACCGGGAGTTATTGATGCAGATTATGAAGGTGAAATCTATATTATGGCATATACACTGAATCCACCAGTAAAGATTGCACAGGGACAACGGATTGCACAGCTGGTGCCTCTGCCACAAGTGACTCAAACAATACGACCAATAACTGAGGAGAGTCGCGGAAATAAAGGCTTCGGATCCACAGGAAGCCTGACCCTGCTAACACTGAATCTGAGTACGAGACCCAGAAAGACTGTTCACCTGTCATTTCAAGGTAACGCAATAACTGTGGAAGGGTTGTTAGACACAGGCGCAGATTCCAGCATACTGTCGCCTTCTTCTTGGCCACAAGGCTGGCCATTACAAGAGCATACCACTACCATCACTGGCGTGGGTGGTTTAACTTTAGCTAATCGAACGCCGCCCCTACAATTAACAATTGAAGGACAGACAGTCACAGCGGTGCTTGCTGTAGTGCAATTACCTCCAGGGGTAAATTGCTTAATTGGAAGAGATGTGTTAGCACAAATGGGAATAGTTTTGACAAACGATCACCATTTATCCTAATGGCCATTGCTTGGACTTTCCCGATCCCTATAACTTGGACATCTGACGATCCAATATGGGTAAAGCAGTGGCCACTAAAAAGGGAAAGTCTTGAGCAAGCACACTTGCTAGTACAAGAACAATATCAGCAAAGACATTTAAGACTATCTACTAGTCCTTGGAATACTCCAATATTTGTCATAAAGAAGAAATCAGGCAAATATCGACTTTTGCATGACCTTAGAGAAGTAAACAAGCAAATGGAACCAATGGGGGCTTTACAACCAGGTATGCCGAATCCAGCTATGTTACCTTATGAATGGCCTATATTGATTGTGGACTTAAAAGATTGTTTCTTTACGATTCCGCTTCATGAAAAGGACATGCGCCGATTTGCTTTCACTTTACCGGCAATAAATAGAGAAGGGCCAGATCAACGGTTTGAATGGACAGTTTTACCGCAAGGAATGAGAAATAGTCCAACTTTATGTCAGATTTTTGTAGATGCAGCCTTACAGCCATTACGTCAAAAATGGACTGATGTTATAATTTATCACTATATGGATGATATATTATTTGCACAAAAAGAACCATTTACAGAAGCACAGATAAAAGAAATTGTAAACACCCTTGCAAAGCAAAGATTGGTAATTGCACCAGAAAAGATACAAAAAACAGCTCCATGGAAATATTTGGGATTGTCTTTGACGAAACAAATAGTGACACCACAAAAATTGACAATTAATCCTGAAATCTCAACACTGCATGATGCTCAAAAGCTATTAGGAGATTTACAATGGCTAAAACCTATAGTGGGCATCCCAAACGAGCTTTTACAACAATTACGACCACTGTTAAAAGGAAATGATCCTGCACAGGTAGTGTCTTTATCAGCAGACCAGAAGCGAGTGCTACAACAGATTATGGACCGTATTACTTCTGGACAAGTGCGTCGGAGAGACGCTGAGCTCCCCCTGGACATACTTGTGTGGATGGGTTCACAGCATTTGCTCGGAGCTATTACGCAGTCTAAAAAGAAAACGGGGGAGACATGGGTGCTAGAATGGATCACGCCAGCATTACAACAATCAAAATCTCTACTTCAAAAAGTTGAGGCATTAGCAAATTTAGTAAAGAAAGGTCGTGTGCGAGTTATTCAAATAAGTGGAAGAGAACCTCAATTCATATACTGTCCAATGCAGAAGGAAACCATGCAGTGGTACCTGGCAAATAGCACAGCATTGCAGGAAGCCATGTTAAATGGGCCAATGATGTTGTCAACTGATCAATTATCTATGGAACCTTTGAGATGGTTAGGACAATTACATTGGATTGAACAGCCAAAAAGACAACAGGCGCCGATCCCGAATGCCATCACAGTTTATACAGATGCAGGAAAGAAATCTCAGACAGCAGCTATAACGTGGCAGGAAGATAATACATGGAAACACGAGATATTAAAAGCCACAGCACAAGACACACTACAAACTTTGGAACTGTTGGCGGTAGTTTGGGCGATGGTTAAGTTTAATGAACCATTGAATATTGTAACTGATTCTATGTATGTAGCGGGAATAGTAGCAAGGATAGAAGATGCAGAAGTCAGGGAAGTACAAAATAAGCGTCTCTATGAGTTGTTCTTACAATTACAGAGGGCCATAAAAATAAGGGAACAACCGTATGCTGTAATTCATGTTAGGAGTCATAAATGGGATATAGGACTTGGGGAAGGTAATGCTCGAGCGGACAAATTGGTATCCACTGTTATACATGTTCCCATGTCGAAAGACAAATTGGCAAAAGAAGCACATGACATATTCCACCAGAATGCAAAAGGGCTAAAAACACAATTTGGCATCACAATGGCGGAAGCAACGGCCATAGTAAAAACATGCCCTGTTTGTAGTTTTCACAATAAAGGGGTTGGTATTGGAATAGGAGTCAATCCTAGAGGGACGAAATCTAATGAAGTATGGCAAATGGATGTGACTCACATACAAAGTTTTGGTAGACTTAAATATGTACATGTTACTATAGATACTTATAGCAAATATATATGGGCCTCTGCGCAGAGTGGAGAAAAGGCCACACAGGTAATTAGACACTTAACATGTTGTTTTGCAATAATGGGAGTCCCAAATACTATAAAGACAGACAATGGACCAGCATATGTCGGAAGTCGAGTGCAAAGATTTTTAAGCAAGTGGGGAGTGAAGCATGTAACAGGGATACCGCATTCTCCCACAGGACAGGCCATAGTTGAGAGAGCAAATGGTACCTTGAAACGTTATGTAGCAAAATATCAGGAAATACAGGATGTACAAGAAAAATTAGCAAAAACATTATTTGTAATGAATCACTTGTGTATATTTGGAGACGCAGAACAACCACCAGCTATGTTACATTATGAGAAGGCAAAAGTAAGTGAAGGAAGGAAAGAGATATGGGTAAATTATAAGGATCCAAAAGATGGATTGTGGAAAGGACCAGCTAAAGTAGTAATATGGGGAAGGGGATATCTTTGTGTTTCTACACCAACAGGCACTGTATGGGTTCCAGCGAGATGGGCGAAACCTGCCGCACCTCCCAATGACACCAGAGGAGAGACAAGCTCATCGACAGCGACTGATTAACCTGGGGCAGGGGTTATGCTTGTGTCTCTGCAGATGCCGGCCCTCGCTGGGTTCCTGCTCGGTGTGTTCGGCCTGTGTTGGAACCTGCATCAGGGTGAAGGATGGATGGTTTCACAACCTAAACAAAATGTCTGGGTAACTTTGGCAAACATGACACATCAAGAAACCTTGTGCCTTTCTACTACGAATCCGGAAAATCCATTCTCCACCTGTTTGGTGGGAGTGCCAGTAGACACATGGCCAATCCCACAAACCCTTCAGATTTTCTCTCTTTGCAACTCTCCAAAAAATTGTACAGATAATTGGGATGGTGTATACAGTCACCTTCCACAGGTTACGCAAGAACCTCAAGAGCTAGAGTTGCTAGGCTCTGTTATAATGGATGCTTGTGTGTTTTTTAATTACTCCTATAACACCACACGGAGAGGGCAAAATGTGAATGCAACTAATGCTGCTTATCATAATTCAACTGCTTGGTGCAATTATACTTCGACTAACATCTCACGATCTTTTGCTGTTCCTCTTGCATTACCTCCTGGTGTGTTTCTAATCTGTGGAGATCGTGCCTGGGGAGGCGTCCCATCTAAACTGAATGGAGGCCCGTGTAGCCTCGGACGTCTCACGTTATTAACACCAAATGTGTCAATGATTCTGAATATGACTCGAAAACATAAGCGAGTCCCAAGGACCGTTCATCGGTTTGAAAGTTCTTGTCGAGATAACATTGAATTCTGGAATCCAGGCCAAATCATAACAGCCTCCATATTGGCACCAGGAGTTGGTGTTGCAAATGCCTTAACTACTTTGAATAAGTTGGGATGTTGGCTTAGCAAACAGACTAATGCTACTTCTTTAGCTTTAAGTGGTCTTTTAACTGATGTTGATAGTGTTAGACATGCTACTTTACAGAACAGAGCAGCTATTGATTTTTTGCTCTTAGCGCAAGGACATGGATGTGAAGATTTTGAAGGAATGTGTTGCATGAATTTGTCTGACCACTCAGAATCTATTTTCAAAAGCATACAGCAGCTAAAGGATGGTGTCAAACATTTAACAGAAGATGATGGATTAGATTGGTTAACAAGGATGTTTAAAGAATGGGGACTTTCAGGATGGTTAATATCTCTGATCAAGTCTATAGGGGTCATGATCTTGGTAATTGTGGTTGTGCTTTTGATGTTGCCATGTATTGTCAATCTTCTGCAAAGGGCCCTGCAGAAGACTGCCTCTGCAATATTTTTAGCACAAGTGCAAAAAGAAAACGGGGGAGATGTGGAGCAGTTTGCTAACAACTGGCTACGTGAGAAAGGGCACAGCACCGAGGAACTGCTGACAACGGCGACGTGATGGGAGAATACCGAAAAGTATCAAAGAAGAACAAAGAACAGAAGCAGGACTATGTAGAAGGCCTTGTAGAAATCATAAGGGGCGAGATTGGTATTTAACCTTAGCAACCAAAGTATCTAACCTTAGCAACCTATAAGGAGCTTGCTTTTTGCAATATGTATGAACTAATTATTGTGGATATAAAAGAAGTGTGAGTACTAATAAAGTGGAGCCTTTGTGCATTAAATGATGGCTGGGCTCCCTCTGCGTTCTTTCAACATTGGCCCATTGATCCAGTATATCGAGATCCCTCTGTAGAGCCTTTCTACACTCCAGTAGATCAACACTCCTGCCCAACTTGGTGTTGTCTGCAAACCTACTGAGGGTGCACTCGATCCCCTCGTCCAGAGCATTGATAAAGCTACTAAATAGAACTGACCCTAATACTGAGCCCTGGGGAACACCACTTGTGATCGGCTGCCAACTGGGTTTAACTCCATTCACCACATCTCTTTGAGCTGGGACATCCAGCCAGTTTTTTACTCGGTGAAGAGTATGCCCGTCCAATCCATAAGCAGCCAGTTTTGCCAGGAGAATGCTGTGGGAAACAGTGTCAAAGGCTTTACTAAAGTCTAGGTAGACAATATCCACAGCCTTTCCCTCATCCACTAAGTGGGTCACCTCATCACAGAAGGAAACCGGATTAGTCAAGCTGGAGCTGCCTTTTATAAGTCCACGCTGACTGGGCCTGGTTGTCCTGTACATGCCATGTGATGGCACTCAAGATGATCTGCTCCATAATCTTTCTCAGCACAGAGGTCAGACTGACAGGCCTGTAGTTCCCCGGATCCTCCTTCTGGTCCTTCTTGTAGATGGGTGTCACATTTGCTAACCTCTAGTCAACTGGGACCTCCCTGTTTAGCCAGGACTGCTGATAAATGTTTGAAAGAGGCTTGGTGAGCACTTCTGCCAGCTCCCTCAGTACCCTTGGGTAGATTCTATCTGGCCTCATAGACACATGTGTGTCTAAGTGATGTAGCAGGTAGCTAACCATTTTCCTTTGGATTATGGAGGCTTCATTCTGGTCCCTGTCTGCCAGCTCAGGAGGCTGGGTGCCCAGAGAACAACTAGTCCTACCATTAAAGACTGAGGCAAAATCAGCATTAATTACCTCAGCCTTTTCCTCATCCTTTGTCACTATGTTAACCCCCACATCCAATAAAGGATGGAGATTCTCCTTAGCCCTCCATTTGTTGCAAATGTATTTACAGAAACATTTTTTTATTGTCTTTTATGGCAGTAGCCAGATTAAGCTCTAGTTGGGCTTTGGCCCTTCTAGTTTTCTTCCTGTATAACCTCAAGATAACCTTGTAGTTCTCCTGAGTTGCCTGCCCCTTCTTCCAAAGGTCACAAACTCTCCTTTCATTCCTGAGTTCCAGATGTCTCTGTTCAGCCAGGTCGGTCATCTTCCGCACCGGCTCATCGTTCAGCACATAGGGACGGCCTGCTCCTGTGCCTTTATGATTTCCTTCTTGAAGAATGTCCAGCCTTCCTGAACTCCTTTGTGTGGGAGATATGGACAGTGCAGACTATCAGTGTGATTAAGCAATGCCAATTTTATTGTGGTGAAGCAAGCCTTTTATAATGCAGGTGAGAATCACATGATATAATCACTTGGTATAATTCTTTCTGATTGGACAGTTAGCTTTGCACATGTGCCTTAAGATCTCTTCTGATTGGATGAAAACTGCCACATTGACATTGTACAGACTTCCTTCTCCGCCCAAACCCCCACCCTGAAGTTGTTTAACTTCCTGTGTTCTTCTTCATTCTTTCCAGGTTATGTCCTTGCCGACGCTGAGGCTTTACCAGTCTTGCTCATATGCAGGATTGCTCACACGTCCATTTTCTCGCAGGGACTCCTTCCAAATCCCCACACCTTTGCACTTCAGAACTGCCTCCCAAGGGACTCTGTCAACCAGGCACTATCTTCACCTGACAAATATTCAAGAAGTTAGAATAGACTTATTATGACTAAGTTCAAGGTGCATCATATCAGTAGAAGATTTGCAGTTTAAAAGAAAGAGGTAACAATTCTGATTTCTTGGCTTCTTGCCTATTGTTGTGTTATCTGTTGATGTTGCTATTGATGTATTATGCTGACTAAATGAGTCTTGTGATGTACCCTTCAGAATGGAGCTGCATTTTGAGATAGATTTCCCACATTTCCATTGTGAGAAATTGAGCACAAATATTAAGACATAGAGTAATCAAGTGGTAAAATCCAAACTCTTGTTAATCATCATTGTATGAATCTTTAAGCAAAAATATGTAAAAAGAATAACCATGGATATGACTTTACCATACATTAAATATGAACATCAGCTCTTGTTCAAGCTATGGACAGTTATTGTATTTCAGGTGAACTGTAGAACAGAAGAAAATGTTTTGGACAAATGTCTTGGCACAGTCTGCTCACCATGCATACTGTTAGCATCTTGCCTACCACCACGCCATGCTCATGTGGACAATAACAAGCAACCCAAGCTATACTGACTTTATAACAGTTTGGGCAGTAGGATGGCAAGCTACAGAGATGCTGCAGCCAGCAGTGCCTTTATGTAGAGTTGACTTGAGGGGCAGACTGAGATCGAGCCCATTTTCTGGCCTTTGTTCCCAGCCAAGTTCTCAATAACAAAAAGAAGACAAACAAATAAATCCAAACAAAAAGACTGAAAGGTGCTGATGTCATATTTTGCACTAGGCATACTTTTACCTCATTAAAAAAGATTTAGAGCTGAAACTCTTTGTGTAAGATATTCTAGTTTTGAACTATGTTAATGAGAATGTTTTCCTATTGTACTGTGAGTAATGTAATTTAGAGACTATGTTAAAAATAAATAATCATAATAATAATATATAAATAAAAAATCATATAAATATATTTTATATCTATTCAGCCTTTTTCTTTTCTGCACAATAATTAAATGTTGCTCCAAACCCAGAATTATTTATCTTCTTGTGAGTTTTCCTCTGGGGAATGTGAGTGTATCATCAACATTAATTAATTAATTTTTGCTGCATTCCTGAGAGAGGGAGTAGTATTATCTTACAGGTGATGAACAGAGACATAGAGAAATTAAAGTTTTCTATTTTTTGTATCTTTCTGTGTGAAATGCCTTTGAACTATTTCATTTTGAGCTCTAGGCTCATCCTTTCCACAAATGACACCCCTGAGCTCTCAAGTCAGACAATGAGAATCTAAGGGAGATATATTTATAGGCCATATATGACCTTCAGTGAAGAAAGCCAACCACACACTGGATTGTATTAATAAGAGTAGCTAGTAGATCCAAGGAGGCCCAGGGAGAGCCTTACCCTATACTGTGGCACTTGTGAAGTCACACCTGAAGTTCTGGATCCATGTTTGGACTCTCCAGTACAAGACAGATATTGGAACACTAGTGGGCGCCCAGCAGAGACCACTGAGACAGTCAAGACACTGGAGTACATGGCATACAAGTAGAATCTGGATTTGATCAGTCCTAGAAAACAAGTCTAAGGGGAGATCTTATTGCTGTTTTCAACGATCCATGGAAAATGTATAGAGGAGAGGGAGCCAGACTACTTCTTGTCAGAACACATCAAAAGTGTGGGAGAAATCAAGCTGAAAATGGAGAATTCTGGTAACATGATATAGTTGTCTTTTTTGCACTTACATTTCATGAGAAACTGTTTTAACTAGGAATTACTATTCTGTTCTTCATTATATCCACAAGAAAAATTCTTCCACAACCGCTGTCAAGAACTGTGCAAATGGACTGTAGACTGTGCAGATGATAGAATTAACTTTCATGTCTAGGTCAAGCTGCTCTCTGATAGTGAGAAAGGCAGAGTCCCACTTAATATCACTAAATATTAATTTTAATGACAAATGCTGTTGTAGAGAATACTTACATGTAGTAAGTATACTCTTGCTTGAGTAATATTAACTCCAGTGTTTCTTAACACACTTGTACTTGATTTTACAAATTTTATATAAATATAGATTAAATATAGGCATTCCATGTATTTCCTGACAACAGATAAAAAAACTAACTTACATTTCATGTAAATAATCAACACAAAAGAGAGATCATTGTGTTAATCAGTTCTGATAAAATATTTTTGTACTGAGTTTTACCAGTTCTTTGGAAACTGCCTTTTGCTTTTCTTTTAGTATCCAACTCTTGCTATCCAGCTCATACAGTTCAGGATATAGTCTCAGCCTATAGCTCTTCCAGCTGCACTTCTTTCAGGAAAGGCAATTGCTGCCCCCAGCCTTCATTCTACCCCAGCTCTCATCTCTACCCTCTGTCAGATCTGCCCATTAAGCTCCTTGTTTAAACTCTTTGTGACCTTTTCCAGGAAAAATAAACCAAAGTTAATAAGCAGTTTAAATAGGAGGTATTTGTCAACTGAACTGAAATGGTTTAGGAAGCGATCACACAGCTAACAAACCAGAAGGATGATGGGGGACTGGACATGAGCATCTAGGGGACAGAAGGAGAAGAACAAGCTCCTTCCATTCACACAGCTGCAGAGCTGGACCTGTTTTACCTCCTTTGACATTCTGCCTCCTGTTTTATCTAGAACTTCCAGTGTGGCTTTGCTATGTCTTGAGCTGTGTGGAAGCTACTCAGTAAAGTTCATAAAGGTGTACCAAAAATTAAGTCCAGAGAAATCTTAGAGTGAGAGCTTTATGGAGTAATCTCAAGCCTTTTGAAGTAAGATCAAAACTCCCATTACCTTAGTGGCTAGCTAATCAGTAGACCTCAAATTCCTGTAGTAAAAAAGCAGGTCTTTCATCATGGATATAATATAAAAGTATGTTTATTTGTAATTAGCTTGGCTTCATAAGAGTTATTTGTGATTGTTGTCCTTCAAACCTATTTATTATTAACATTACACAGGGTGAAATTCATGGTATTGTATTAGAAAGAAAAAACAAGATTTAGGAAGCACACAGGCACATGTTTGTCTTTTAACTTTCACACATCCATCCTCTTCACTTTTACTTAAGTGTCATTTTAAAAGAACAGTCTCAGGTATTATAAGTGTGTACATCTTCTTTCATGTAAGATCAGATCAAATAGATTGCTTATATCTTAACACTCATCTATTTTTATTCTATAGCTGGATAGTTAATATGGCTAGTATGTTGTTTGAAGAAAACAGCTTTTATAGAGTGTAGGAATCATTTGGATGGCATTACAGATTTCTGATGCCAAGGCCTGAAAAATATTATTCCAAAGGCAGCATCTGGCTTCTTGGCACTTCTAGTCTGTAGTTTCTCAGTGCCTCTAGGTCTGTTGTATGGTTGGTCACATTTGAATGCTAATTTTAGTTCCTAACTTCTCAGAATAAAATAGACTTTTGACATTTTATAGAATGTATGTGTAAGCACATATATTGTGAATAACTTGTACTACTTCTGCAAAGTATTGTTAGTTCTCTACATCAATATATCTGTTGATTGCCTGCATTCCTACTTTGTGAATATCTGTACACATGGCAAAATACATACCTAAATAATTGTAGGACGTACATTTTTTTTCTCCACCTGTTTAAACCATTATAATCTATATTACCCTGAAGTCATCAGGGACTAATTTTGTTTCTTATCCTTACCAAAATGAATATTTTGCAACTAATCACAGTAATTTCCCACATTCTTTAACATCTATAAAAAAAATATTTTGTGGTAAATACCCCAATTTGCTCATATTCAGCTGGATCATTTCTCATTTCACATTTTTGTTCTTCATCCTCCTTGTTTCTTAACATTCACTTATCTGATCTGTTTGCAAAAAAATCTACACAAATCATTTTTGTCTTTTGCCATTAGCTCTTCATAGCCAAACTGATCTCCTTTTCCTCTGTTTTCTTTACCACAAGTCTGTCCTCATTCCCAAGATCTTATATCTTTCCCACCTGCATTAGATTTCTCACTGTTCTTTATTCACCCTGACCCTAGCAATCGCTTTTCCCCCTTTGCTTCAGTTCTGTTTCAGTCCAAAGCTTGACCAAAGGATCTATAACACCTAAGAAAAATAATTCTATGTAGCAGTGAATCTTTAAATAACATATTCAGTCTACTCCATCAAATCCTTAATAATCTCCCTTTCTTTTAGAGTTCAAAGCACCATGTATCAGCATGGTGGTAACTAAATCTGATGGCGCAGCTAAGACTGGTGGAAGAAATTTTACTCACTGATTTGCAGAAACATGAAACAGTAGGTTTATGTGAACTTACACAGAAATTCATGATTTGATTGTTTCGATTTATTTTCTTTTTCTTTTTTTTTTTTTTTAATGATTTCTTCAACAACTATATCTTTAAGTCTTAGATTTTCATACTGATAACAGAAAAACACTTCAGCTTGTGAGTCAACTGTCCTGGTTTAAGCCCAGAGGACAACAGTGCACCATGCAGCTGCTTGCTCACTCCTTCCCCCTGGTGGGATGGGGAGAAGAGAATATAGCAAAAGGCTCAGGAATTGACACAAGGACAGGGAGGGATGTCACACCAGTTATGGTCACAGATAGAAGACAGACTAGATTTTGGAAAAAAGAAAAAAATATTAATTTAATTTGAACAACACCATCACTAATTTACAAACCAAAACAGAGTAGGACAGTGAGAAATACAACCACATCTTAAAAACACCTTCCCCTCACTCCTCCCTTCTTCATGAGCTCAGCTTTACACACCAGGCTCAGGGGGACAGGAATGGGGGTTGCAGACTGTTTATCACCCATTGTTTCTGTTGCTCCTTCCTCCTCAGGGGGAGGACTCCTCACACTCTCTTCCTACTCCAGCATGGGGTCCCTCCCATGGGAGACAGTCCTCATGAATTTCTTCAATGTAAGCTCTTCCACATGGGCTGCAGCTCTTCATGAACTGCTCCAGCGTGGGTCCCTGTGATGGGCTGCAGTCCTCCCAGAAATAGACTGCTCCAGCATGGGCTTCCCTCAGAGTCACGGCTTTCTTTGGGCGCATCCACCTGCTCCAGCATGGGGTCCTCCACAGGCTGCAGGTGGGCATCTGCTCCAGCATGGACCTCCATGGGCTGCAGGAGCACAGCCTGCCCTCTCACCATGGGCTGCAGGGGATTCTCTGCTCCAGTGCATCTTCCCCTCTCCTCCTTTCTTCCACTGACCTCGGTGTTTGCAGAGGTATTTCCCTCACAACTCCTCCTCCTCTCAGGTTCCCCTTTTTAAATACATTATCATAGAGTTGCAGCCACCATCACTAATTGGCTCGGCCTTGGTCAGGGGTGGATCTGACTTGAAGCTGGGGGAGCTTCCAGAATCTTCTCACAGGAGCCACATCTGTAGCCATTCCCCCACTACCAAAACCCCACCACACATAAACCCAATACATGAACATCAACTGTTTTATCACTTGCCTTTAAAGGAATCAAGAAGGGGCGGGATCTCCTAATAATGGACATGTCATATTCAGACTCCAAGTTTTAAAATTTCCATAGGGCATTTTAACTTCACTCCAAAATCTAGTCCTTGACATAGAATTCAAATCTTTATAATTCTGTCACTTTCCATGGAATATGGACTTCAGTGCTTTTTAATGGTATCATGGTAATGTATTTCAGAGCACTGACTTTAAGGGAATTAACTTTGTCACCTTGTAATTGGCAGAACTGGGACAGTTAGCTAAAGCCAAAGCATCCACTGTTCATTTTATCAACAAGGGCCTTGTTGCTGATATAATGTTTTATAGATTATATATGACAGTTTTACATCTGCTAAACATCTTTTCACACCAGACATTTTTCACTTTTCTGTTAGAACTAGTGGAAAATTATTCTGAACAAAAAATGATCTCCTTTATGATGCCATATACAAAAGTATATATTAATCAGCATGTGTGAGTACAGAAGACTTTTTTTTTGCTGCAATGCCCAAGAAAATAAAACCAAATGAACAGCAGAACAGCATAATCAGACACATTAAAGTATTGAAAGCAGTTTAATGCAGAACATGTATTTTTTCTTTTTTTTTTTTTTTTTTAATTTTACCCTAGAGCTTTACCCTGATGAATTAAGGTAGTTCAGTCTTTTTTTAAAATGTATTTTTAAAAATGTTTATTTATTTTGTTATAAATTTTATCTGCACCAGAAAACAGAATAAATGTGATAGACCTCTGAATGCATTCAGGTTGAAGATACTTTAAGTCATGCCGGTCTGAAGTGGTTTAAATGACATGTTTTCTGTTATGGAATTTAGAACTGATGTCAAATCAGCTCTACTAAATGATGAACAACTTGCAGCAGTCTCCAAGGAACTCTCTGAACAGTAAAATATAATCATGATGAGACTTAATTTATTTGTCATAAAAATTTCGGTCAACTCCAACTAGGGCAGAAGTGTTCTGTCTGCAAAGTTCAGCAAAAAAACATCTCCTGCAAAAAAACCAACAAACTTTCTTATTCCTTCAGCTATGTTCTGAATGGCTATAATTCCTCATTCCAGGATCACAGAATTGATTGAAAATATTGATATATATTGTTTAAATTATTATATTTCTTATTAAGGTTTTTCATCTCCCTTTTTAACTGACAGGCAAATCAAGACAAAGAAAAGTTAACTGAAGTATTCACAGCCAGGGAGAGCTCCTGAGGGATGACAAGTACGGGGTATATGAGTGGAAAATTACTTACCCTTCATAAAGTATATACACTGTTTAATAAGTCATAATGAATTGTGGTCCTTGTTGATGGCTTGTAGCTACTCAGACTATATTATCACAGAATCATCTAGGTTGGAAAAGACCTTGAAGATCATCTAGTCCAACCATTAACCTAACACTGACAGTTCCCAACTACACCATATCCCTCAGCGCTATGTCGACCCGACTCTTAAACACCTCCAGGGATGGGACTCCACCACCTCCCTGGGCAGCCCATTCCAACGCCTAACAACCCTTTCTGTAAAGAAATGCTTCCTGATATCCAGTCTAAACCTTCCCTGATGCAACTTGAGGCCATTCCCTCTTGTCCTATCGCTTGTTATTTGGTTAAAGAGACTCATCCCCAGCTCTCTGCAACCTCCTGTCTCCCCTCAGCCTCATCTTCTCCAGACTAAACAACTCCAGTTCCCTCAGCCGCTCCTCATAAGACCTGTGCTCCAGACCCTTCACCAGCTTCATTCCCCTTCTTTGGTCACGCTTGTTATTCAATGTCCTTTTTGTAGTGAGGGGCCCAAAACTGAACACAGTAATCGAGGTGCGGCCTCACCAGTGCTGAGTACAGGGGTAAGATCACTTCCCTGTCCCTGCTGGCCACGCTATTTCTGACACAAACTGGGATGTCATTGGCCTTCTTGGCCACCTGGCCACACTGCTGGCTCTTGTTCATCAGGCTATCAATCAATCACAGGTCCCTCCCTGACTGGCAGCTTTCCAGCCACTCTTCTCCAAGCCTATAGCGCTGCTGGGGGTTGTTGTGGCCCAAGTGCAGCACCCGGCATTTGATCTTATTGAAACTCCTACACTTGGCCTTAGCCCATCGCTCCAGCCTGTCCAGATCTCTCTGCAGAGCCTCCCTACCCTCGAGCAGATCAACACTCCCACCCAACTGGGTGTCATCTGCAAACTTACTGAGGGTGCACTTGATCCCCTCGTCTAGATCATCAATAAAGATGTTAAACAGGAGTGGCCCCAAAACCAAGCCCTGGGGGACACCACTCGTGACCGGCCGCCAACTGGATTTAACTCTGTTCACCACAACTCTTTGGGCCTGGCCATCCAGCCAGTTTTTTACCCAGCAAAGCGTGCGATCATCCAAGTCTCGAGCAACCAGTTTTGCCAGGAGAATGCTGTGGAAACAGTGTCAAAGGCCTTACTGAAGTCAAGGTAAACAACATCCACAGCCTTTCCCTCATCCAATGAGCAGGTCGCCCTGTCGTAGAAGGAGATCAGGTTTGTCAAGCAGGACCTGCCTTTCATAAACCCATGCTGACTGGACCTGATCATCTGGTTGTCCCACATGTGTTGTACAATGGTGCTCAGGATGATCTGCTGCATCAGCTTTTTGTTTCAGCCTAGAAATGTAGATGATGAAGGTACTGATTCAGAGTGCTGGTAATACACAAATATATATGACTTGAAGGGGGTGACTAATGAAATGTTGACTTTCCAATTATTTTTCTTGTCATTAGGTGCTTCAGTTCTACACAAGTCTCCCTTTACATAACAAAATTCAGCATCCTTACTCTTAATTTTTTCCCCTTTCTATTCTGTGTTAGAAGAAAACATATTTTATTAAATAAAATCTAACTAATCTTAAAGCAAAAATTGAGCACAGCCAGCACTAACTCATCTAACAGTCAGATGATAAGGACTCATTCTTAAGTAAGGGTTTATATCTTTGATCTCATCAGCATATGAGTCTTCTCCCATATCATAGGTTATTGTTCCCTCTGCCAGGTTATTAACTGATTTTAATCAAAAAAGGATAGAATAGATCCCACTGTTTTAATCTAACCTGATGGTCAGCTGCAGTCTTCAGTGAAGCCACTCAATTCCAGCCCAGGGTATTCATCTTACCCACTTTCTATCTCCTTGTGAGAATAAGGCACCCTTCCCCAGGCAAAATATTTAGGTTTAGTGCAAAAACCCCTGAAGAACAGATAGCAGTTTTGTACTGCACTTTGATTTTACAAATATCAGAATCAATTAAAGTATGCAAAATTTATTGCAGGTTATACTTCCCTAGTTAATCAATGACCAACACATGAAGCTTGAATTAGGGCTGAACAGAATAACACAGAAAGCATTTTCTCCACAGTATAGAAACAACCACTAACCTTTGTTTTCTCATATAAAATCAGGGAAGTAATGCCAGAAAAAAGCTCATAATCTCAAATACAGATAGGTTAGTCTTTGTCTGACTAATTTCCTCAGTGTCCAAAATCCTTCTGTTTTGATTTGCATCTCAGTTACACTTAGTTAACTTCTTGCTTAGTGGGTTTCTGGAGATCCAAAAGCCAAAGTAGTTAAGTGAGGTTTCTTTGAGGTAGTACAGGTAACACAACAATAAGGTTTTTTAATACCTACTTATTTTCTGAAATCTGAACCATAATGTCACCATGAAAACAAATCCAGCTTCTGTGCCAGCTCAAATCAATAAGAGTGTTCATGTTGGTTGTACTGGAGTCTGACTTAAACATATGAACAACAAAGCAGCTACCAAAATCTCTGTATACCTTTATCTTTCCAAATCAGTATGGGAAAAAATAGATTATTCAGCAAATAAACTTTTATTTAGAGTAACATAGAATGCTCTTTTCCAAATGGCCATATGTTTTCCTTATAAAACTACACATTTTCATCAATAAACCAGTAGTGCATGAGGAAAGAAATAACAGTAAGACACCTATGTTATATATTATTAGGAGGTGTTTAAAGTGCAAACTGACAGAACAAATGTTTTGTGCATAAAAAGAAAAAGATGAGGTTTTCTTTATCCCATATTATAGGCACTGCATAAATCACAATTTACTACTTCTGGATAATTGTTCCTAGATTTTTGTAAACTTATGGCAGATGTGTTCATGAAAAATTATGTCTGTCACAGAAAATTTGGAAAGAGTCCTAGGCTGCCCAATTATGCAAGAGTTATAGCTCATGTAAGGGACACCTACTGTTTTAAAGGGGAAAGTGGGAATTATAAATTTTCCACAAAGGAAGTTCTGTCTGGAAGATTTAATGGAGCTGGGAGTTGAACAAAAGATGTTCAGTCAGGTTTTTTTGTTTTGTTCTGTTCTTTTCTGACACCCATTTTGTCAACAACAATTAATATTAAGTGCTGCAGTGGTTTGAATCCAAGCACAGGCTTTTTATTCACACTTGCTGCTTAATGTATGCCATATAAGAAGAAACACAGTGGAAAAACAGGCATATTACCAAATGTTTGGTTTGTTTTTCCTTTTGAAGGACTTTTTTGATACTCTGGGTGCATGCTGTTAATATATGTATTTGATATTCCTTTAATTACCTACTTAACATAAGCTATAAAATACAAATAACTTATAAAGAAATTTATTCATTGCAGAATAATCTTTAAGTGATTCATTGTCACAGGCCAGAAGTACCGACTATGTACACTTAATTTGACCTCACAGAGTCACAGAATCACAGAATCATCTAGGTTGGAAAAGACCTTGAAAAACATCTAGTCCAACCATTAACCTCACATTGACAGTTCCCAACTACACCATATCCCTAAGCGCTATGTCAACCCAACTCTATAACACCTTCAGGGATGGGGACTCCACCACCTCCCTGGGCAGCCCATTCCAACGCCTAACAACCCTTTCTGTAAAGAAATACTTCCTGATATCCAGTCTAAACCTTCCCTGATGCAACTTGAGGCCATTCCCTCTTGTCCTATCGCTTGTTATTTGGTTAAAGAGACTCATCCCCAGCTCTCTGCAACCTCCTTTCACGTAGTTGTAGAGGGCAGTGAGGTCTCCCCTCAGCCTCCTCTTCTCCAGACTAAACAACTCCAGTTCCCTCAGCCGCTCCTCATAAGACCTGTGCTCCAGACCCTTCACCAGCTTCATTCCCCTTCTTTGGACATGCTCGAGTAATTCAATGTCCTTTTTGTAGTGAGGGGCCCAAAACTGAACACAGTAATCGAGGTGCGGCCTCACCAGTGCTGAGTACAGGGGTAAGATCCCTTCCCTGTCCCTGCTCGCCACGTTATTTCTGATACAAACTGGGATGTCATTGGCCTTCTTGGCCACCTGGCCACACTGCTGGCTCTTGTTCATCAGGCTATCAATCAATCACAGGTCCCTCCCTGACTGGCAGCTTTCCAGCCACTCTTCTCCAAGCCTATAGCGCTGCTGGGGGTTGTTGTGGCCGAAGTGCAGCACCCGGCATTTGATCTTATTGAAACTCCTACACTTGGCCTTAGCCCATTGCTCCAGCCTGTCCAGATCTCTCTGCAGAGCCTCCCTACCCTCGAGCCAATCAACACTCCCACCCAACATAGTGTCGTCTGCTGACCTCATGTATTGTACAGACTGGCATAGGCCATAACCCACAAATATCTGCTGCAGACTTATATCCCGAGCTGTGTGTAAGATGGAATTTCCATTTTTTTAAGAATTTCTGAGATTTCAGGCGTGTCTTTCTGGGAAAAAAAGAAATAGCAATACCAAAATTACTTTTCAACAACAGAAAATTCAGTTTAAAAAACCCAAATGATAAGCAGGAAAGATAACAGAAACAAAAGAAAGGAAGAAAGAAAAGAAAGAAAAGAAAGAAAAGAAAGAAGGAAAGAAAAGGAAGGAAGGAAGGAAGGAAGGAAGGAAGGAAGGAAGGAAGGAAGGAAGGAAGGAAGGAAGGAAGGAAGGAAGGAAGGAAGGAAGGAAGGAAGGAAGGAAGGAAGGAAGGAAGGAAGGAAGGAAGGAAGGAAGGAAGGAAGGAAGGAAGGAAGGAAGGAAGGAAGGAAGGAAGGAAGGAAGGAAGGAAGGAAGGAAGGAAGGAAGGAAGGAAGGAAGGAAGGAAGGAAGGAAGGAAGGAAGGAAGGAAGGAAGGAAGGAAGGAAGGAAGGAAGGAAGGAAGGAAGGAAGGAAGGAAGGAAGGAAGGAAGGAAGGAAGGAAGGAAGGAAGGAAGGAAGGAAGGAAGGAAGGAAGGAAGGAAGGAAGGAAGGAAGGAAGGAAGGACTTTCAAGTAAGCATGATTTACTACTGCAGATCTTATTCCCCAACAGGCATCTGCTTCAAGGAGAATAAACAGGTGTACTTTTGGCATAATAGCTTGTAAGAAGAGAATCATTCAGGAAGTGAAATATGTGTATTTAGGCATTTAGGAATTTAACTATGTGTATTCTGCAATTATTCAAACACACAGTTTACTATTAATTCCCTTAAAATACTCTATTTGCCATGATATGCTTAAGACTGGGAAATGACAGCTAATGGTAGTTAGTTGTGTATATTTTTTTTTTAAAAAAGAAAATTCAACTTTAACTAGATGAAGAGGTCTTTGGTTATCCGGATCATTAAAAGAATGTGTACAGTGTCTCTGGTTGTGAAACATTAAAGAAAATACCAAGGAAAACATCTAGAGGCCACAGGTATTACAGAGAAATAGGACCTCAAAGTGGAGTATCTCTCCCCAAATGAATGTACTACTACAATTACTGGATATGTTCACGTCATACCATAATAATACTACAAGTGACAAGGTTACTAAGAAGCTAGTAACCTCTATTTTGCATCAGAATGTTGTCATATGAGATATGCAAACTTAGCAGTTATTTTTCCCTCTACTATAATGTTTGAAAGGTAGCAAACCTATTAATCTAGAAGTGTTGGGAAATTTTTAAAAAGAAATTTGAAATAAACAAACCCACCTGTGTGATTGATTGCATTCATGAATACATAACTGAAAAAAAAAAAAACCAAACCTTTTTATGTATAAAAGCTCAAAAAAAAAAAAAAAAAAAGGAGGGAGGAAAGAAAGATTAGAATCCTGTGTCACAATCCAAATTTCCTTCAAATAAATATGAATCTTTGCTTTGGTTTGAAAAGAAGTTACAGTCTGGCAAAAAGGAGCTACAGATCCTAATTCTCAAGAACAGTATGTGAAAACTTTCTGAGAAGTTCTAGTCTACAATTTATGGTTGGCCACTTGTTAGTTCAGTGTATATCCTGAGGCTTGTATTGGTTGTAAATCATTAGTATATTGCAAATATATAATATGCAGTTGTAGTGCTAGGGCTTGAATAATAGGACGTGAAACAAAGTAAACTTCTAGATGAACCTCACAATGAAATGTTATCCATTATTAGTATCTGTTAATTAGTAAAATCTGTGTTACTATTAGCGTTTATTAATTAGTATCTGATCATTAACGAAATATGTATGCTCACTAGTGAAAGATGTAGCTTAGACAAAATGTAATCAGAATTGAGAATGAAATGTCGAGAGAATGTATCCAACTTCCCTTGTTTAGCCTTGTTCAAGGCTGAGAACCCAAGTGTTTGGCCTTGTTAGAAACTCCCTTGGTTCTCCCCCCCGAGCCCTGGCCAGGCTTTGGGTGGAATCCAACAGGAGGATGAAAACAGATGTTTCCGCTCAAAGAAAAGTGCAAGTTATTCTGACTTGCTGATTTTTGGGTATTTAAGGCTGGACCCACTCACAGCAACTTTGGATGTCTCATCTATAGATGGATGCATCACGTAGGACTTCCCACTTGCCAGAACAGGCTCTCCAAATCCTCACTGTAACAGGGCTCCCCAGCGACTGCGGATCTGGATGTTGGTAATGTATGCAAGTGGTGATGTGTCTTTCTTAATCACTATTCTCCCCATCATGTAGTAGTGATTAGGTGCATTGCCTTGCTTAACTGTATGTAGTAATAATTAAGTGTACTATTCTGTATTTTTCTTACTGCTCACGTTCTGTAGTACTTAGTTATATCCTTTGATTATTAACAGTAAAATTAGCCTACTCTTTTCACTCTGGTGTCTGAGTTTAATTAGCATCCTTGATCATCAGAACAACAATCTATTTAACTAGTGACTTATTTTAACTTATTTTAATTTTTACTATATTACTTCTTACTATATATTTTGTTGCCAACAGTACAAATAGGTCTCTGGACACATTCATATATTTCTTCTATAAGGATCAGTGTTCTAAATATGCATTTACTGGAGTATTGATAGCACTATAAACTCAGTGCTCTGTATTTTTGTCAATATTCTAAATACATTGTAATTACAGAGGTATCATAAAGATTATAGAAAATTTAGTTTGCCTGACAATGACAATTTTCAAAGTTCTTAATGACAGCCACTGCTTATCTAATGCATGGTGTTCCATGTAACTTAATAATTTTTGTTACCAGTTAAGCTCCTTATAAATTAACATTTTCTGAATGAATATAATATGAAGTTCACTTGACTTTTCTCTGTTTCTTTAGATGTGTCACAAGTATTTCCAATTAAGTAATGGAGTGACATTTTAAAACAAATCTGATTTGCATTATAAACTGTCTAAAAGGAAAAGGTAATTCATCTGCCTGAAAAAGGAGATAAAGAACTGACATTTCATCAGCACTTTTTATGAATATTTAAGATGCAGGAGGAAATACATTTTTAGAGGTAGAGAGAAGTGATATTGTGGGGGGAGGAGGGAGAGAGAGAGGAAGAGAGAAAGTCATGAATGATTTTATGAGATACAATATGCAGTTGGTGATATTCTCATGTTTATACTGCAATTTGATAATTACTTCAAAAGGTAGAAATAAGTTTATACATAACCATATAAAAACCTACGTACAAAATTTAGGATTTTCTAGTATTCATTATTCTTACCCATTTTCATTGAGATATGCAGCAGTTTAACATCTCTGGACAAGTAAGAGTGAGAATGAAGAAAAATGTCTAAATATTGAGTAAGCTGAGTTACTGTCCAACCTGCAGGCCATCTACATGCTATGTACTCTCTGAATAACCTCAGCCAAGAGACCATAAAAGTAGTGATGGCATCTCTCTAATGCTTCCTAATGTCTTGCAACTGCACAGTTCACCAAATGTATGGGACCCAGACTTAAATGTATTACCCAGTTTTGAGCAGATTTGAACTTGAATTTTGGAAAAGCAGAAAAATATTCTGCCTCTTCAGCTACTGCATTTTAATTCATAGAATGAACACCTAAAACGAGTATGGGACTATATGGCCTGAATTTATTGTTTCAAGAACAGTTTATGTATTATTTAAAGACTGTGGGTTTTTTTGGTTTTGTTTTTTTTGATCAGGGAAGGTATAATCTAAAAATTTGAAAACACGTTTGGGATGTTTACACTTTAGTTCCAGATTCAATGATTATTGAAGTATTTATACAAACTAGAATAATTTCTGCAAGAAAAGATTGGGAGAACTTCACTCAGAATACCACATAGCTCAGTATTTGAATAGTGAGTGATAGGAAAGGAAATAAAATCAATCAGATTGGAACTTTATCTTATCTCAGAAAAATGATTCATCTTCTGGAATTTAAAAGGGATTGTGCAATGTCTTCAGCGAGAAAGAAAGATCTAATCTAGTCTGGTGCTTTAGGATAAGATTAACATTTGGAATTCCAAATATAAAATATATTTAAGGCATACCTCTCTGGATGGTCTCCTCAGCTTTTATACTGTCATCACTTCACTGTTACTTTCTTCATTGTGCTGGTTTCTGTCAGACATATTGCAAGACACTTAAACTTTTACAGTGACACAATATCCTAAGAGTTAGGCACTGCAATGACAACTTCATCTATGGGAAAATACCTAGAATAAGCCAAGAATTTATGTTATTAAACCTTACTATATATATTCAGATTAATATGCATATCCTTGATTCTATTTCATAGAATCATAGAATATCTCAAGTTGGAACGGACCCATAGAGACCATCAAGTCCAACTCCCTGCTCTTCATAAGACTACCTAAAACTAAACAATATGACCAAGAGCATTATCCTGTCATCCTGAACTCTGACAGGCTTGGTGTCATTACCACTCCCCTGGGAAGCCTGTTTCAGTGATTGATGACTCTCTCACTGAAGACCTTTTCTAATGTCCAGTCTGAACTTCCCCTGACTCAGCTTCAGTACAGTTCCTCATGTCCTGAATTTACCTTAGTGTCTGATTGTTTCTACAATGGGGTTACAGTGTTGATGGATAAGGGAAGAGCAACTGACATCATCTACCTGGACTTGTGCAAAGCATTTGACACTGTCCCACATGACATCCTTGTCTCTAAAGTGGAGATACATGGGTTTGACGGATGGACCACTTGGTGGATGAGGAATTGGCTTGATGGTTGCACTTAAAGAGTTGCAGTCAATGGCTCGATGTCCAAGTGGAGAGCAGTGACGAGTGGTTTTCCTCAGGGGTTGATATTGGGACTGGCACTATTTAACATCTTTATCAGCAACATAGAATATGGGATTGAGCGCACCCTCAGCAAGTCTGCCAATTGCACAAAGCTGTGTGGTGTAGTCAACAGGCTAGAGAGAAGGGATGCCAGATCCAGAGGGACATTGACAGGCTTGTGAGGTGGGCCCATGCAAACTTCATGAACCCTTGCCAAATGTAAGGTCCTGCACAAGGGTCAGGGCAATAGCAAGCACAAGTACAGGCTAGGCGAAGAGTGGATTGAGAGCAGCCCTGCAGAGAAGGACTTGGGGGAGTTGGCTGACAAGAAACTCAACATGACCCACCAATATGTGCTTGCAGCCCAGAGAGCCACCATACCCTGGGCTGCATCAAAAGAAGTGTGTCTTGCAGGTTAAGGGAGGTAATTCTTCCCCTCTATTCTGCTTTCATGAGACCCTACCTGGAGTACTATGTCCAGCTGTCCAGGGTCCCCAGTGTAACAAGGATATGGACCTGCTTGAGTGGCTCTAGAGGAGGGCCATGAAGATGATCAGGGGGCTGGACCACCGGAGGACAAGTTGAGAGTTGGGGTTGTTCAGCCTGGAGAAGAGAAGGCTCCAGGGAGACCTAATAGCAGCCTTCCAGTACCTACAGAGTGCCTACAGAAGAGATGGGGATGGACTCTTTTTCAGGGAGTCTACTAATACAATGAGGGGCAACCATTTTAACTGAAAGAGGGTAGATTTATATTAGACATAAGGAAGTTCTTCATTGTGAAGGTGGTGAGACACTGGAACAGGTTGCCCAGAAAAGTTGTGGATGCCCCCTCCCTGGCAGTTTTCAAGGACAGGTTGGATGGGGCTTTGAGCAACCTGGTCTAGTGGAAGGTGTCTCTGCCCATGGCAGGGGGATTGGAACTAGATGATCTTTAAGGTCCATTCCAACCCAAACCATTCAATGATTCTATGATCTGTACTTGGTATAGACTATTAAAATTTGTTCATCAGCTGAAAATCACTTATCTTTCAAAAAATAAGAGAGATGGTTATTCCTATTTCATTCTTATTAAATTAACAGAAGTCAACAGTGATGTGAATGGTGATGATTAGCTGTACAAAAATACTTTGTGGGCAGCTAAGCCATTCTTGACATCTGTAACGTTGTTGTGATATTTTAGTCTGAGTCAAGGTCTCCTCAAGGTTGCTTTCAGTTGTTTTTGTCTGAGATACTTAACTGTAATTTCAGGGAAGTAATGAGATCAGAGCATAAAAATAATGGGCATGTTATGCATCTAGCTCCCCCCTCCTTTTCTTTTCTTTTATTGCTCTTCTTCCTATTCTTTTGAAAGTCATTCTCAAAACATCCACTGATTTCAATACCAACAGGCATGAATACACTAAGACCAGCAGAAGATAGAATCATTCTATGCATTCCTTGCAGATTGTGCCCTCTTTCAATCTATAACAAGCATACATTATTCTTCTAAGTAGAGATATATAAAGGACAAACCAGAAATCAATAGTTTTTCAAAATCTAAGTTACAATTTCAAGACACTGTTCAAGAACACATGCGGGTACATATTAACTTACCAAAGGCTGTATCATGAGAAGATAGTTACAATTTTTGCAATACATAAAAGCACACTTAAAGCCATGTCACTTTTGGAGACTGCAGAAAACCATATAAATAGAAAATGTTCTCTTAGCATAAATATGCAAGCTGTTTACAGTGAAAGAAGTATTATAATAAATGGATATCTGTAATAAAGCTGAAAACATTTCATGGAGGATTTTGAATTTGTAATTCTTCATCATCAAAGTTATAATAATTCTTTGGAAAATCCTGTTGATGTTTGATATGGGTGTTTTCTGTCTGTTATAATATTATAGATACGTTTGTATAGAAACAGTTTATTCGTAAGAGTCCTCTCGTATTTTATTTCTAGCAGGGGCAATTATAGTTATAGTCTTATTATATGGTGTAGTCTTAGAATTTCTCTCTGCAGTACATGCAGTAATTTGTTACTTACTCAGGGGTGCTATTTAGGAAGATGACCAGTTGTGAATACTCCCACATATGGAGAATGCATACCATTACTCAATGCATTAAATGTAGTCAAATATTTGATCACATTCACTGTAAAAGTGTAATCTATCTTATCTTATGCTGTAAATACAGTTAATATTAAACCTACTTTGGCAACAATGGAGTTAATGTCCACGTTCAAATTTCTTTCAAATTAATTTAAAATGACGTATATATTTTCACAGTCCACTCTGAGAAAGAAATAGTGCAAATAGGTTTTGAAGAAAAACATAACTGGGGTTGCCAAAACTAAAGAAAAGCTAGCAGTCTAAGAACTATAGCTATCTAAAAAAGGAAGATAATAACACAGCTGCTGGTGGATGTGCAGAGAATTTTCTTAACTAGTCAAGATCAGGAGCTGGGAGTTCAAGAATAAGCTAAACACAAAATTCCACTTCTAGATCTTTTTTCAGGAAGGAAGCCCCTTGCTAATATCTTCACAGTGTTGTGGTTGGAGAATTCTTGTCCTTAAGCACATTCAGAAGCAGTATCACCAATCCAAGAAGGGGATTTATTAAATCAGTATCTTCTGAGTTTATGACATTTTTTCCTCCTATGTATCAAATTTATTTGAAAACATTGCTATAAATCATAGTAATTCTACTATGATAAGGGGATCAGTGACATTTACTATCAACAAAGAATGTGGACCAACTATCTCTCTTTGATTTTCAGCAGCTATTTTGCAATTGCTAATTAGTTTGTCGCACAGCTGTTCAACTTTCTTGGCTTAAATAATATTTAGTGCTTAAATAATATTAATTTGCATTCTTTTAGTCATCTATTTCAAGTTCCCATTCTATCACATTGCTAAATTACTATTATTTCCAGATATAGACTTCCTTTCCTTTCCTCCTTCTCTTAATCTGATTTGTCAGTCTAAGGCTAGGTAAGTTTCAAAATTTGCACTGCTATTGCAGAAATTCAAACTACTCTTAAGATAAAAAGCTAGTAACAATAGCTGTTAAAGAAATGGAAGGAGGTAGACCTTTTCTTAGCTAGTTCTGCATTAGTTAAAACCAACATATGTATGGCAGCATAGTCTTTCAACTGAGACAGCAGTTCTGAATTTATGCAAGCTTCAACAACACTAATTATTTGATATTAATGGGAACATGTTTTATCTGATAAAACTGAAATGTAAAAAGAATGAAGCATTGATGTAACATTTAAACAGTCTATAAGAAACCATGGCAAGATGTGATTCAATCATATTCCTTCTTCCTAACGGCCAGAAAAAAAGATATCCAAGTAATGTTTGCATGTGAATAAGCTACATGCTCACCTGGATGTGCATGTGGATCTAATTTATTACATCAAAAAATACACATATCCCAATAATCTGACTCCAAATAAGGTTGATGATTCTTACACTTGTTCTGGGAAGCGTGGCCTTGGGAATAACACTATGTTTCCTGTATAGCTACTATTCATAAGATGAATAAGCAGTCTGTGCTTATTCTAAACAGTGTCAACATATGCATAGTGTTATTTTTTAACAGATATATCTTCTTTTGTGTATCCGGTATCAAAAATAAGCTACAGTTTTTATGTAATTTCAGCTAGAAAGCACAGATTATTGTAGTGTTTATCATACATCTCTGGCTCATTTATAATCTGAATTTTAACAGACAAGCATTTTAAGATAAAAAATACTTTGTTTTTAATAGGGGGCAGAGTATTTATCACTAAAATAAGAAGTTAATTTACTGACAGTAAGAGGTTATAGGTTTTTATATAGTCTCCCAGGCTAAAATAGTCTATTCTAAAATTTTGCACTATAACACGGAGTGATCAGAACAGAACTTATCATAGAATCATTGAGTAGTTTGGGTTGGAAGGGACATTTAAAGGTCATCTAGTCCAACCCCCCTTGCAATGAACAGGGATGTCTTCAACTAGTTCACATTACTTAGAGCCCCGTCTTGGAACATCCCAAAGTAATACTCATACTCACAGTCATACTAACATTAACACTAACAGTAATAGTAAAAACAACAACAACAACAGAAAAGAGTGAATGCAAATGTTAGGTCGATGTATAATAGAGCAATTCAATTATGGTCAGATTTTTGTATAAATCATAATTGCACTCATGCTAAATGAACCTTTCTAATCAATGGTAATTATGCTCAGTTAACATGTTTGTGTTCATCCTAAATTGGTCTGTCCAGAACACATACATATGACTATTTATGTAAGTGATGGTATGTATGTGACTACAAGAAATAGCTCGTATTAGACTTTAACAGAAACAGTCCTCAGTGTTTCTTATTGGCATCTCCCTCATTATCAGCAGTCTTTGTGTGTGTGTGTGTGTGTGTGTGTGTGTGTGTAAAATAATAATACACCACGAAAAGCATGAAAATCAACATATGAGTTATTAAAACTGAATAAATTATCTTTTTTTTTTTTTTTTTTTTTTTGTACTGGCTCTCAATAATGCACTTCTGGATATTTTACAAGTGATAAGAATAGTTAAACTAATCACAGAATCATTCAGGTTGGAAAAGACCCTTGGGATCATTGAGTCCAACCATCAGCTCTACTCTACAAAGTTCTCCCCTACACCATATCCCCCAACATCTCATCCAAATGACCCTTAAGCACATCCAGGGGTGGTGACTCCACCACCTCCCTGGGCAGCCTGTTCCACTGTCTGACCACTCTTTCTGTTAATTTTTTTTCCTAATGTCCAGTCTAAACCTCCCCTGTTGCAGTTTAAAGCCATTCCCTCTTGTTCTGCCACTAATCACCTGTGAGACCAGCACCACCCTCTCTACAATGTTCTTTCAGGTAGCTGTAGAGAGTGATGAGGTCTCCACTTTAAGCATAAATACATATCCTGCTAGTTCAGAAATTCCAACAGGGTGTTAGAGAATTGTGGGGGGGTTTATAAATTTTGCAGCTTATACAAAATTTACTTCTTGAACAGCTTTTTTTTATTCTTCTCAAGAGAAGGATGTGAAAGATCTGCTACTTCATTAAAATAAAAAATATTGCAAGTACCATCCCTTTTTTCCTGCCATACGCCACAAGAATACTATGTTTAAAAGCCTTAAAAACTAAAGCCGAGAACAGGAGACAGTTCCCATGACTCACCCTACCGACATATGCTCAGTGCATGTTCAGTCTAAAGAGTTCAAACACTTCCTGTGATGTAAAACTTCACCTCACTGAGGAGCACAGATGTCTCTCTTGATCAGCATACACTCTTCACTTGAAAAAATCATTGTACAGAGAGGTCTATAAAATAAAAGACATATTTAAAACATGAACTAAATGTTTATTTAGGTAGGGAGAAAGGGGCAACCTTCATTCAACTCACAGTTGCTCTTTACTGTTTCTAAGAGTTGTGATCACTTGGTTTCTAGGAGATAGAGCCTAAACTCCAATCATGCCTGGTGGTTTAGGCATTGCAAAACTGATAGAGAGACCTCTCTGACATCTAAATACCTTCCCTGACCGTGTTTGCTTTCTTTCCTTGGCTCACCAGAAGCCCAGCCTAAACATATGGTTCTGAGAATAAGATATATTCAGCTCTTAATTATAAAGAAATCAGGTTCATTTGTGTGAAAGTTTAACAATTCATTCTGCAAAATAACTGAAAAAATATCATTCTAGGTAAAGAAAAACAAAGGTGAACTCTAGGAAATTGCAAATGAAATTCAGAAAAAGGGATCAGTCTTATACTTCAATTACACTGTGAAAATATGTTGGGGAAATGTGTCAACTGTGACATTGTTAAAAGATGTGCGTATGACAGTAATTCCATACATTGTTTTGAAAATCAAGACTAAAAATTTAATCTAGGCTTTCTATTCAACATGAAAGTGTTGCTGAGAATACCAGCCTGACATAACATGTTTTCTGTAACATATATTGGTAAGAACTTGAATTCTGAAATTCTAAATGGGATGATGGTTTTCTCAGGATATACTCATTTTCCCTTTTCAAGATTGACATCTCTTTCAGTCAACACTAGCTGTAGAGCTGTAACTACACCATCATAAATCCATGCTAGAGGAGATATGAATAGTTACATCAAAGAATAAGGCTGACTTATCTAAGAACATTACATATGTTTAAAAACAAATTGTGCAAAATAATTTTTATCAAAATTTTTTAGAGGGATAATGGGTTTTCTTAAGAAATAAAACTAAGTAGCTCAATGAACAGGGGAGCTAAGGATATTTGCTTTTCTCTAGGTGTATCTCCCCTGTTCATTTGATTTTCAATACAGTGATAAGAATGCTTAGTAATATCTCTACTTACCTATGATTTATATTTTTAATTGAATGCTGGGAGAAAAGAGGAACATTTTAGATAAAGAGGTAGATAACTATTCTCTCACACCAGTCTCATATTTAGCATCAATTTTTAATTTGCTCACTTCATTTTTTTATTCTAGTTTTATTGTTCATTTGTTCTCTTTTCCTTCCTTCATGACTTGTTAGTCTCTCTGCATTGCCATATTCCTAACTTGGCTTTGTTATTTCCTCATTTTTCCACATTCCCCGTTTTCTTTGAAGTTGTTCAAATTGTTTAAGGATTGTCAAAATCAGCTATTTTCCTTTCTATAACAGATCCACTTGCTAAATATAAAGCTAGTCATTATTCTGGAAAAAAAGAAAGGTTTAGTGAGTGTCTTGAGTTTTACCTCTACCTCTAACAAAAAAAAAAAAAAAAAAAAAAAAAAAATCAGTAAGCAATATCATATAAGCAATTGAGTATTAGCCAATCATAGTCAAGAACCTTGAATACTACACCAGATTACTCTGCTGCTTCTCCTTTTTATTTCATTATCATTGTGTCATCACCCAAGTGGCAATATATGGACTTTTTTCATTATAATTAACTAAGCAAAAGACAAAAAAGATAAAAATCATTATTAGTATTCTTGGGAAAAATCAAGACGTACTCTCTATTGAGAAAAACTTCACGAGTTTCCCCAGTACTTGTAGGAATATAAGTATTTTGGAATACGCATTCATTTAAGAAATTTTGTTTAACCTGGTAAAGAGAAATACACACAAACACAGGCACATAAATATTCGTGGACTAAATGTTTATTTGCGTTTTTTTGTAAGAAAAAAAGCTAACCAGTATTTTGCACAGAAATTTTTTTCTAAACATTAACAAAGAGAAAGAAGCTGCAGTATTTCTCATTAAGGAAAAGAAACCCACACTTTTTTTGTTGTTGTATTATTTTAATTCCTGAAACTGTTTCTATTTTCTTGGACATAGAAGATGTTTATTGCAATTTTAAAAAAGTTGAATGTGTTCTGCTTTTAATTTAATTTTTTTATCTAAGCTAGTGGAAAATATTTAAAAAGTTGATTAAAGTCTACAGAAATAATATAACTTTTTCACCATTTTTTGTTTCAAAATATATTTATAGTCCTGGATTGTCAGTAAGGGCAGCAGGGTCTTTTTTCTTGCAGGTGAAAAGTATTTTTGTGTTTTATCCCATGTCAGATGTGTCACTTCAAGTTCACTTACTAAATATTCCGCAGCAGTACACTTTTTACTGTACTAGCACACCTTTTATTGGGTGCTAATGTACAGTCTGTGTATGGGTGTTTATCTGTATATTTACAGAAGATTCTTTTACACTTTACTGAGAAATTTGTCCCTAAGGAATTTTCAAGACAAAACGTTTTAATGACACTGGTTCAATTTTGCAATATTCCACAAAAGGAAGATCTTCCAGTTTTGTGACAAGAAAATTTTAACCTGATGAAAGGACAATTTAGATATTAGATTAGGAGGTAGATACAAATTGTAGTGATTGTCTTTTTATTGTCACTCATTCTCTTTTTTTTTTTTTTTTTTCTTTCCAGTACCAAATTGTAACAAAAGTAGATCAATGCCTTATATTCATTTTCTGGCAGATGTCACTGTTGGTTGGATTGCCAGTGCTCTAAGTGAATTGCTTTGTTGAATTGTTCAGAATAACTTTATATTGTATTGCAATGCTCACTAACTACAGCAGATGGTTTCCCACTGCCAGTCTGAATAAACCCAGTCTGAACCCTTCCCTTTGAGTACTGATAAAAAATAGCATCTGGGGCAAGCACATGAGTGTAGAGCAACTCCACTTTAGGAATAGGATTGGGAATAACTCTACAAGCAGCTGCGTCTTTGACTGCAAAAGTAATTTAGCAGCATTGAAATTCTGCATCTCTTCAGACGAGATATGGCTGGTTGACCTCCTTTCTCATGAATACGACAAGTTATAAGTTTCTTTGTTGAACTTCTCATGGCTTGTGCAAACAAACAAACAAAAAAAAAAAAAAAAAAAAAAAGAAAAAGACCTGACTGTTCTGCTAAAAGTGGCATATTACCTGCCAGTCCAGTATCAAAGCAGTTATCAAAGGCTTCTGCCAGAGACAGAGAATGATTTTCTAGAAATATCTGCACCTCTTTCATTTTACAGAAGTGACGTGAGTATGAATGTACTGAGAAATGTATGTTATGAGCTATTCTCTAAGTGAAGTATGTAAATGGCTAGCTGTCCTTGTTCTGGCAACCTTGAGAAACAAATGACAAACTGAATACATGCAGCTGCCACCTCTTCTACTACCCAAGCTTGTAATAAATGGGTTTCGGGCAGTACATAGTAATAAAAAAATGCTGTTTCAGCATGTGGCCACTGAAGAGTTGTATGTGGTTGAATAATACAGGAAAGCCTATTTTTCAAATAGTTTGTGTATCTGATTTTCATACCCACATCCATAAAGAATGCTTAAACACAATGTTGAGCAAAATTAACTGGTTGTTCAAAGGGTCTTCTCAGGCTTTGGCTTTCCATATTGGTGTGGAGCACAAAATGAGACACATTGTAGACAAAGTCCTAAAATGGCCCTTATGAAATAGCTGTATGCTCATTCTTCACATATGCAGCTTTTTCTGTGTCAGACATAGTAACACCTCAACATGAAACCTCGAAGTGCTAAAGAGCCTTCATGATCTTAGTGACAGATTTTATTAAAAAACTACAACAACATGAATTTTGTGATTTATTAGTAAACAATTCAAATTTTATGAAAATGTGATTTTTATAGAAGTCTGGAAAATTCTTTGAAAAAATTAAGTTTACAAGAAAATATGGTGTCCTAAACAACAGTATGAATTAAGAAGTTAAGACTATGCCAGCTATGCATGAGATATATAAAGTTCAGAAAATGATAAAATGTAAGTTTGAGCAGATAGTTTGCAGTTAGATGAAAGTCAGAAATTACCACCAGGAATGTATCATTCCAATTAAAAACCTGTACCAGTAACAGAATAAGTTACTAAAAAGACTTGAATAAGAGATAGAAAATAAAAAGATTTTCTAAATAAAATTATAAGTATAAAAATAATATTCATTGCACCTAACCTTCATATAAACTTTATTTCTTCTGCTCTTATGATATTCTTGGATCTTACAGGACTAAAAAACATATTATTTTACAATTTCACACTGATGAGTGCCATCCAGGTCTGACCAGCTGTGCTCTCCCAAGGAAAATCAACTTAACATAATCCTGAAAAGGCTTAGTATCTACTGCAGAGTTTTGAGTATAATCAATACACACTGAAAGAGAAATAAATTATAACAATGTTCAGCACCTTTCAGGAAGAGGCCTATAAATATTAAAGGTGCATATTAGAAGCTTTGTATTCTGGAACTTATATATGGTTTGCATAAATCATAAGGGATCTTTAACCATCAGCAGATAGACTGAATACTTCACAGGTGGAAGAACAATCATGAAACACATTTGAAACCTCTGAAAGGAACAAGAACTAAAGCAGTGTATGAAAGAAAAAAAAAAAAAAAATCAGTGATTAACATTCAAGAAAATATTGTCCCTTCTGTTTGCATAGAGGAATTAAAAAATGGCTGGTAAGGACAAACCTTAATGTTCTAGAAAAACTTCTAGTGAGATTGTTCAAAAATGGCTGTACCGATAGTCACGAGATTTATCTCTCAGAAGTATGGAGATCCAAGCTCAATCTCCTGTCTGTTAAAGGTTGAAGTGTGAACACTTTAAGAAAGCTATGAGCCAACTGAAAGTAGGTCAAAAGAGATTAATGGCCATTATCAAAATCTTTTACCTGTGATTGAATGATCTGGTTAGTCTACAGAGTGTGAGTAGGGGATGGCAGTATGAAAACAGTTTTCAGTAGTGTAAGAGGTTGCAAAAATGTAGGGACTTGTCTGTTCTCTATTCCATGAGGAACAGGATAGGACGGAGTAGGATAAAAGAAGACAAGACAATAAATAAAATAAAATAATTATGTGTTTAAATTGCAGAAAGGAAGGCATTGGATAAATTTTAGAAGAAAAAGAACACAATCATTAGGCTAGAATAGTGGTGAAACAGAATGCTTGTTAAAACTGTGGAGTCTACTGTCACTGAAACAGAAATTGAGAAAATTAATGTTTTCTAAGACAGAAACTGAAGTAGATGGCCTTCTGGTATATTTTTATAGGTCTATGACTCCCTCATCCCACAAACTAGATGGGGTCTCCCAGTAACAGAAAAAAAAGGTACCGAAAATCATACATAGAATTCAGTGATTTTGCTGCCTGATTCAGCATAGTAGACAGTGTAGCTGTTAGTAATCAAAACAAATCTAAACTCTTGAGAGAAGAATAATAAATCATTTCACCTTGAAACACTTCTAGTGATTTATCTTTCAATATTTTTTCTTGTAGACAATAGGTGTTCATTAGCCTGCTGTTAGCTTCTTTTCAATTATGGGATCAACCTAAGAAAAAAGTATTCTTTCATTCCACTTCACTGTAGTAATTCAATGTAACATTGAAATATTCAGTCAGAAATAGTGAAAGGGCTCAGCTTTAGAAAACATAAGAAACAGTCATTACAACTGTCTTCAAAAAATATCTTTGTTGCTGAAAAAAACATTGATATAAACACTAAAGAAGGAAATGGGTAGGTTAGACTCAACTGTCATTAAGATGTCTACTAAAGGACAACAGTAAGCAAGTCCTTGAAGGGAATACAAACAGTGCTTTTCTTCCCCCCAATTAATGAAATATTTAATTCTTCTTCTTTCAATGAAATCAGAAACAGAAATGTAGAAGAAAACTATAGCTTTATACCTACTTCTTCATTCTGGAAAAAAAGAAAAATTCACTTTCTGCATAAGCAGAATCAAGATTATAAAGTTGTGGTCTCATCTGGATTTTCAGTAATCATTTATTGCCTAAGACATTTGGAAAAGCTCTGTTGTACTATGCTGGTTCCAGCTGGCTCAGTCTGACAGCAGAGGATTCTCAATAACCCACTCAAACTCTGCCTGATAAGTTCAGTACTTGGAAGTGTAATCTTCAATATAATCTTCAAAATCAGTTCTTTGTCAGTGTACTATGAAAGACAGGAAAAATTTTAAAATTTTACTTAGGGCGATGTGAAGCTAATTGATAGCATCCAAGTTCACATAGGTAATGCAAAGCCTAGTGCTTAAAAAAAATCAGTGGGAATGACAACTCAGTGGAAAAAAGAATTATAATAGTCAGCAAGGGGCCAGATGAACATATCAAAGTCTTCAAGCATAGAGTGGCAACAGGAAAAAACTTGGGGAATAAGTCCTCTGAGCTTCATTTGTTCTCTGGAATACATTATCTCTGTTGTAAACAAAAGAGTCATTTCCATACATTTAGGTAAAGAACCTCTGTCTATAAAAGTAGTAGTAGCAGCAGTAGTAGTAGCAGTAGTAATAATAATAATAAATTAAATCAGAACATACCAATAATAATAATAATAATAATAATAATAATAATAATAATAATAATAATAATAATAATATAACAAACCCAAACAAACAAAAAATCTATCATATTTAGGATATAGAAATGCTAGCTATTTGTGGGTTGAAAATGTCAGTATATCTCTTGGACTTGCCATCCTTTTATTGAGAGGTTAATAATTTAACCTTTTAGACAAAATACCAGAGGTCCAATACTGAACATTTTAATATTTAATTACCCTTTGTCATTGCACAGTAGAGAGGGCAACATGAAGGTGAGATTATTAAAGCAACAAACACCTGTAAGAATAAGAATCAGGAGAAAAATGTGAGCAAACTGAAACATGAATAATAAAGTGGATGATGAAGTAATTTTGATTTTGAAAAAGAGTACTTTCCTGATATCTTTCTGAGTTGAGGAAGAAAAAAAGAAGGTTTCAGGTGATTCCATATCCTTTCTTCTGTTTTATATCAAATTACAATTTATTTTACCCAATTTGTTTACCTATTTCCGCCCCACACACACACACACACACTTTTGCAGATCTCAGCTAAGGCTGAACATGCCTCAGTAAAACAAAGGTATAGTTGATTATTTTAGGAAATTGAGTAGTATTTCATAGATCAATCCTGTCATCTTCTTGGAGTGGAATTTTATGTGTGTCTGTATGGAAATATATACGTGTGTATATATATAAGTATAACTTGTTTACTGGAGGATTTTTATAAAAATGTAGTAATTTAAAGTGTTATCTGTTTAAGTTTATTATCAAAATGGTAATTTAAGATTCCAATAAAATGGAAATTACACAGTCTTATAGCTAATTTGTATATGTGATTTGAGTTTTTATTTGATTAACACAAGTTTTGAATATCACAGTAATGCCACTGTTTTATTAATATTCATTTACAAGCTGCATAGCACCATCAATAACATTTCCCTGTTCATTCTTTCTTCAATAACTTAAAAAATTGTGAGTTACAGATTTGCAGGTGTCACAGTTTTGTTAAAACATGAACAAAGTGAAATTCAGACATCATATTTCCTAAGTGGCAATTATGAAAGAAATTCTAAGATTTTGAAATATTTAAAATATTTCAAACCAAAGACTTGTACAAATTCTGACCTTTACCTAGAAAAAAAGAAAAAAGAAAACACCTCAGTATGAAAAGGTGGGTTGTATGTATTTCTGAGTACTCCGTTCTCATTGATTTTATTGCAGTTTGGTGGCATTCATTGTCACAAAGAAATGTACAACATATTGCACTGTGGAAGAAAGACGAGAATCTCTTGATATTTACTGCTTGGTACTGATGGATTTTTGTTTGTCAGCATGATCCCATCTTTGTATGGGTCAGGAGAAATTTCCATGATCACATTTCTGCTCATCATTGTCAATATTTAACTCATAAATCATTTGGAAGCTGTACTATATTACTCGAGTACCCAAAAGATTCTATTGATGTCAGTACCTGGTGAAAATTAAATCCTATATAAAAAAGAATTTTTCTCAAAGAAATCGATAGTAAAACCAAGATGCAAAATGTATGAATGAGAGAATAAATGGAGTTTTAGGTATATAAATGTAAGTTTTGAACACTGTCTAGAGCTTCCATTTTGCTACTCTTAAATGTCTCTGGATGATCCTGTGTGTGATAGGACTTCAGACTTCATTACTATTTATCAGTTCATCCAGAAACAATATGTTTAAAAGAATTTGTATCATCTGTTGCAAATGAGAAAAAGTATGATTTTTACAATGTAAATAATGATAATTAAAAAAATAATGTTGTGGTAAAAGAAGTCTAAGCTTTGGAGGTGATTTCAGACTGTATCATAACCTCAAGTTAAGCAGCTGACTCTGCTGCTTTGGTGTTTCCTGTTGTTTAGATTAGGTATCCTAATATTCAGCATGCTTTTTGTGAATTTTATTTTTGCTCCTTCTGTTCTTCAATTTATTGCATTAAAGATTTTTGGTTTAACTTAGTCAAACCTGACAGTGATATATTACCAAGAATCATCATGTCCAATGTCCTTTTTTTGAATCAGAGTTCAAAAGCTAAGCTATTTTTTTCTTAATGACAATGAAGATGCTACAAGAAAGTTTCAGTCATGAGTAGCACTTTTGAAGCTTCACGGATTTCTGTAAATAAGTGTCGTTATTATTATAAATGTATTGTTTCTGCAAGAGGGATCCTGCCAACTATCAGGCATACATCAGATTAGGATTAATCTCAGCTGTCCCATTGCTTTGTACTACTGTGTCTGAGAAAAAAAAGCAGAGTAAAAATTTTTTTTCAACATTAAAATAATTAAAAATGTGACTCTGAGAACACATAAGTATAGTTTTTTCTTCACATAAAGAATAAACATATATTTTAATCATTTTTATATAGTTGTTCTTCAGAAAGGAAATGTAGCTGATTGGTAATATAAATGCTGTATATAGTTCCAGAAAAACTTTTATTTCAGCTTTTCTGATTTTTTGTAAAATATACATATTTTCTAACGTTTTCTTTAAAAAATATGCCTTTTCTTCTTCTTAAACTGGTAAATTTTGAATATGTAAAATTATTTTTTCCTGTAAATTCTGTAAGAGGAGACAAGAAATAGTAGTCGTAAATAGTAGCTAGACTTTCATAAAAGAGCTTCCTAGTATTTCTAGGGAAGTTTCAAATGAAAATCTAAAGTATTTAGAAAAAAAGACTTCATATGTAAGAGAGTTAAAAGTTCTGAGTTCAAGCACCAATGCATATCAGAAGAAACATTGTTTAATTAGCAGATAAATAAAGAACAACTTTGTCTAAACTCAGCTGAAGTTTTTTTCTTTCTAAAAAAGGGTGAGAACCCTGTTATTTAATCACAAATGCTTTTTGAAGCATTTGTTGAATTTCTTGAATTTTCTCGAAGAATTATTTCTCTGAGGACAGATCTGCATAACAGATATGATTGTCAAGTCTATATTTGTCTTCTAAAAAGTGTACTAAAGCATGGAAACAGAATTCTGTATTATATCTAGAATTATATATTATTGTAAGTATGGTTGTTACAGTTAGAATAATGTGGTCCCTTGTGTCCATCTATACTGAGAAGTAGATGTTAGGGATTTGAAAAGGTTTGGGATTTTTCTGATAATTTTTTCTGTTTTGTTTTTCTTTAATAACCAGAAAATGACACAATCATTTACCAAAAAAAAAAAAAAAAAAAAAAAAAAAAAAGAAAATAAATAGCTTTCAATAAACATATTTCACTTAAAAAACATGTTACTTAAAGTGATCAAAGACTTAGACCACTCATAGTCTTGTTATTTCCTTGGTAGGCGGGAATATTTTGGCCCCACTGAAGTCAACAGTATCTTTGTTATTTCTTTCAAGTACACCAGCTATTCTCTTACAATCTTTTAGAACTTTGCCAGGTTCTATTACCTGAATATTATCTCACCAACCAGACCAAATTTTATTTTCATTTTGTTAATTTTATTTTTTTTTTCTTCTTTGCAAAAAAGAGCTTCCTTTTTTCTTCTTCCAGGTCAGAAACATTCTTCATTGGATATGACAGATCTCAGGCCCAATATATTACACATGTTAAAACACAATAGAGGAATTAAATCACTTCAACCTTGGAAATCAACTTAACACTTTTGAAGGTTATGATACAGTCAGTGCTAAACCTATTGTGAATATAAACTTAATGAATTCCTGGCACAAATATGTCTAGCTTGCAAAATCATATGGGCTAGAGTGTTCTCTCCTTGAATGTTTACTTTTCAAAAAAACAGATCTCTGCTTCCAAAACAAATGTTACTTTCTCTTTGTTCTTTGGGTATTTTTGGTGGGTTTTTCTAGAAAAAACCCAACACATTTTTTATAGGGATGAGGAAAAAAAGCTTCTTCACAAAGATCTCTAAAGACATTAATCCCACAAAAATCCAAAAGTTACTTCAGTTATCAGAGCAGCAGTTTATCTAGTTCAAAATTATGCCTTAAATAGAAGAAAATGTTAATTATTTTGAGAAAAGGGTAAAAGAAACTAATGTATGTGAGAAGAAGCTTATAATGAAATTATATTTTCATAACGGTTGAAATATTACTTGAAATATGCTGTTACGTATTGAATTTCTACCCCTTTTCTCCAGTAATATAGAAATACTGTATTATGTATCATGTAAGTTCACCTAATTTTTAAAATATTGTCTTTAGAATCTGACAGATGTCTTGTACTGCGATAATGAATTCAGAAGGGTAATTCTACATGTTGTCTTTCATCAGTTCAGTGTTCTTGCTCTTATTTATATTAAGTAATATAACAATTCAGAAAAAAAAATCTAGTGTATCCTTATTCATGATATTTGGTAAGTGATTTATTAAAGTTATCTAAAACACAAGATAACTTTTCATTAATGACAAATAACATTAGCTCAGAAATATGTCTGAGTAGCTAAAATTATTTCTATAACAGATTGAAGTGCTAAGGCTTGGACAGCAGGCCCAAGCCAGAGTTGACGTATAGATGAATCCTGTATATTTTATAACTGATAACCATTGTGCTAGTAGGTATTGTACTAAGTTATAACAACCCACTTATGCTGGTGTAAAAAGTGCTAAAGCATTGAAATACTGAAGCCTGAACAACAGGCCCCAAGCTGAAGCTGCTAACTCAGTATGTAATCATTAACAAAGTACGTAAGCTCACTAGTGAAAGCTGCAGCTTAGAATATAATCAGTAGTGAGGACAAAATGCTGAGAGAATGTATCCAACTTCCCTTGTTTAGCCTTGTTCAAGGCTGAGAACCCAAGTATTTGGCCTTGTTAGAAACTCCCTTGGTCCCCCCCCGAGCCCTGGCCAGGCTTTGGGTGGAATCCAACAGGAGAATGAAACCAGAAATTTTCCGCTCAAAACAAAGGTGCCAGTTATTCTGGCTTGCCAATCTCTAGTATATAAGGCTGGACCCACTTGCAGCGACTTTGGATGCCTCACCTATGGATGGACACACCGCGTAGGATTTCCCACTTGCCGGGACAGGCTCTCCAAATCCTCGCTGTAACTGTGGCTGCCCAGCTACTGCGGATCTGGATGATGGTAACATATGCAAGTGGTGATGTGTCTTTCTTAATCACTATTCTCTTTCTCATGTAGTAATGATTTGATGCATTACCCTACATTTTCCTGTTTGTTGCTTTAAGTGCAGTATTCTGCCTTTTCTTACTGCATGTTTTCTGTATTACGCTGTTACATTATTTGGTTATCACTAGTAAAATACACTTGTTCTTTTCACTCTGGTGTCTGAGATTAGTTGGTATCCTTAATCAGCAAAACACAGACTTTCTTGCTTTTGGAATCATATATGACCTACATCTCTGTTGTACCTTGCTAACCTCACTTAGCATAGTTTATCTCATTCAGCCTTATTATCTCAAATTCACACTGTCTAATGGAAATGGAAAAAAGACAAAATTTACCCCAATGTAAGTGATGGGTCCAAAAGAAGGACAGAGAAGGGAGCAGAAAAAGAACAAAACCAAAAAACCTTTGATCTTTCATTCACACATTCTGTGAATAAGCAGAGATGTCCAGAGCCAGAATGTCCTCTCTTATCTGTAACATTATTCCAGGTATATTCTACAAATTTTGTTGCAGTTTTCCTGTTTCTGATAATTACGCATTGATTAGTTCTTGTAGTTAGTTGGTTCTTTGAAGTAGAGACTTTTGTAATTTCTTAATTTCATTATTATTTCAGATAGAAAATCTTCCTTTTTTTTTCCTTTTAAATTAAGTTTTGAAGCCAGCCTTTGAATCATATCTGATTTGCTCAGATAACCCGTGTACATTGAAGACATAATTATTTTCTCTTGTCTTTATGACTTAGGGAGGGAGGGAGTTGTTTGTTTAACTACATGCCTCCCATGAGTCTGTTCTAATGTGTAGCATTCACTCTGAAAATAATAATTTAAATTTAATTTTTCTTCCTGCTATAGATCTCAAGTATATGGAGCTTTCATTTCTCTAGGTACTGAATACTGATTATCATTACTTATTATAAATAATAAACTCTTTTATACCAAAGAGACCGAAAATGTCTTTTTCGTTTTCTTGTCTATTTTTTTAATCTAAAGGCGTAGTATGATTTTTAGTATTATTATTTCCAGGAGACTGCTAGATAAGATTGTACAATGATTACTACTATTTAGTGCTTTAACTTCAGTTAATGTAACTCTAGCCACCAAGCTCTCCGGATTATTCAGGGCTAAATGATTTAGGACTGTCTGACTTCCCTTGGGCTATTTTAGCAAATAGCTAAAGGGGTTGAGAAAATAGCTTAAGGGGTTGAAAAATGTCTTCTCAGAGCTCTGTTATAACTCTGATTTGAGTTACTGTCGTCACTTATTTAAAGATAATAGGTATTTCTAAAAACTAAACACACAAGATCCAGACCACCAATTTTAAATGCCATTACAGGGTTTGTCAAAAACTGAAGTTGAAGAAAGCAGCCTACATAAATATTCTAAATTAGGTTGCCCATAACTGTGTACATACAAACAAAGTCTAAAGTGAAGTGCAGTACTGCTTTATCATAAGATGTCGGAATACTGGCCAGCATTCACTGACCTATGGAAGGGCCTTAACAGGAAGGAATTGGAGCATTTCAAGAGCAATTCAGAAAACTTGTGTGTTAGAGAGTCCAGTATTTCCTTGGATTTTAGATGTTTAATTCAATTCTACTCATAAGAATTTACATTCATACTGCTGAATTTAGCTGAACCCACCCACTGACATCATGTACTTTCTGTAGATGACAGAAGCAGATAGACATCCAGAGTGCAATTCAGATCCCATATTGTCACAGGTTAAAGCCTGCCTGAAACACTGATCATATAAGTGAGACCTTGTAGACATCTGCCTAGCTTGAATTCATTAGATGATTCTGGTACACACTGGAAAAAAAAAAAAAAAAAATCAAGCACAAATACTTATGAAGAGGCCTACCTCGAAGCACTGACAGTAAAGTCTGAACTATGTCTGTGCTGCACTAATGGTTTAGCTATGTGTAGGGGAAAAAAAAACCAAACAAGAACAGATGACCTATTTTACTTCCTTGTGACACAGCTGTGGAGTGTAATAGGAAGCCCAGCAGCACCTTCTAAGAGGCTTTTAGATATGGAGAAAATCAGGTAAGTTGGCCTGGAGTCATGTGATCAATGAGATCATATGCATCTAAGTAAGTTAGAAAAGCAATAAGTAGTGAAGACAATAGTGCCTGATTATGGGGAACATCCAGTACAGACATCCAATGCCCTGCAGATGTTTGAGCCCATGGTGGAACTTCTGCACCACTCAACATGTTGAATGACAGCTAGAGAATGTGCCCTCCCCTGGGTCCATGTTTCTGGTCACAGATGGAGGGACCAAGGCTTTGATTGGTGTGAGTGTGAAGGGTATGAGTGTTGCAGAAACAGTCGTGAAACAGAAATTGCTATGTACTTTCTATATCCATCTCACTCAATAAATTTTAGATTATATACCATTGAAAGTTATGGGTCCTTCTTGTAAATACCGTACCCTAGGTTCCCCTGTGATATTTGATTCTATGTGTTCACAGGCAGTTAAATGGATAGTCCTCACTCTTTCAAAAGTATTTCTGTATTAATGAATGTCTTTATGTAATTCTTAATGTATTAGAGCTCTAATCCTAGTGTATGGGTTTCAGGCTGAAGTGCAACACTGGAAGACTCAGATCTCCCCAAAATACCATAAATTCCAGCTCATGGAGTTGTCCAGGAAGTTTTCTTTTCCTATGGAAGCTGGACCACTGAATTCCAGAAATACTACTCAGTAGACAAGGAGGCAAGAAGAAACTTGACTTTCACAGTGGATGTGACACAAAGTTAGGGGAAACACTGCCCCAATTTTGGGAGAGAAATTCCTATCCTTTCTTTGTGACTCAGTTGTTTCTTTAAAAACTGTGTTTATAAATGTCCAGTATAAATAGGACAGATGAACAACACAGCATGAACTATGACTCCCACCTTTCGTTTTCAGCTGAAGGGTCTTGCTTAGAATTAGGATCCCTTATTTTCCCTTCCTTAGGTACCCTAAGTGTATGTGTATTATTTTTAACAGAACTTTAACATAACTTCTGTGGTTAAAATGAGGAAGTAGAAAAAAAATTTAAAGAACCTGATAGTTGTAATAGAATCTAAAATGTCAAAACTCTTCTTCAGCATAAAAGATGATTTTTTTACTGTTGTGGTTTTTTTTTCTTTTTTATGGATTTTCATTTTCTGTATCAGAAAGTATTGACACAGAAAAGCACAGTGTTCAGACCTGGACATTTAGAGTTGAGCATAAATGTTATGAAAGAGCTGTTTTGTAATAGATAATGCTAATTGAATCAGTCTGTAATGATTGGAGAGAATAAACCAATTTCATGAAATCTTGTGGCTAGATGGCCAGCATAGTCTTTTGTCTGGCCTCTCTCTATATTGTGAGTACCTCCATTGAATTACTGTCATCTTAAATGCCTTTCAAGTTAAATGTCCAGCTTCTATCTGAACCTCTTAATAAGCCATTCCTAGATTGCCCAGCTCTTCCACTGCTCTCCACTTTATTAAACAAATATTTTTCAGATTTCCTGACAGGTTTTAGATTAGTGATTTCTGGGTTTTCTGCTTCCTTGTTTAGGCCATTTCTTGGTTAGTCAGTGTTGTGGACTTCTCAAAAGGTTATTCCAGGCTTCTCAAAAGGTTGTTTCCGGACTTGTCTGACTCAAACCAGTTCAACCATATAAGTGAATGGGAATGAAAGGCATTCAAAGTGTGTCTCCCTCTATGCTCAACAGTACCAGATCAGTTAAAATTTTAGTTTTCAAAAAAGATATTCTGTTTTTCAATATTTCTTCAAATACTTGACATTCAGCATGGGTATGTCTTATGAAAGATCCTCCTCCTCTCTCTCTCTGCCCCCCTTGCATTCTTTCCTTATCCCTCTGCCCCTCCCCATTCCCACTTTTATTATGTTATTATATTTGGCAGGACCAGAACAAAAATCTTAACTGTCTCCAGCTAGTTCTATTATTTCTTCACCTCCATAGAGCTGGTTCTTGCATTTTTGAAAATCGATATGTTCAAAGAACTATAATCACCTTATTACATGAAAGGAATTTCTGCAGGCAGGCAATAATTATCATCTACTTCCAGTCATGAGAATATGTTTTAACAACAAAAGCTTGAGGGTTAGTTGTAGCTTTAAATGCATGAGAAGAATTATTTTCTTACCCTAACCATATCCTTAAAATTAAAAAAGTAAAATTATTTCAAAGATATTGTGATTATTTGTCTTTATCATAAGGAACTCACTATTTCTCCCTACAGAATGTAATGATCTCACTTATTAGTGTCCTGACAGACTTTCTGACTCTCTGACTGAATTTTACTTAAAGTGTATTGTTAATTATTTATATGTATACATAATTGTCTTTCTTGGTTACTGAGCTCAGTCTTAAGTGTGCTGAGCTTCACAGAACTTGTAATATAAAACTTTTCATATGGAATTCATGTTATGGAAAAAAGTGTCTTGATATTGTATGATATATGTATATGTTAAATAGAGAGGAAACAAGCTGTATGCAGAATTCTGATTAAAAACTTTAAATCATTTTCTCTGCCTCTACTGATAACTAGCTCTGCAATTTAGTGTCTGTCTTGTTTATGTTCCCAGCTGGTTATTAACGATTAATTAGCAATACATCTCAAATGCTCTCTGTGCTACTGTACTAATTACACGGCACCAGAATGGGACTCCACTTGGTAAGTAAACCGTAGCTGTATCTATTTGTTGCAGATGAGACATAGACCCAGTTTATGTATATTTTTTATGTTATATTCCAGTCTTTACTCAGAGTTACAGTCAGGAGGCATAAAGACTATTTATGAACTTCGGATGAAACCATTCAACTGTTATACAACAGATAAAAAAATTGAATAATTTTTCTTATGTCGTATCCCTCTCTATCATTCCCCTCAAGGTTTTTTCCCTTTCATTCCCACTCTGTGTCAGGAATCATGTTCTTTACATTAAGAAGGAAATGAGGAAAAATGACCTCCCAAGAAACTGCTGGATGATTAAAATACAGAAACAAAATTGTGTATTCTGAGCAGGGTCAAAATGAAAAGACACTAAAAGTAAAACAAGCAAATTTTTTTTCATATACAAAGTAAAAATATAAGTAAATACCATATGTAAGTGTTCAACAATAAAATTTACACTGCAACAGCCCCCAAAGATAACATTTGATTTATGAGACATTGTCTTACAGAATGGCAATAGTACAAGAATATTTACCTTTTTTTCCCTGTGAGACTGACAATGATCACTGTTTCTTCTATATTTTTTAAGTTGTGTAAAAACACTTAATCTTCATCTAGACTAATTTATGCCTCTTTAGGAACAAGAATGGTAGAAACAGATACAAGTGTTGTACAGAATTAGATATATGCAACTGATAATTAAATCGAAAGCTACACTCATTCAGTTGCCTCAGGATTTATATAAAAGCTGATGAGTTTGTGTCTGTATGTAGCTGGTAAACTAATTCTTAATCACTTGGGATAGAATATAGAGGGATCATAACAGAGTGGAAATAGGCAAATATTGCTCACAGATCGTAACTACTGAGTTGTTTTTGCTAAACTACAATGCACACCACAGAATTTTGCAAAAATTAAAAGTGGTCCTACTTTTGTCAAACTTTCAATGGAGGAAACTTTGAATTTTTTCTGACTTAAAAATAAACAAAAACCATTTTATAATGTAAAACGTAAACAATTTATCTTTTTGAAGAAATAATTATGATCAACATGAAAATCATAAAAAATACTGGTTTGGCCTGAGATCAGAATACAAACTACAGGAAAATTAACTTTGGTACATTTTTGATGACTGAAGTGACTTGAATTTCTGTGGTGGATTAATTTTGGCTGGCTGCCACATGCCCACCAGTCTGCTCTATCACTCCACCTCCCCAGCCAGACAGGGAAAGAAGATAAGATGAAAAGCATGTGAATTGAGATAAAGAGAGGGAGGTCACTCAGCAATTACCATCATAGGCAAAACAGACTCAACTTGAGGAAGATTAATTTAATTTATTGCCAATTAATAATAGAGTAGGATAGCAAGAAATAAGTGTTGCAGAGGCTCTCAAAATAAACAGGACAAATGCTTAAAATATATTTTAAGTACAATCAATTGGCACTCCAGCAATAATTAATAAATGACAGATTTGAATGTCTGTGAGAGGAAAACTATTACTGTCTATTCAAGGAATTCCTAGGATTTACTGACAATCCAAAATGCACAGTCACTTACTTAAAAGTGGGGGCTCCCAACAGTGAGGAGCTTTCCTTGGGTGGCGTCCTGACCCAAGGGGAGGGTCCTTGACCTCAGCTTTGCTGTCCCAAAGAGGCTCCATTGGGAGCTCCAGCTCAAAATGGCTGCCACAGGAGACTCCATTTATACCCAAGCCAAATCTGATCTTTAGTCAATATCAGCTCTTATTGGCTGAAGACCCCAATTACCGTAAAGACCTGAGAACAAGGGTGTGAATAAGAAATCAGCAGCCACTACATCTCAACAGCCAGGAAGCCCCATCTTCGTCAGGGTCATGCACCTGACACAAAAAAGAAAACAAAATAAACCCTGATCTCCACATTCACAGGTTAAACTTTACTCATGACTCTTCTACGTCCTCTCCCCAGGTAACACAGGGGGATGGGGAATGGAGGGGTTTTGGTCAGTTCATAACACCTCTTCTCTGCCACTTATTCTTTCTCCTGCTGTCACTCTTCTCCAGTGTGGATCCTTCCCATTGGTTGCAGTTCTTCAAGAACTGCTCCAGCATTGACCTTTTCCATGCAGTAGAGACCCTCAGGAATGGACTTCTCCAACGTGGATCCTCCATGGGGTCACAAGCCATGCCAGAAGATCTGTTCCAGTGTGGGCTCCTCTCCATGGGGTCATAGGTCCTGCCAGGAGCCTGCTCTAGCATAGGATCTCCACAGGGTCACAGCCTCCTTCAGGTTCATCCAACTGCTCTGGGATGAGGTCCTTCATGGGCTGCAGGGTGGATATTTGCTCCATGTGGTCCTTCATGGGATGCAGGGGGTCAACCTACTTAATCATGGTCTTCTCCACAGGCTGCAGGTAAATCTCTGCTCAGGTGCCTCAAGTGCCTCCTCCCCCTCATGCTTTTCTCACTTTGGTGTCTGCATAGTTGTTTCTCTCACATTTTCTTATTCCCCTTTAACAGCTGCTGCGTAGCATTTTTCTACCCTTTCTTAAATGTTATCAGAGAAACACCACCAGTGTTGCAGATTGGCACAGCTTTGGCCAGAGGCGGGTCTGTCTTGGAGCCAGCTGGAATTGTCTCTCTCTGACATGGGGAGAGCTCCTGATCTTTTCTCATATCAGCCACCCTGCAGCCCTTGTCCCCCCAGCTTTGCCATATAAACCCCCAAGCAATCTTATTAATTATATATAGGCTAGGTTGTTTTGTGACAATTAATTTGGTGTATTTACAGTTATCCAGATAATAGAACACCTTTACTTCATTGCAACCCATCTAGTACTTATTATAAGTGGTCATGCCTATGACTCAGTGAATGGGGTCCCTATTCTACGAAGCATAGTGCAGCCCAGAGCACCAGACTGTTCTTGTTCTTTAACACTTCAAATGAGAAACAATAGTATTGTGTCAAGAAGAATAAAAAAGTATTAAATGTCAAGATGGGGAGGTGTGGAGTGAATAGTTAAACTAAATGGGAAAAATAAATTCAAAACTATTAGAATCATGGGCAAAGGGAGGAAATGGAAAGAAGCAGATGTCACATGGGACAGCAGTGAAGGACTGCACAAGTGGAGAAAGAAGAAGGTTGAAGCAATCATCCAGCTAACCCATCACAGAGCAAGTCCAGTTTATATTGGACCTTCTGAATGTCCCTATCTTCCTCTGAACTTACTCTCACTTACTCTAATTTCTGGTCTGCTCATCTGTTTTCTTACCAGGCTGCTGACACATAAAATGGCATTTATGTGTGTCGAGAAAGGATGGGTGGATATGTCCTATTCAGTATTTTCTATTGATATGTAAAGTGAAGACAGTGATTGGACTTGTACTTCGTTTTAGTTTTTCTTCCTTATTATGCCACTCTGTATGTTAGCCTTTTCAGTAGGTATTCTCCTGGCTGAACTCTGTGGTGCCTTTTTCCCTTGTATTTGTGTATAAATAAATACAGAATAAAGCTGTGTCTATTTCTGACATGGAAAAAGAGAACTTTACTTATGTTGCGGTTTCTGAAGGTTTTCACTTCCCCGTTGAAGGAGCAGAAAATTCAAGCATTCCAAGGACAGCCAAAACTTTTGTCACCATCATGGTTTGAAAGACAATAACAGTAGGTGTGAAAACTTCATATTATTTAGATAGTGAAGCTGATAAAGTAATATTGATTTATAAGCATTATGGAATATTCACATTAGAAAAGAATACATCAGTTAAATCAACTACACATGAAGTTGGACAGACAAAAAAGTATCAGTGTTTATAGTAAAATGGATCACTGCTATGGCTAATGAGAGTATGCTGAGTTCACTGCCTTAAAAAGTGAATACTTTCTGCCTTTTTCCTTTCTTTTTATTGTTCCTTTTTTTTTCTCTCTTCCTGAACAGGACTTTCCATGAAGCCAAGCACAGATATATTTTCGTTTCATCAAGTCTGAAATTATTTTCTTGACTACTGAGTCAGAGAAGGATGTCATAATGACGTTCAGAACTACTTAACATAGCCCAAGTCTATTCCTAAAAGCATCACTGCAGTTCTTTTGTGTTGACTTCAGTAAGAACACAACAGCACTTCTGAGAATTTTTGAAGATCCCAGCAAGCGTGGTATAACCTGCGTGACCGCAGATCACAAAAAGCATTAAAATAAGTCATGAAGACTATTTTAGGAATAAATAAAAGAGTTTATCTAAAGCAATGCCTTTTTGTTGAAAGAATCAGAACCAGTGTTGTGGTTTGAACTCAGCCGGTAGCCAATCGCCACGTGGTCAGTTGTTTACTTCCCACCCCACCCCCTCCTCCCCAGTGAAGTAGGGGAGGGACAAAAGAAGAAATTCGTAGGTTGAATAAATAAAAAATTAGTAATAGTAACAAAACCAACAGTAACAATAGTAAGTCCAAAATGTGTGAAAATGCAGCAGTGGCTTACCGAGTGCAGTGACAGGTATGCAGCCCGGCCCCCATCCAGCAGCGATCTGATCGCACCAGAAAATCCTGCCACGCCAACCCAAAAAACAAAAAACGGGGCATGAGAGAGCCCGCGTCCGCCTATATACTGAGCATGACGTCACATGATATGGAATACTCCAATGATCGATCTGGACCTGGCCCTCTAGCTGTGCTCCCTCTCAGCCCAAGGAAAGTTAACTCTATCCTGGCCAAAACCAGGACACCCAGTAAGGTGCTTTGTATACTGCTCTTCTGTTAAAGTCATCTGGCCACAGGAAATACAATCTGTTTAAATATTTAATTACCTCATTATAAAATATTAACCTAGTTTTAGTTTCATTTATCATATATTTAGCCGATTATATTTTTAGTTATGATATTTATTCATTAATCATCTCCTATCTATGATTTCTGTCTTATATAGTGAATTAAACAGTATTTATTTCAGTGATAATGGTATCAAACCCTTCACGTCTTTAAAATTTAATATTATTCAGGATATTTTGATAGCAAGAGTCAATAGGAAATATATTTTTAAAAAGCCTTAAAAGTTTTAAAATATGCACTCTTTCTGAAAATGATACTATATATTCTTGGATTTATATGCATAGGTATATATGTATACATGTATATATATAATCTCAAAGACAATTTCTGGGACATAAAAGTACATAACTGAAATTGGTGCATACAGATGTATACTACAATATACTTTAAAAACTATGTATGTTGACAAAAGAAAAAGAATGGACAGAAAAATTATGTGGACAGTGTAAAATGTCATTCTAAGAAAAAGCATGCTAACTTCTGAAGTTGTTGATAATAAAAATAATGGAGAACTCTGTAATAATCACAAAAGTAACACCAGTTTTAGAAGTTCTGAATCAGACACTTTCCAAAGCACAGCTGGCTTAACAGCAAAAATTAGAGTGCATTCAATGTAAAAAATCATCTGACGTGTCTGCACCTAGAGTAATACATAGTTATATTCTATTTACAAAGATACAACCGAAATTGAGGAAGTAATGGGATTTTATTCTAAGTTATTAATACAACTCCTTATGGAAAAATCAGTTTTGTGTGTAGAGAATAACCACTGAAAATGTATCCCTTCAGATGGAAAAGGACGATTTTTTTTTTTTTATTTTTTTTTTTAAATGCAGATAAACTATTATTCAGTCACACCACAGGTGTTTGGTTCCATCTGCTAGCTTAAGTACTCATAGCATGTTTAAAATCTAAGTTTTGAAAGTGAAGACATGGCAAAATGATAGTCCTAAGCATTACTGAAGACAATATTCTTATTGTAAATTATTTTATTTTTCTGTCTCGAACTTAACAAAGCTGTTAACAGCCTAATGTGTAGGCTGAAGCTTCATGTTCTGCATGTTTCACTTCAAGACAATATTTTTTTTTCTATTTACAAGTCAAATATTTCTGCCAAAATACCTCTTTGGGGATGAAGAAGATGTACTGTGTTATCCATAATGAAATATTACACCTTATTTATTTATTTATTTGTTAATTTCCATTGTTTTGGTGCTAGGTGTCTTGGAACAAATATTAAAGTTTTTGTATGTAATTGTATGCAAATTGCCAAATTTATGAACATTTGAAGAATTATGCTTGTTGAATAGACTTACTAAACTGCAACAGTAAATTCTCTGAATAGCCCACTACCACCTATACTTCCAAAAGCCCAAATAAATCATCCACTGCTCTTTCCCTGCCTGATAAATTGTTATGTTGTGTTGTGCCTGATAAAATGTCTGTTGATAATAAAAATGAGATTTAAAAAAAAAGGTAAAATACCTGGGTATTAATGCTGGTATTCCAGACCAAGTTCAACTGTGATAACTTGTAAACTTCTATTAAAAAAAACCCAACAACAAAAACATATCAAAACCCAAACCCCCCAAACAAATACAAAATCCCCACAACAAAACCCTATACATCTTAAATATATGAAGATAGAGACAAAGGTGACACCTTGTCGGAGTCACCATTAGCCGGGGTCCTTATTTCTCCGTGCGGGAACAGAAACGACGCAACACCAATGTGATGATCAGGTCGTCCATCTTTTTATTATATATTATTGGGGTTTTTTTAGTTTTTTTCTATTCCTTTTCTGGTTACATTTATATTCTACTAAGTTCCGTACACGCACTCATCTATCTTCTAATAGGCTACGGGTCATCTACACGCGCTGTTCACGCGCCTCTACAAGCATTTGCATTGGTTAATTGCAATTAGCACGTAAAGCCCAAAACTTGCCAAAACTCCCTTATCTCATACCCTGTTTTGCTCAGACTTGTGTGCTTTTGTTGACCACAGGTGTTTCTCACTTATCTGCTGTCTTGTGTGTTTTTGCCAGCCTTATTTTGCTGGCCTTCTCTTCGTCCTTGCATTCTTCTGTCTGCACTAACTTTCTCCCAGCGCGGCCCAGACTCCTACAACACCTAACTCCTTCACATGAAATACAGGGAACACAAAGATGACGTTGTCTTTAGTATCATGGAAAAAGAAGCCAGCAGGAGAACAAATTCTGAGATTGTATAAAAGCAAGATCTGGAAAGTAACTGTTGGTGTCATCAGTAACACTGAAATGTCAAAAAGGACACAAAGAGTTATTTTAAGGTCAACTTTCCTAACACAGGGACGATTTGATGATGAGATCACATAGTTAAAAGGGCATATATTTTTAGATTTAGAAATAATGTTTGAAACAAAGAATGGAATAAAAATTGAGTTTCAGTTGTGCATACTCTTGAGATGCTTATTATGAAGACACTTGTATGACATTTGAAAAAACTCCACTTATACCCGGTTTCCCCTTCAGTAGGCTGCCCTTTATAGAAAAAAGGTTTGGGAGGATCTGGACGCTAGCTGAAGGAATGGAAAATTCAAATTTAAAAAATGGAGAATTTATAGTGTTGTGTGCTAAAAAGAACACAGAAATTTTGAGGGGCATCATATTAGGGTATGTAGTATAACGATATTTTTTTTGAAGGAATAGTACATTAATTCTATTTCATGTGATAATATACATGGGAAGGATGGATAGAAGCAGTCCATGATCCAAGAAAGAAGACGTGTAATTTTAGTATTGTAATTTTAATACAGAAAAAAATACTGAAAAGAACAAATATGACTTTCAAGAAAGGAAATTAGACAAGTGAACACAACTGAAAAATGCATCTCTGACTTCAGCAGTGAAGATGAGTTGAATGTGGTATGGGAAACTTTTTGTCATGAAACATAGAATTCCTACATTTCTATGATTAAAAAAAAATGCACAGCAAGAAAGAGAAAACCACACATGTTGAGCATAGTTTTATGTGATACCAGATTTACCAAAGTAATATGTGAATGTACAGCTAAAGAAAGCATAATAAAAGAATAGAGCAGCTTTAGAAGTTTCAGACTTTTGCCACACAATTTGAAATTGTATGAAATTAGTTGTAATGGGTTAGACAAATAAATACAAGTACTATGAGCATTATACATTAGAAAAATATAAAGGCTGCCTTATTAAGATTGCAAGTTTAGAGAGGTTTGCAACGTAAAAGCTGAGAAATGTGACCCTGCAAATGTACAAATAGTCAAAAGTCTATTTAATAGTCAGGTAGTGTCCAAGAGAAAGTGAATTGATTGCATTACAGAATAGTTAAATAAATGAGACTTCACATCTGTACTGCTCTAAAGACTAAAAGGAAGAAAAAGTAAATAAGGATGCTACTAAAATTAACTGTTTCCCTAATAAAGGGGAATCAGCCCGCATAAACGCAAAATTTCTGATCTTACAGGTGCACATGAACAAGAGGGCCAATACAGACTGATTCTCTTCACCAAGTGTTGGATGGTTTTTTTCTCTTTTTTACTGGAGTACTTTCTAATCATTCGCTTTTCTTCTATACAATAATCACAAACTAGTATTTCAGTTTTATCCCAGAAAAAGAAAATTTTCAAAGAAACAGTAGTAGATCTAATATTCTTGAGGCTGAATAATGGACTATTGACAAATAAATTCTGTGGTTAAGGCCATTTGAATAGCAGAAATATTCCATGGTTGCTGCTTACACATGCTTAGTTATATCAACAGTAGCTTTGCCCCATAGTGTAGTGATCTGAATTTTTCTGTAGATCTCAGTTATGTAAGTGATGAACCTGGGGATGATAATGGCAACACATGGTAAATGCTTTCTCTTCTTTAATGTTAAGTGAATCAGTAATCTCTGCTTCCAACTACTGTTGTCACTCCTGTGTGAAAAGCTGTGTAAATGTGTTTCACACAACAATATAATCATAGATTAGGAAAAAAAATGGAAATGGATGTTGGAAAAAATAAGTCAGTCACCTCTCAAGAACACCGCTAGTTAGCTTTTAATGTCACAAATATGCTTTTTATAGAAACTTGGTTCCTCTGTTATTTTCAGAGAAAATAAACTGCAACAAGTTCTGTAAGAGTTTGTTCACTGTTGTAGAGACTTAGGCTTTTTGTTGATCTGTTCTCTGTATTTAAATTTCAAGGGTAATTAGTTACTTTTTTTACTGTTAACGCAAAATTTTAATTTCCATACTTATGCCTCAGGCCTTTGACTTTCAAAATAAGACTGTTGTACTTCTGGAAACAGTATAAGCTTTCTGCCCAAAGTACACAGAAGAGGATCAGCCACTTCAAATCTGTTTGAAAGCCTTAGTACTCTAATTTATACAGGAAAAAAAGAAACTATCACTAAATTGTCTTAAAGAGCTTAGAGCATTTAGAAAACTTCTTACACGACTTCCTAAAGATCAATAATACTTCAAATATGTTAGAAGTAAACAAGTTGTACATTTCTAAGTTACTAACTGTTTAATTGCTACAAGACTTTTGTGAATAGGATTCACACTTTCATTTTCACAGCCTGGTCTCATAAAAAGGTCCATGGAAGTTCAATTTCAAAGTGATCTGAATAGCTTTATGAGGTAAAATCCTGACTCCACTGACTTAAAAGAGTAGGCTTTTCATCAATTTTACATTGTCCAGCATTTTTTCTCTTTTGACAGTTATGTAGCACATTCACCACCTATCTAATAAGCGTAACACAGAAATCTCAAAGAAAGCTAACATTTTGGAGGCAATTTGTAGCTGCTTTGCAAAGTTCCCATACACCATATAACAAGTCTTTCCTGTTAACATCTTCCCATCCTGATGTAGCTTCCAAAACAGCCATGGAGTAATGATATTTTCAAGGCAGAAAAACAGTTCTAAGAATATGGGACATATTCCAGATGGTAAAACAAAATTTAGGCTGGATTCAGTAGTCTAGATGTGCAGATATACTATCATTCCTTATCTTGTCAGTGACATCTACATGGAACTGACAGGTAAAATGCAGGACCCATGAGAACTGTGCATCTCATAGACTGGTAGGTTAGCAGCACAAGTGTCATGATCTGATTATATTAGAAAATTAAACCATGTGTTTAGTATCATTTTAGGTGCAATTGAACATTATCACTGTTGTTCCACAACCAGTCTGGTCTTTAGTCAGCTGTGTCTGACCTGGACAGGTGATTTAGTATACTGCCCGATTTCCAGCCTTTACTCCAGAAGAGCACAGACCTTTCATAGCCATGTCATAGCTGACATCTATGTGTACAGGACTGAGATGTTGTACATTGCTTTAAGTGGATGTGTGTGTGTAGCTGAATACCATTGGGTGTTCTGCAGATTTAATGGCTATAGATGTCATGCTAGAATGAATAGACCTTCTGACTGCCATGACTCCTCTGACTATATCACCACTGACTATAACAGGAGATAAGAAAATTAGCTCACATACAGACATTATGGTTTGAGTCATTTGACCATACATAGATGCCATCATTTGAGATTGAGGTCTGAGGTACATCAACTTGCTTCTGACTGCTGGTCCAAGAAGGCACAAATCTCCCAGTGGTATTATGTTAACCTCTGTTATATTTGAATGCCCATCATGAATGCTGTGGTCTCCTTCATATATGTATCTCATGCAGTACTAGGCCCCTTTTTGTGTGCAACTGGATTGGCTGCTACACTGAGCTATATTTAAGTGACTGCAGCTTGTAGCTGTATACAACTTGTACATTATTCTGTGGGCTTAAATCATAAAATTCAGCTTTGCTTGCTAGACAGAACAATATTTAGAAGAATTCCAGGCAACATTCAAGCCACTATCTATATTTATTGTTGTTTAGATTTAGTTATGTGACATACACCTTCCTCCAATGAAAAGTGTATTGCAGTAGGCAATATAACAAAAAGATACTCATAGAACAACTCTGTTAAATATTAACAAATGTTTATAATTATTTTATTTTGAAAAAAAACTTTGAACTCTTATTAGTTATACTGCACAATATATATATAATGTGAACTACTTATTGATGATAATGATAAGTAGTGCAACTGCTTAGCAACTGATAAACAAAGGCAGTAGGAGGCCTGCATAGATGAAGAGGGAGCTTCTGACTAAATGCATAGAAAGGAAGCACACAAGGGGTGGAAACAGGGACAGATGACCCGGGAAGAATATAAACACTCTGTCTGATCATAAAGGGATGGGTTTAGGAAAGCAAAGCCCATCTAGAGTTGAATCTGATGAGAGACATCAAGGGCAACAAGAAAGGGTTCTACAAGTATATCAGCAACAAAAGGAAGACTAGGGAAAATGTGAGACCACTGCAGTACAGGAGAGGGGACCTAGTGACAACAGTCATGGAACAGACTGAAATACTCAACACCTTCTTTAACACAGTCTTTACCTGTAAGGCCATTCTTCAGGAATCCCAGGTCACTGTGACCACAAGGAAAGTCCGGAGGGAGGAAAACTTACCCTTGGTGGAGGAGGATAAGATTGGGGAACATTTAAACAAACTGGACATACAGAAGTTCACAAGGCCTAGTGGAATGAACCCACAAGCACTGAGGGCCAATGTAATTTTGAGGCTAGTCTCAATAATCTTTGAAAGTTCATGATGGTCAGGACAACTTGCTGAGGAGTGGAAGAAAGAAATTGCCACTGGTATCTTGAGGAAGGAGAAGAAGAAAGATCCAGGGAACTAAATGCCAGTCAACGTCACCTCAATCTCTAGGAAAGGGATGCAGCAAATCACTCTGGAACCATTTGCAAATGTGAAAAGGACAAGGTGGTTGGGAATAGTCAGCATGGATTTATGAAGAAGGAATGATATTTAATCAAACCAGTAGTCTTCTGCAATTAAATGAGTGGTGTGGATGAGGGGAGAGCAGTTAATATTGTTTATCTTAACTTCCACAAAGCCTTTGAAACTTTCTCTTGTGAAATCCTCATAGACAAGCTGATAAAGTATGTACTAGGTAAGTGGGCAGTGAAGTGGACTGAAGACTAGCTGAACTACCTGTTGCATGTAGGGTGATGAATTAATTTGGTAAGAGATGAATCCCCTTGCATTCTAGCTGGTCCTCAGAGATTAGAGGGGCTGGGGGCCGCTGGACTTATCTCTTAACAGGAATGCCAATCAGGGCCGTAACTATAGGCCTGACAGCAGATGCACGAACAGCCCATGTGCTGTAGGTCTGGTTGCATTCAAAAGAAGCAGTCAGGTTCACAAACAGTATGGTTTATTCTTATGCAACATCTACAGGTTCTTTGAGATTGCCTACGATAAATGTACACACTGCAGGTTGGCTATATAACACTACACAAAAAGAAAAATGATTGCAATCACATGCAATTAATTCCCAGGTAATCACTTGACATAGCTGAGGGCTCAAATCTTACCAAAAGGTGCCCCTTCTGGGGGGGGGGGGGGGGCGAGGAGCACAGACTTGTCGATCTGTCCCTCCAATTTGGTATCGGATTATTGTCCCTCCAAGTTAGATACAAACTCGAGGTAGTATTTATCTAAGTGTGTATGTGTGAGTGGGTGGGAATGAGGTCAAGCCATTATCTTTTGAGTGACAACACAGTACGTTCCTTGGTGTGAGGGGTGTGCTGTTTTTTGTGGGAAAAGAGAGGATGAGAGAGAAGGTTAGCAGGCTACTGCAAAACTGTCCCTTGAGATAAGTGAAAGAATGGGACTGTGTGGCCTCCACCTCTTTTCGCATTCCTCCTTGGCTCCACGACAAACACATATCACTGGATCTCCATCCTGTCCTGTGTTTGTTCTGGGCACCCTGTGTCAAGGAAACGTGTGTTTTACAGATTTTTCGGTGTTTTGCTTTTCCCACACTTCCAACACTACCAGACTCAGAAAGTTGTGATTGGTAGTGTAAAAAGCAGTTGAAGCCCAGTCACCAATGTTGTAGCCCAGGGGCCAGTACTCGTTCCAATACTGCTTAACAGCTTTATTAATGATCTGGATGATGGGGCAGAATACGCCTTCAACAAGTTTGCTGATGATACAAAACTAGGAGGAGTGGCTGATGCACCAGCTGGTTGTGCTGCCATCCAGATAGACCTCAGCAAGGTAGAGAAATGGACATGAAGGTGCAGGAGACATGGACATGCAAACAACCAGATCGATTAAGCAATGCCAATTTTATTATAGTGGAGCAAGCCTTTTATAATGCAGGTGAAAATCACATGATACAATCACATGGTACAATTCTTTCTGATTGGACAGTTAGCTTTGCACGTGCTCCTTAAGCTCTCTTCTGATTGGATGAGAACTGCCACATCAACAATGTACAAACTTCTTCCTCCGCCCAAACCCACATCCTGAAGTTGTTTAACTTCCTGGGTTCTTCCTCATTCTTCCAGGGTCATTTTGTCACATCCTTGCCGATGCTGAGGCTTTACCAGCCTTGCTCATATGCAGGATTGCTCACACACCCATTTCCCCACAGGAAATCCATCTGAATCCCCACATGAAGGAACCTCATGAAGCTCAGCAATGGGTAATGCCAAAGTGTATAAATGCCTGATGGGAGAAGTAAAGAAGAGGAAGCCAGACTCAGTGTTTTGCAGTGACAGAAAAAGAGGTAATGGGCATGTGGCAGGTGCATCTGCCCAATGAAAGCAGAGCTTCTTGGCTGCTGAAGTGTAGCAGCTCCTGACTGCCTTTGTTCTCAGGGCTCTGTGGTAATTGGGGCCTTTGACCAATGGGAGCTGATATTGGCTACAGGTCAGATTGGGTCTGGGTATAAATGGAGTCCCCTGGGGGAGCCATTTGGAGCTGTCTGCTGGAGAGCATGCTGCAGTTGAGGACTCTCCCCTTGGGTCAGGACGCTGCCCAAGGAAACTCCTCAAGGTGACTTGGGTCGGGACACTGCCCTGAGCAGGTCCTCGAGGTTGAGAGCCCTCACTTGTCAGGTGAGTGATAAAGTGTTTTGGGTTGCTGTTAAACCCTAGGGAGTGGAGCTTTGTTCTGTGTTTTGGGTTGTCCTTAAATCCTAGTTAGTTGTTCTGTTCTCCTCTCACAGACATTTGAACCTGTAATTTATGGAGAGCTAGTTAATTGTGCTAATAATAAATTTTTAATTTTTTGGTGGTTGGTTGTTTATTTGAGAGCCTCCATAACAGGGCACAAGCTGAAACACAGGCAACTCTCATCAAACATATGGAATATCTTTTTTACAGATAACAGTTGAACACTGAAGCATGTTACCTGGAGTGGTTGTGGAGACTTCATTTCTGGATGTATTGTAAGCCTGACTAGACACTGCCCGGGGCAACGTGTTTTCGCTGACCCTGATCTGAGCAGGGTCTTTGGATTGGGCAAACTCCAAACATCCATTACAACCTCAACTGTTCTATCATTCTATGAACTTCAGGTATATCTGTTTCACTCATAGGATGCAGCAATGTTTTGGGTTTTTTTAAGTTATTTTTCTCAGTTTACTGTAATATGGGAGGAATTACTTATACAGAAAATTGAAAATTTGGGCATGTCATAGTTTCCTTTATTTCAGTTATTGAACATTAAGAGCTTGTGTTTGGGATTCTATACATCTAAGATGTAGGCTATGCACATTCATGAGTGACTTCTAGTTGCATCAAGACAAGAATTGTAAAAAGAAGAAATATTATTTGAGGAAATTTGATAATGTCGTTATTAGAAGAAAATGTATTCTGCAAATTCTACTTGGTTAGTCCTGAAAATTATAAGACGCCATTAAAATTATTTGTAAAGTAAACCATGTACATATTTACCATTCACCATTTAACAAATTATGCCAAGCAACTTAACTCATAGCCTTCAGCTGATGCAGATGGGAGCAAATTCACACCGTACTGGGTATTCAAGAAAAGTCACTACATTTTTCTGTATGTTGAATTCTGTACAATGGTCCTCTGTAGAAGAGATAATCATATTTTATTTATGGTAAAAAACTCAGTGTAAGAGAGCAAATACTCCCATTTCTCAACATTGCACCAAAGTTCTCAAGGTTTTTAAACTGTCTTTTCTTCAATAATTCAAATACAGGATCTCATTACTTCACTTTTTTGGATAAATTATATGTTGCACCTGAATCTTAAAAGTGTTATAACTAGAAGCCAAAGAATAACTTTTGTAGATTTTGACATCTTTATGAACACAACTCTTTTCTTTGGAGGGGAAACACACAAACAAAAAAAATATGTTTTCTGTGAATAGAAAAGGCAGATTTATTTGTTGCTGACTCTCATGGGTATAACAATGAATGGACTAAGGTTTATAACACAAGTTTCTTGAGCATATATTCCTCGAATGATGTAGATTTAAGGCTTTTTGAAATCAAATCCCAAGGGAAAAGTATGTCAGAGGATATTAAAAACAGCTGGTCAGTGTTCACACTGGCTTTCCAAAATTAAAACAAAATAAAACCAAACAAAAACCCCCAAACCTAGTAAGTTCAAGTTTCAGACTTATTTTTTTTTCCCAGATATTATCTAATATTCTTCTTTTTCTTCTTTTTTTTTCTTTTTTTTTTTTTTTTAATCGTAAAAAGGTCAATGTATCTTGGCACTTATCCTCTTCTGATTTACCTAGATAAAGATCAGGAGTAACTCCATCAAGACCAAAGGTCCGATCATTGTAGAAGCTGAAGCTGAAGCATTAAATCCCATAAAAGATATTTTATTATATACATAGGGCTTAATTTGTTAAGCAGACCATTAAACCAATTTGTTAGAACACACTGTAGAAAACCAGAAGAATAATTGTTCACTACCATTGTCAAATTTCCATCTTTACATTAACACCAGTGTGTGTTCTGCCAGCCTAACAGTGGAAGGAATTCACTGATTTGTTCAGACCTGGCAAGTCTTATTAGAACTTTGCTTTTCTTTTACAAAGAGACTATCATGAACACAACCTCCAGTTCTGCTAGATTTCTCGTGAACAGGGCAATGAAATCTGGCTTGCCCTTCCTAAAATTTCCAAGACAATAAAAGAGATAAGTTTTCTAAAGAAAAGAGAGGACTGAATAAAATCCTTAGGCTACCAGATACACTGCAAGGCAATGTGCAATTTTGGTGCCTGTTGTAATTTATATTGTACTTCACAGTTGTTAAGTACTTAGTATTTTATCTTAACTTCACAGGAAACTAAGGGAGAAAAGTTAATGACTTGGCAATAAAGGACAGAGCACCAGAGATATGGCTTGAGTGCAGAAATTTGCTTTGTGTAATCTAATAAATCATGCTGTTCATATGTTATTTAGATGCCAGTAGGTCTTCTCAGAAAGGCACAGACCTCAGCTGGACTTGGCTGTAACACTAGGGCTATCAGTGCTTCCCACAACATTGCCTCCAAAATCTATGAACCAATCTGGGGGACCTCCAAAAACCAAATCAAAGTTTGTCATTTTTTTCTTAGAACCTGAGGAACAGCTCAAGGCAAGTGTGGAAGAAAAAGCATGAGGAGAGAAGTGCTGACTAATGTCTGATCTTTATAGAAGAGGTATTTTAAACAGTGGTGTTAATCTGTATGTTTGGCTTTTCTTTACATGAAATATGAGATAAGATGAGACTTGTCTTGACATTTCTAGGTCCTCAAAATTAATCACATACCAGAAAGAAACAAGAAAAGGAAAAGGATGACGATAAAGTATAGATGAGAATGCAAAACTGATCATTAAAGTAGTCCTTACATTTCAGTTCATAATATAATCATGTTATGCTTGGTATTTAAACTACCGCTCAATTAAAGTACTAACTAGCATACATATGCATAATCAAGACATACAACTTAAATTTACATAGAAAAATAGGTAAAGACATTGCTCACAAAATACTAGGATACTTATGTTAGTAAGACATTTATTTTTAGCAAACATATAAAGACATCTTATGAACTAATTAAAACTTAACTCTCACTCTCAAAAAATTAAAAGAAAGTTCATTTCAAAATGCATTAACATTAAATTGTTTTGATTTAGTAATTGCAGTGGGTTTTCCTCCCAGGTCTAGTCCTAGTTGTAGTCCTGAATTCTATCAGATGAATCCATATCCATAGCGAAATTCAAAACGAAAAGAGGAAAACTTAGGTTTTCACAAAATAAAGTCATTCTTAAGGTCTTTCACCAGGAGTAGAAGTAATTAGTGAGGTACTTCTGAAAAAATAAATGAAGTACTTAAGAATTCATAGAACATCCAAGAAAAAAGAAAACATATCAAAGAGGTTATATTACTATAAGTATCACAATATTTCTGTTACTATATCAATTAATGTGCATGAATGAGTGTTGTTATCAGATGAATGAATTCATTTGTGATATAAGAAAAAAGAATCTTCCAATATGCTGTTTTACAGGAAAACCTAAGCAGAACTTGAAACACATTTTTACCCTGCATATGGCTGCGAGATTACTGTGATAGCATTTAATAAATTAGATTTCCAAATAAGGTTAGAGCTTCTTTAACCTATTAATTGTCAGTGAAGTAGAAAAAGAGCATATATACTGATCTCCAAATCATTCTTCTGGAACTGCAAAATGCAAGCTGCTATGTAAATATTTCTGCCAGCAGCTTAATAGTAACAAATGATGTTATTTCTCAAGGTCAGAAAAACATTCAGTGTAAAATTTGGATACTGGTCATATAATATGTTGTTTACCTCCCTCCTGTAAAGTAAAATTATTTATTCTCATTAGTATTACCTATATATCAATAAATCTCATTCTAAAAAAAACCCAACTGTCTAACTGTACATTGCATTTTTTGTAAAGTTTAATCAATTTTTGTTTAAGGTCAAGCACAACAGTGTTTCCAGAGGAAAAACAAAACAAAACAAAACAAAACCAAACCAAAACAAAAAAACCCCAAGTTAGAAAATCAGCATGAAATGTCAAATGTACTTTTAGGTATGAGTTTCCATGCTCAAAACTTAGGTATGATTTCTATTTTATGTTTTAATCTGTAATTCCTAGATTCTAGATGCTGATGTCCTTACTGGATTTGGAGCATATCCTACATGCTACTTCTCTGACATCAGTGGAGAAAGACAAATAAGGGCATGAGACTCCTGCTCTTTGATTGGAATCATATAATTCTCTCTGAACTGTTTTTTTATTAGGTAGGTGCTAGTGACCTGTATGCGGCCATTAAATAGAATTTTGCTGTCGAATTAGGCCAAGATTAGCAAAAATAGATATGCAATATGCTAGACTGGCCTGTTAGCCACTTACAGAATCACAGAATCACAGAATCATCTAGGATGGAAAGGACCCTGAAGATCATCTAGTCCAACCGTTAACCTAGCACTGACAGATCCCAAATACACCATGTCCTTAAGCGCTATGTCGACCTTACTCTTAAACCCCTCCAGGGATGGGGACTCCACCACCCCCCTGGGCAGCCCATTCCAATGCCTAACAACCCATTCCGTAAAGAAATGCTTCCTAATATCTAGTCTAAGCCTTCCCTGGCACAACTTGAGGCCATTCCCTCTTGTCTTATCACTTGTTACTTCATTAAAGAGACTCATCCCCAGCTCTCTGCAACCTCCTTTCAGGTAGTTGTAGAGGGCGATGAGGTCTCCCCTCAGACTCCTCTTCTCCAGACTAAACAACCCCAGTTCTCAACTGTTGTATGTCTGAAATGGGGAATGTAGTCAGCCTTCTGTTAATTTTCAACCAGTGGCAAATCAAACCTGGACATGGAAAAATACAGTTAGCAAAGGGATACACAATGCAAAGCTGGATATATTTTGGACATAATTCTCAAAATCGTAAAATGGCTGAGGTTGGAAGGGACCTCTGAAGGCCACCTGGTCAACCACTCTGCTCAAACATAGCCATCTAGAGCCAGTTACCCAAGACCACATCCAGATGCACAAATGAGAACCCACAACATCCCTAGGCAACCTATGCTCAGTCACCTTCACAGTGAAAAACTGTTTCCTGATGTTCAGCCAGAACCTTCTGTGTTTCAGGTTGTGCCCATTGCCTCTTGTCTTGTCACTGGTTACCACTGAAAAAAGCCTGACTCTGTCCTCTATAAACTTTGCCTTAAGGTATTTATATACATTGATAATATCCCACTGAGCCTTCTCCTCTCTAGGTTGAACGGTCCCAGCTCTCTCAGCCTTTCCTCATAGAAGAGATGCTTCAGTCACTTCATCACCCTTGTGACCCTTTGTTGCACTCTATCCACTATCTCCATGTTTCTCTTGTACTGAGGAGCCCAGAACTGGACACAGCACTCCAAGTGTGGCCTCTCCAGGGCTGAGTAGAGGGGAAGGATCACCTCCCTCAACCTGCTGGCAACACTTCTCTTAATGCAGCCCATTAACCTTTGTCATAAGGGCACATGGTTGACACATGTTCAACTTGTCCACTGGAACTGCCAGCTCCTTTCCTGCCAAGCTCCTCTCCAGCTAGATGGTCCCCAGCATAGACTTGTGCTGCAGTTGTTCCTTCCCCAGGTGCAGGACTTTGCGCTTCCCCTTGATGAACTTCATGAGGTTCCTGTCAGCCCATTTCCCCAGCATGTCGAGGTCCCTCTGGATGGCAGTATCTGTGACTCCTCCCAGTTTTGTGTCATCAGCAAACTAGCTGAGGGTGAACTCTGCCCCATCATCCAGATCGTTAATGGAGATGTTAAAGAAGATTGGACACAGTATTGACCCATGGAGTGCATCATACAATGTAGTTGCCAGAACATAGCCTCCTAGTTCTGAGATTCTAGAGTATTCGAGTCAGGCACACAGAAATGACAAATGTGACTGAAGAATTAAAGGATAGCCTTGTGCTTCTGTAGTATTGACTGAAAGCTGGGTGAAATACCACCAATCATTTCAAATGACTCTAGACACTAATGTTCATGCAAGCAAGATCCACTCTAGATTCAGATCCAGACTGTAGACATGCAAATTTTGGCGTCTACATTTAGAAGTTAGTACGTGAGAGAGGTTTCTAAATTATTATAATTTTATTCAGTTAAGGTCTAGGTGTGGATTCAGTTGCTTAAGCATAGGCATTGGTGCAACATTCTATAACAGTGTATCCCATTTGGCCCACAGGTGCTTGACCAGAAGAGTGCATGTCTGCTTTTAATCCTGTATCATAACTGCTAGGCTTATGTAAATATCTCAAACACTTAGAAAGCTGAAATAGCACTTGATATTTAGGCAACTGAATCCCACTTTATATGTACACTGTGTATAGTAGGACCTTAGACACTTGGCTTGCCTATTGAACCTGTAATAGGTTTATTTTGACATGCCTATATTCTGGAGCCTTATTTGGTTCCCCATGATGTTCATATTCCTCCTTAAAATCTCAGTCTTCCAGATAAGTTTACATCTTATGTTTACTAACTGGTTTCTCTTTCATAGTATCTTTTGCATCAGGTTATTATATGGTGAAAAGCATAATTAATGTGCTAAGGCAGGTGATGTGTTAAAGACAATTATTATAAATTAGTGCATGGACTATTCAATGCAGTCTTTGGAGGTTATTGACAAGAGAGGATTGCTGAGATTGTGAGTTTATTCTGGATTCACTGCACAGAATACCTGACTTTAACAAACTAAAATATTCTGTGTTTAGTTGGACAAAAAGTTTATGAAATGCTGCAAAAATAATATATCTATAAATTGACTGAAATATTCAAAATGTAGTTGTTCTTCCACCCACGTGCAAATTCATGAAGCTTCAATGTAAGTGTATCAAATTAAGGATCTCTGTGCTCAGGTGACTTCTCTTCACAAAACTGTGCATGCAGACATGAGAGGTTGGCTTTCAGTCCTCTTTGAAATTCTGGTTGACTGAATTTTCACATTCTGAGTTGTCGTGCTTTTGCTGTTTAATAAAACATATGGACACATTGTTCCACAAGATAAATACTGGTTTACAACTGAATCCCCAAGAAATATTTTTAAAAAGTGTCTGGGGGAAAGTAAAATAAGACAGTAGCTGGATGAGTGACGGGGGGTTCACCACTTGTGTCTTTGTACTTGAGGATCTTTTATCCTCTTGCCACAGCAGGACTACAAATGTTTTTGTTCCTTTCACAGGGACTTTTATTTTCTGTCTCCTTTTACAGCCTATACATTACAACACTACACTGCTAAGGAAAAATAAAAAATCTAGAAACATCCCAGTAGGAAAGATCAGTGAGTACTACTCTCAATCAGTAGGGGTATCTTAAAGGACATGATTTGCTCATGGCAACTAACCATTCCCCAAGGGTGCTGCTTGACTGTATGCGGGAACTGCACCTCTGAGCCAGCAGATTTTACAGTCACGCTGCTGGAGAGAGTGTTTTTACCTATCAAAAGCAATGGACTGGAGATCAGAGTAAAGTGCTGATGATTTTGTTCATGAATACTTAGAACTGAAAGTTCAAATGGAAAGTTAAAAGAAATTACACATAGATTGCAATATACAAAATTCTGAAGCTGAAAATGCCTAAGTTCATATACAACAAGACAAAAAGTAAAGCCTTATCAAAATATTTTGAATCATGGAGAAAAAAATAACATTAGGTTTTTGCCTTTTGGGAATAGTATACTAATGAAGATAAAAGAAATGTGATGATGATGATTCTTTAGGTCTTGGTATAAAAAAAAACATTCTGAATTTTCAAATTTGAATGTTAGACATTGAAACTGCAGTCATCTGTCCTTGGTTAGACATCTAAGTATGCTTAAAGCATTTAAAGGTTTGTCTCTATACTGACTAAAGAAGTTGTGAGAACAAAGGAGGAAGGAGCCAAACAAGACACTACCCTTCAGACATTATACTTAAGATAGCTGTGTTTTAAAGATGAGATGTGAATGGAGAGATTTAGATTATATTAACACTGATAAACAACACAGGACAGGGAACACATTCTTGTCCTGAGGTCAGGTGGCATGGCACAATGTTCAAAGACCTAAACAGTATTAACCCTCAGAAGAGTGCAAGAAAAATATTCTCTGGCCCATGTTATCTCTTCAAACATGTGTGGATGTATCTAGGTGAGAACCATTTGCCACAATCTAGAGCTGTGCCATAGATGTTGTTAACAGTATGGATAAGCATGAGTCAGGCCAGAAAATGAATCTAAGCACTTGAGCAGAAAATCACTTTCAATGATTTTATTATTTTTTTTTTTTAGTAGTAGAGCTGATGCAGAGTGAGAGATAGGAATCAGTGGGATTTCTTCTTGCCCACTTCAAGAAAGGGGAAAGATGGTCACCATCAATCTACTGGTCAAGTATTGCAAGTGAATGATCAAAGGAGTGACATTGCCTGCTATAATAGGAGGGAAGTATGCATCTTTCAGCTACATCAAAGACATTGTCACCTACAAGCAGCAAAATCCCCATGCAATCTAAGATTCATTCAGCAAATCCAGAGCTACCTTCCATCTTGATGTTCTGGATATATGATGTTGAGGGTACTGCCTGCACTTGATTCACAAAATCTGACTGTCTCAAGACATTATCCCCCTGGTAAATGAACTGGTCTCTAGCACCACTACAGTATCTTTCTGAACACTTACTTCTTCCTTTCCTAGACCCGCCAGAGACTATTTTTCTTTCAGAACTTGCAACATACATTTGAACTAAGATGATATCAGGTGTTGCGAGGACACTATTGCTTGGCCTGGGAGCATTATACATTCTTGCCAAGAAAATGTCAGCAGCGTTTTCCACTTGTGGTGGTAGGGGAAAGAATGCATGTGTTCCTCTACACAGCAATGGCAGGCAGTAATCAAGGATAGCTGCACCTTTGCTCATTGCTTGAAGGGGAAAATTAAATTGTTCAGCTTTTCAGACCTTCATGATGCTACATTCCACAGAGAGTCAAAGGAGGGAAATGGGTGGGAGAACATATAAGCCTGTCCTGATCCAATGTCAGGGGAGGTTTTGATATGATCCCAAGAGTGAGATTAAGACACAAATGAGGTCAAATGCCGTACACCCAAAACAGGTTTTATTATTATTACAAGTGAAGAGTGGTAGCAATAGGACAGAATGGAAGGAAAAGACAGAAATCAAGAAAGCATCTAGAACAGAGTTGCAAGAATAGTCACCACCATGGATCCAGCAGCGTCCCATTGGTCCTTAGTCTTCAGTTCTTTGGTGGTGGGTGCACCTGGATCTAGCAGTGTCCTGTTCCTCAGTCTTCAGTTCCTCAGTGGCGGGTGCACACACAGCAAAGGTGGGGGCACACACTGTTGCCTTTTAAGTTCATCGTATGAGCTGATTCATGTATCTGTCCACATTTCATTTTTCCTCTGGTCCCACAGGTTTTTGCTGACTTCATACTTCTTGAACAATCATCTGTCTTCTGGAGCAGAAATGCTCACCTCCTAGCAATGCTTGCATGGTGTCTGGCATACACAATAGAGTCACAAATGGCTACATTATGAAGCCAGTGATAAACATTTGGTTTTGCTCTGTCCATGTATCCCCCTTTGAGGCTTATCTAAGGAGTCTGACAATGCAACTGCAAGGGAGTGGGGGGTGAATCCTTTGATACATTCCTGTTTTCTTGGGTGACACTCTGTGGACTAATCTAAAGGCCACAGCTTGTCCTTGAGGTTTGCACAGACACAAGCAAGCTTTGAGATAGTCATTTGACATTTCAGTCTCTCACAGAGCCCAGATGATATTATTTTTGATTTCAGTATTGACCACCAATACTTTTTATATCACCTCATGACCATCATTCTAAACATAACCCAAATATTTCATGTGTGCATTTCCCCTCTTTTTAAGCCTCATGAGGTTCTTCCAGGGATCTTTTCCCTGACTCTCAGGTTGAGAGACAAGAAGTAGCAGATGTTCCTGTGGATCTTTTACAAGTAGCAAAAATCACTGGTTAAATTTGTAATAATACAATTTCATACTGAAAAATAGTAAATTTAAACTACTTGATACATTTATTTAATTTTTTAATGTCTTTAATCTTGTGGTATTTTTTAAAAAAACCCCTAACATAATCACACCATGTCTTTAATTTCTCTTTGTTACTTTGCTCTGCTTCTTTCTCAAATGCAGAAAGAATCTTTAACATCTCAGTAGTCACAGAATCACAAAATGGCTGAGGTTGGAAGGGACCTCTGAAGGTCAACTGGTCCAATCCCTCTGCTCAAAAATGACGACCTAGATCTGGTTGTCCAAGAGCATGTTCAGACGCCTTTTGAATATTTCCAAGGAGGGAGACTCCACAACCTCCCTGGGCAACCTGTGGTCAGTCACCTTCACAGTGAAAAAGTGTTTTCTAATATTCAGGCACAACCTTCTGTGTTTCAGGATGTGCTTATTGCCTCTTGTATTGTCACTAATCTATGTATTTCTTGTCCTGTCCTAATCTATGTAAGTATATGCTTTTTCACTGCTCACCCATTCTCTTCAGGCAGGACTAAAGATTTTTTTTTTTTTAATTGCTTTGTCATTTTATCTTCTCTTCATCCTGTTTGATAGTGGAAGGAACGTCTTTGCACACGTGCACAAGTGCAATTGCAAGAATATGACTTAATGTAAAGCTCAAACAAGGAGGATTGTCTTACACTATTCTATGGGAGACTTCAGAAGAGAACATCATAGTCCTGATCACATTCATCTTTATTAAAGGGAAAATACTGTCACTTTTAGTGATAATCTACATGGTAGATAGACCTATCTGCTATTCAGAAGTTCCAGACAAAATTTATAGTAAACACACATAAAGCTGTTCTCTGAATGCAGTCTCAGATCCTTTGAACTTACAATATTGGCACAGAACAATTGCATACTATTTCAGATCAAGTCAGTCCTGAATTCACTTTGGAGCTACAACTCCTGGCAAGTATGTCTCAGGGCAGTTGCTAAAATACCAACATTTTCTATTACTTTTCATTGTATCCTTGTTTTTAAGATCTCTATTATTGTGCAGGTTACTAGCAATACTGAGACTCTATGGCATGGAAAACAGTTACTCTCTCAGCTACAGCAATCCCAGTGTGTTACCAGCACCGAAACATGAGACATTTGAAATGTGTGTAATTGTGTACACAACTCTGCAGCACTACCTATATTTTCCTCTCTGAAGTATAGCAGAGGCCTTTTCTGTTTGTATTTTTTTTCCCTTTTTTGTTATTTCTTATTTTAAGGTTAGTGGCAGATCGTATCTGGTTCTATTATAGATGAATATTGTCCTAAATTAAAGGGTTAATTAATGACAAGGAAAAACTTATTTTTTAGAAACAAGGGAAAGGCTTAATAAAATTTTGGGTTTTTTTTTCTAATTCAGATCAATTTTAACTGATTAATCCTTAAAGTAAGTGTTCAGAAATCAGAAACAGAATTTATGAAGACAACGCTGAATAGTAACACATGTATTCCGCTAAATGGAAAGTAGAAAGTTTGTCTGTACTATAACAATGTTTTTAGTGATTCGCTTTACTGGAGAGAAGGATTCCAAAAATCCTTTAACGTGTCATAAGTCCTATGATTTCCTTTTATTAATTCTAGTTTTAACTATGACAGGACCCTTAGAACATCCAAATTTGAACTGAAAACTTTAATTCCAAACTTTAAATGGGGTAAACAATCACATGAATTTATCTTATAATCAAAAATTGTCTTATTTCTACTCTGAGTTCTCAGTTTATGCACCTTTAATGATTTACACTTACAGATGTATGTTAGACTGAAGAGGTCTATATTATAATAAATTCCATTTCTTATCTAGCTAACTGTAGACTATGATCTAATCACCCCTTAAGTTTTTCTTTGATGGTCTAAATAGATTAGGCTTCTTCAGTTTCTAAATACAAAAAATGTTCTACTGATCTTTTCTTCTGGACCACTGAGACAGGTCTTTCAACTTCCACTTAAAAGTAAAATAAAATAAAATAAAATCTTCAAAACTGTGCGTCAGTAGTTCAGAAATGGTTTCTCAAGCATCAGAAAGAGAGGCAATATGATCTTATTCCAATAATGTGTTCCTTCTGTCCTTAGTTCCTGTTTCTGTCGCAGCTCACAATAGAGAATAAGCTCAGACAGTGAAATGATGGGATCTCTAGAGCTTTTCATAGCTATTCTGTATTCTTCTATGAATGGTATTACATTAGTTGCATCCAAATATATGGTATCTGTTCACATTCATTTACACAAGTTAAAAGATTAAATGAATGTTAAGATACGAACACATGAGGGAAAAAAAAGAAAAATAATTAGAATTCTTCTTTTTTCATGCTTTTCTTTTTTTGGTGTCACTCCAGACAAAATTAAGAGAATATGTTAGTCTGTATAAGAATTAAGCAAATTAGTTATGGGAAATTCTGTATCCATGATCCTTTCAATGCCTATTTTTCTCTACTATTTTTTAAAGTAAGCCATTACAATGACTTAGAAACCACTTCTCTTAAGTGATTCTTAATCACGTCACAATCACTACTGCCTAGGCCTATTGATATACATAAAAGACAACTAATAATATAAAAAGATCGGGTTTTACTATAATTATCCTTGCTCTTCCAGTTAATTAAAAGTCAGGACAAATATGTATATGCAACAAAATTTACGTAAAGCAAAATTTGTGCTCAAGAATATTTCAGAGTAGGAGGTCTTATGCATCCCAATACTTTTACTGTGTAGATTTGTAGACGATAACCTATTGTACTCTAGGTGGTGGATTGATAGAGATGATTAAGTCAGAAATCGATTATGTTTCATATGTGTTCTTCCTTTCTGGAATGTTATAGAATGTATTTTATAGGAGACAAGCTCAATAAGTAAAGACATTGTTTAAATGAAAATTCTTCTGTTATAAATATTTACATGTGGAAACTCACTGAATGCCACTAATATATTTGTCTTAAAATAATAAGTGTTGAGAAAGTAAGCAAGACTCATAAGTATATGCATTGGCATACTATCTTTTCTCTGTTACAGCTAACTCCTAGGCAGATAAAATGGGCTTTGCTGCTCTTTTCTGAATTCTAGCAAAATAGATTTCTGTGATTTTTGATCCACCGTGTTATTACTGCATGTGACACTAAGGAGGATATTTCTTTTCTTACTAAAAATCGGTGGGAGTTTTTGCAGCTAATTTCAATGGGACCTACACAGAAGCAGAATTTCTAGCTGGAAACTTCTAACATCTACATCTATTATTCATTCAAAAACAACAGAGATCAATGGAAACATAAGCTTCTACAAGTCAAAAAAGAACAGAAGAACTTTCCTAATGAAGTTTCAAAAAGAGCATCCATTATAAGGTATTGATGTTAACTAAATTTAAATCATTAAAAAAATTGTTAAATTTGGGGAGAAGGTGTTGGTAATTATACGTTGGTAATGTATTCTGCTATTTCTATAACAAATGGAATTCTGAAAAAAGAACTGCTGTGAGGCAAGATTATAGATTTATCATTCCTTTGTGTGTATTCAGCTATGCACAGTTCTTATGATATATATTCCTCCAATGGCATTTACTTCCTGTGCATATACAAGACCAGATCTGTGGGTATCTGCATCCCTAGTGAGCATCTTTGCTCTAAAGGAACACTAATGAGCTATCTACTGAATCAGTAAATCTGATTGTTCATGCAAAATGGATTTTTTATGCAAATTGATTAGGATAAGAAAGTTACTTCTATTTCTGCTATATGAATGACAGCAGATATAAAAGGATAGTACTAAACACTCCATCCGAGAAACTAGGGTACAAGCTTACAGCAAATGAGATTAAGAACAATGTAAAATACAATTATATCACCTTTCTGAATGTTATGCTAATATTTTTCATTATTCAATCTTATTTTTTGGAATAGATATATTCGGTTCACCTGTACCATTCACTGTCCATATGCAAACTGATATTGAAAATTTAATCAGCAAGGTTAATATATGCTTACATATCTACTATTGAGACTTTTTTCTGTAATTACATACTTAAAATGAGTTGCTCTTTTTGGAAGATTTGTAGCCAAGATCTTTACAAATGCAACATGTTTCAAAGGCCAATACATAACAAGTAATGTGCAATATTTTCACAATGTGAGGGTCACAGTAACTATACGTTTACTACTCACACAACAAAATGAACAGAATTTAAAGTGGAGTAATACCATGATTTGCAGTCTGCCATGAGAGGAAAAAATACAAGAACAAAAAGCAGAGAATTCTTGTGATAAGATGACTTTCTGCAAAGTAAATATACATACCATTAACTTCATAGAAACCAATGGAAACTGAGAGTACTGAATATCTTGTGAAATAAAGCTAGCCTCTCTCTATAACAGTCTACTTTTCTATATCATACTTTAATTATGGTAAAGCTATGATAATCTAAATATTTCAGTGGTAAGTATTAGTTGATACATATTTTTTTAAGTCAGATATAAAATTACATAGAATTCCTTGAGAATTATTTTAAACTATTGAAGTAATGGGTTAGGGTCATAGAGAGTTTTGGAACATTGCTTAGGATAAATATTCTTCATCTATGATATATACAGTTACTGTTCTGCCAGCAAAGAAAATAACAGATGAAGGAAAGGGAAATAGGAATGGTACAATTGTTCCAATCAATGAAATTTATAAATGACAGAGGATTCTCAAAAAGCATGACATATTTTTTAGGCATAGTTGTACTTTCCACCTGTGCCTAATACTGTAATTAAAATTGCTTGCTCTAATTGACTGAAAGGGGTTTTTGAACCAATGTTCAACAGCACGTTTCTTCTCAAACTCTCACCATCTTTGTGTTACCCTGATATAGCACTCAGAACTGTTCTCGTTCACTGAGAATTGATAGTGAGTTTTGATATTTAATCTGTTTCCAAGTGTCAAAAAAGTGTGTAATTATGAAAGTTTTACCAACACGGTGGGATGGTAAGACAATAAATGGTCTTCAGCATTCATCATTCTACACTTAAGAGACCTAAGAACAGGTCATTTATTCAACATCTGTGTTTGGAAGCCCCGGATATTGTCACAGATAAATTACAAACAAATATATTATGGCTTCGCAGATAATGGATAGGTTCTAGTTAGGAATATCCACAAAGTATGTTTGGGGATATTCCTAATTAGAAAATTTCTTGAAGTTTCTTGAAAACTGCTTGATCTCAATGAGTGAGACACACTTGCTATTGTTTGGACTATAGCCAAAGTAGAGTGCGGTTGCACTCACAGAAGTTGAGGCACACTAAGAGACTTTAATATTAGCTTGTTTTGAACCCAAGCATAAGTACACCAATAAAGCATAACTGGATGAGCTTTTATAGGCCCAGTGTCCCTGTGTTAAGGAATAACTCTGGCCCACTTTTTAACACATGACTATTATGTCATAGAAGTTACGTCATGCAGTTTAAGCATAGGGTAATATCAAAGGCCTTGAATATATGGTCACAGGTTGAAAACAGAAGCCCTGGAATCATAAGCAAATCACTGATGAACATTTATTGGTCACTGAAGAAGCAGAAGATCAAGAACTGGGAAAAAGATTGTTTTTGCTGTAAGAAAAGAAGTACCTAAGCAATTGGAATAGCAGGTTATGGCACTTGTTGGCCTGGGAAAGTAACACCTCCACCACTGCACAGTACATAGTTTGGGGACAGAGCCAAAGGCTAGGAGCTCTAGAGGTTCAAACATTTCATAAAAGGAGATCTTGAGTTTGGGGTAGGGAAAGAGAGAAGAAAGAACATGTTGACTTTGTCTTCAGCTTCGTTGCACCAAGAGTTTTTGGGCCTGGTCACTTCAATGACTAACAACAACCAAGGAACACTAACTTTAGGCTATAAGCTCCATGATATTGTACACTCACAACTAGTCTAGGCTAAAAGTCTTAAAAATTCACTGCTTTGAGTAAGCAGTGACACGGAATAGGAAAAATGACCTGTAAGAATTAACAGTTAACATAAATTGTGCTATGGAAGGTCTAGTAAAGTTTTGTTTTAGATTTATTAGTGTTGTAAACACATCACAATGAACTATAATTTCCTAAATGATATATGTATATCAGTTATATATTTTTTTATTTTATTATGATTTATTATTACTTGATTCTTGGTCAAAGGGAAGCTATTGGTAATTAACCCTGTAGTAGCTATACCTAAAGTTCCAATAGACTTCACATGGCTTCTGGAAACTCAACACTAATTTGCAAGAGTTAAGAAAGATCATACATCTGAAGATATATGCAAAAGTTTTCATGGTTTTGATCAGATCTATTAATTTTAGTAGGTTTGGGATATCCAGCTCTAGAAATGTCTGGGGGTTAGGTTTTACTCAAAAAAGGTCTTGGAAACATTTTTGGCCTTGGAGCACTACTTTTTCTAAGCTTTAGGGATTTCCATCAGAAACCAGTTATCAAGATACATAGAAAGTATATATATTTCTTTGTCTGATCAAACCTTAATCTCCCAACCAGTTATATTTACAAGCATATTACCTTCTGAAAAATTGGTGGAAATTTGTTTTCTGTTGATTTTGGATCTAGGTTTTTTGGTGTGGGTTTTTTTTGTTTTGTTTTCTTCTTCTTCTTCTTTTTTTTTTTTTCCCCCTCTGTTTTCCATTTTTTCAGAAGGTACAGTAGTCCTGCCTAAGAAACTTAAAAAAAAAAAAAAAAAAAAAAATCTGTGTTCAGAGCTGTTTTTCTGGTTTTATTAATTTTATCAGTCACATGGTTCAATAACATATCAGTCACTCATAAACATAATTCCTGAGTTGACTACAAATGGTAAAATATGGTTAAGTATGAAATCAGGTGTCACCAATCTTATTTTGTGCCATACAGGCCAACAAAATTTAGAGCGATTATATTTGGCTAGAGCAAGTTTATATTGAAAGTCTATATCCTCTTAACTTTCCACATTCTTTTAAATTTAGAATGTCCTCACATTAATTTTAATTGAAACAAGTATGTTGAAGTATATCATAGAGTAAATGCAGTCATTTTAAATTCTTGTGATCATGATGAGAACTGCTGTGTATGTAGGGCCATTATAAAACTGCCTCGTTGTATTCATAAGGTTCATGGGAATCCCTGTGACACAGGTCTTTAAAGAACATTTGAAAATCAGGTCTCTGTGATACTTTGCATACAGTCAGCTCTGAACAACCACAATCAGAGCATTATGTATTTTCGCAGTTACAGAATATGACATAGAAACTGACTCTTCCTGCAGTACTGTCTTCTAGCATCATTTTTTCGAAGGCTAAGTTACTCATGAAATATTTTATTCCTTTTTTATTCCTAATCTTTTAAATATTGCCTATTTTTGTATCAATTTCTTAAACTCTGTGTTTGGCAAAATAAAGGTTTTTCATTTTTTAGATGTGTGAGATGCACAGGCAATATATTAAAAAACACATAGGTAATATATAAATAGATTTATACATTTAGTTCTGTGTGCATATTTTACCTGAAAATCTGAAGGCATCTGTTAACAAAAGCATCCAAACATTACAAAGTAATGGTGGATAGCTACTCTTTGTTCCTGTATCAATGAGTTAGTAACGAGTTAACAGCTGAACACTTTTCAAGAGAAAAATATTTACTATAAAAATGAAATAAATGTTGCTTTAAAAATAACCAACAATTTATTACAGATGGATTTTTATGAACTGCAGAAATAAAACCGGATAAATATTTTTTGGAAACTCATGAAAAGATCTTTTGTCTTTTAATCTATGCAGTTCTAAGTATAATTTCTTGTATGATACATTTTCATGATAAAAAGCTATTGCACTCAAAGTTTTTTTGTGGGCAAGAGGAGAAATAAACCTTACTGTTAATCTTATTAACGTTTTAGCAGTCTAATAATCCAAACCATCTAAACAATTCAGAAAAGCACAACTAATAATATCTTTAAAATATATACAGAATACTTTCCTAGCATGTACCTATTTTCCCTGATGTTATGCTCACCCTCCCAATATCCCTCTTTGTTTATATATATGCCTTCACAGAGGTGTTGTGTTTCTATGAGCGCTTTGCATGGAAAAATTATTGCTTGCACCTATTGATGAAATGATTTATATTTTATAATCCCGCATAAAGCTACTGTCATTTTATCCAGAAATCTAAGGAAAGATTGGTTCTGTCTTGGAGGATAGGAAAAAACTCTATGTAAATTTAAAGATAAACCAAAAAAAATGTAGTGGGTACAGTGGATCAAGGAGGTCATTAGTCAAGGTGTAATGATATTGTGAAAAAAGGAACCACCATATCCAAAATCTATGAACAGAAATAAAAGCATTAAGAAATACAGAGCGGGAGACAATTGGCTAAATATAGACAATTAATACTATTTTAGATTCCCACATGACCATCAGTTGCCTTTCTAGGAGAACACAAATGTACTCTGCATTGTTTCTGCTAGTCCCATGTAGATATCTCACATGCCATCAGACATGATGAAACTGTAGGCAAATTGTTCTTAGAGGAAGATAGAAATGCAGAAAAAAGCACCTTACCATAAGGGTTTCCACATGGGTAAATAAGAAAATGAGGTTGTTAAGCTTTCAGTAACTGGCAGGTCTTCTAAAAAGGGCTCATGTCAGACAACTATATCAGGAGATCTAAAGAATTCAGGTTTTTAACTTTCAGAAATAAGGGAGAGTAATCATATTTGATTTAAAAATTGTGATTCAATCATTTATTATCCATTTGTTATTATCACTGCTGTTTTTTTAAGTGCTTCATTTTGTGCTTAGAGAAATACTAAATAATTATTTAACAACATGGTTTTCTTTGGCCCTCTATCTGATTGGGATTCAATTGGGGCTTCAGTTATATACCTGTGCTGTTTCTATATTAAGATGTCACATGTCTAACTGCAGGGTAGGAAACAACTAAGGTTGTTAATCAATGAAAATAAAGCATTCAGTTGACTAAGACAGGAATCTTTGCCATCAGGTTTGTCTGATATCTTCCTTTTAAATTTACTTCTTGACTGTTTTTTTTTCCCCCTGAAAGACAGATATCACACTGTGGGAGAGGTGATGTCAGGGGAAGAGCTGAGAAGGGGAGTGAAGAAGAGAAGAAACAATATATTATGGTAACATCGGAATGAACAGACTCCATGCTGTCAATAAACTTCAGCAGGGTAAAATTTACATTTGCATTCCCAGAAGAGGCCCCAACACATTAATATTTTTACTTTTCCTGGAATAACAGTGATAGGGAAAGTAGCCTTGGTCTTAATCAGCACTGCTGGAAACAACATACTGTGTTTTACATGGTGTTTCTACAAAGCAGATCTTGCTTAATTAATTCTTACATAATCTGGGATTAGTCTACAAAGTGATTTTAAAAAAAAAACTCTAAAGAGAGCATTTGCTGAAAGTTGGTTAACAGCTATTTTGTGGAGCTTTGTGTCTACTAATGATAGAATTTGTAACTGAGGTCTCTTAGTTTTAATGGTATAGTATTTTTTCCTTAAATGTTCTTCAGTATGGTCACAAACTACAAATTTCCCAAAAAGTAGTTTCCAGACTGTCATCACCTCTGAAATATACTGTTGTAACAAATGTCTGGTACACCAGTGCAATGAATATAAACTGTATGTAAAACTAAAAGCAAGCACAGAGAAAAAAATTCTGAGTAATTCCGGAGTAAATGCTCCAGCCCTGACTACCTGGAGGCCCTCAGATGAACTCATTACAATTGATCTGTGTCTTAAATTGAGGGGCCAAGAACTGAACCCGGTATCTTGATACATCATAATGACTGTTGAGTAGAGTGTTCTGGATCTACTGGCCATGTTCCTGTTCATACAGCCCACGATTCTCTTGGCCCTTGTTGGTGTAAGGGCACACTTCTGACTTGTGTTTGGCTTGCTGTCTATCAAGACCCATAGCACCTTTCCACAGAGTGCTTCCCAGCCTGTCAGTCCCAACCTGTAGATTTGCAAGGAACTACTCCTTCCCAGCTGAAGAAAATGTGCTCCAGGAGGACTAATTCCATAATTTTCCTAAAGACAAAAGTGAGCCTGACAGACCTGTAGCTCCCCAGATAATTTTTTTGACCTTTCTTGAAGGTAGGCGAGTCATTTACCTTTACCCTGCTCTCTATGATCTTTCGGAGATATTTAAGAGCAGCCCTGCCTTTTTATCAACCAATTCTCTCAGCATTCTTAAACACATCCCAAAGGGTGTGATGGACTTTCATGAGTCACATTGTCTATACTAATCCCTGATTTGATCCCCATCCACTACTGGTAGTCTTCTCCATTTTGATCCCTGCCTTGAAGCACAGAGGCCTGAGAGAACTTGTTGGTGAAAAAAAAAAAAAAAGAGAAAACTATAAGCTTAGCCCTGCCTGAGTCTGCTGCCACTAGATCACCCTCCCACTCAGTAACTTGCCCACATTTTCCTTGTATGGCCCTTCACTAAATAATGGAGCAGTGTAAGCTCCTCTTACCATTCTTGCATTTTTTATCTAAGTGAGCTTTGTTTTCTCTAACATTACCCTTACATGTGTAGACAAGATCTCATCAGACTCTTTAAAGACTTAACACACTTCTGTACTCTAATCAAGTGATCTGTAAAAAATGCTCACCATGATGTCACTTTTAGTTACCACTCCTCTGATTCTGAGATCTACAAGCTGTCAACCACCTGGCTGTCATTTCCACAGAAGAGCTCCATAATTTGAACTGCTGTTTCAGAAATATGGATCAGGTGGATCTTGTCTCTCCCCAGCACTCCTTCATCCTCAAATAGGGTCCCAGGATCACAAACACTAAATCCCCATTGAGAACATGATCTGTACAGCCATGGGACCTGTAGGATCCATCTGCTCCTCCCCAGATCTTTCCCTTTCAGGAAAAGGATGGAGAAGAAACTACCAGGACCACCATGCCCTCCTGCACTTTCATTCCCAGAGCTAAATAGTTGCTTTGGTTACACCAGAAGTCTCTCGCAGCATTATTGTTGGTGCCTATGTGGATAAGCTGCAGTGACTGATAATATGAAGACTAGATAAGCCTTAGCAGCTTCTCTGCAATATCTCCATTATCACTACATGAGAAAAGCTCTGGAGATGAAAGTCAGGTTGGCAGATGTGTTTTTTTCCAACTAATTTCAATTACCCCTTCTCATCTGACTCTTATACCCGCTCAGACAAAACTTATTTCCCCTCTTTTGCTACCAGGTCACAGAACATATGGATCTGAATATCTGTGGGAGAAGGCTTTTTTTTTTTTCTTCCCTGTTGACCGAAGTAATAATCTTCTAGATTTCATCCATCTCAAGACCTCATCTCTGCAAGGTCTCTGTGAAACTCCTCTCAATATTTTCATTTTCTGTGGTGCTGCTCAATCTAATATTTAAATCTTTTTATATATTTATCATTATTTTCAGAAACAATCAAACAAACAATAGTAGACTAGAGCAGCAAAAGTTATCAGCAAAAAGTACCAGTAAAAGTAATACAGATGGTCATAGTATACAGACCAGTATCTATGAGATGAGAAAATGGAAACATTATAATACAGGGTTTAATATATTTCTTGTCAGCAGCAACAGGTTGAATAAATCTGCAATTAATGAACTCATCATGCTTCATCCTGTCATTACTGAGAAGTACAAATAAGCCTCTAGACCCATCATGCTGTAGAGGAGATCACTATTCATTCAAAATATCAACATAAATAATGTCTTTAGAGGAGATGATCAGCCCAAATGTCAGGTTTACATGTGATTTCACAAAATAATCAACTTCACAGAGAGAAATTAAGGAGATTCAATTAACATAATGCTACTCAACAGGTGTGGTAAACCTTCCAAAACTCTATAATATTCAGTAGCATTTACATAAATATTATCATTATCATTCTAAACTGTGCTAGATTAAAACTCAAGCTCTCGCTAAGTCACAGTCTTGTAGGGCAGAATAAATCACAAAAAAATTGGAGATGTGTATGGAATAACCATCTACAGCTGAGTTAATTAACCTTGACTCCCTTCTCAGTTCTCTCAGACTATGGAAACAGATACTGTTGTGACATTGTTCATCTCACGTAGTTTAATCATTTATTTCTGGACGAGAAAAAATGTGCCACAGAACTGCTTATTTCTCTGTATTTACTGTAAAAAATTAGGTTCATTTAGAATTCATCTCATCTAGCTTCCGCCATTTAGAAGTGAAATATCTCATATAAAATAGTCTTCTGAACTCTCTGTTCCATGAGTCTTCATCCAGAGTTTGACTCCTTTTGTCTGTTTCATACACTTATTTTAGGATTAGATGAATCACCCTGACTATATCTATGTTCCTTATATCTGGATGAAACCTAAGTGATTCACCTAGACTAAACCCATAAAAAAATTTAGATAATAGTCCTTTTATCTAGTTAACTATGATCTGAAAAGGATGGCACAACCCCCAAGATTCTCCAGTTGTAGCTAGAGCCCTAATCTCCGAATCAACCTCATCTGTAACATGGTTAATTTTGAACTTCCTGCAGGAAAAGGAAAAAATTTCAGTGGGCAGTAAGAGAGATTCTCACTCATATTTCAGACAGTTTCTAAGGAAAAAACATGGCTTTGAATCTCTGTCTACTTAGAAGAGACCTAACATACCTTTTTCTGCTCTCTGAATGTGTGATCTAATTATTGAACAAGGAAGTAGATTACTCTCCATTTTTTTTTTTTTTTAATTTTGCTAAAGAAAATGTTGTTGTTGTGTGGTAGACACATCTGAGACCATCTACTGAACTTGTCTTGTTGAGGAATTTTAGCAACAAGATATTTCCTTCGAGTGTTCTGTATTTTCCTCACTGGTAAATCTGTGCTCATTTTTTTTATTTTCTGTCAAGGCAGAAGCCATTTTGATCATTTTAGTAAATAATTTTCTAGGCACCTGAAGAATTTAGCAGGTGAAAATATTAGCTTCCACATACCTTTTTGACTTTTAAAGCAAAAGTGAAAACTTTCAGGTTGATTTACATATTTAGCATTTGAATTCTGTTTCAGATAAATATTAAGCATCAAAGTTCCTTATTCAGTACTGTATTTAACAGCAGTAGGAATAAAAAAGAGCAAGGTGTCTAGGTTTCCAAGCTAAAATTCATTCCACAGTAATTTGAGGCTGTTCAGTTACCTCCAAAAGAAGCAGAGTGATTTTTAAATCCTTTCTACTTTTCCCCTCTACTCAGCCCTGGTGAGGCCATACTTGGAGTACTGTGTCCAGTTCTGGGCTCCTCCATACAAGAAAGGCATCGACATACTGGAAAGAGTCCAATAAACTGTCACAAAGATGATTAAGGGACTGAAGCACCACTCATATGGGGAAAGGCTGAGAGAGACAGGACTGTTTAAGCCAGCGAAGAGAAGGCTTGGGGTGGAGGGAAATCTTGTTAATATATATACCTGAAGGGAGAGTGCAAAGAGGATGGATCCAGGATCATTTTAGTGATGCCCAGTGACAGGACCAAAGGTAAGGAGCACAAACTGAGACACAGGAGGTTCTATCTGAACATCAGGAAACAGTTTTTCACTGTAAGGGTGACTGGACTGAACACTGGCACAGGTTGCCCAGGAGGTTGTGCAGTCTCATTCCACAGAGATGTTTAAAAGTTGTCTGGATGTGGTACTGGGCAACTGGCTCTAGGTGCCTCTGCTTGAGCAAGCTCATTGGACCAGATGACCTCCAAAGGTCCCTTTCAACATTATCTGTGTTACTATCTATGATTCTGTGTTTCTTGTCAGTTAAATACTCCAGTATTACCAATAGGTGACACAGACTACCTATGACCTTAATGACTTATTAGAGTCATCTGTCTCCATAGAGGAAGCTTAAGATAATCACACTTGAAGATAGGGTGTTTAAAACTGGTGGGAGGAACACAAATCCACTCTAGAGAAGCAGTCAGATTAGCTTTATTAGCCTGCAAAATAAAACCTGATAGCTTTATCACAGCCAGAGATCTTCAAGGAAACCAGGTCAGAAAAAAACAGAGGAGCAACCCCAGTATGAGAAGACAATAGACTAATTATTGAGACTGAAAGATAACTATAATCATCCAATACTTCATGCTTATGCATGGTGCCTTCCTGAAAGTGAATGAACAACCCAGAACTGTTAAAGATAGATTTAAGATGAAATTTTGGATGAAATTTCTTCATGGCTATCTTCAAGCAAAAGCTGTTTGGTGATGTGGGCAGTAAAGTGACAACTATGACTAAAGAGGAGGAGAATATGCACAAGGGAATAGAACAAAAGATGACTCTCAAAAGATGACCTTGTGAGAAGATTCCAGGATCTGGTATTGATCTGGTCTAGAAGCCAAGATTCTCAAATCTAGCCCTGATCTGGGCCAAAAACCATCTCTGTGGTCCATAGTCTATTTATTACATTGTAGAACCTCTGATTATTGAGAGAGAAAGACAACAGAAAAGCTGTTCTGCTGACATTTTGTAACTTTCTGATACACACAGCACATGTTATTTGCTTTAATGTGGAGAACATAGTGTGAGAAACCACTATTCATAAATTTTCCTAATAAAAAATGTCCTAGCTCACAAAATAAATCAAGTTCCTATCACCTTAACAGTTCTACATCTCTGCATTTCCTCATCTTTCCTCATACTGCCACCAAAATCAAGTACATTGGGCTGTCATCCATGGAGAATGATCTTTGGAAACCGTTTCACTGTGAATAGCTTTGGTAATTTCAGTGTTAACTCTGATGTACTTGAATGCAGTCAGACACAATGGAGTAATTACAAAAGTTTATATTTTTCTGTAAACCACATGGCTTAACTCAGGGAGACTGAGTTCATTTCTCCTGCTCTGAGCAACATATATTATTGGACTAATTAATTAGAAATATAAATCTACATAAATACTTTCTGAGTTTTCCTTCACCAAATTAAGTGACTGAACACCAGTTGCTGCTGTACTGACTGTTCTGTATTCAGAAAATGTCTTGGACTTTTAGTTTTGGAATAATCCTTCACAGAAGGGTAGCATGGATATTTTTGTGAATAGGGAAAGTACATGTTTTTTACCAAAACAATACAATGTAACAATAAAATCATGGATGCAGATAGCACCTCCTTACTGTGCCCAACTCATAGCATGAGTAATTAAGATCAGGATTTATAAAACTATTTATGTGATTTCTTCTGACATAAACTGATGCCACATATTCCAGTAAATCAGAATTTAGATCCTTAAATATCTGTTCAAGTGTCACCTAACTTTGAAGATGTTTAAGGTCTCTAGATTTCACCAGTAAAGCTTCAAGACCACTTAACAATCCTTAACAAAATATATATATTATGTACCTCTTTCAAGTTTTAGTTCAGTGGCTAGAAGCCTCAGCCAGGGATTTCAGTATCCCAGATTCAGTTCTCTCCTCCGTCTGAGAGACATATTTCACATATGACTGCTCTCTCCATCCTCTCAAAATGTTGCATATAGTAGGAAGCAATTAATGGGGTGAGAATATAAGTCTGATTCTGTAGTCTGGTTTTCATGGCATTTACCTGCTAAGGTGAGACCTGAGCTTTAGTTACAGCTCCAATGAGTATACTACTACCCATAGTACAATGCAGAAATACCCAAAGATTCTCAGGGAAGAAATAAAAAATAATTATATTCTGTTCTAATGAAAGTTTGAACAATGTCTCCAGAAGAGCTAATGTTAAACAAAAGTAATTGCATGTTGTCAGGAGAATAAGATACATTAATGCTCTTATAAAGATGAGAGGTTTTGTAAGACATTTTTAAAAGAGAGGGAAGGACAAAAGGTCAGCTAGGGAGAAGTAAGAACTGCCAGCGTATCAAGGGAGATCTGTGGCTGAGATATTAAGCAGGAATTTTAAATCTTCACAAAACCATAAAGACAGAATAGAAACTTAAACAATGGACTAAAGATCACAGTGAGAGATAACATTGGTTTTGGAGAGACTTTAAAAGATTACTTGATAATGTGCACATATATAAGTGTGTTACAGGTACAATAATTTCTCTCTATCCTGGCCTTCAAATATTTATAGACCTATCATAGCCTGACTTAGTGATCTACTGATTGATTAGTCAATCAGTAGATATTTATGTTTTTATTCTTTCCTTGTAAATCACCCCTTACAATACTTTGATCTTTTTATTCCTTTCCAGTTTATCAGAATGTTTCCAGGAAGGCTGAACCCAAACTGGTACATGTTTCAGATCTGTACATGAAAAGAACTACTGAAGTAAAGGCAGCTGGGTAGGAGGGACCAGAGAATCTCTGTGGATGAGTTGGATTAGACCTGTCAGAGAGTTTCCAAAGGTGAAGTGATTGGACTGGGAGCCTTATAACTAAGCAACTGATCATGTACATGTACGCTCTAGTGGACAGTTGGACTGGGAGGAAAGGTATTATCAATGTGTAACTTCCATGAATGAAATTATAGAAGTGAGATTCGGAGATTAAGCAAGATGAGCTCACTTGAGAGAAAATGGAGAAAGGAAATTGAAGGGGAAAAAATGAAGTAAATGAATTAGTTGCATAAGTGTCATAACAAAAGACAGTAAAGGAGGGAAACAAAATTAGCAATGACCAGAAAGTGTTGTCAAACTATAGAAGAAAAATCTGGCTGCCTAGAAAATTGAGGGACTACCTGTCACCTGTACCAGCTTCATTTGGAAACTGTGTAGGCTCCTCATCATAAATTCTTTCCTAGTTCCTTTCTCTCTATTTGGAGGGCATCATATTGTGTGTTTTCTTCTTAGAAGAAAAAATATTACAGTCAGTTTCCAAGAATTTTTGTTTGAATTATCTGGTTTACTAATTATCTGTGTGTTTAGAAGAGGTTATGAACCTCATACAGCACAGAAAAACAAACAATCAAACCAAAACAGAACAAACCCCCTCAGAAACAACACTCCCTTCCCCCAAACCCTAAGCAGAAATAGACCCAGTTGTTGGAATTAAAAAGCAGAAATAAGAATGAGGAAATAAGGGGAATAAAAATAATGTTTTATGGGAATTTAGTGAGAGTAAAACATCACAGAAAGCAATAAGAATTTATTTTTCAGTGTAAACCTGACAGGAAAGCTTCAAAACTTGTGACAACAAAATTTAGTGACCTGGGAAAAAAATAGCTCTTGTGAGTTGAGTTTAGGTTCTCTCTTTCAAGGAAAGAAAAGAGGTTTACTATCATCATGAGAAAATGAGTTCATAAGTATAATCTATTTTCACATTACATCATGAATCAAGAGTATAAGCTATTGTCCAAGATTCAAGGCAAAACACAGGGCTGGAAATACTATCTCCACTGTCTTGGGATGTTGAGTCCAAACTAACCTGTAACTGTGAAGACATTTCCGATGTTGTTAAACTACCTCTGTGGATCAGAGGGATTTGATGCATGCTGGTGGCTCTGTACATAACCTGTCCTGGGTACATGAAAGCATCACCAAATTCCAGCTAAGCGTTTTTCAGCAAGACTCCTACACAGTCCTATTCTACTTTATGCATATGTTGGATAAAGCATGATGTGTACTGAAAACTAACCTGAATATGGTATCATACCTACACTTAATAAGCCATCACAGAACCCAAAGCATTAACAAACACAAAGAGTTTTCAAGAGCTTGTAGTCAAAGTAGTGAACCATAAACTAAAAATGTACTAGTTAGAACATAATTAATATTACTCTATCTTGAAGCCTACTATAGGCATACTAAAACAATACAGTTGGTAACAGTAAACAGGTATCATGAAACACAGTAGCAGTATAGCTAAATTCAACATATAAGCATTTTACATAAATATGTGAGAAATATTCCCACCAAAGGGGACTAAGAAAGATACATGTAGTTGCATACAGGAGTCATGGAAAAACATGTAAACAGAAAAAAAGGTAAGAAAATGCGTAAGATTAATTACAGACAAAATAATCACAAATCACTGCAAATATGCAGACCATCCTACTGAATACATTATATATCATGTTGAAGCTATGTATGCAAAGAGAATATGTAAGGATAAGGAAGAAACAAGTGTAGACATGAAGTGTTAAGGACTGAATTCAGTAAAGTTTTGTTTAAGAGTTTAAAATTAACCTGCCTTGTCAGTCTTCTAAACACTTCCATCACAGTTATCTCTAGTTATTTTCTCCTTGTCATCATTCTTCTATGATTTTACTTATTTTTATTTAAGCTCCCTGTTTCAGCTTGCTTGAAACTACTCTTAGAATCTTTAGTAGAATTGCTTGATGTGGTCAGAACAAGTTTATTGTCCTGCTCCACATGGCAGTGATCTAGTGCACAGCTGTCCATCAGATACCTGGAAAAGCTCCAAAATTTGTTATTTTGACCATTGTCAGCAGCTCCAATAAGACAGCATTATTTTTTCACTATCTTTTAATGCCCTTCACATGAGAGGAATCCCCAATATCTTCCTTCCAATATCTACAATGCCCATTAGTTTCTCTTGTTTTTGCATTATTAGTTTAGTCTTAGCTCAGTTACCGGCTATTCTTCACTTTTTTTTTTTTTTTTTGGTCTCTAATATTGAGCTTTTTCTCCTGCCATTAAACTAATCCTATTAGTTTAAATTTGGGTTGCCTGTTTGCTTACATACCTTACCACCACTTGAAGAAAACAGTGTCACTTATCTACAAGTATTTCTTTTTTGTGGCATGGATTCTACATTAAAACATTGTCTCAAAAATAATATATATATATAGCATTACTAATAAATCTGTCTGTTGACAAGGCACACAGATATGAGGTTGCAGGAATTCCTCAGTGAATCAGCTATGAACTAGTTAAAGTTCATATAAACACAACATTATGTCTCACTTTTTATAGACTCTCCAAGAAGATTGCATTCTTAGTGAAGTTCTACACAAAGATGACTGCATACATGTTAAGCTGGAGCTGTATCATTTTCATCAAGCAAACTACATTAATAGAGTCACGTTAGAGAGCTCATGTTAACCATCAGAAAATCTTTGTGGACAATTTTATGATCAATCCAGGTGCCAGCTTTGATACTGTGGATCTTAGTAGAAAGGTGACTGAAATTTGAGCACTACAATGGTTAGTACCGAAATGCTGAAACACTTTTCAGATCCAGTTTTAGGTCCTTACTCATATCTTGGGGAGACAAGAGGAGTATTCACAAAAGTTGTCTAGAGAGGCTTCATGCCTTAAAGTTCCTCTATGGTTAATGTAGAGAAGTCAGTTGTTCCAGAGAGGGATGCAGAACATCTAAAACTGAACTCGAATAGCCCTTGAATGAGGCCCCTTCTCTCTCCAATGGTGGAGAAGTCTATGGAGACCAGCTGCACAAGAATAAGTCTGTTTTGTGTATACACACAAAGTTGTTTCCCAAATAATTTGAAAAGTTTGCCCCGAAGTAGGCAAATATCTAGTAAGGATTTGTAATGGTGAATTAAAATATTAGTAAGCTATGGAGTTATGAATATTTTTTTAGCATCACCAGCACAGTGGTGCTATCTCAGTTTCCCAGAAATAAATAGAAATTAGTCCTTTCCTGTCATTCTTCCCTCTCCCTTTATTCCTGTTCCTTTGGTCATTACATTATTTAAGAAAGTTGTCTACATTCCTCCTACACAGAACCTGAACCAGGTCCTCAGATGAGGATCTCTTAAGCATCATTTTAATAACAAAGATATGACTAGTAAAATAGGTGTTCATTAATGGTTCACATGTGTGGAGGTTTAAACTCAGCCGGCAGCCAGACGCCACGTGGCCAGCCATTCACCTCCCCCTCCCCCCTCTGGTGAAATAGGGGAGGGACAAAAAGAAGAGAATTCGTGGGCTGAATAAAAAGAAAGAATTTACTAAATATAACAAGAGAACAACAGTAATAATAGTGAGTCCAAAAACAAAATGGGTAAAATGCACCAGTGGCTTACAGAGCGTGACGACCGCCCTCCCACAGCAACAACACGGCCTGATGAGTAGATGACGCGTGTGCAAGCCCCCGAGAGAGAGAGCCCACCCACCTAAATCCCTGGGCATGACATCACATGGTATGAAATACTCCAAAGAAAATTAACTCCATCCTGGTCGAAACCAGGACAGTCTCCACCCCTTATTCCATATCATTAACGTTATGATCAGGTTTCCAAATACATCTTAAGGACTCACCACCCCCTTTTTTTTTCCAGGTCTCACAGATATCATTCCCTTAGTCTATGGGCCATCCTTCCACAATGTTTGCTGAGTTCATTTAGTCCATAACTTCGGGTTCCATCTGTTATGACAGTCTATAAGGCTGGAGGAATGAGGTGGAGTTGGCTCAGTCGGTGGAACAGGAGGCTTTGGATGTGGCACGGGGATGTTGCAAGGCACCAATTGCCGTAACAGGGTTATTTGACAGTCCAGTTCATTGGCTATTCTCACCTAAAATCAAATCTCCCTGAGGCATATATTGGACCTCTCCATCCTTCTGCATTACCCACCAAGTGCACCCAGGTCCTTGGGCAAAAGTAATCCCATGCATGGGTTTACCTTTACCCGATGCAGGAATAACCCAGATGGCCTTCCCCAACATATTCCTAATGAGCACTACGGGGTCCTTATCCCCATCCACGGTACGTAGGAGGTTTGATTGAGCAGGGCCAGCTTGCTTGGCAGATCCTCTGGTATTGACTAACCAGGTGGCTTTTGCTAAATGCACATCCCAGTGTTTGAATGTCCCACCACCCATTTCTCTCAGCGTAGTTTTCAGCAACCCATTCTATCGCTCAATTTTCCCAGAGGCTGGTGCATGGTAAGGAATGTGATATATCCACTCAATACCATGTTCTTTGGCCCAGGCATCTATGAGGTTGTTTCGGAAATGTGTCCCATTATCTGACTCAATTCTTTCTGGCGTGCCATGCCGCCATAAGACTTTCTCCTCAAGGCCTAAAATGGGTTTCCGGGCAGTGGCATGGAGCACGTCATAAGTTTCCAACCAACCGGTGGCTGCTTCCACCATTGTAAGCACATAGTGTTTGCCATGCCAAGTTTGTGGGAGTGTGATATAATCATTCTGCCAGGCCTCCCTATCTTTATATTTTGACCATCGTCCTCCATACCAAATGGGCTTTAACCATTTGGATTGCTTGATCGTAGCACATGTCTCACATTCATGGATTAGCTGTGCAATAGCATCCATGGTTAAGTCCACCCCTCGTTCACGAGCCCATCTATATGTTACATCTCTTTCCTGATGGCCTGAGGAGTCATGGGCCCAGCGAGACATAAATTGTTCACCCTTATGTTGCCAGTCCAGATCTACTTGAGACACCTTAATCTTAGCAGCTTGATCTGCCTGTTGGTTGTTCTGATGTTCTTCAGTGGCCTGGCTCTTGGGTACATGAGCATCTACATGGCGTATTTTCACAACCAGATTCTTTACTTGAGCAGCAATATCTTGCATAATTGAGTAGCCCAGATGGGTTTGCCTCTGCACTGCCAGTTGCTCCATTTCCACTGCTGTAACCACCCCCACAGCGCATTTGCCACCATCCATGAGTCAGTATAGAGGTAGAGCACTGGCCACATTTCTCGCTCAGCGATATTCAAGGTCAGCTGGATGGATTTCACCTCTGCGAACTGACTCGATTCACCTTCTCCTTCAGCAGCTTCAGCGACCTGTCATGTGGGGCTCCACACAGCTGCCTTCCACCTTTAATGTGTCCCCACAATGCAACAGGACCCGTCAGTAAACAGGGCATATCGCTTCTCATTATCCAGTCGTTTATTATATAGTGGGGCCTCCTCAGCATGCGTTACGTCCTTCTCTGGCATCATTCCAAAATCTTTGCTTTCTGCCAATTTGTAATCACCTTCAGTACTCCTGGATGGCCAGGGCTCCCTATTTAAGCCTGTTGTGTGATTAATGTGACCCATTTACTCCACGTGGCATCAGTTGCATGGTGTGTAGAGGGGACAGTCCCTTTGAACATCCAGCCCAGCACTGGTGCCAGGAGGAGCTGTGCTTCAGTCCCAATCACCTCTGAAGCAGCTCGGACCCCTTCATATGATGCCAGTATCTCCTATTTGGTCAGAGCATAGCGGTCTTCTGATCCTTTGTATCCCCAACTCCAAAACCCCAGGGGTAGACCCCGATTCTTCTGTGGTGCTCTCTGCCAGAGACTCCAGGTAGGGCCATTCTTCCTGGCTGCAGTGTAGAGCACATTTTTAACATCTTGCCCTGTCCAAACTGGCCCGAGGGCTATTGCATGAACTATTTCCTGCTTAATTTGCTCAAAAGCCTGTTGCTGCTCCAGGCCCCATATAAAATCATTCTTTTTCTGGGTCACTTGATAGAGAGGGCTGACACTCTGATCATAATTTGGAATGTGCAGTCTCCAGAAACCCACAACACTCTAGAAAGTTTGCGTTTCCTTTCTGTTAGTTGGTGGGGACTTAGCTGTTATTTCATTAATAACCTCCATTGGAATCTGACAACGTCCATCTTGTCATTTTACTCCTAAGAACTGGATCTTTTGTGCAGGTCCCTTGACTTTATTACACTTTATGGCAAAACTGGCTCTCAGAAGGATTTGGATTATTTTCTCCTCTTTCTCAAAAACCTCTTCTGCTGTATTACCCTATATAATGATGTCATCAATGTACTGTAAATGTTCTGGGGCTTCACCCTGTTCCAGTGCAGTCTGGATCAGTCCATGGCAAATGGTGGGGCTGTGTTTCCACCCCTGGGGCAGTCGATTCCAGGTGTACTGGACACCCCTCCAGGTAAAAGCAAACTGTGGCCTGCATTCTGCTGCCAGAGGGATGGAGAAAAATGCATTGGCAATATCAATCGTGGCACACCACTTGGCCATCTTCGGCTCTAGTTCATACTGAAGTTCTAGCATGTCTGGCATGGCAGCACTCAGCGGTGGCGTGACTTCATTCAGGCCACGATAGTCTACTGTCAATCTCCACTCTCCATTAGACTTTCGCACTGGTCTTATGGGGCTGTTAAAAGGGGAGCGCATCTTGCTGATGACTCATTGGCTCTTTGGCTGACAAATCAGTTTATGGATAGGGATTACAGAGTCTCAATTAGTGTGGTATTGCCATCGGTGCATGGTTGTAGTGGCAGTTGGCATCTGTTGTTCAACCCTCAGCAATCCCACAACAGAAGGATCCTCTGAGAGACCAGGTAACACAGGCAGCTGTTTAATTCCTTCTGTTTCCAGGGCAGCTATACCAAAAGCCCACCGATACCCTTTTGGGTCCTTAAAATACCCTCTTCTGAGATAATCTATGCCAAGAATACATGGAGCATCTGGGTCAGTCACAATGGGGTGTTTTTCCATTCTTTTCCACTTAGGCTCACCTCGGCCTCCAATACAGTCAGCTGGTGAGACCCCCCTGTCACTTCTGAAATACAAATGTGTTCTGCTCCTTTAAAATTTGATGGCATTAGGGTGCATTGCGCACCAGTGTCCACTAGAGCCTTATACTGCTGGGGGTCAGATGTGCCAGGCCATCGGATCCACACAGTCCAGTAAACTCGGTTGTCCATGTCCTCCGCCTGGCTGGAGGCAGGGCCCCTCTAATGTTGATCATAATACCCGCTAACGATAAATGGGTTAGTGTGGTGTGCACGGGTTTCAGCCTCATCTTGATCACTCACTTCTTGTGAATAGAAGTCAGAAGTTCTTCTCATAGGATCATGAGCAAAGTCGACCTTTCTGCTCCATTTGGGCACTTGATTACTGGAAACCAGAGCAGCATTTCTTCTGAAAGGACCACGTTCTGTACTTGTTCTTCTTTCCAGCTCCCATACCTGCTCTTCTAGGAGGTAGGTAGGTTTTCCATCCCATTTCTTCATGTCTTCTCCACAGTCACGCAGGCAACGCCACAGCTTCCCCCGTGGTGTGTACCGGTTCTCTCTCGAGTAGAGAAACAATTGCTCCTAATAGCCGAGATTCTGGTCCATGCAGGTGGGGAGTAGGACATGTTCTCCTTAAGCTGCTGGACATCTTGAGATAATTTGTTCAGAGCCGCGATGATGGGGGAAGAGACACTTTCTTCATATTGTCGTAGTCAGCGAGCCAGTTCATCCACTGTTGGTCCCTCTTCATCTCTCCAGTCCATTAGTGCTAATGCATTGGCATATGATGAGGGTGTGCTCCATACAAAAGTCCTCCACATGGGCCAGGTGCACTGGACTTCATCTGGATCTGTGGGTAGCTGTGCATTATCTGGGTCATAGTAAACTACCTCCCGCACAGCTAGCTCCCTCAGGTATTGAATGCCTCTTTCCATAGTGGTCCACTTACTTGGTCAACATGTCAAGTTGTCCTTGAAGGGATACCTCTCCCTCACACTTGACAGAAGTCGTTTCCAGAAACTAAGATTTTGTGTCTCTTTTCCAATGGCTTTGTCAATGCCCCCTTCCCTAGACAGGGATCCCAGCTGCCTCACCTCCCTGCCCTCTAGTACCGAAGCAGCCAGGTAACAAGTTGTTCACCTGGATGGTGGTTGAAATCTTTTCTTATGTCTCGCAACTCACTCAAGGACAAGGATTGGGTGACTATCACTGGCTCTGCCTCCTCCTCCTGTTCTCGTGATGGGCCTGGTTCATCATCACCCTGTACACTGTGAGGGGATTTTCTTGTGTATTTCTTCTTCTGTATGGGAGCAACTGACACTGTCATGGGCTGGTTCTCTGGTTCAGCTGCAGCGCCCATCCTTGGGCTTATAGTGGCTGCAGTCTCTGGTACTTGGTTAATCTTAAATAATAGTTTAACCATAAACAAAACCTGAACCACATTCACAGAATCACAGAAACACAGAATCATCTAGGTTGGAAAGCACCTTGAAGATCATCTAGTCCAACCGTTAACCTAACACTGACAGTTCCCAACTACACCATATCTTTAAGCACCATGTCAACCCTACTCTTAAACACCTCCAGGCATGGGGAGTCCACCACCTCCCTGGGCAGCGCATTCCAACACCTAACAACCTGTTCTGTAAAGAAATACTTCCTAATATCCAGTCTAAACCTTCCCTGGCACAACTTGAGGCCATTAACTCTGGTGCTATCCCTTGTTACTTGGTTAAAGAGACTCATCCCCAGATCTCTGCAACCTCCTTTCAGGTAGTTGTAGAGGGCAATGAGGTCTCCCCTCAGCCTCCTCTTCTCCAGACTAAATAACCCCAGTTCCCTCATCCACTCCTCATAAGACCTGTGCTCCAGACCCTTCACCAGCTTCGTTGCCCTTCTTTTTACATGCTCAAGTAATTCACTGTCCTTTTTGTAGTGAGGGGCCCAAAACTGAACACAGGAATCGAGGTGCGGCCTCACCAGTGCTGAGTACAGGGGTAAGATCCCTTCCCTGTCCCTCCTGGACACGCTATTGCTGATACAAGCCAGGATACTATTGGCCTTCTTGGCCACCTGGGCACACTGCTGGCTCTTGTTCAGCCGGCTGTCAATCAACACCCCCAGGTCCCTCTCTGACTGGCAGCTTTCCAGCCACTCCTCCCCAGGCATGTAGCACTGCTGGGGGTTGTTGTGGCCAAAGGGCAGAACCCGGCATTTGGCCTTATTGAAACTCCTACAGTTTGCCTTAGCCCATCACTCCAGCCTGTCCAGGACTCTCTGCAGAGCCTCCCTACCCTCGAGCAGATCAACACTCCCACCCAACTTGGTGTCGTCTGCAAACTTACTGAGGGTGCACTTGATCCCCTCGTCTAGATCATCAATAAAGATGTTAAACAGGAGTGGCCCCAAAACCAAGCCCTGGGGGACACCACTCGTGACTGGCTGCCAACTGGATTTAACTCCATTCACCACAACTCTTTGGGCCCGGCCATCCAGACAGTTTTTTACCCAGCAAAGCGTGCGATCAACCAAGCCTCAAGCAACCATTTTCGCCAGGAGAATGCTATGGGAAACAGTGTCAAAGGCCTTACTGAAGTCAAGGTAAACAACATCCACAGCCTTTCCCTTATCCAATAAGCAGCTTGCCCTGTCGTAGAAGGAGATCAGGTTTGTCAAGCAGGACCTGCCTTTCATAAACCCATGCTGACTGGGCCTGATCATCTGGTTGTCCTGCATGTGTTGTATAATGGTACTCAAGATGAGCTGCTTCATCCGCTTCCCAGGCACTGAAGTCAAGCTGACAGGCCTGTAATTTCCCTGATCATCCTTCTGACCCTTCTTATATATGGGCATCACATTGGCCAATTTCCAATCTATCAGGACCTCCCCGGTCAGCCAGGACTGCTGGTAAATGATGGAAAGTGGCTTGGCGAGCACCCCAGCCAGCTCCTTCAGCACCTTCGGGTATATCTCGTCTGGTCCCATAGACTTGTGTGTGTCTATGTGATGCAGTATGTCACTGGCTGTCTCCTCCTGGAATTGGGGGGGAGGGTCGTTCTCCCAGTCTCTGTCTTCCCCCTGAGGAGGCTGGATTCCCTCAATACAACTGGTCTTGTTATTGAAGACTGAGGCAAAGAAGGCATTAAGCACCTCAGCCTTCTCCTCATCACTTGTTACCATGTTTCCTCCTGCATCTAGCAGGGGATGGAGACTCTCCCTGGCCTTTCTTTTGCTGCTGACATACTTATAGAAACATTTCTTGTTATCCTTGATTGCTGAAGCCAGAGTAATTTCTAGCTGGGCTTTAGACCTCCTGATTTCCGCCCTGCATAGCCTCACAGCCTCTTTGTAATCATTGTGAGTGGCTAGCCCCTTCTTCCAAAGGCTGTAAACTTTCCTTTTCCCCCTGAGTTGCAGCCAAAGCTCCCTGTTTAGCCAGGGGGGTCTTCTCTGTCGCCAGCTTCTCTTACAGCACCTGGCGACTGCCTGCTCCTGAGCCTTTAAGACTTCCTTTTTAAAGAGTGTCCAGCCTTCCTGGTCCCTATACCCTTCAGGATCATCTCCAAAGAGATCCTTTCAAGCAGGTGCCTAAACAAGACAAAATAAGCCCTTTTGAAGTCCAGGATGTCAGTTCTGCTTAGCCCTCCTGGCCTCCCTAAGAACAGAGAACTCTATTATTTCATGAACACACTAGCTCCTAACAGCACGGCAACCATGTTTATGTCAACATTCGAAAGATATTTGAACTCCCCAAATTTCTCAAACACAACTGTAAATAGCCCCAGGACTGATGAACGCATGTTATCACAGATTAGCGTCACATAATACAACAGAAACAAAAACCTTAACCCACCTCTCTCTGAAGGTGAGCAACAGCATGGGAAACATGTATTGCAAGTGAGATGATAAGATGTTAAGGAGCCAAGCAATCCACATTTTACCCATTTTGTTGTTATCTCAAACAAAAAGAAAAAAACCTCAGGGCCCCACGATGGGCGCCAAAAACTGTGGAGGTTTGAACTCAGCCAGCAGCCAGACGCCACGTGGCCGGCCATTCACCTCCCCCTCCCCCCTCTGGTGAAGTAGGGGAGGGACAAAAAGAAGAGAATTCATGAATTAAATAAAAAGAAAGAATTTACTAAATACAACAAGAGAACAACAGTAACAATAGTGAGTCCAAAAAGAAAACGGGTAAAATGCACCAGTGGCTTACAGAGCGTGGCGACCACCCCCCCCAGCAACAACGGGGCCGACAAGCAGATGGTGTGCGCGTGAGAGAGAGAGAGAGAGGAAGAGAGCCCGCCCATCTAAATCCCTGGACATGACATCACATGGTATGAAATACTCCAATGAAAATTAACTCCATCCTGGTTGAAACCAGGACAACATGTTATGAGCTCATATGAATTCAAGATTAAATTATGATTAATAATAAATTAGCTGGCCACAGGTTAAGTAAAAAAGTTTCAAACACTGCATTACAGTTATCAGAGTTTTACAGTTGCCTGGCAAATTTAATATAGAATAGACTTCCCAGAATGAAAAACCTACATACATGTTCCGCTGTCCTAAAGCTCTGGAAGACCAGCCATTTGAATAAGGAAAATTTTCCCTTGTGATACCTACTTTCTTGCTATTTGAGAAAAAATGTAAGCTAGTGAAAGAAAAAAATGTAGTGAGTTCAAGAATGTAGATTACATTCTGTATGGTTTTGTGAAGAACAAAAGTGTAAACAGCATAAATACATTCACAGTTAGATATCTCTCTTGCTAAATAGCAAGGCAGTAGCATAAGTTCTGATACCTTGCAGGGGCAGGAAATTCCAGGGAAGTCACAGTTTCCTTCATTTGCATATAACTGTATAATAGTAAACTGTATTGAAAACATCTTTAGACTGGCATTTGTTCTTTTTATTTTCTAAAATGTGTTCATATGATGCAAGCACTTTTTCAGTCTTCAAGTAAGGTCATATATAATTTACAACTACGTACGTTTCAGCAGCTGCCAGTATTATGCTGCTATACATGTTTTATATTTGCAACATTCTCCTTTATGTTAGAAAAGACATCTATTTCTGAGGTAACCTTCTCACCTCAAATTTTTATAGTTAGTATAAAAGAAAAGTTTTTAGTTTACTCAGGAAATTAGATGAATCGCGTGAAGTCATGTTTTAGATAAGAAACAATATTTTATGCAGGAAATAGCTGATTTAGTTTTGATTGTCAAATGGAAGCAATACAAAACTTTTCAGCTTTATCACCTGAATGGAGAACAAAATGTATTTAAAGTCTTTTCCTAATAAAACTTAACATTTTCCCAAGAACGAAGTAATAAATCTCTAAATGAATATAGACTTTGAAATTAAAAAAATATAGTCACAAAAAATTATTGTACTTAATTGCACTGTTCCTTTTTTCATTAACTGCTCTACAGTGTTTACTGTTATTGTGATGAAGAGTATCGACAACATTTTAAGATTTTTTTTCCCCACAAAAAACATTTATATATGCCATTCTCGAACTGTGGCAATTATCTGTAATAAGTTATAAACCACTTATAAATAAAAACAAAACATACATTGAAGAAACTTTAAATGTTTAGAAATAAATAGAGACTTTCTGAGAATATGGAACAATTTATAAGTGTCATTGTGAAAAGTTATGATATGACTGTATAACTATCTGTCCATACTCAGGATATGATACTACTATTTTTCTTGATTATAATAATATTCTAAACCTTAACAATTTAGTGTACTGGTGAGTAACTGTAATGGGAAATGGGAAATAGCCAACAACTAAATTAATTATGGTTTTTTTATGTGCATGTTAAGGGTATGTCCATATAGGTATGTAGTTAAAAGAATACAAAGTTGAAAAAGGAATCATTAAGATGTCTAGGAAATATGAGAATAAAGGTTACACCTGCAAATGTAATTCAGCCCCCAGGCAGATAAATGTCATGGAATATGGCATAATAATAACATTAGGAGCTATTTTTTCCTATAGGACAGACAGCCTTTAATTTTGTTTTTCCTTACTTTCTGATCACTTTGTAACTTTAATATTCACTAATGTATCATTTTATGCATAAAAACTGGGGGAAAAAATCACAGCACAGAAAAATAGTTGTCTCCCCATGAAGTCATCAAAAGGTTTAAGATCTGCAAGAATTTCCATTCCCTTATCATATGAACTAATTGAGTAAAATACAGCAATAAAGTGGCTGATAACTTCTCCATTAGCCTAGCATTACAGAAAGATGAAAACATCCAGAGTTGTATGTCGGTGTCACAGATAGTTTTTAGAATTAAAAAAGAACATTGAATTCTGGAATAATATTTACCAACTGAAGGTCTAGAGAGAAGTCTGTCTGATGTGATAGACTGCCACCTTCCTTTTTACTGTCATCTGCCTTTCTTCTGACACTACCTTTCTATTCTCAGTGCTCATTCCTGTTTTTCTTTTCTATTGCTATTCCCACAGTCTCATACTTGGTCCATCCACTTCCTGGATTCTATTAAATATTTGCTATATCCTGCCTATGCCTAATTTGGTGCATGCATCTCTCTTTCATTGCTGTATTTGAGCATCCTCTTCTACAATCAACTCCTCTTTCTACTAAACTTTGCAATCCCCCCTCTCTGATCCTATCCCTCTCTGGTCTTTTTTCCTGATCTTACCTACCACACGGTCTCACACATCTCCTCCTGTTACAGTTGCCCTCCAACTCCTGTTTGGAAATCTCTATTTCTTAGTGAAGGTCTTTTTTTTTTTTTTTTTTTTTTAAATCAATCTATTTTTCAGCTATTAAGCAAACTTTAAAAAATTTCTACTGACCAGAAATGAATGGCAAATATTTAGAGACCAAATAGGACATATTTTTAGCCTTTGTCTTAAAGCTTAAACTAGCTTTTAAAAAGCAACAAGCATGACTATATTTCAAATATGCAGAACAAGATCTTTTTCTCAAACTTCATTCTAAGAAAAAGTCACACTCATTGATATATCATAAAGCAAATGCATAGGATGGGAATTTTAAGTACAAATGGCTTCAAATTAGCAAAATTACAAGCAACTGAAAACATGATTTTCCTACAGACAACATCTAGGAAGCCTAACTGCTTACACTGCCTATAAATGATAGTAAAATAATTTTTTTTATAAAATCAGAGAATTATTGACAGATTAAAATTGGAAGGGATAGCTGAAGGTTATTTAATCCAACCCTTGTTCAAAGCAGGGATAATTTCAAAGTTAGATCACATTGCCCAGTGTCTTGTGTAGCTGAGTTATGAAAACTTCCAAGGGTGGAGATTTCTCAGACCTTCTGGGCAACCTCTTTCAATGCTCTGCCTCTTTCACTGTGAAGAATTTTCTCCTCAGTGTCATCCACAATGTCCCTTATTGAATTGTGTTGCTTATTGCCCTTCTGTTATGTACCTCATAGGAGAAATTCTTTTATCTTATGGCCCTGATTTATGTAACTGAAGACTATAGGTCAATCCCCTCCTTTATCCTTTTCTGTTTCAGTTCAGACACAGTTCCCTTATGCCTTTCAGTGCACTGTCTCTAGTTTGTCAACACCTGTCTTATACTGTGGCATCAAAAATGGGACACATTTTTCCAACCATTTCACAGTATTCCAGCCTCATAAGTACCAGGACAAAGGGAATAACCAATTCCCTTGATATACTGGAGGTACTATATCCTTGTGAAAGTGGCCCAATATGAGGTTAGCTGTCATCATTGCAAGTGCACAATGCTGGCAGTGAATATAACCATGAAACAGACGTACTTTTAATTTACAGAACTTGCAGGATTCTGTTTCAGTTACACTAAAAATATATATAATTATTTTCATTTGTTCTTCTTATACTTGAAATTTATTATAAAATGTTTCATTCAAGAGCTTTGACCAATTTTCCAGTACACAAGTATAAAATTGTTTTTACAGATTAAATATTATGTATCAGAACAATTTGAAACTTTCTCTTTAAAATTTTTATATATTTTAAAATCAATTAATAAACAGTGTTTGCTATTTCTAACTATTTTTGACAAAAATCGTAGTTTTACCTGCAAGGAATAGAGATTTTGGAACATGCAGGTGTTTTGTTCTAGCTGAAGACAATGTTTCAATATTGGCACCTGCATGGAACAGGCTATAGGTTCACTGCTATATTTGACAGGCATTACGGTACTGAAGACATCACAGAAGTTGAGGGCCTGTTGTGGTTTAACCCCAACCAGCAACTAAGCAGCACACAGCTACTCACTCACTCCCCACCCGGTGGGATGGGGGAGAGAATCGGAAGGGTAAAAGTGAATATGCATAAAAGTTTCATAGGTAAAGCAAAAGCCACGCATACAAGCAAAGCAAACAAGGAATTCATTCACCACCTCCCATCGGCAGGCCATCTCCAGGAAAGCAGGGCTCCATTACACGTAACGCTTACTTGGGAAGACAAACACCATTACTCCTAACGCCCTCCCTTCCTGCTTCTTTCCCCAGATTTATTGCTGAGCATGATGTCATATGGTATGGAATATCCCTTTGGTCAGTTGGGGTCAGCTATCCCAGCTGCGTCCCCTGCCAAGTTCCTGTGCACCCCCAGCCTACTCACTGGTCAGGTGGTGTGAGAAGCAGAAAAGGCCTTGACTCTGTGTAAGCACTGCTCAGCAATAACTAAAACATGTCTGTATTGTCAACACTGTTTCATCACATATCCCAAACTAGCCAAGACTGTACAGAGACACAAACTGGAATCTAGAACAGGCATAGGTAAGGGTCTTCTATACTATTGCCATAAATAAAAGTATCCTTCCTGGTCTGATTTTATTTCAGTAAGGTTTTATCTATCACAGACAAGGAATTCATTGTCAATCATAATAATGATGTTATATCATAGTGCTGAGAATACTTTGATTCTCCCTCAGCTTACAGGATAAATATCTGCTCTTCTTTTTGAAAAAAAAAAAAAAAAAAATCTAGGGACGGTTCTGGCTAGCTCAGTAACAGATGCTGTTACTGATTCTGATCCAGTTGTTGGCATTGCCTTCCCTTCCTGCTGTTAACACAACAAGAGAAAAAAATGAAAAGTTTAATTTAGCTCTTAACCTTCAACCCCTCTGAGGAATGTGTCATCATTTCCATGTATTATGCCAATTGATTTCATAAGCCTTATTTTCCTTTTATCCCTGAAGTGGTTTTGCCACATTTAAAGCAGTTAAAGCAAATGGAAAGCAGAATTGCAGAAGTGTGAATGGAAACTTTGAAATCAGGGAATAGGTAATGATATGCCTTGGGGCATGATGCAGTGAAAACAGAGGTACTTGAAGTGGGACTTAAGCGATGTTTATTTGTGTATCTCAAACTTCAGTTCTCTGTTTCCCTGTTCAACAGCTGTCTACTTAGTTTTATTTGACCTTTGTGCAGTTTTAACAAGCATAAGGATCTTAATGTTAAACTATATTCAAATCTATTAAACAACTATACTTCTACCGGAGTCCTGTGAGGGGCCTCATCAAGATCCCTGGGAAATACAGAGAAGGCTGTTGCTTAAAAAATATGTATATGTATATATGGCAGATGAGGTGATCAGAGCTTCCTGAACAAGCAGAAAGTCTCCATTCAGTTCTTTCCTCTGTCACTGGAGGTTTAACCCCCTAGACTGGAGACAATTCACAGGAACGGGGAGTACTTCCACCTATTTTACTGAGGCTATGGCACTGCGCAGGAGCTTTATGAGGCCCAAAAAGAGACAGGAAGAGTATGTTATTCTATATTCTATTTCATAGAATCATAGAATCATGGAATACCAGGTTGGAAGGGACCTCAAGGATCATCTGGTCCAACATTTCTTGGCAGAAGCACCATCTAGACAAGATGGTCCAGCACCCTGTCCAGCTGAATCTTAAAAGTGTCTAGTGTTGGAGATCCACCACTTCCCTGGGGACATTATTACAGTGACTGATTGTTCTAATTGTGAAAAATTTTCCTCTTGTGGAATCTCCCCAGCAGTAACTTGTACCCATTACCCCTCATCTATTCCGTGTGACTCCTTGTACAAAGGGAGTCTCCATCTTTGTAACGACCCTTTAAATACTGGAACATGGTGATAAGGTGTCCCCTAAGCCTTCTTTTCTTAAGGCTGAAAAAACTCAATTCTCTCAGTGTTTCCTCGTATGGAAGACTTCCCAGTCCTTTGATTATCTTTGTGGCCCTCCTCTGGTCCCTCTCCAGCCTGTCCACATCTTTTTTGCATAGCAGGGACCAAAACTGAACACAGTATTCCAGGTGTGGCCTGAGAGGTGCTGAGTAGAGTGGGATAATGACTTTATCTCTGCTGGTGATGCTTTTCTTGATGCAACCCAACATCCTGTTGGCTTTCTTTGCCACTGCAGCACACTGTTCACTCATGTTGATCTAGTTGTCCACCAGGACCCCCAGATCCCTTTCCACAAAGCTGCTCCCCATCCAGGTAAATCCCAGACTGTGCTGCACTCCTGGATTATGTTTTTCCAGGTGCAAAACCTTACCCTTGTCCTTGTTGATCTTCACAAGATTCTTGTTGGCCCACTCTTCCAGCCTATCCAGATCTTTCTGCAGGGCAGCTCCCCCTTACGAAGTGTCCACTTCCCCACTCAGTTTGGTATCATCAGCAAACTCCATCAAGGTACACTTAATCCGATCATCCAGATGACTTATTGATGTGATTTAAGCCCAGAAGGCAACGGGGCACCATGCAGCCACTGTCTCACTCCTTCTCCGTCAGGGATGGGGAGGAGAAAATAAAACAAAAGACTCAGGGATCAAGAAAAGGACAGGGAGGAATGTCTATCCCATTATGGTCATGGGCAAAAGACAGACTCCATTGGGGAAGAAAAGAAACATCAATTTAGTTTGAACACCACCACCATCAACATTTAATTTACCAATCAAACAATGCAGGACAGTGAGAAATACAATCACATATTAAAAACACCTTCCCTCCACCCCTCCCTTCTTCCTGGGCTCAGCTTTGCTCCCAGTTTCTCTGCCTCTTCCCTTCAGCTGCACAGTGGGGCAAGGAGTGGGGGTTGCAGTCAGTTCATCATCTGTTATTTCTGCTGTTTCTTCCTCCTCAGGGGGAGGACTCCTCATACTCTTCCCCTGCTCCAGCATGGGGTCCCTCTCATGTGACGGGGTCCTCCATGAACTTCCTCTGATGTGAGACCTTTCGACAGGTTGCAGCCCTTCCTGAACTATTCCAACATGTGTCCCTCCCATGGGCTGCAACTCTTCATGAACTGCTCCAGCATGTCTTCCCACAGGCTGCAGTCCTCCCAGTGATGAACTGCTCCAGTGTGGACTTCCCTCAGAGTCTCAGCCTTCTTTGGGCGCAACCACCTGCTGCGGTGTGGGGTCCTCCACGGGCTGCAGGTGGGCAACTGCTCCATTGGGGACCTCCATGGGCTGCAGCGGGACAACCTGCTCTCTCATCACGGGCTTCAGCGTAGTCTCTGCTCTGGTGTACCTGCCACCCTTCTCCTCCTTTCTTCCACTGACCTCGCTGTTTGCATCGGTATCCCCTCACAACTTAAGCTCCTCTTTCCAGATTCTACTTCTTAAATATTTTATCACAGATGTGCATTCACTGTCACTAATTGGCTTGGCGGGTCTGACTTGCAGCCAGGGGAACCTTGAGAAGCTTCACAGGAGCCACCACTATACCCCCTCCACTGGTACCAAAATTCCATGATGCACAAACCCAAACACACTTATGAAGGTATTAAACAATGTTGGGCCCAATATTGATCCCCTCGGGGACCCGACTTGTGACAGGTTGCCAGTCTGAAAAAGAACTATTCACCACCACCCTCTGAGTATGACCTGTCGGCCAGTTCCCCACTCACTACACAGACCACTTGTCTAGACTGTAACATACCAGTTTCTCTAGAAGGCTGTGAGGATTGTATCAAAAGCCTCAGAGAAATACGGGTAGACGATGTCCACCCCACTTTGTTATAGAAGGTGATCAGGTTGTCAAGCACAATTTGCCCTTGGTGAATCTGTGTTGGCTTTTCCCAACCACGTGCTTCATTTGACTTATGACAGCCCCCAGGAGGATTCATTACATAACTTTCCCAGGGACTGAAGAAAGACTGATGGGCCTATAATTTCCTGGATCCATCTTTAAGCCCTTCTTGTAGATAAGGGTGACTTTAATCTTCTTCCAGTCTTCTGGGATGTCCCCCGATCTCCACAACTTCTCAAAGATTATGGAGAGCAGTCTCATAATGATGTCAGCCAGCTCTCTTAAAACCCTTGGGTGGATAATGTCAGAGCCTATTTATTTGTAGGGGTCAATCTTCTGTAACAGTTCACATACTGACACTTCCTTCACTGACAGTGGGTCTGTGTTTGCATCAACCTGGGTTTTTGTTCCCAAGGCCTGGGGTCCAACAGTGCTGGTAAAGACAGAGTTAAAGAAAGTGTGAGAATCTCTGCATTTTCAGTGTTGTTAGTGACTAATTCACCTCTCCTGCTTAACAGCAGGCCAATATTTTCCTTCTGTTTCTGCTTGTTGTTTACATACCTGAAGAACCTTTTCTTGTAGTTTTTGACATCTCTGCCAATTTCAATTCAAGCTGAGCTTTTGCTTTTCTAATTGCATCTGTAAAGAAATCGTGGTTTGCAGTCAACTCGTGCTAGGTCTTCCTATGTGTACACCTGGCATATTAAACTAAATGTCTCTGGAATAGGTATGAAGCTATTCTTACTTTCAATCAAAAGCTCTCTTTCTCTTTCTGGTCCAGTAAGAAATACACTTTTTCTGATCCAGTAAATTCTTTAACCTTAGTGTGGCAATTGAGGCACGGGCTCTCCATGAAGTGCAAAAGGAAAGACCCTTTATTATTACAATAGTACTTATGCTATGGTTAAAGCTCTTACTTCATAATTAGCAACTCAGCAATTAGACAGCTAACTACCTTTTCTCCTATCAGCCTAAGACTACTCTTAACACGCACTGTGCAGACCAATCAACTTTTTGTTCACGCGCTGTTTACACAGCGTTAACTTTTCACAGTTCAGTGTTGCAGCTGTCTGTTGTTTTTCCCTGTCACATTGGCACAACTTGGCAGCTTCTTATCTTACTCCCAAGGCCTGTTTTTCATCAAAGCCTTGCTGCTTCTCAGGGGCTGCGCAGAGCTGACAGGCCGATGTCGACTTACCTCTCTCCCACACCTTAGGAATCATCCTTCATGTGTTTCCTCATATTTGGTATGAACTATGACACAAGATAGAAGGGCATGTTTTATGAATTGCATATGCTTTGGATAGCATTTCAGAGGACACATGGACATTTTCACTCATGTCCTGTCCCATGTTGGTCAGATGTGATCCAATTTAGTCTGGCACCTGGTAGCTTTATTAGAATGGTACTTTCCTCAGGATAATACTCTGAAAATAAAGAGTACAATTAAGTTATCATGTTTTTTTCTTGAAATATGTAACTCTTCCTATACATCCAGTATAAAAACCTATGCACTTAATTGAGCCCACACATTTAACTCAGATCAAGTATTCCTCTGTGTCAAACATCCATACAATGATATGTCTTAGTATCTCACTTCTAGATATTCATATCTTGGATTTGCTTATGACTCTTTTTTACTGTTTTAAGGCTAACACTTTTCCTATGTATCATTTCTATTAATAAAGAATAAAAAAAAAAGTTGTGATGTTTATGAAAACAGTAGAGGGAAGGTGTTTTCTCAGAGAAACACGCATTCAAACCACTATTAAAATAACTGTTTAGAACTCACTTGTAAAGCAGTTATGTACGTAAGAATGAAGTAACTCATTTCTTAGGCCTTTTCCTAGTCTTTATCTATGATGTTAACAAAATAGTTTAATATTAATATATAATTCTATATGTGAATATCAGAAGACTACCTCTTTTATTCTGATGATGTGCTAAGTCTACCAAATAGTACAGTTTCTCAAAAATCATGACCTTTGAATATTAAACCAAAGCAGCTCATTTTAACCTAATGTGGACTAAAAATTCTGTTTTATTTAAAAATTTAGAATTTAGAAGCCATAAATTCCTCCATAAGGATGACACTGTCATTGAAATATTTTTTCTTTAATTTGTTCTTTATGTTTTGACAGTATTGTTTCATCAGTTAATTCTTGTGAAAAATAAATACTATATTGATGTACCCAAGTTAGTATCTCCTTTAGAACTTTTCACATTATTACAGATAGTGGCAAGGTTTCAGAGACTGCTTTAAATGAGAAAAAACAAGTGTTAATGAATAATGAAATGTATGTTCAGATGTAACAAACTGATCAGATTTCTAAATAGTTGACATGAAATGTCTTGATAACTTATGCTGTTAAGTACTTGTCATATAGAAATTTGGTAGGGATTAACACAGGTTTTTTTCATAAACACAAAGTGTTCGAAGTTTTTATAGATTAATAATCAATTACCACAGTCACTGTACAGAATTATTAAATAACATTGTTAGATGATTATACTATTTGTGAAGTATGAAGAGGTTTATGTAATAGTTCATAACACTATCTCCAGTTGAAAATCAGTGATTTGGGGAAAAAAAAATATATCCAAAGCCCAGACCTATTGAACATGGCCATTTTTCTGGAATACTGTAGATGGCATCTCTTCTTCTTAATGACTTTGTTGATAACATCCGTACTGTTCCTGTAAACACTTACGCACCCCAACAGCAGTATGTCATCATTATAATTTACAGAATAAAAGTGTGTAGAGACACATTTTTTAAAGTATTAGGTGTATAGAGACACTAAAAGATATTTTTCTAGCACCAATTACAACAAAGGCAACAGGCATCTTCTTGGTATACTACACTACAGTCCCTGTAGTGATGGTGTCAGAGTCGCATTAAATCTGTCCTGCCATTATATGTCATGACAGCATCAGTTGAAGAGCTATTTTATGTGTCAGAATTAAGTAATATGTGTATTGTTTGTGTATCATACTACATATTATACTACATGTGCTGGTGTTCTCCTTCATGTTGTTTTCTCCATCGTATCTTTCTCCATCCTGTTTTCTTCTACAGTGACTCACGTGCCTGTGTTGAGAATCCCTAAGATATCCTAAACATGGTAGAACAGTTAAAGAAAGCAGATATCTCATTTTACAGATTTCCAGGTGACTTAGAATGATTTGATGTTCCCACATTATGCTCAGCGTGCCACCTACAGAGAGCTTGCAGGAAACGTCAGACCATATGCTCTGACAAAACAGGTATCCTGCTGAATTTAAGCTCTTCACCTGATGCACTCAGAGGTGGCACGTGCAAAGCTCTTCTTTACATGATTTCCAAATGTTTAATGTACTTCTTCAAGAAATATAATTTATGTCTTATGCTGTATATACCCATATAAAGTTTAAACTTGTGTGAATTTTCCAGAGCAATATACTAGTCATCAGCTCATGTCATGCTTTGAGTCACAGTCTAAGTGCTCTCATTCTCACTTACTGAAAATTACCTCCTGTGCAGAATGAATCTAATATCACAGAGAGGAAAAACCACACTGTGATCCGATTTTCTATTACACCAATGGGTTCGTTACTGTGAGAAATAAGGTAAGATGCAGTTCTTACCACAGTTGGTATTACTAGGCAAGTGTTTTGTCTAATGAATTTCTAATGACAAATATATGTACAATACAAGGAAAACAGATCAGAACTCAGTATCACTTATGTCTAGTGTCTCAGGAATCTGTTTAGGTGTCACAGTACACAGACTGAATACAATTTATTGTGGGATTTTCGGAGGTGTTTGTGAGTTACTTCCACTGAAATCAATAGTATCTCAAAGATAAAAAATAATAATAATAACAACAACAAACAACAACAATAAAAATAAAAATGCAGTACTTGTGGTTTGAAATGGATAATTATGAATGTGGTGAAATAATGACTGCTTTGCCAGAGTTCATTAGAACACTACAGGTTAATTCCTATTTAATTACAGTGAGAGTACTACCATTTACTACCTGTAATTTAGGTTTTCAATATTATATCATAAACCAATTATTATTTCATATAAGTTCATTAGGAATGACATTTTAGTTACAGATACTGATATTTTTAAAGCTGTGAAAACAATTTTAATCCCAGTTCTCCAAGTAATATTGTTAGAACATTCAAATTTAAATATTACTCTTTCCTCATCCATATGATTGTTAGTATTCATTATTTCTTTATTATTGAACTTAAAAAAAGTTTCCAAGCATATTAAATGTAATAATGTTTATTAAATAATTCAATATTTATGTAGTGGAAGACAAATACAATGCATGCATTAAAGGCAGATAAATCTGGGTTTGATTTTCTTTTCCTTTTTTTCTACCAGAAAGAAAATTATGAACTAGAAATAAGGCACAGACCTGACTGCCTTTCAACTCAGTTCTATAAAAATATATATCCATTCTATCAATTAAATAATATTCTATGAAAGTTCATCTACTTTGTGAGGAATAAAATGACACGTTAAGTTTGTAGTTTTAACTTCTTGTTTACATTCCTACTGTGCCATTCACAAATCTTATGGCAAAATAGAACACACTATATATATGGAACCTAGAATTAAATTTTTGTCTAGTTAATGATTTAATAGTTTAATAATCCATATTGCCTAATTAATTCAGGGAAGCCTCATTAAAATGAGTTAAACAGGTGTGGGAGGTTTTTCTGGTTTGTTTTTTGTTTGCTTGTTTGGTGGGTTTCTGAGTTCTTTGCTGAGCTCATGGTAATCATTTCTTTCTCCTTGGCCTTAAGTACATCTGGATTTAGTTTTATATTTTCTTACCACAGTGTGTTTGCTTCACAATTACACAACTGTTCATCTGGACTAGACCCAGGCAGGAGTTCCCTTATGGTGTATGAAGAAATACTTTTCCGATGAATCTCTAATGCCAAGCATACATACACTCCAGGAGTGTGGGCCAGTAAGCAATACTCCTGACCTCCAGTTCCAGAAATCTGTCTCAGGTGCTGCAGTAGATAGCTGAAAGAGAGTCTTGTTATGGAATTCCCTTTGCGTGCAGCAAGAATTCATGAACAGTTACAAAATCTGAAGGCCCAGAACAACAAGCCAGAGAGTTTTTTGGTTTTATCTGGTTCAGTTGCTGCAGTTATCGACAAGAAGTGAGCACAGACCATTTATTTTCATTTTCTTTTTCTTTTTTTTTTTTCCCTTGGAGCTGCAGACAGCACAAAAGAGAACTTTGTATGTTATTCTCACACAGTATTAGAGTAGAGGAGACAGAAAACACACACAAAAAAAAAAAACAGTAATAAAAAGTTGTAAATATTTACACACATATACAGACCACATGTGAGAATGTACTGGAATGTTTCCAGAACTGGTACTTCCAGCCTGCATAAATTTAAAACCACCGTGGAAGCCTTTCCTATCACAACTGCAGCAATTGCAATGTGTTATTCTTCAGTATTCTTCATCTTGTTTACTCATACAGCTATTGAATCAAATAAAAAAAAGCTCAGAAAAAGAAGCTTCTCCTTCATATATTTATAATATTAAACTTAAAATTAAAAAAGAACCCCTATTTTAGTAATTGCCCTCCATCTTCCTATATCTCGGAAACTCAGAAACTTCTTTTTTTTTATATTCATCACATTTTTTAATATAAAACATTACTCAAAGTATAAAAGGAGGTTGGATTTCTGCTGAGTTTGAAAGTTTGTTTCAAAACATAATGGTTTTGTAGAACTTCAGAAGACCTATGAAAACAAACTCATTTTCCAATATACATACTGAAATATAGCATAAATTTGATAATTTTATCAGTATTGTAGTTTGTATCCTGCATTTTGATAGGGACAATTTATTCCTTTTCAAAGTGTACAAGTGTCTCCATAACAGTGTTTTGATATACTATCACACATGCAAATATCATACTATGAGATTTTATTATTAATTTAAATATTAAAAATTATTATATTATTCATAGTCTCTGATGATGGGCATATGATCAGAAGTAATCCAGAAGCAACTAGAAGTCAAGAATGTTGAACAGGAACTGAGATTTCCCCCTACTGCATGCAGATTCCCAGGCATCCAAGCAGATAGGACCTATCCTAATAACTAGAAACTTCAGAAGAGATAAAGAACAGACAGAAAATGAAACAGCAGATATGTTCTAAGATTTAAGTGAGCCCTGAAGTCTTTAGATTTACCACTAATGAATCTTGTATAATCAAACAATGTGAATCAGACCCAGAGATGCGTGGATTGCAGTTCTGGCATCCTGACACAAGAAAGTCACTCAGGATTGCCTGCACTCTATTCTTGGACATGTTGATAGTCTTAAATGGTACTGGACAATTGATTTTTCTTTTTTACTGAAAAGAAACACCTGTATTGACAGTTGCAATATGAGACACATGCTTAGTTCATCCTTGCAAAATATTTTGAGACTGTTGGAAGTGTGGGAAAAGCAAAACAGCAAAAAAATTGCAAACCACACATTTCCTTAACACATGGTGCCCAGAACAAACACAGGATGGGATGGAGATCCAGTGATCTGTGTTGCCATGGCACCAAGGAAGAATGTGAAGCGAGGTGGAGGCCGCGCGGTCCCATTCTTCTTCTTTTCTCAAGGAATATTTGACACGACTATACAGATTTATCTCCTGCTCTTCCTTTTCTCCCAAGGACTGTTTTGCAGTACTCTGCAGACCTTATCTCTCATTCTTCTACTTTTCCCACAAAAACAGCACACACCTTGCACCAAGGAAAGTGCTGTGTCATTACTCAAGAAACAGTGGCTTGCCCACAGTCCCACCCACTCACACATACATAGATAAATACTACCCAGAGTTTACATCTAACTCGGAGGGACGATAATCCGATACCAAATTGGAGGGACAGATAGACGAGTTTGTGCTCCTCGCACCCCCTAGAAGGGACACTTTTTGGTAAGATTTGGGCCTCAGCTACGCCGAGTGATCACCTGGAAATTAATTGCGTGTGATTGCAATCGTTTTTCTTTTTGTGTAGTGCTATATAGCCAACCTGCAGTGTGTGCATTTATCGTAGGCAATCTCAAAGAACCTGTAGATGTTGCATAAGAATAAACCATACTGTTTGTGAACCTGATTGCTTCTCTTGAATGCAACCAGACCTACAGCACATGGGCTGTTCGTGCATCCGCTGTCAGGCCTATAGTTACGGCCCTAATTGGCATACCTGTTAAGAGATAAGTCCAGCCTCCCCCAGCCCCTCTAATCTCTGAGGACCGGCTAGAACGCAAGGGGATTCATCTCTTACCAAATTAATTTTTCACCTTCAATGCAACAGAGACTAATATAAGAAAAATGTTATGCAATCCACGAGCACTGGTATTTGTCATTAAATTAATAATCAGGTGATACTCTTCTGTTACTTATTCTTTAGTGCAACTTCTTTACATTCACTGACTGTCTTTTTCACTTAACTATTTATTTATGTTGTCTTTTCTAGACACAGAAGGAAGCTCCTTTTTAATTTTATGATCTTCATGTCATCCCTGGTTCAGACTATCAGCTCAATTTCTGCCACAACAGGTGATTTTGGTAACAAACTTCTGTCAGTATACAGCTTTACATTTCCATTTTAGCAAACCTTAACAATGCTATTTCCCCATAAACCTAGTTTCTGGTAAAGAGCTAGAGTAAGACTGTTTCCTGTAAGCACAACTTATCTAACAATATGCTCCTGAGAAAACAAAGTATTATAGTATATTGCCATAAGCTGTTATTGTTTCTGTATTAAGGAGTGCTTTTAGGAGAACCATGACAGTGTAATGGGAGGGGGAATATTATTATTATTATTGTTATTGTTGTTGTTGTTGTTGTTGTTGTTGTTGTTGTTGTTACTATTACTATTACTATTACTATTACTATATCAATAGATTTCCTGAAGGGTGAAGTGACCAGAAATACTTACAGTCATCATTGGCTAGAAAGAAAACAAGACAGAGTTCCTTCAGAAGCATCTATCAACATGTTTTTAATTTGCCATTTTATTGTTTTTATACACTTTACTTTGGAATGCTTTTTGTTAGTGGAATAGTAGAAATGATAGCTTGTGGATATTTTTTTAAGAAAACAATCAAGAACTGAAAATCAATTATTTCATATGGCTAATTTTTTTTACTGGCTTTCAGTTTACATTCAGGTGCCAATTTTAGACCAAATGTAGTACTTTCTTACCTATTTCATACCGTAGTTTTGGCCATGAAAGAAAATTAGGTTGTAACTTACAAATTAGAGCTCAAGACAACCTACATTCTCCTTTCTTTGCTTCCAGGAAAGATTTTTCTAAGCAATAGTTCTACCACTACATGATTAATATTCTGGTCTTTTTCTATTTTAGGCCCTTGAGATATATATACATGGTTGCTGGTCCTCAGTTCAATAATCACATGAATCTCAGATGTAAGAGCTGAAAGGGTTGCTTATTAGACAGAATATCACTATTCAGTCTGTTATGATTTGCTATGTGAATGCATTAAATTGCTCATTGTTATTTCAGTGCTATATGTAATATAATTAATACCAATGAGAGTAAATTAAAAAACAGCAGAACCAAATGATTAGGATTATGAGATAGACTTTTAGCGGAAATCTATCTGAAAAGGGAAATAAAAAGCTGTTTATGAGACCCTCATATGATTCTGTAGAACTGTTTTGTAACACCATCATCACAGAACTAAGGCATCATTTTGCCTCATTTTGGCCTCAAGTTGCGCCAGGGAAGGTTTAGACTAGATATTAGGAAGTGTTTCTTTACAGAATGGGTTGTTAGGCGTTGGAATGGGCTGCCCAGGGAGGTGGTGGAGTCCCCATCCCTGGAGGTGTTTAAGAGTTGGCTTGACATAGCACTTAGGGATATGGTGAAGATGGGAACTGTCAGTGTGAGGTTAATGGTTGGACTAGATGATCTTCAAGGTCCTTTCCTACCTAGATGATTCTGTGATTCAGGTTTGAGAGGACCTCTAAAGGTCACTTGGTCCAATTCCTGCATTGGTAGGCCAGCTCTGAAGGTAAATAAAATTGTTTCTGACGCTGTCCATCTGAGTTTTGAATATTTCCAAAGATGGGCAGAGTCTCTAGTTAACTTTTGTCCAGTGTTTGATGATCCTCAGTGATTTTTCTTTTTCCTAGTATGTAATCAGAATTTCATTCACGATTTGTCCTTTATTCCTTACCTTGTGTCTATTTCTGTTCGGGAGCGGCTGTGACCTGACGCAAAGAGAAACATGAGGCATTCCTGCAGTCAGAGACCTGAACAGATAAAGTTCTCCCTCAGGACCCTCATTTACACTGAGGTCTCTAATTTGTAGAGACATACTGTCCAGCTGGTGCTAGGAACTGTACTCTACTGCAAGTCATTTCTTTGGTTGTACTGTCTCTAGCAGTCCCATGCTGTCTGAGCAGCTCCTCTAGGATTTCTTCCATGCCTTCTCATGCATTTACTGTCAAAGCTTTGTTTGCTCATCCTGGTTGCCACATTCATTGTCAGTCCACAGCAATAGCTAAAGCAGTGTTCCCTTACAGCTGTTGAATAAGAGCCTTGAACTGCTTAATCAATTAACAGGTGAAGTGGAAGTTACAGGCACACCTTTATCTGGAAACAGCAGAAGCAGAAACCTGGCTTTGTTTTCAAATAACAAATAACTTTCATAGAATCATAGAATAATCATAGAGAGGTTTGGGTTGGAAGGGACTTTTAAAGATCATCTAGTTCCAACTCCCCTGCCATGGGCAGGGACATCTTCCACTAAATTAGGTTCTCATAGTCTGGTCCAACCTGATCTTGAACGTTTCCAGGGATGGGTATCCACAACATCTCTGGGCAATTTTTTTCAGTGTCTCAGCACCCTCATAGTAAATAATTTCGTCCTTCATGTTAGCTGCTAAATCCCTGCTTGCTGGCCCTGTTCACCATGCTCCTCATCAGAAAAACATGGGCTGAATGTAATACCATTTATTTTATTTTGCAGCCATAGAGAACTGCAAACAAAACTGGATAGAATATTTAGACCTGTTTTTCATAGTGATACTTTTTCTAGATAAACTTAACAGTAAAAGTTGATGAAAAACGTGTTTTCCTGTATTGATTTACTAGGTATGCTTCTCAATTACTGTTATTTTGAAATTCTAGTTTTATTGAGTTCAACAATACTACTCTTGACTTATATTATGCTAAGACAAGGTTTAGAATGTTCACAGTTAATACTAAGAGCTCACTATTGAAACAATCAGAAATAAGATCACAAAGAAAATTTTTAAAATACTGTTTTATTTTCTATAACAATCTCAATTTAGAGAAGTGCATGATCATTTAATAATTGATTTCTGTTTTCAGTATAGTCTGCATGTTTCCTGATTTTCTTTCTCTTTTAAATTATGTGACAAATGATTTCTTTATTTAAGTATAGATTTTACACAGTTGTTGCAATTTCAAGTACACAAAAAACCACTGTTTTACTGATGTTGTAGATATCTATGCATAAATACTTTTAATAGAACAAGATTATAGAATTGCAATGAGTCCTTGAAGTGTTTGCATGTTTGGTGAATAATGAATGATTTTTCATTTTCAACACTGCAATATCTTATGAAAGATTTTTTATCTTTGCTCAGTGGGCTGAAAATCTGCTAAATTGTGCTTCACTTTCTTAACTCAGCCTTGGCATCATTGTCTTTCTAAAGTTGTTGGCATGGATATTCTAAGAAATTGCCTGTGCATTAAGTTTAAATTAGCTGTCATTATTGTTCAGAAAATAATGAGACTGAGAGCAAATCATGTCGTTAGCAACAGCTTTTGCATCAGTATCATATTTTCTACTCTGTTTATTGCTAAATGTACAGTTTACCTAAAGAAGGAGTAAGAGAAGAAATATTGATAAAGGAATTAGGAGTGAACATGTAAAATATTTAGAATATTACTTTGCTGTAGCATAAGATGTAGTATAAGAACATGTTATTTCAGAAGTAGGGTATATGTCCTTGTATGTAAACTATTTTTTAAAGCTTTGTCCTGGTTTCAACCAGGATAGAGTTAATTTTCATTGGAGTATTTCATACCATGTGATGTCATGTCCAGGGATTTAGGTGGGCAGGCCCTCTCTCTCTCTCTCTCTCTCTCTCAGGCGCAGGCCTGCTCTTCGGCCGTGTGGTTGCTGGGGGGGCGGGGGGGGGGGTGGTCGCCACGCTCTGTAAGCTACTGGTGCATTTTACCCGTTTTCCTTTTGAACTCGCTATTGTTACTGTTGTTCTCTTGTTATATTTAGTAAATTCTTTCTTTTTATTCAACCCATGAATTCTCTTCTTTTGTCCCTCCCCTATTTCACCAGAGGGGGGAGGGGGAGGTGAATGGCCGGCCACGTGGCGTCTGGCTGCCGGCTGAGTTCAGACCTCCACGAGCTTAAAACAGGATAGTGCTTTATATATACATATCTGACACTTTTCCTAAGAAAGAAATGACAGTATTTTATAAAACACAGTTGAAGCTCCCACACAACAAAACATATCTGAATTTACAAATAAGGAATTAAGAGGGCTTTGTCTCTTTCCCCTGAAAATGCCTCTCAGCTCAGTGTATGCCTAATACCTCAAAGAAATCTGTCAAAGTCTGAGGGCTGCAAAGCCCTCCTTCTGTAGTTAGATCTTAATATCATCTTTTCTTCATGAATAGACAGACATGAAAGAAAACTCAAATTTGGGCACAATAATATTTTTTTCTGTTTATCACAGAGTCCAAATACAAAGAGGAGACCTGTGGCAAACAGAAAGAAAAAAAAGTAGTAGTTGGAGAAAGATTAATACTTCAAGGATTCTTTTCATCTCACCTAAATAAAAGTGTATATTTGGCTAATATTAACCGTAGATGTGCCCTGTTTTTTTCTCTACTAGTTATAAAGGAAGTTCAAGATGCTCGTTTTAGATGTAATGTCAACATTTGAGATACATCAGTGAAGGACAGTTCCAAACTTGAAATGTTATATAGCTACATATTAAAAAGAAAAACTAAAGGAAAACATTTTTCCACTAAAGGAAAAATGGAGTCACTATAATCCTCTAGTTGTCCATTTTGCATCTTAGGTAAAGACTTAATAATAAAAATTCCCATAGTCTGATCCATAGCTATTCTTATGTTTTAGTGGTGTATTACTCTACCAGCCATTCTAGCATCTCTACCGGTGATATCTGAATTTGAAAGTCAAAGGTTACCTTTCCTGCTACCCACATGAAATTTCAACTTTTAAAACTACTGAACAGGACATATTTTCAGTGATACTTCTACCCCAGCACTCTCTTAAATTCCAGTGGTTCATGGCTCAGGCAGAAACTAGACTAGCATTAAAGCACATTTCTCTACTGCTTAAGTGACCCAAAGGAGGCCATCTTCCAGCTTTGACATCTAAATTAGATGCTTAAACATAGTCACAACTGGTTTATAAACACAGATAAACATATGGAAGTAATTTGAAGCTTCCTAGCCTAAGATATCAGTATGTCAGACCAATAAGAACATAGAAGAGACCTGTGTCCTGACACAGCACTAGCTGGAGGTCAGGCCATAACAACAATATTGTAAAAGTTATCAGATAACTAAGTATGGGAAAATGAGTCAGGGCCATCTTGTAGCTATAGAGCTAATTCATGTAGTTTCTTCATTTTTCTGAATTTCTGTTCTCAGAAGTATGGATAATTCTTAAATGTACAAACTGTGTTATGGTCTGACTCAATTTCAGATTTACTTCTAGGTAGAAGTTTACATCTGGAGGTCTTCACATGAAGTATGGGTCTTAATTCCTATTTTAGCCATTATGGGTCTAGTTGGTACAATCAAGGATATCTATGGAGCAATTCAATTCAGTCTTATTAGGCAGTTAGAAATCAGTTCAGCTACCTGAACACAGTATTTTTGGAACATCTTAGATTATCTGAAAGGTTCAGAGACAGTTGGCAGTTATGATTGTGGGAGACAGGAAACTTTCAGAAGTGGCAGCTGGAAGCCAGGTGGGATACTTTAGGACATCCTAGATGACATCTGGTAGGAAATACATGGGCAACTGAACTGAGACCATAATGTCTGTATTGCTTTTCTTCAGTTGCCTTTTATTTTAACACACTGAAACTATGTATGTAATTAAAACAAACAAGCAACACCTGTGATAGTGTTGCAAATCCTTCTGAACATTTACCATGTCATAATATTATGACTCTCTTTTCAGACACACAATATCCAGTTTTTCAGAGTTGGTTAATAAATGTAAAGAGAATAATAATATTAGAGAGAAAAAACTAACAGTCAAGGGAGAAAATATATGTTTGAAATGTAAAATGAGATGGCAGTGTGATGAAGCAGAGAGACAAAAAATGTTTGTTCCAAATGGCAGTAGCTTCAAAGCTTCTTATACCTGCGATAGTAAGTGCAGATGGGAGAATATAAACAGAGTAGATTGCTAATGAGGGAAAGAAAAGAAAGTCAAAAGGCACATATTGGAGAAGCCTGATAGAGTTCTTTAATACACTGGCAGCAGATTATAAGTGAGACAAAGTAGAGATAAACTGGATTGAATGCAAGAACAACAATGATCTTTTCATGTGGATGACTGTGATTACTGTTCCCTACGCATGTGAGAAAAGAGACAATAGTTTTCTTCACTTCTTTGTATTAGAAGTTTGAACAATCTGGGAAGTCATGGGAAAAGGAGATGACAATAAGCAACAGAGAAAATGGTGAATCCGTGATACTCCAGGGATTTACCAACACCATAAAATAGAAAAGGAAAATATAAATAAAGACTGTACAGCTCTTAGACATGTTCATAACTGGCAGTAGTGAGTTAGAACTTGTGTTCTGGAGTATGAATGAAACTTGAACTTCAACTGTAATGTCCCCTCTGAAATTCAGAGCATTCAGTATTTAAGACACATCTGTCTCTGTCTTCCCAGATATGTATGAGATCCAGATTTGAATACACTGTCTATCCATTGATTCTCTTCCTATGAAACAAGAAGTTTGGCTATCTCATCATAAGCACAGTTAGTTGAGTAATTTTGCAGTAATTTTGCAGTAAGTATGAAATTACACTTTAACAAAATCTCTATAAATAGCTAGAGGAAATATTTTTCATTCTTGCCATTTTCTTATATCATTCATAAGATACCCTGTAGTGTACTGGGCTAGATGGATCTTTGGTTGACTCAGGACAGAGAGCCTTCTGGTTTTTGTCACAGTAGCCAAGAAATGTATCATTGTGTAATGTGAAACTCCAGATGACCTAAAATAACTGCACTGAACTTTTTCTTCATGCAGGAAGTCCTAGCAACATAGTCATAGTCATAATCATATTTTGTACATGATCATCTTCTGTTTGTACAATACACATATTTCTAAATTTATATTGGTCCCAACAAGAAAAGTGATATAAACTTAACTGTATGAATAATGAAAAAAACATTTAATTGGGAACACTGAATCTCCTGGTAGTTAAAGTACTTTCTTGTCAAATGGGAGATGTGGATGCAAGTGGGAGATGCAGATGCGTCCTCAGAATGTGGAAACACTTCAACAAGAACTGTTCCACGTGTAATGCTGGATAAATATACAACTGAGATATGAAATGTAGTTACTGTGTACTCGATTCATATGTTTCTTAGTGTAGGTCGTGTCTAAAATTTAGGATTATCTGAAATATAGGTGTTGATCAGGTAACTGAATAATTAAGCAGTGCACGATAGCTGATATGTTCAATCTGGAGCAGCCCCATTTAGAATTTCAGAAGTCTGAATCTGAAAAAACACCGAAAAGACAAATCCCACATCTGTTTGTTAGTTCAAATGCTCCTTGTTAACTACATTGCTTTACAAATATGCAATTTAGAATTAAGCAAGATGTGAAATTTACCATAGGAACAATGAACCATTGGAAGCTCAGCTAGTGTTAAAGTTAAAAGAAATGTGAAGAACTAGAACAGGACAATTATATTGAGACCAAACAGTACTTTGGTCACTGTCTCAAAAAAATGGATACCTACGAAGAAAGCTTGACTGTTCCTGTTATTTATGACACACTGGTGTTGGAAATAACTGCTCTGGAATTCAGATTTTGACAGGTTACAGTTAGCTTAATATACTAATTTTGAAACCATATTATAATTTGAATACTACACTACATGGAAAGGAATAAGTGTCAGATTTTATTTTATTTTATTTTACTTTTATTTTACTTTTTTTTTTTCTTCCTTTTTTTTTTTTTTTTAAGTTTTAGATACAGGACATATAAAACTATAGATTTTGCAACTGATCAAAGACTTAAAAGCCAGTAATGTAATTTTGGGAAACAGTAAAACTTTCATAAAAGCATAAATTTGTAATAAGTCTTTCATAAAAATCTAAAAAGGTAATTATCTGCCAAGCAAATATTATGTAACCTGGCACAGACTGAAATTTATGAGAGAGTGAAAATATTTTGGCACTTTCAGTATCACAGAGAATCCAAAGTGCTAGACAAAAAGAAGCAGATATGCATGCAGATGTCACAGTCAGAGTCCAGTGAAAACAATCACAGACCTGCATGCAATATGCAATGTAGTCAAGTCAAACCAAACAAAACCAAAACCGTCAACAGTCTGAGACAATTTGCAACATACAGAAAAAGTTGCAAGAAATCTAACAAGTCATATCACTGCATGAGTATGAAAAGCTACAAATAGCAGCAGAAGGATACCGGGGCAGATTCCCTGACTCAGCTAATTTCTCCATAAAGTATATATAACTAAAATGTCCTAAAATATTTGGACAATCTTCCTGAAGGGAAATAGGGTGTGAATTAGTTTTTAAGCAGGATATGAATGTTTTCTGTCATTCTAAAAATAAGGATATTAACAAAAAGAAGCCATAAAAAGTGTATCTATGATTATATAAGTTTAGAAAGTGTATCTTGCATAAATGTATGGATATATCTTGAATGAGAAAAAATAAAAATAAAATACATTGCTGTGACAAGTATTGTATTAAAAAAAAAGACACCCAATAGAATTAAAACCACAAAAGGGTCTTACTGTATTGACAAGGGCATAATATTTGGAGGCAGGAAAGGAGTGATGTGTGAAAGGTAAGAGTTCCAAAACCAATCTGAGCAATAGTGGGGATATGACATTGGGTTAAGACTACTTTAATCCAGATTTTTTTGCAATTTATACTCACAGGGAAATCCTGATTGTGTGATAAATAAGGGTGAAAAAAGGGGCTGGATAGTCTAATTTTCCAGTTGGCCTGGTCCTCCCATATGAAAATTTTAGGAAAAAGAATGAGACTCTTTGTTTATGAAGAAACTGAAATAATCAAATATATAAAACATATATAGATATATGGCACTACTTATCAGCAGAGAAAACTTCATGGAAATGGTAAATCTTGTTTTTTCAGTATAATGGTATTTTTACAGGTACCTTCAGAAAAAACATCTATATATTTCCTAGGAGATTGTTTGTTCAGACAGCCATATGTGTTTGTTCAGCCTTCAAAGCATTCCATAGGAAAACAAAGAACATTTCAGTGTATAGACTGTGTGTAGACATATAATACATGGAAAAAAATGTGTGGGAAAGGGGAAAGGAAGGATTTTCTAAATAAAAACATTAAGAAATCTTGGGGTGTGGCTCTGTCAAAGCAGACACCTACATTTTAGGAGAAAAAAAATACCACACTGCATATCTAGATGCTTACATGCTGAGGTATGATTTTCTTTATAATGAATAAATGTATATTTTCCTATTATTTCTTTATTTGTAGCAATTACTGTGAAGGAAAATCATCATTAACTAAAAAGCCATGGAAAAAAAAACCCTTCTAAATATTCAGAATTTTATTTCTTTTATTTTCCAGGTATAAATTTAATATTCTCTAATATAACATGAAAACATATAGGAATTTGGAAAAAGACTGTGGTTGTAGATCTATCACGTGTTGGTTTTCCTTCTATATTAAGGTGCCCGATTTCCTTTTAGCAACTGTTACTTTAGAGGGCAGTCTTGAAGAATGAGTTTAACCGCAAATATAACAGATGTCTCATAAAATTAACTTCAATTGCTCTATATGACCTCTGTCGAGGAAGTAAGACTCAAATTGAAGTCAGTAAGAGCAGCTGTAGATTGTGCTGTTAGATAACAGTGACCTGCATTCCCAAGGGTAGTGTCCATAAATAAGAGAATTGTGGTCCTGCAAACAATAAATGTGATTAATGCCAGAATAACTTAGCAAGCATAGCTTCAGCCACATAGTGATCTGACATCTTGGGTCAGAAAGAATAGATTCAGTAACAACAATTAAAATATATCCACTAACTAAGCAAATCTCAGCTGGACTCAGGAGAGAACAATATACTGAGTTTAACACTATCATGATTTTACCATCTAGGGGTTTTTTTTTAATTCCCCTTAGCTTTCTACATTCTCTCTCTCTCTTATTTTTTATAAGTATCCATATTTAGGCAGAATATATGTATCTATATATACGTATCAGTTTAGATATCTAATGAATAATCTAAATGTCAAGTGTGAGAACAGTTTTCTCTCCTTTGCATGTCTTTTTACAGAGTTGAATCTAGAAGAATGAGAGATGACAGAGAAGCAGATGCTATAGAAATCACTAGATAACATATTGTTAAGTATAACTATGGCAAAATGGGGCTAGCATGGGCTAATGATCCGAGTATTTACTCAACTTCTTCAGCAGGCTTTGCAGCTCTCAAAAAGGTCTTTACTGTTGCCATTATATATCTGAATACATGTGCATATTAGGTGAGGTGACTGGAGAGTAGAAATGCTCAGGCCAGGGTAGTCATGAGAATACAGGGGCAATACCCATATAACTGTCAGATTTAGTTGAAGTGATATATCAAGACTGCTATCTTCTTTTTGATATTTCTCAATTAGTTCATAGCTCAGGATTTTTTTAGATGTGAGGAAGCCAGACACAGTGTACACTAGGAATGTCTTCCTATCTGTATCCTATCACATCACTAGATTTTGGACAAATACTTAGAAATGTACTTTTTACAGCAGCACAGATTAAAACTGCTTCATCCATATACTGATTTAAATTTCCACTTTCAAAATTACCTTATATGTGGGCTAGTTTCCAAAACTGATTAGGTGAAGTTACAGATTCACCAACTGTTTTCCAGATCTCCTGAAGTCCTACTATTATTGTTCTAGACTAGCACCAACCCCTTTCATGAAAAATCATCTACTAGTGTCAGATGCAAACAATTTCACAAAATATGTAGCAGTCCTCAATCTTACTAATAATCATATTTTTATTTAACAATGAAAACCACTGGTGCATATCTGTTCTGCTTTAGTTTCTCATCACCATTTAAGTGATCGCTGGCAATTCTTAGTCTTTCTTGGGCTTGGAAAAGAATATGGACTTATTCTTGGAAGGACCATGGTGAGTTATGTTAACGAATTGAGGCAGATTAAGTCTCCTAAGACAGACTAACATAAGAACCTGCCATGTTTCAAAGTACTCCAATGACATTTTAGGTACCACAGCGTCATTGTGAATTTAGACTGACTGTATCACATACCTGTATGTCCTCCAGCAATGAAAATTAGCATCCTGCCCAATACAATGAATCATTTTTGAAAAGGAATTACATTATTGCTCTAAAGTTGACATGCAAAAATATAACATCCACAGCTTTATAATAGATGGTATAAACCCAAAAAATAATGCTATATACTAGATCCAACTTTAATTCATAAGTAACTGCATCAGGCATATGATGGAAGAGGTTGTCAGGAAGAACAAGCAAGGAGTACAGAGTGTAGCCCTAGGGTCTGATAAGTATAATACTGTCACTACTAGCAGGAACTGACAGGTTTCTTTATTAACATAACCTAGAGTTCTGGTTTTGCCAAGCTCTGTCTGAACTTGTTGGCCTGTTTGCAGGTTTTTTTAACTTGCCCATTTGTAACATCTGTCTAATGACCAGGTGGCTAAAACATAACATGTCTAATTTTTGCTTAGCTTTCTATAATTGGGTGCCCTAACACCTCTTGTTAATAATTATGATATAATGCAAACAACAAGGAGTTAGGCTGTGTAGAATGACCTATCTATAACCCTAGAATAATGATACTAAGTAAAGGCGCACAGGCATAGGATGAGAGCAGAGACTTGAAGTGCTCAGTGTCAATAACACAAATTTAGGAAAACTCATTTCAGGGATTATGAAAAGAGCAAATATAAAGCATCTAGTATTTCTAACATGCACCATATATAGTAAAGTAAGATGTAAAACGAAGTTGCAGATTGATGAAGAAAGAGTAAAGTGTAAAGAAATGTAGAAAAGACACAGAAATGACCCCAAGTAAACTCAGCATGAAGATTTAAAAAAAAAAAAAAAAAACCAAACAAAAACCCCAACAACAAAAACTAACTAACCACAAAGACCCACAACATCAGCATTGTGCTTCTGTTGGCAAAAAGAACGTGGAAAATCCCATAATTAACATCACAATCCTCTTGAGGAAATGCTCAGGATGATGTCAACCTCATATTCCTCCCACTATAGCTAAACCTATTGTCGTAGTTTAACCCCAACTGGCAGATCAGCCCCACATAGCCTCTCACTCATTCTCCCTGCAGTGGGACTGGGGAGAGAACTGGCAGACTAAAAGTGAGAAAACTCATGTGTTGAGATAAAGACAGTTTAATAGGTAAAACAAAAGCTGTACACGCAAGCAAAGCAAGGAATTTATTCACCACTTCCCATCATCAGGCAGGTCTTCAGCCATCTCCAGGAAAACAGAGCTCCATCACGCCTAATGGCTCCTTGGGGAGACAAATGGCATCACTCTGAACATCCTCACCTTCTTTCTTCTTCCCCCAGCTTTTATTGCTGAGCACGATGTCATATGGTATGGGATATTCCTTTAGTCAGTTGGGGTCAGCTGTCCAGCTGTGTCCCCTCCCAAGTTTTTGTGCACCCCCAGCCTACTCACTGGTGGGGTGAGGAGCAGAAAAGGCCTTGACTCAGTTTAAGCATTGCTCAGCAATAATGATAACATCCCTAAATGATGAACACTGTTTCCAGCACAAATCCAAAACATTACCTCATACTAGCTACTACGAAGAAAACTGTACCCCAGCCCGAACCAACACACCTATCAACCTCAGGATTTAGAGGAATGTTGAGAGGGTGAGCATAACACCAAAGCACAATTTCCTTGCATAACAGTTTTAACCACATCATTGTTAGTAATATTTGTTTTGTTTGTTTGTATAAAAATTAGGTAATTTTGGGCTGCCAGTCCTAATTTACCATACCTGGACTAAAAGCATCAATTATTTGCTGCATTTTGATTACACAGTTAATTTTTTTATGTAGGCTAACAATAAATTCTTGATTTCATATATAAGGTGTGTTTATTTTTATTCATAACATGATTTTGAGTATAGCAGATGTGAGCGATTTGAAAAGACACTTGCAAAATAAAGAGAAAAATCAGAGATAATTAGTAGAAATAATAATTAAAAAAAAATCAGGAAAAAATAAAATCTGCATTATGTGACACCAGTGGAAGGACATGATTTACAGCTGTACAGATATGACCAGTTTGATTTGGTTAACTTTTTTCAGTATGTTCTGAGGGGAAATGCAGAATTTGTTGCTTGCTACCTGAGCTTCAATGATAAACCAGGCCTAGTCCAAACCCTCCAATACATTAATGTAATGCAAACTCTGCATCAACATTAGTTTAATACAGTAGCTGTTTCCTTAGAAATTAAAGTATTTGCTTCTTTGCACTCATATAAATAATGTTTTCTTCTATTTTTATTTTTCAATCATTCTTAATACTAGACCTTATTCTGCCCTATTACAAACAAGGTTTGGATAAATCAGTTAAAATCAATGGACTACAGTTGTTTTAAAACCATGTTTGATGTATGTATGGCAATGACACTGAGTGTATATGGATATCTACAGTTTCTAATATGTTGTGTTCTGATTAAAAGTATTTTACTAGGCATTCTCTGATTTCTTTCAGAAAATATTTTGAGATAAGCAAAAAGAAAAAACATTTTTTCAGCCAACTAAATGAAACTTTTGTTCCTATTCCAAGAAATTCTATATAATTATCTATTCAATAAGGTCTCTGGCAAACACACAGATTAAATTCCATCTCAGCAGCAAAGTAGCCTAGAATAACCTATTTTAAAGTACAAATAAACTTTAAGTAGTAAAGTGTTTATGCTTAAACAAAGTATTTGTTATAACTCTCAAATTTAAGTAAGATTCACAACCTGGAATGTTTATTCTGAGTGAAGACAAAGTGGGTACAATTAAATAATATTTCCTACATTAAAAAATACACTTTTCAGCTATGTGTACTCATTTTATCAGTTTATATTAATTTCCGAGTAAGTTCTCAATATCTATTTGTTAACCATTTTAAAGTCTAGACTACTCAAGATCTTGTTAATCTGTATATCAAAATTACTTATGCATTAAACCATTAGACATTTCCTAGCAACAGTCTGTAGTTTTGGAAGAGTTGAAAAAGTTTATGAGATACCATTTTTCTTTCTATAAAAATGTAGATGTGTAATATTGTTTACAATATTCCCTGGGCAAACTGTAAATTCCTCTTTCAGTTTGCAGGCCTAGCACCTGAGAAATACAAAGTCTACACTGGCATAAGCTATACCTCATCATACAGGAGAATATTTAATTTTTTTTTAAAGTCAGCTTTTGTCTTTCTCTGTTCTAAAGATAATACATATTCCCTGCCTTTTTATCAGTTTCTTTCCTATATTATTGATAAGTCTATTAATACAAAATGATATAACCTCTTTGTTCTAATTTTAGATGTATTTAGTACATTGTTCTCTGGGTCAGCTAACAAAAAAGTTATCTTCTCTGTGGTCTTTTTCATTTTTGTACTTCAAAGGTATGACTTAAGCATAATGGTTACTAATGTTTGTCTACCTTTCATCATGAAAATTAAATTATGTTGCAAAATGTTGTTTTAAAGTATATGAACTAACCCTTTTACATTTTTTTCTTATAGCAAAAGAGAACCAATCTTACTTGGGATTATATTAGTATGGTTTTATTAATTGTTGTGATATTAAAAACACATCACCATGTATACAAGGATTAACTAGCCGCATTTTAGATGTTATCCACAGCCTCCAATGATAAGATTTATATATTCATCTATTAAAGAAATAGAAAAACCAGAAACTGGTTAAGAAAATGTAAGTTATAAAGTATATGCATCTATTTTCACTATGCATCATTTTATTAGTGTAAATGAAATATAATATGTTAACAAAATATAGCATTCCCTTTTTTCTTCTTCTTTCATTTTCCTGAATTCATCTATCCTAAATTTGTTTTGGTTTCTTTGCCAGATATATTTCATAAGTATTTTCTATATACACATTTGTGTTGTTTTTTGATAAAATAATATGTGTATGTTTCATGCTGATATTTGGCTGTCCAGGTTATGGATATATACATTCAAAACATCATATAACTGTACAATAATATTTAACTTTCTTCTCTATGCTTAAAGTCATTAAATTCTGTGAGGATATATGCACAAGTCTAAACTGAATGCCTGCTGATTTCAGAAATTAAAGTGCACAGTAAATTATATCTTCAAAGGTGTCTGATTTTTATGTATGCCTACCTAAACTGAACTTCAACATTTTCAAAATAAACGTCTAAAAATATAACATTTCAAAGTAATTTTCAACATTAAGCAGCTTCAATCATAATTGTACAATATTACCAGGTTGATATTTTCACTGTTGTCTCCCCATTCAAAATGTCTGGGAAGTGGTGGGTTTATTTTTATAATATATTTTAATATTTTATTCATGTTTGAGTATGAAGTAAAAATGTCAATTATTACAATATTGCTTCTCAAAGTTTGTGCATTACTATAATTATTTATAAGGTAAAAAGTATGGCTTATTGCAGTCTAAAAAGGGTAACAAAGGGAATGTAATATTTTGTGAGAATTCTGAAACCAATCCAGGTGAAATAAACTTAGAGAACAACAGAGGCCTGATGAACAGTTTTCCAACTAGTATGATGGAAAATTGGCTTAAAATGGAAAATTCTATTCTGCAAAATTACATACAGTCTCTAACACAAGGTCATTGTCATCATGGACAGACCTAACAACATCCAACAGATGCACCAGGGCACAGCTGAGCCCCTCAGCCAAGGTGATGGTGCCATGAGGAAAAGGTAGTTAAGAAAGGGTAAAAATGCTGTGCAGGCAGTGAGGGGTGAGGAAAGAAGTGAGAGTATGTGTATGTAGCATGTTAGTAGTATGTTAGCAAAGGAAATGCAGAATACAACTCACAATGACTTCATTGGTATAAGAATTACATCTAGAAACTGAGTATTCCATCTCTTTGGACTACTAGCTTCAGGTACAATGTGAGACAGAGTTTGTTAGGAGACAGAGTTTGTTAAGAGAGGTAACATTTTCTATTAACATCTTGTGCAATATATGAAAAAACTCATATATACTGTAAAACTCAGTGTGAATGAAAAGTTGGAAAGGGAGTCCCAAACATCTGAGAACTTCTGTTTGCATATTCTAATTTGTTTTTGAGATAACAGTGGGAGATGCGAAAAAATGGTAAGCATCCAAATAAATCATTGGTTTAAGGAGAGCTTCTGCAGTTCCTAATCAGGACATTATCTGCATACTGCATGACATAAGTTGCACACCTGAAGCTGAATTAACTTCTCTTCATTCTGAAGTCCATTAGTATCATCAGTATTCATTTCTCTCCAAATTAATCTTCCTAGATAGAGGCACAGAATAGGGACTGTTCTCTATAACTTTAGAAAGTCAGTGGAATCCATTCCTGATCGCGTGCATTTTGGTTTTTTGTGGGATCTTCACTGATAATGATGCAGGAAAGGTTATTTGCTTGATATTTTTCCAAATTTAAAAAAAAAATTCGAAAGAAGAGTTTGGAAATTTCTACAAGCTTCAGAAAACAATCCATTTCCATCTTGAGAGTGAGAACTCTCCACCCTCCAATGGCCTCTAGCATTTCACTCATAAAGACAGAGTATGGCCCCATGTACACTGTCTGTTAGACTTATTCAGAATGATATGAAAAAAAAAAAAAAAAGCCAACTGTTTTGAGTACAATACCAATGAAAACTCAAAGAACTAATTTAAACTACAGCACCACCAAGGATAGAAGCTCAGTTACTGTTGTCCTGTAGAGAAGCAGCAATTGGTAATCTACCTTCAGAGCACAGCATGTTGCTTCTTTCATATGTAGTACACTGGTGAGATGATCTATCCTAGGTGAACAAAGCCTACAGCATGAAAAATCAGGCAGAAATCCTGAGTTCCTCACTTTCTTTCACTACATTGTTGTCTTGTTGCCTTTTCTCAGTGGCTTCTCTGACAACGGTGTTGAACACTAGTTAAGACATTTCTTGGTCTCAACCTGTAGCAGACTTTGCTGGACCAATAAAAGATGAGCTACTTACTTACTCATCTGGGGGAAGATGACTCATCCAGGGAAGATGATAGGGGAAGATGACCAGGGATAGCATCTTCTATGTTTTCTGCCTATTATCTAAAGCCAGTGAGGATAATTACCAGGTGAAGCCCAGGTAATAGATGAAACTTTGCAATGGAAACCATCAATAACATGCCTTTTATATCCAGTTTCATCAATAAATGTGGACAAAGCCACTTTCATTAAAACCATTTGAATGATGCCTGCCAAGTGCTAAGCGATTTTGGCCACTCTTAACAATCATATAATTTTTCTTAATGACAATTTAAGTCATATTGTATTGCAGAAAGTATATTTTAATTTTTTTTTGATCAATGTGTTACTTTTGTTATATTTCAGTTTAAGTTTGGGTAGCTAGTGTTACAGACAAAAATATAAGTAGAATATGAATTTTAAATATAATGTGTAAATACTTGTAAACTTCATACATTACCTTGCAATCCATAAATGTGTTTCTCATTAGAAGTTGGACATATATTTACCAACTTCAAACTTTGATTGACACACACTAACTGGACTGAAGATTTCAATAATGCCTGATGCAAATTCTAACAAAATGACCCTGACAAGTACATGACTTTGTTTAGCTCACATTAAGTCTTAATTTTGCACTTTTCTTTTTAATCCCCCAGAAGGTTATGTCTGTTTATAATTCCTACCAGTGGTATACAACATAGGCAAAAGACTCTATACTTATGAATCCTGGTGCTTGATTAGTGTAAGTAAGAAAGTTTTTTCAAAGTAATTTGAGTGTGAAGAAATACATATTGAATACTGCACAAGCTAATATTTAACAGGTCTCAGTTTCTCTAGAACTGATACTTCAAACAATATGAGTGTAGCTTAGTGAGGAAAAAGCCAAATATCTGCTAAATTTTCTAGTCTTTGTACTTCTACTGAGACTGAAAGACCAATTTCTCTGTAACAGTCCGCCAGCATTAAGAATTGTGGATGATCCTTGGGGAATGACAGTATTGTATGTATCTGGGCAATCAAAACTAGGCAGCAGAATTCAATTCTGATAATGGATCTGTTCAACAAAAAATCAGTAATCAATAAAACAACAATCAATAAAATGCAAATAAAATGAAAACTATTACCAGATTAAGACATATTAATGGAATTTTAATATGATTTATTAATGATTGAATGCAGTTATGCATTTACTTTTTTGGTAAATGTTACATGACATCCATAAGAACATTTCAATAACACACATCATTGATCAGTGTGTGTCCCAATGCACGGAAAAAAAATACAGACAAAGGAAAACCACCTCATTATCTTTGAGTTATGGTTATGTATGGGGGGTGTTAGAGAGGAAAAGAAAAGTTAATATGCAGGGAGCAAAAATGGCATAATATAACAGGAAAGAAAAAAAAAAAAAAAGAATAGAAAGCTAATTTTGTGAAAGTTAATTCCTAAATCCAGAGGGTTTGTACTTGGTTCATTACCAGAGACATGGAAGTTTATAGTCCTAATACTATTTTTTCAATTTCTTTACAGTAATTCTACTTATTCTCCTTATTTATATAATTGCATTGCCTTTTCTTGAGCACTGGGATACTTTGTATTTAACTATGCGTTCTGCATATTTCACTTTGAGTACAGATGCACCACTAATTTGTGTAATATCCTTAAATATTCTGGACAACATTCAGATTGATCAGCAGAAATGTTTATGAAAAACATAATTTTGAGAAAATGCTGTGTAAATATATATTTGGAAAGGTACTTTGATTTGTTAGGTCAAGCATTTGCAGCATTCATCTTTAATTTATATAATGAGGAAATAAGGTGTAATTAAGAGTAGGATTAGTCTTGCCTATATGTAGCTATATAGAAGTTACACTAGTAGTGGACACCAATCATTCAGTTACCTACAGAACCACCTGCAGTAAGTGCTTCAATCCTCCTCTCTTTGTCACTTATGTTTAGAGTAAATGTTACCTTTCGCAAGATGCCCCTTTCCATTGACTGTAGAGGACATCTAGATAAATAGCTTTCATTGTGTGCCTAAGTTTTAGACAGCATCTTGCTAGATGAATGTCACTTTACTCATCTAATCAATATTAAACATTCTCAATTACTATGTATTTATGAACTAATGCTTGTTACTGTCAGATGCTTTGAAATCTAAGTATGCTGACAGGAAAGTCTGTAAGGGTGTGAAATTCCAGTTCTTGCCAGAATGCTTATCAAAGTTGTGGTACCATCACATAAATTACCTTGTAAAAATAAGGGCAAAACAATTGAACTGTATTTTGTTGTATAGTTCTGACTTTTATAAAAGATTTTTTTAAAAAAATTCATATACAAGGCTTTATTCATTCAATATACAGTATGAATTTATATTCATATCTCAAATACATATCTGTTTAAACAACTTCTAATATATGTAAAGATATTATGTCACGACTTGAGAACATATATATGCAATAATTTCATGAAGTAAATATGTGATCTGGGCAATAGACTAAAGATATTTCAGTATTTGATATAAGACTTAAATCATAAATTAACAAAATTTATCTTGATAAATGTCTGTGGGAAAAAAAGCAAAACAAAACAAAAAGCCAGCACCACTAGTACCAGATCAACATACTCTGAGACACTGATGAAATGTCACAAGGTTTGATGAGTTGACCCTCACCAACAGCTACACACCTACCTAGTCTCCCACTCACTCCCCTCTCTCTCTGGACAGGGAGCAAATAGAATGAAGGAAAGAAGACTTGTGGACTGAGAAAATGACAGTTAAATAGGGAAATCAAAAGTTGCATGTGCAAGCAAAATAAAACAAGGGATTCATTCACTATGTCCCATCAGCAGGCAGAGGTTTAGCCACTGTCTAGAAAGCAGAACCTCAACACTTGCTTGGGAAGATAAACACTGTAACCATGAACGTTCTGCCTGCCTCCTTGTTTCCTGGAGCTTTTGTTGCTGAGCACAATGTCATATGGTATGGAGTATCACTTTGGTCAGTTGGGGTCAGTTGTCACAGCTATTTCCCTCTCATATTCTTCCCCAGCCCATTCACTGATGATGGAGGAAGGGAGAAGGAAAGCCTTGATGCTGTACATGTACTGTTTAGCAACAGCCGAAACACTGGTGTGTTACCAACACTGTTTTACCCACAAATGCAAAGCACAGCACCATATGGGCTGTTATTGAAGAAAGTTAATTCCATCCCACAAGATCCAGTATATAGGTCAATGGAGGAAATGCAAGATTTACATACAGCACTCAAAAAGGACTGAGAACCTGAATTTCAAAAGAAAAATTAGACTTTAAAGGTGCTTTTCTATGTGGGAGAGGGTGAGCGAGTTAAAGAAATTGCCATATTACACCCTTACAGGTCAGCTATGGACATGTTGAGAACCTCCAGTGGAAACCTGACAGAAACTAGATATGTACACTGTATTTTATTTTAATGCATATTTTTCCTTTAAAGGGATGCCTTTTGTTCTGTAAAAATGAATCTTTTCCTTATAGACACAGCTTGTTAATTTGCTATGTCATTTCTCCAAGGGAAAGAGGAGGACTAAGAACTGAAAAGGTATATTTGAAGTGAGAACCGTGAATGGCAGAGGGAGAACTGCCACTCAGGGCACAGTGTCACACTGAAAACACTGGAGCAATTCTACAAAGTGAGGGCAAAGACTGTATGAGATCTGAGAGATGTTTTTTATCAGGACCATGCAAAGTCAGACCTGTAGTTAATATGGGCCATATTAATTTTTATTCTGGAAAGTGTAAAAAGTTCACAAAATTAAAAAAAGAAAAAGAAAGAAGAAACAAGACTTAAATAAATAGTGAATACAGATCATTGCTGCTAATTCATATGCAGAAGTTTCTAAAAAACTAGGTTTTCTTTTTAACACAATCTTTCAAAAAGAGTGACCAAGTCAGAATCCCAGCTGATATCAATGTAGTTAACTTTACTGAATAAAGAAAATTAATTACTACATCATTTTTCCATTTTGATGTGGAGTCTGATATGAATGATTTGTGATTATAAATAAAAAGCTTTATTTATTCATATAATATGACCATGCCTACGCAGCATAAGTGGTGAGGCTTATTCTCAGACCAGGAATTATTCTATAACTATGCATCTGACCTATTCAAAATTATTATATGATAATTGTACAGTTTCAATGTGGAATTCAAGTAAATAGGTAAAATGTATCAAATAAAGTATTCACTTTAAACTACTCAGTTATGTGTAATTTAAACACTTTTTTTAGAGGAACAATTAGTGAAAATGAGCTCTGTAGCTTTTAAAATAAACATAACTTTTCCTCTTTCATTCTTTTGTCATTTAAACAACCTCACTAAAGGCCAAGTAGCAAGAAAAATGGTATACAATACACATGTATTTTAAAACATTAATCAATTACACTGCATTAGAAGAAAATATTTAGTATGATTTTTGTGAAATATTGAATAGTTTATATGTGAGTTCAAGCTGATATTTTAAGTAAAGCAGTTTTTTTCCTTGCTCCTAGGATTAAATGGGTTAATAATTTGACAAAAGCAAGGACTCTATTAGTAAAATGTTTAATTTACTTGACAAAGAAGTTGTGGTTTATCATTGTTCAGTACTGCTTTCACTACATATTTGAAAAAAAGACACAACCTAACACTCAAAAAATCCACAAACAAACCCATCCTTCCAATTCTCGTTTATATCTTTTAAAAAATATTGTTTCTGGGGGGAAAAAAAAAAAAAAAAAAAAGGAAGTTAGAAACATACAATAATTAAAACTATATTCTGGCCTTCCAATACCATTTTCTTTTGAAGGCATGTAGTCACTTCATCTTTTTTTTTTTTTTTTTTTTCTTCTCTACGCCCTTATCAAGAAAAAAAATGTGAAATTGTATTATTTTCCAAATAAATGTCATTAATGAGAAGAAGATTGAGATATTGAGAAGTTAGTTTGAAGTTTGAAGGTAGACACATAAAACCAGACTTTCTATACATTCTCGCTATTAAAATTATTGTTATTGTTATCATCATTTATATTTACGTGGAAATAAAAGTCATTAAAAATATTAAAATTTCAATCATAATGATGACCACATAGTAGCACTAAGTACTCACATACAAGTAACATTAATTCAAACAGCAAATAAATCAAATAAGGAAAAAACCATAATTGCCCTTCATACAAAAGTGTAACTTCAAATTTCTCCAAAACGAGTAGTTCATTATACCCCATATGTGCATTTAGCAGACTTAATTATATATTATGATAACAACATGTGAAGAGAATCAGTATTAAAAAAATGGCTGAGGGCTAGATCTCCCCCAGGATTTGTTTTTTAGTTTCTATTTAATGTCCTTGCACTTAAAATTGAGATTTGAAAAATTCCTATTCATGCATCACCAATTCACTACATACCTAAATCTTTGCTAGCAGTGTCTCCTAAAGTTTTTCAGACAAGTCTAGAACTTGATAAATAACAGTATCCAAGGTTAAATCTAAAGGAGCTTTTAATACACTAAACACTGTGGTGTTTAGGTTCTTTTGTCTCTTGTCCCTTTTCTATATGTATGCTCCCTATACAGTTGGGAATCATTCAGTAAATGAGCAGAGAATCTCACAAAGCCACTAAGCTGACTTACAATTTGAGCAAGAAATACTGAAGAAAGTGCCTGTGTTGGGATATTCAGAGATTTTTTGTTTGGAAAACATAACTGGAACACAATCAAGAAAATTACATATTTAATCTGAAACAATGGGGCACAGGTTGCTATTATCATTCAAAATTTGTAATGAAAGGAACCAGCTAAGAAGGCACTGGTTTCCTACTACACAACAGCTCAGCCACTGAACATACAGAAAGGAAATATGAGCTCAGTGAAAGATTAAAATTTATTGAAATTAACATTTTTACCTTTTTATAGAATTTCCTAACCATCACATTATTATTAGAAGGTATGCATGGGCATGGAGGGGTCTCCACTAAAGCTGTCAAACCATGGAAAAAATGGTTGTTTAAGTCTTAGTTCTCATGTTGCCCTGCTGAGGTAGAACTTCAGGGAGGGAGGAAAACTACTGTTGTATCTCATAATATATTATAAAAACTAACTTACTTTTTCCTGTCTTAAAAGAACAGTATCAAAAGAGCAATACAAAACAAACAAAATGTTTTTTCACCCATTTTAATGTGAATATGCCCCCCAAGAATGAGAAAACCCTCATAGTCTGCCAAGAACTGAAATAGCATTGGTTTTTGACATTCATAACTGGCTGATCAAATAATTCAATCAAAATATTCTGGGAAAAGAGTTAAACAATTGTCTCTGAACTCATCTCCGCAGCAGTATTTTAGCAAATGCAATTTGCTCTTGATTATCTCATTCCATTTCCTTGTGTTGGTGTTTGGAGACAAAATCTTATTTCCCTTTTATTTATGCATTTATTTTCTTTTCCTCTCCCACAACTTCAGTATCAGCAGAGTGAACTAGTATGCAAGAAAACCAGATAGGTCTTCAGGGCAGTGAAAAATGATTTGACATACAGAATAACCGCAACTTAGAAGATGATGTATTCATTACTTTCTGTCATCTGATGGGTTTTGTGCTGGCAGGAAGAAATGACCCTCAATTATGGAGATCTATGAGAATTTTACTTTTCAGTAAAAGTTGAATAACGGTTTCCATAATTGTCCCCTTCTATACCCTTGTTACCTTATGAAGCACTAGGAAACATAGTAGCAGGAATAATATAAATAGTAGCTTGATAAAGGATTGGAATAAGTGAAATGGAAGGTGTGAAAAGCCTAAATAAAACCTGGCAGCCTTTTGTTCCTTTGAAAGAGAAAAGAGTATGTTTGCTCCCATGCCACTTGTTACAGCTAGCCAGAAGCCTGACAAGATTTTATAGCAGATCTTTTGAAAGCATACCAACATAGATTCGCATTAAAACATTTTTTCTCGACTGGCATCACTTTTGTGATATGAACAGTTTATCAAATACAGTTCAATTTGTAGCAAGAGGACACTAAGCATAAGAAAGCAATGAAAAAGTTCTTTTATTTTAATGCAAATATTTGTTCCAGAAACCTAAGGAATAAAAATATAATTTTTCATTTTTTGTAAATATTGATTGTTATGTTTGCTTCCTAACTTGAATATCTATACCTATGCCTTGTCCAAACATCCTTATGGGATACTGAAAACATATGAATTTAATCCAGTGATCTCACTCATTATTAAGCCAAGTAATGCAGTGTACCAAACATATTTGCTCACCAGTGTTGTAACATATCCTGTAATCTTTAATTATTACACTTGCTTATCTTTTTCTGAAATGTAGTAAAACATAGAGTAATCACTCATATCTAATGAGAGTAATTCATAAGGCTATACATGAAAAAACACTAAATGATCTAATATACTCATTTCTCATACTTTGAAGGATATCTTGCATAACAAATCATAAAAATGTTGAACTTAAATTACTGGAAATTTTGTGACTAATCTGAAAGACATCAAAATATGGCAACATTGTTTTTCAGATGAGCACAGTTTTAAGAAACCTTGGAATCTACTTTAAATTTTGAACTTGTGGAAAAGTAATAATAGGTACAGTTTTAGGTGTAATGTGATTTGCTGTATCCCGCATCTATCAAAATCACTGTAATATTCTAACAGATTTTGATGAGATTTAGATAAGAAATTTTTCAAAACATTCCCATCTGTGATGTATCTCTAACAGTCTATCTATGCAAAGTCAGTGATATTTTTTTTTAATTCCTGAAATGTCATAAAAATAATAAGATACACTATTTTTAAGTGTAAACCCATGCCCCTAAGATTCCTGCTCAAATTCCAACCCTTTATGTGTTGTAGATGTAGCTCCCAAATTATTTTGGAGTTACAAAGAAGATAAAAATCCCTGTCACTGGGAAAGAGGAGGAAAAAAAGAAAAAATTAAGCTGTACAGAAGACTTAAAGAGTTTATTTTAATGATTCAGAAAAGTATTCTGCAACCTGCTGGTAATCAGAAACATCCAAAACACCATTAAGCACATCCTGAAGATTTAAAATCTAAACAAGTTCTCAATATGTGATGATGGACTGGATCTGACAAAGGGCTAAATAAGAAGAAAAGCAAAATAAGAACTAGCCAATTTAGAATCTAAATGATATAGGCATAATATGTCCTAAATTTCAGGCTTCCATTTAGGTATGACCGATATAAGTACCTGAACTCTGCATAAAGTAAGTGGAAAAAAAATGGGGATACCTGAATATCTGCAGAATCTAAGTCTAAATGTCTCTCAGCTGATGTTTTACGACACAGGGCTTATCTTTGAACAGCTGAAGTTAAACATACTGGAAATTCTTGGATGAAGAAGGGTCCTTACATCCATTTATTTAGGAAGTCTTGGGAAGCAGGCAGAGAGTGACAGCTTCCCAAGTATTTCCTGATTTTCAGTTATCAACATCAAAGTTAGTCACACTGTCACACTTGAAGAGAAGATATTGGGCCTCTCAGACTGAGGTAGCCACTTACCTGTTATTTACATCTGCTACAGCAGTGTAAAAAATCTGAATAACCAGTAAAGGCTATATCCACTCAAGAGGCAAGTTTAAAAGATGTATTTTGATTTGTTTCCTTTTGTTTTGAATGTGTTAATCATAGCAAATCATGAATTCTTTAATTGTCAAACAGCAAAGTCATCAAAGAACACAAAAACCTGAGAAAATGAGAATCTGAAGTAGAATAACAAATAAGAAATGTAGCCAATGTGGTGTTGGCTTGGATGTATGGTATTATCACCCATTCACATAAAAATACACATTTTTCTAACATGTACCCTTATACTATGGAAATGTTACATGAAGTTTTAAGTTATTCTGGTTCTGCCTCTCGTCATTATTTTTAGAATAAATATTACTGGGGGAGGGGAGGAAACCAAATGAATCAAACAAACAAACTTAACACACACACACACCCCAACCACCTAAAAACCCCACAAAACCACTTTTTCTAAAATTAAGAAAATTTCACATTGGAACACCTTGTATGAGAAAGTCTTGTTCTCACCAGGGCCAGGAGTCTTTGCAGTGAGATATTTTTATTACTTTAGTAAGGCATTTGGAGAATAAGTCATATACAATCAATACATTGTTGAGTTTATATTAGTTAACCACTCTCTATACAACCTATGAAAAGGTGTTACTTGTAAAGAAATGTACACATAATGCGAGACTTAGAGAAATAATTTTACACAAGAATTTGAACTGTGCTGCTACCCACATGATTTCTCAGCAAGGTGAAGTCTTTGGATCCACCTCAAAGACCTCTGCTTGTTGAACTAATGAAAGAACTGACGATAGTTGCAAATCATCTCACGAACTTGCTCCTGCTTCAGTCCTTGTCACTTTGACCCTCTTCCATGCCTTTTGTTTCTGAACACTGTTTTCCTTCTCAGTTTATCCCTTTGCACTTTCCACTGAAGTTTTATCTCTATTTTCCAATGTAACATTCCTAATCAGAGATCCCACTTGCTATTTCTTTCCAGAAGTTATGTCCCGGTTTAAGGTATGTCCTGGATTACTTGCCAAACTAACACCACCTGATTTCTATTTCCCACCTCACTTTGCATTAAACTTTTTTTTGTGTCATTCTTCCAAAACTTGCTTGTTACCTGCCTGCATCCTGCCTATCTCTTCCTGAATCTCTCAGTTTCTCATTTTGTGTTCTGGTTTCTATTCCATTCTTCAGTCTGGCTCTGAAGATGTTGTGGCCTTAATGTGAATGATATATAGTTCTCTAGAGAAGCTGTCAAATCACTTAGAATATTTACATACAGAAACAAATAACTTGCCCACACAAGAGAACAGATGCAGAAATGTGCACCTAAGCAAATAAAAGTTTATGTCAGAACCCTCCTGCTGTCTTCTGTGTTGCCATAAATAGTATTGAACTACAAAGTAACTCAAACTTAGTCTGCATATGGAATGATAAGAAATTAATTACTAAAAATAAACAAACACCTTTGGTATTTCATGCAAATTCCACTTGAGTAGTCAGTCACATTTTCTCCACTTCCTTGTTTTACATAAATGATGATGTGATAAGGTAACTATGGCAATCTAAAATAACTATGAAGCTGTTACTGAACAATTACTGTTACTCTTACTGAGGTAATAATCCTAACTCAAGATGAGATCTCCTCCTAAATTGTGGAATTGTGGAATATATTGCAAACACTTTTCAAAATGAGAAATAAATAAAGAGGAGATTCAGTCACCTAAATGTAGGTGTCTAGCACAAGCTGAGATGCCCTACAGTATCCCCCTTGACCTCCAGTTGCTTATCTTGAAGTACATGTGTTTCGCTTAGGTCCTGTTACATGTGCCAGGGTGGCTGTCCCAGATTTTTTTAGATATCCTAAATGCCACTAGATAGGTATCATGCATTCAGTTGCATGTGGGCAACTGAATCACTACCAAATTACCCATTCAGTATTTGTTAGCTAGAGAAGATTTTTTACAAAACTTTAAAAATTGCCCCATTAGCCATGCTGTATACCTGTTGTGTAGTCCTGAGAGTGGAATACCATACACAGAGCTGCCTGTAGAACTGTATTCTCAAAAAAGTTATAAAATTATGTTTTTGTCTTCTTGTCATGGAAATATATGTAGTAAACCCCATTTGACCTAATAGATTGGTGAAAGACTTATTCAGACACAATCACACATTCTTCTATGAACATTGGCTTAATTCTTGTAGGTAGATTTGTGTCACAGAACATGATTTGGTTTCAGTATTTATAAAGCACTTGAAAATATAAAGATTTAGATATAAATGGCCGTTGAGATTAAAATCATACTTCTAGCTAGCTGGCAGCTTGTTGATCTATCTAGTTCCTATCTATAAATAAAATAAGATTGACACTTGATAATTGAATTCTTCGTAACTGAAATGATTGCCAACAACTTATTTCTTTTATTAGATATATGTTAACACCATCTGGCTTGCAGAGTTTTCTGATTACCAGATTTTTTTTCTGTTTCTTAAAGATGAGTGTAGTTTCAAGTGAGTAGCTGTATCCCTTTATTTTTGGAGGTACGTAAAAAAAATGTAAAATATCTCCAGATAGATTGAGTGCTCTTATCAGAAATAAGCAACAAAATAGCTTCCATCTTGTTGCATGAATATCTATTTGACATATCTTTCAGATGACCATAAGTATTTAGTTATTAATGGTCACCTACCAGCTAACATACTGTTGAGTTTTGAAAATGGAAGTTCTTTGTCATCTTTTGCAGTAAATAAATGAAATAGTTATACACAAGATTCCTGGGAACACCGCCAAAAAAAATAAGACTTTTAACAGCAGGTGTGGTACAATGGGCAATTACGTAATAAAGGTAGTAACTTTTTTGGAAAATGTTGGCTGGGGATTGGTTCGAGTGTATAACACCAGACTGAGTAAGGGAAGTCTTCATCAACTAAACACTACACCTGCATATGATAAACATTCATCATGTCTTTACTATTGTTTCCTATTTAATGTTACACACAGTATTTGAAAGCAAGTTTGAATGTCGTTTGTCTTACTTATGGGAAGAATGCTTTTATTCCCAGATGAATATATAAAACCACAACAGACAAAAAAAAACAAAACCGAAAGACCATTCACATGTTGAAGAGTGTCTTTCCTTAAATCTAGTATAATAATCTTTCTCTCAGCCAAATACCTGTAAATTAGGAGAAAGAAAATATTTGTTATCTAAAAGCTTTTAAGTGTTTGGGTATTTTTTTAATTTAGGGTAAAATCTGTAAGTGCTTGCTTTTATAGCTGATGAAGGACAGACATGATAAACTGGTAGAACCATCTGTTACTTAATAAAACACCATAGTTGAGCCAAGAAGTAATTCTGACTAAGAACATATTCCTCTAGAAATAAAACACTTAAATTATTACTGTGGAAACTAAAGACAATGTTTTTTAAATCACTTCTTTCAGATGGCTTCCTCCCCTCCTTTTCCCTCCCTTCCTCTCTAGAATTCTTCTTTTACTAATATTCAGTTTCACTGAAGTAACAGTGATATGAATAATGTTAGAAAACAGTCAGTAATTTCAACAGGACAACCGACAGATGTGAACAGATCTGTGGGTCAAGAGACAGACGAGCACTTTGGATAGACTCTGAAGAAGACACAAATAAGGAATGCTCAGAGAGACAGAGCACTGGGTGAAAAGATACAAGCAAGAAAATCTACAGAATTTCAAGGTATAAAGTAACAATGGTGAATGTTGTCCCCTTCTCTTTTCCTCATAACACTTCTAAAATATTTTTTTTATTTTAATGTTACATTTTATACTCATGCATCAAATAATTTCAGATTACTTCGAGCTAGTATCATTACCTTTCCAAATACATATTTCTCACATATCACATGTTGATCACACAGGATTGAGGAACAGACTGCTGTTTTCTTGTTGTTGTTTTTCCCTGTAACCCAGTTGATATCTCTGAGAAAGTTCTAACTTCTTTCAAAAGATACACTGTTTACAGTAGCCATGAGAATTACAGAGACATAAATTTTGCATAAATTTAAGGTCATTGCTGTTGTTTTACACTGAATTTAATTTGCTGTATTCAGAGACCATAGGAAGACAATGGGAACAACCTGATCTTTACCCTAAAGCAGACGACTTAGAGACAAATCCAATGAATAGATTTTGATCACTTTAGCAATGCACTGCCTAAAAGCTAAATCTGTGCTTCAGTAGAATAGTTCTGAGTGTTGCACATGTTGCCTCAGTTCTCTAAATGTTAAAGTGTGAACATTTGCACATTTATACAGTGTTTGCACACTTAAACAGTGGTTCACAGGAACCAGACTACTGAATAGTACTCTATAAAAAAATGTCATTGAGGAGTATTTATGGACATTCTTAGGTAGATTTAGCCGCTGCACTAAAGTTGCAATTATACACATCTGTAAATTTTGACTCAGAACTACAAAACTCCTTGTGTCATCTCTCCCTATATGACTTTAATTATCTAGAATACTGCTTGATTTTTCTCAAAGCAGAAAATTAATCTGTACTTATCACTGCTGTGGCAGTTCAGCAACTTCTGTGGTATGGGTTCTAGGCCTATTACAGCTTTTGAGCCACAACAATCTTCTTACAATGATAATACAAGCTACACATCATAACATAGTTGTAGATATCTTTGCAGACTGAAATATCTGCATCTACATCACAAATCTAATCAGAGAAACCTAAATAAACCTGGTGATGAGGAAGAGAGTGGACTGCCTGAAAGAACTTCTTGAATCTCATATTTGGTGAATTTTATGGATTAAATTCTGACTAAACAACAATTAATTAATTAATCTAGCTCTATAAGAGTAAGCAGGACCATCTGGACCCAAATCTCTCATATTTTATCACTGTGAACAAAAATCAGATTCTTTAGGAAAGTGCCTTAAACTTTGTCTCTGTTAGACAAATGAGAGATAGATTGAGCTTGTCATCCTTTGCTTATTCTATACTTAGGATGAAAAATGTTTTTCAGCAGTGTTCAAGGACAACCATTCCCTTGAAAATTAACCAAAGTTCACGACCATAATTTTCTATAAAACACTCTGGATTCATTTCGGAGGGCTTGCAATCAGTAAAGGCCAGAGCTTGCTGCCCTTCCTTGTAATAAAAGCACCTGCTTTGAAAATTGACCCAGTAACTTCGCAGAAAAAAACCCAATGAAGTATTAGATGCAGTGTAATATTCCCTCAAGTAATTTTCTCTCTGTTACTTTCTTTTGTAGCTTCTGTACATTCTGTAGTGGGCCATTCTAGCATTCATAGAAGTACTGATGTTCCAGTAAATTACTGCTGGTTCCCTGAAAATATACTATATCAGGCACTGAAAGTACTTTCTGGAGTGAGATTTGTGTTGGTCAAGGCTGAAGAGCTAAAATATTGTAATATATTCAGAATTAGAAATTAGACAAAATTAATTTATAGAATGACACTATGATTTCCATCTCCTTAGAAAAACTAATATTTCTTCTTTAAATTTTATTTAGCAGTTACAGAGACAGTGATATAATAATAATAGGACAATATGTGTAATGCCATACAGGGTTTTTCTGAAGAGTATCTATATCACCTTTCATCCTCATAAGTTCAGTGTGTGAACTACATTGGTTTTTTTGTGGTTCCTAACATCTTTGTTAGTTCAGAAGTTTACTTTTCAGTAAACAGATCAAACAGATAAAAAGATCTTTAGAAATAGTACTGATATGTGTGGATTTAATCAACTAAATTTGCCACAATACATTCTCTGAAACAGAACTTCAGAAGTTTATGACACAAATAGCATGAGAACAAGATTTATATATGAAATATTTGAAAAATATATATGTTTGGTGTATAACAGGAGAATCTTATCTATTCTGATTACTGAACTGGTAATAGAAATTAATTATTCATGTGCATTTGCATTTAAGTAATGAACTGTAATATTGTGGGACTTTTTTGAAGCGTTACAGGAGGAAGTAGAATCTCTATATCTTGGAAGTTCAGTCATGCTGTGGACATCTGTATGCATAGTAAGAGGTTTCCAAAACTATTTGGAACTAAACTAAATACTTTCACAGGCTAGAGTGTTTCAGTGTAGGATCACCATATGACTTTGGCTCATTTTTGCTTAGGAAATTGCTGGTGATCTGTAAGAAAGTTCATGCCATGCAGCATATGAAAAGTTTAAACACATTACTAAGATGGCAATAGTTTGCAGGTCAAGAATTCAAGGGAGAAAATAGGGACAAGAAAAGGTATAAACCCCTTAGGGAAAAAGTAGAGAATCAGAAAATGGAATCTCAACAACACTGAAGATCATCATATTCAAGGATAAATGTAAGGTAATGCTTCTTACGGTTGATGGCCAGCTGCCCAACAGAGACTCAAGGTGATTAGTTAGTGCTTAGGCTTGTAACATCCTGATCCTAGGTATCTTCTGTATGTATTATCCAGCAATCATTGTGTAATTCAAAGTTGTCTACGTCTTGTAGCATGGGAAGAGATATCTAAATAAAAGTAATGCAGTGAATGAGAGTTACAAGGTTCCTGAATTCTGACATGAAGATGAGTGTCATAATCACATGTGCACTATTTAAGACTAACTGTCTCTAGAGCAGGTTAGCTGTGTCTAGTATATATATAGAAAACAGCCCTGAGTATCCCAGATAAATAGACATTTCTGTGATACGAATCTTCGTGTTCTAGGGTAAACTTAGAATGAAAAATATCTTACAGGAATCTCACTATTTTTCTCACTGTTTAAAAAGATACTACGTGTGCAGTATTCAGCAGCATACATGTAGGTTTACAGTGCCATTACTACTTGGAACTAAACTAAATAGTTTCACAAGCTCAAGTGTTTCAGTGTAGCATCATTTAAGATTTCTGAAATATCTACGTATGGTTGGGAGACATGAAGTGGAATCAGTGGGAGAGCCGTCCACTTTTAAAACACCAATTGGAGTCTATCTGTGATACCCTATGACTTCTAAGAAGGCTCCATAAATCTATGATCATGCAACTGAATATGAGCATAATTTGTGTTTCAGCAAAAGGAAGTCCAATTTCTGATACCTACCAGAAGGAGCAGTAGATTTTTAATTTAGTAAGATGTTAAAAATATGCAAACCTGTAGAAGATATGAACAAACACTAAAGATGTGTGCATTGGTGTGCACATATGTGATTTGATGTGCTCTTTAAAAAAGCTGGATAATGCTCTGATATACAGAAGTTGAGAAAAGATTATAGAATCATGACTTAAGAAAGTAACTTGTGCTGAAGTGATCATTGAAAAATGTCCTCAACAGTCAGAGATGGCCTGGTTTGAATGAGAAGATGCTGATCATTTTATATGAAAAATAATATTGTAATTATTATTGTAAATTTCCTAGTAAGGGAGAAAAAAAAAATCAGTTATGTATTTCTGTGAATGTACCACAACAATCACATCGGAAACTGAAAAAAAACACAACAGCTTGACCCAGCTCCCTCTGAAGTAATTTACCTAAATGTGGACTGAATTGGAACTGGACTAATTAGTCAATGAACACAAAGTAGGTCATTTCCAAGTACTTAACAAATGAAGAAGCCCTTTAAAAGAAGAAAATCCTCACCAGGGTGACATACATAGGAATTTTCCCATTTGAAGGTTTAAAATGCCTAAAATTCATCTAGTAGCTACACAAGAGCCTATCCAAATAAAATGTTTGTGAAATTTTAACAAAAAAGCTAACTCATTATCATTTGTTATTGTCAATATTGTTTGCTATTGTTAAACCAACTATCTAATTTTCCCCTTAAGGAATGATGTCATGTGAAGCTAGATATTCTTGTTGAAATTACATTAAAATAATTATGGTCTTCTGGCTAATGAGAAAGTAGGTTTGTGTAGTTTTACCCCAAACTACTTTGTTAAAAAAATTATTCTCTTTGTTACTAGCATGGGTTGATTTTCAAGAATTCAGACATATAATAAAGAGGAGTAGATGGACTTCATGCTTCTGTGTTTCAGAGATTATTGAAATTCTGTACATATCACAAATACAGAACACTTAAAACACTCACTTAAATGTTACTGTATTTAATTCCTATACTGAGAATTTAATGTTCAAAAGATATCAGAACTTCTACAGCTATAAAGCCATTCTTAGAATCTTTTAAATCAAAACTTAACAGTCTAATTTCCTTATGATACTAGTATATTGAAAATATGTGTATTTAGAGTGACTTTAAAAATATAACAGGCATGTGAGAAAAAAAAAATTTTTTTCACATGAAACAAAAATCTCTTGAATTCTTTCCTATTTGTTTGCTTTGCACATGACAGAAATGCTGGAACTCTGGGAGCTTTCATATTCTTCCAAAACATTTCACTTGGCAGATAGGACACCTCTGAGAGATGCTGGTTTTGAACACTCTCAGAGTAAAGTAAGAATGGATTACTGGTCTTATGATTTTGGGGTAAGTTGTATAAGCACTTTGTTGAAAGCGTGATAGCTTTTTTTAATTTGTTCAAAGAAAAAAGGAAATATCACCGATTACTGTTTAATGAGGGAGTCCAGTACCATTAACATGTGTCAGACCTGTTTTGAATGCATTATGAATATAACATCTCCAAACACAAAGCAGAAGAATGTATTATTTCTTAAATCAAGACAGCACTGAATTTTGGCCAAACTTTTAAAAGACTGATGACATTTACAAATGCAAAAATCTCAGACAATGAAGGAGTTCTCGAAAGTACACAACATAAACAGCATAAACATTATTAAGCAGAAACAATGATTTTCAGGATCTTTTTGTTTTTCTTTAAGTTAAATGCCATAATTCTGCTTATACTGGGTATTATTGTTTTATTTTGTTTCCATATACAGGGTTTAAATTTTTTATAATATACCACAGTGTGTTGGCATAATGAACACAGGTAAGTATGATATATTAACAATATTGTACGTTCAGTAGAAACACTTCTGTGTTTTGCACAAGGATTTAATATCCTTGCAATTTAGCTATTCAAATTGATGCTGACAAATGTTCAAAACCTGTTAATTTGGTTGATTTTAAAACAGTCATTCTGAAATAAAAAAACAGTCCTCCAAGTCTGTTATTGAGATCTGATACTGGAAATTCTTGATTTGCAGACAAAAAGAGTTGCTCATGGAGTTGAAATAATTTTGTAAACACAATATCTGTGCAAGAATAATGCAAAAAACTGCAGGTATCAGTACATTCTCCATAATTATCACTAGGAAGATGTCACGTCCCGCTCAGACGAGGGAGACAAGTGACTCAGATTTGCAAATCCCCAATGGAGCGGACAACAAGTCTCCAAGTCCAAGCATTTATTAACTACCCACAATGTACTAATTGAACACACGATAATTGGCTAAGTATATAGCAAGTTGTGGCAAGCAATACAATATGCCTTGCATTTCTTAATGCGAAAGGGAAAAGAGGGAGATAGAGGGAATGGGGAAATACGAATCACCGGTCTGGGTTTCTGCGCTGATCCCACCAGTGAGGGTTCCAGGAGGCAGCCGTCTTTTTCGCTTGCATCTGTCTTCTTCACTTCACTGCAGTCTCCAGCGCCCCCCCCCCCCCCTCCTTGATTTATACCCACTTTCCTTGGGTCCATCCCCTAGGTCGACCCACATACCTACGTATCCCATGTATGGGGAGGGGTAAGGTGTTTTATGGGATGATGTAATTAGCATGATCATGTTAGCCTTCGTTAGCATATTGAGGGGTGTTAACTTTAATATGCATTTCGTGGATAATGAAGCAAAGGTCATTCACCAGACAGATGGCCATTGAAGTTTGTCCAGGTGCACCAGAGCAGAGCCATCCTGTCTCCACAGGGCTCCCTCCTCCAGTCCCATCTTGTGTTATTCGGGCAGCCTTATCAGCTTCGACCTCCACAGAATGCACCCTGTGACTATAGTTTTGTCTTGCAAGTGTTTGAGGCATTTCTTTGATCAGCCTCAACTTTTGCTTTCTCAGGCTGTTTTTCTTAGTTTCTCACAGAAGATAGATTAGGAATACTCATGAGTAAAACAGACAGTTTGGCAACACGTTAGCCACCCAAATTTCTATTTTTAATACTTTAGAATGAGCAGGTTTTTTTCTTACAAATTATGGATGTATTGTATCTTCATATAACTCACAAATTAAGTTACCTAAATATATGTGGCAGTGAAAAAAGGTAAACTTTCACACCACTCAGATTCTGTTCAGGCTTCTGAAAGACACTTTGAACTAAATGAAGCTCAGTCAATGTGTTTCACATGGTTAAAAGGATGAGCACAGTCATTAGCAAAACTGACTAATGGACTAGAGGGTTCTAAAACTCCCAAATGCCATCATGATGAAACTAAGGCATTTTCTTATTAATTTTCCTGCATAGATCTTAGTTGGAGAACCAGGAATCTGTTATTACTTTGCAACTTCCCAGGTGTATAGGTCTCACAGGTGCAGAGTGATATTGTTTATCCTATGACTAGCAGTCTTGTCTTTCGCATTCTAACTGTAATATAAAAGGTAATCCCTCCTTCATATTTCACAAGATATAAATTTTCTTTTAACTTTGTGGTGTTGTTTCAGGATAATCCTGCTAGTTCAGTTAGGAGTTAAAGTAAATTCTGCATTGATCAGAATTCAAAGAATAAACAAAAAAGATAAAATGCAGATGTACTCTGCCTAGATACACTCTCTTCTTTGACCCGTTAAAGTATATTGCTATTTATCTAGTATATAATTTGCCAGTAACATGAGGTTCTGTGGAATATAATTTCAATCTTCTATGCGGACTTTATTTCTAAAGTTGGAATATTTAACCTATGTTGCTAGGTTAAATATTACGGTTTAATAGGAACAGGTAAGCACCAAATATTTAATGAAATAAAAAATATATATATATATCCATATTCTAGAAGAAATATTTATTCTGAGGCCAGATTCTGCTAGTTCTTATATGAGACAGTATGATTTATCTACTACATTAAACAAGGGAAAAGACTACTTATAATATTATGAGTTCATTACCCCCGAAGTGAAACTGTGTATTTTTAGGAGCAAAGACTGCAAAATATTTTCCCATTTACTTAATCTATTTTCCTACTACATACATTCAGAAATTGATCCTCACAAATTTATGGATCATAGCCTGAAAAGTTTCTAGGCTTCCTCACCTTGTAGCTATGATTGTATTCTCACCACATTAAGAGTTAAGATTCTCCTGTAATTTATTCATAGCCTGTATTTGCCATCTGGTGAATTTATAGATAGAAATCAAATAGCTGTTTCCTAACCTTCCTTGCTAAAGTAGTAGTAGCTCCCAAAATAAGAGTTCGTGCATACTATGTTTGTAATAATGTCTCCTCCCATTCATTCCATTATCCAAAGAACTGGGTAATTATTTAGTGCAAGATGGGAGACCTATGAATGAAAAAAAGATTCCACTGGGCTGTTTTGTCACTCAGACTTGGGAGACAGATATTCTAGCCTGCATCATCTATATATTAGCTTAATTCCTAATGAGAAATTGGAGAACAACACATACAGCTGAACCCAATGACTTAGAAGACAGAATATATTTTCAGAAATCCATGTTACATTGTGGTTCAGTACCATTGTTATCAGAATAGTCCACTAACGGGATACCAATCTATGAGTTTGTTAGTGGCAAATACAAGAAACAAACTATTTTGGTAACCTGTCTTGAATTAACATCAAAAAAATGTGTTCACAAATTATAGCAATATCATAAAATGTTAGCTGATTGTCTCCTAAATGAAACTAAAACCTCAGTGTAAACTCTTGCAGGTAAGAAGTAACTTGCTTGTTACCAAGTAATTCCTTTTGTTATTGGTTACAATTCACTGTAATTACACAATCCACAAAAAAAGGTGAGAAAGAACTATCTTTAGAATACATTGATTTTTTTTTTTTTTTTATAAAAAACCTTTAATCTACTTTCTAACTTTGGAGGACAAAAGAGTCAATAGCAACCAAGTTTCAATTTTTTTTTTCCTGAAGTGTCAACACAAGTAGCCTGTGCATCTCCAGAAGTGCACAAGTAGTAGCAATGTCAAAAAGTTCATCACTTCAGTCACAAGAATAAACAGCTAAGATTCACAAAATAAGCATTTCTCTGTCTACCATACCTGAGTTTATTAGATCATGTTATTAAATCCTGTTTAACAAGTTATTTGAGAACACAAAAATAGGGCATGAAAGTAGTGCTTCTACTTCATAAATGACTGGAGCAATTTTGTGAGGTGTTGGAGAAATAAATTGAAAATTCCACCTCTACTGACTACAGTACTGAGGTGACTACAGTACACAGTTTCTAGATTTCAGGAAGATGTAGTAGTCCCATGACTTTTGACTAATCTGGGACAGAATTTTCTCTCAAAAATTTCCATTTTACATGGAGTAATTAAATATATATAAATCCAGAGTGAGATCCCAGATGGAGGGGAGAAATATCCCAATGAATATACATCTATTTTATTCAAAATGGAACAGAATCCTCAGACATTTCAGAAAACAATATATTTTCACAGTTCTCTATTCCCAGTGTTTCCTCAATTATTTTTAAGTTCTCTGCTCACAAGGTTACTGTAGATAAGATATAAAGATGTGATCATATTGTTTTGCTGATTAGGGATACCAATTACACTCAGACACCAGAGTGAAAAGAGCAGGTGTATTTACTAGAAATAACTAAATAATATAACAGAATAATATAGAAAACATACAGTAAGAAAAGACAAAGTAGCACGCTTAAACAAATAGGAAAATACAGGGTAATGCATCAGATCATTACTGCCTGAGAGAGAGAATAGTGATTAAGAAAGATACATCACCACTTGCATACTTTACCATCATCCAGATCCGCAGTCGCTGGGGAGCCCCGGTCACAGCGAGGATTTGGAGAACCTTTCCCTGCAAGTGGGAAATCCTACGCAGTGCATCCACCCATAGGTGAGGCTTCCAAAGTTGCTGTGAGCGGGCCCAGCCTTATATACCTAAAAAATCAGTAAGCCAGAATAGCTGGCACCTTTGTTTTAAGCGGAAACATCTGGTTTTCATCTCACATTAGGTTCCCCCCCAGAGCCTGGCCAGGGCTTAAGGGAGAAGCTAAAGGAGTTTCCCTGCTGGTCTAATTAATTTATGAGCAAGGTCACAAGGCCAGACAACTGTTTCTGTGGCCTTGTTATCTTGCTCACACATAAAGAAATATAAGGATACATTCAAGATAGACATGTTTTATGATGTTTAAGCTATATCTTCTATGCATATTTCACTAATGACTACATACAGAGTTAGCAGTTTCAGTTCAGGGCCTGTTGCTCAGGCTTCAGTATTCCCACCTTTTACATCAGAATAGTTGGTTTGCTATAACTTAGTATAATACCTATTAGCACAATGGTTATCAGTTATAAAATGTACAGGATTCATCTATAGGTCAACTCTGGCTTGGGCTTATTGTCCAAGCCTTAGCACTTCACATATTTTTAGTCTAGCTCTTCTTTATGGAAAAATAACTTGTTTACAGACTTATTTCCAGAAGATGAATCAAAGAAACTATCAGTGAAATACAGAAAATCACATAGACTACCAAAGCAGAATTTAATGTCTGTGTTCAGAAGAACAATCTAAGAATGAATGTCCTTACAAAGCCTATATAAACAAAAGCCTGTAGTCCCACATGTACACATGTCCAGAAGCACAGGTGCTAATAATCTAAACCATTTCCAGCTACAGGTATTGAGAACTGGAAACAGGATATAATTCATTTTACCCAGTTTTAGATGACTAGATGCCAACATCAAAGCTAGTTGTCTACTGAAAAAAGCCCCACAAAATAAGTCACATGCATCAAGCATTAGAAATGCTTATTTATTTGCATTGGCTATCTTAAGTGAGATGTCTAAAACCTACACATGAGATGTTAAGCAAGTTGAATTTTATTCTGAGGGTCCTCATTTCTACCTCTTTTGAAAGGCTTAATTTGTTAGACATCTTAAAAGAACACCTCATACTGAGAGCATTTGTCAAAACAAAGCTAGAGAAGATGGTGTTCCTAACATAATTTTCTAGTAATTTGAGCTTTATGTCAGGAATTGATCTAGAGAAAATCAAGCATAATTAAATATGACTTGACAGCCTACTGAGTAAGTCACTGTACTGATTGTAGAATCTTTATTCATTCACTGTGTCCTGTTTTATTCTAGAATGGGGGTGAAGAGTTGTTTTATTTTTAATCTGAAGACTCTCCCAAGAGGAGGCAAATGTTTCCACTTTCCTTAGCTTATGTGGGTGAATATGAATAAAAGGCCTGGGGTTTATCAGCTTTTCGCCTACACATCGAGGCTTTCTGACATGATAATTTGAGTAGTAGAGCTCAACTGAGTACTTGAATTCCTCTTCACCCTGCCCTTATCTGTACACTGTACTCTACTTTCTTTTGCATATTGGTGCCCAAAGAAATGGATTGGTTTTGCTGTAGTACAGAATCACACTGAGGACATTTCAGAATTGTGAGTTTCCAGAACTGGGGATCTAAGATTTAGTAAGTGTGCAACACTGAATATTCAACCATATGTGAAGGAGGAATTTTTCATTCTGATTATCAAAATTTCTAAAAAACCATTTTTATTTTGGCTCTTAGTCTCTAAAAGAGCAGATAGGAAAACTTTGACTAAGCATTGTCTAATACTCAGTCAGTACTATTATAATTAGATTTTTAGCTGTGATGAACCAGTTACTGGGTTCTTCACTCTTCCATGCATATGAAGATACTATAGTCATAACAATTTGATAATAATGAGCATAATTTGATGAGCACTGTGCAACTTCTGTGGCATTAGGTTTTAAGTCAAAGCAGGGACATACTGGAAAAGAGACATATCTACTCAGTCATGGCCATGGAGCTATATAAATTAGCAGCCACTTTTCAAATAATAATAAAAGTACTTAGTACTTGATAAGAATATTGCATACTTAAAGCACCTAACAAACATAAATTTATTTATTAATTGCAGAAGTAGCACCTATAAATGAGCTGGGCCATACCATCATGGCAATTTAATTAGATCATTAACATAATGTTAAGGATATACTAAAGTTGGAGTCAATAAATCAAGATAATTTTAAAGCAAAAGGATTTGAAATATCATAGTCTATCATTGACATGTTTCCTTATTTCAGCAGAAGGTCAGAAGAAAGCCATTGTAGGAACATTTCTATTGATGCAAAAAATAGCAATGAGGTCTGAGAAGAAGTAAGATTACCTCCAGTCTACTGTGCTGGCAAGTTTTATTTTTTGACAGTATATTACATGGGGAACATATCCCAGATCTAATTTATTTTGAAAGAGAAGGAGAGGAGCTAAAAAATACAAATTTTATTCATGAGATTATACATATGGAAGTGGTAGTTTGCAATAGTTCTATTCATGTAGAGTAGGTTGACATTACATATTTGTTATATAAAGTGACTAAACTCTTCCAAAAAGCAGACATGATATTTCATGGTTGCTTTCACAGCAACCAAGAACTCACTAAGGTACAGAGCTCAACACAGTGTAGGCGTATGAATAGTGTAATATTTTCTCTCTAGTGTTGTAATATGATGCAGCAATCAGTTCTACTGAAATAAGCTAGTTAGGAGCCATAGTTTTAGCTGTTGTTTGTAAGCAAAAGAAAGAAGAGAAAGGAAGACAGAGAGATAGAACAAAGGGAAGGGGAGAGGAGAGGGAAGGAGAGAAGAAGAAAAGGGGAAAGGAAGGGAGGAAGGGAGAAAATTAGGAAGGGGAGGGAGGGAGAGAGGAGAGAGGGAGAAAGAGAGAGTATTATAATAAAATTACAAATGCATTAGTATTTAAAACCCATTGAAAACAAAGAACTGAAGTCACCTAAGAGTCAAAGCAGGCAAGAACACAAGAATATATAGAAACTCTAAGAAACAGAGGGGAAGATAGCAACTCATGAAAGGTCAAGAATCAGCCTGTTCCAAGGCAAAACTGCTAGCAGGCTGATAGAAGGACACAGTGGCATTACCAGAGAAGGATAATGACTATGTGAATTATATATTTATAAGGATTTTTAATAGTTTATATAGATTAATAGCTTGTACAGACTGCAACATACAATTCAAACAGTGACACAGACACAATTATGTCAAAGCAGTATTTTACTGTGAGATACACATAAGACAACTATGGTAATAGCAGTAAAAAAAAAAAAATGTAGCAATATACAGTCACAATAGCTAGTAGCAGCATAGTGCTATGATTATGAACTTCCAAATCCCTGACCTCTCATAACCTCTAAGGCCCACAAGACTCCTCTATGATTCCCTGGAGTCCATGATGATAGCAAGTGTCCCACAGACATCCTGGCTGGAGTACCATGGTGTCTTGGAGAAAGTGTTTGCCTTCTGTGTTGCTAGGGTCGTCAATACCAATCCTTCTTCTGCTGCTCCACCCTTGTAGTCTTTGATTTGTTTCTGCTTCTGCTCCTGGTGACTTCTTAGCTTTTGCACCAGCAAGCCCAGCCAGGTTTTAGGGTTCTGCAATTGCTAGCCATTTGAAAAATGCCTAATTCAAAACATTTATTTCATTTGGGCTGTACAATGTTCACTATGACATGATCTCATGTAGTAGATTTTACAGTAACTCAGATAAGAGGACAGTCAATCATAAAGACCAACTGAAGAATCAGGCTTCTTAAAATCAGGTTTCTTATAGTTTTTTCTGACTGGGCTTAGTTCCTTTTTTTGGTCATAATCATCATCAGATTATTTTTAAAAATGGAGAATAGAACAACCAAAAAAAAAACCACAAAACCCCAATGAAACCAACCAAAAACCCCTAGACAACCCAGGTTTATGTCTAAAATAACTTTGAGTTTCCTTTTGTTTTTTTAACATAGAAAAGGAAAGATATTTTTTTATTACCCAATAAATGCAAAAAAAAAAAAAAAATTCTGGAATGGCTTTAGAAAGTAAACAGAACTGCCTGCATAGAGATGGTCATATCAGAACTAATTGCTAGAGTTTAGAATACCAGTTAGTTTCTAGGCATTGGCTCAAAATGACACACTGGTTATTTTTAAGGATATGCAATGAAAGAGAACAACTTAACATTTTATTAGAAGTAACAGATAGAATGGTCCTTACAGTACAGTGCAGATATTATAAGAAGTCTGGCATAAACGGAACAGCTTGAATGTAATGGTATTAGGGAACAAATATGTCAAGTATCCTGATGGAAAATTGGGACTATTAATGAAAACTTTACAAAAGAAGCTGAACAAGTAAAGAAGGCTAACCTTGATGGGTTTTTTTGCTTCCACTGAACTGCATGTGTGTCAATCAAAGAGGTAGAGAGGGCTCCTTGTTCTTGAGCTGTTTGGATTTTCTCACTGTCCCATCCCTGACAGCTTGTTTCCCATCTTTCTCCTTTTCTTGTCTAGTTAGCCTTCACTCTCCTTCACAGCTCAGTTTTCTCTTTTAGTTTCTGTTTTTCTTTTCCCATGAAGAACCTAGAAACCTTGCCTTTCAATAGTATTGTTAGACAGGCAAAGCCATGATAAGGTTGAATTAATTCTTCTCTTAATCAAAGATAGCTCATGCTACCCTCTTCCCCTGGCCAAGTTCTTCAGGTGTTTGCTTTCTGAAGTGACTGGAGACACCTACAGTGGACATGTAGAAGTTACCAGGTGGTGAGGGCCTAGCTGGAGCGGGAGGTTTGACAAACTGCTACCTTAGCTCTTCAGGGCAGATCCCTTGAATGGGTTTGCTCAGCCCAGCTGAGCCAGTTCTACTGGGATCATCATGAACGTGCATCAGCCTTACCCTGCACTTTTGCAGAGTTGCAGGTTGGTGGATGACCTTGACTGTCCCTGTAGCAGCAGTCCCACCTTCTTAGGTGGGAAGCTTTAGTCATGCTGTCTGTGGACCTGATATACCTCTGCAGTTTCTGCTTCTGCTCCTGGTGACTTCTTAGCTTTTGCACCAGCAAGCCCAGCCACCTCGTCCCCAAAGAGTTCCTCGCAGCTCTTGATGAATTGCACCAGCCACATCACCTGCACACAGCAACCCATTGGTTTCCATCCCAGTGGCTGACAATAGGTCAAACAGCCTTTCCCACTCTGGACCCTTGCTTTTGTGCAGAAAGCTGCAGCTGTGGGGCTGCTTTTCCCGGCATCTCTTCCTGTTCATGAGCATTTACTGAAGAGAGAAGGCAGCCAGGTACCTCTGAACAGCAAAGCTCAGGTGGGCCAAGAAGGCTGTTGCTGGCTGGTAAACACAGAATACCTTCCCTGTCACCTGCACCAGCACTTCCAGGGGGAGTTATGCTCCTCAGCTGGGCTGAGCAGGTTTGATGCCACCCAAACGGCCAGGTTGCTGACAGTCATTCTGCTGCTGTCAGTGTTTTTGCTGATGTTGAGCAGCAGGAGAGCAAGTGCTTCAGGAGGAGGAGGTTGGCATGGGGCAACTTGTTAACTATTCTGATGGAACAAGAAGACAATGTTAATAAAGTAGACATTGTCAACGCTCGTCACCCAGGGTGATCTCACCCAAGCCCACTGGAGGCTTGGTGGCCATGTTCCTTGGATATGCCTGGTGTGCAGCAGAGGGACTGTCTTCACGGAGATATTGCCACCTCCCTCTCTGCCCCTCTGGCAAGAGTCGCTTGGTGGAGCAACCTGCAATGTCTTCAGGAAGTGCTCCAAGGAGAGAAATGCTTTTCTGTGCCGCTTTCTCCCAAAATCAAACCCCACAGCAGCAAAAGGTGCCTGTCAGAAAGCACAGCTTTTCCAAGGAGGTCATTGCTTGTTTGCCTCTACCAGTGCCCAGCCTCTGCCAGTCCCTGCAGAGCAGGTAGGCTGTTCACCACACTCTCAGTCCTGCCAGCTTCTCCTGCCTATTGGTCTTCTGCAGGGTGCTCATCCACTCCTCTTAGAGGTGGACATCGAGGATCTTGGCAGGGGTGTTTTAAAGGAAGTCATCCAATGCCAAGGGCTCCAGATGAGGCTTTGAACACTGCCACCAGGAGCACAGGCAATGTCCCTGGCACTCTGGCTCATGAGCAGGTGGCTGGGTTTTGGCTCCTGTTCTAGCAGGTACCCATCAGTACTGAGAGAGCTGGGAGCTGCTGGGCTCCAAGTCAGCAGGGTTCACCTTCAAGATGACATCCAAGAAGTGTGCAAGTTGGCTTTCCAGGTTTGCTTCCCTGCCACTGTCAGGGGCCTTCTTCAGATCCTGGGAGGCACATTCACCAGCCCTAAGCTGGAATATCCCCAGCATAGAGGGTCCTTGCTCTTCCAGGAGAGCCAGCATATCCAGCAGGGGACATGGAAGGACAGTTACTTGGCTGAAAATAGGAACCAGGAGAAAGTGAACCTACCTAAGAGACAGGGACAAGATTTCACTGTGGCAGGACAGAGGCATGGCTGGAGGTAGATGACATGGAGATGAGCTAGCTTTGTCCCTGAGCCCCACCTGTGGTCTCTTTGCTGGTGACAGAACCTCTGAGGAGAAGTCAGAGGGATGGGGAACCCTGGCCAGGCTTGCTTACTTAGATGGGCTGGGGCAGTGTGCCATCCTGACTGCAGAGACCTGCCAGGGGCCAGCCAAAGAGAGCTCCCCCTGCCATCAGAGCCTGACTGTCCAGGAACCTCTGCAGCAGCTGAGGTCTTTTGCCATGCAAAGGGCCAGAGGAGCCCTCTCCTCCTTCTCCTGGTCCTGCCTGCTGCCAAGGAAAACAGAACAAAAACTCCTGGATGAAAACTGCCAGGCAAGCACTCCTGGACCCTCTCAGTGCTTTTCCCCTGCCACTGAGCACAAAGGAGAGACATTGTTTGGAAACCAGGAACTCCTGGAACTCAGCTCTCTCCAGCCACTGAGCAATGGGGATGAATGTGCCCTGCAGGAAGTGCAGCAGCAGTCCCAGGGCAGCATGAGTTCCCACCTGCAAGAGGAGGAGAGAAGGGTCATCCTGCCCATCCTCCCCAAACTCACCTGATGAGTAATCAAGTCCACCTTCACTGCCAGATGGGGCTGGTGGTGGCCACTGCTTATTGGCAGCCTGCAAGGGCTGTGCTCACGGAGCAGCCCCATAGCAGAAAGGGCCCTCGGTGAGCTGCATCTGCCCTGGTGATGTGTGAGAGGTGGGATGGCCAAGAGGCTTTGCTGCAGCCAGTGGTCCGGGATGTGCCCAGCAGGGCAGGACACCAATGTTGGTGAAGGTTGGGGCAGGAACCCTCCTGGCAGATGCTCACCCCCCTGGACTGAGAAACCTGGTACCCTGAGTGATCCTCACCTTTGCTTAGCCCTTGACCAGACTCTCTAGGCTGCTGGCATGTAGTGTCATTGCCTGGGCAAGGGGAAAAAAGCAGAAAGTGAGAGATGATCCAACTGATGCTGATCTGGAGAAGCATCTGGTGGCAGAGCAGAGACAGGAAGGACACTCACATCATTGCAGTGGCTCAGCTGCTTCACAAGGAGCTATCTGTGTCACATGGACTCCTTCCAATCCTTCTGGTGGCCTGAGCACAGGGAAGAGGCAGAGAATGAGCTCTGTGAGACCCAAGCCATTTTTTCTCTCTCCTGCCAGCTCAGGGAGTACTTCCAAGTGGCACTGAAACACCCAGGTACTGCCCATCAGCCGAGCACAGAGGAGAAGCAGTGGTGAGGATGGGGCTGGGCAGGTGATGGCTGGACACAGCTAGGTGAAACAGCAATGCTAGCTCTCCCTAGCTCAGGAGCAGTGTTTCTGCATATGACTACACCTGGAGTATTCCCCCAATGTAAACATGGGCTCCCAGACTGAGCTGACAGTCAGGGCTTACCCACAGACTGTGGGTCTGTGCTGATGCACAACTCCTTTGCCACCCAGGAGCTTCAGAAGGAGAAGAGAAACAACCCGAGTGCCCACTGCTCCCCAGCCTGTGGGCAGAGGTGGACAGCTGCACAGCCCTGCCCTGTGGGGACAGCCACAGAGGCAGGACAAAGCTCTGCATGTCAGGACAGAGGTGCTGTTCAACCACGTCATGGGATGTGGCACCGAGATCCATTGGAAAGTGACAATGCAGGAGCCACAGGGCTACAGATGAGCTGTTGGTGTGCTTGTTACCTTCCCCCTCTGCATTTGCAGCTTCCCCCTTCCTGCTGCTCAGCATGTGTAGCTGGTCCAGGACCAGGCAGAGCTGGGGCCAGCAGGTGCTGCTACATCTTCAGAGAGGAGCAGCAGGCAGGGATCTTGAGGTGGCTTCCTTGGGGGCTCCCAGGGCATCCTGCCTGGCAGAGAAGTGTCCCCCTCACAGAGTTCTGTGAAAGGAGGCCCCCAGGCTGTGGTGGCAGCCACCAACCATGGGCACTGCCCTGGGGACACACGCTGGCTGCTATCAGCCCATTGACTCCACTCCACCGTATGCTTGCCATGGCATGGACATGAGTACATCCAGAACCAGGGTTCCAAGGGTCTTGGGCTGCTCCTTGACTGTCTCTGCCCTGGTCCCAGGGCCAGGGCTTGGGAGGAAAGCTCATCACCTTACAGGAATGAATCCACATGGCAAGATCCACTGAATTTCAGTATCTTCTGACTTTTTAATTAATATTCTGTTCAAAATACCACTTCAAGGAAACCTCAGCCATGGGGGGTCATAGTTCCCCAAAAGAATCCATGCTAGAAGAAATAGCTATTTATATTGCTTTTCTGTAATTGTGTTAGAAGACCATATCCATTCAGGTGTCAGCTTTTGTCAGTTACTTGAATGATCACTTCAAAATCTTGATCACTTTAAAATATTATGTTTAAAGGAAGAATGAAGGAAGAAAAGAGAAGGAAGGAAGGAAGGAAGGAAGGAAGGAAGGAAGGAAGGAAGGAAGGAAGGAAGGAAGGAAGGAAGGAAGGAAGGAAGGAAGGAAGGAAGGAAGGAAGGAAGGAAGGAAGGAAGGAAGGAAGGAAGGAAGGAAGGAAGGAAGGAAGGAAGGAAGGAAGGAAGGAAGGAAGGAAGGAAGGAAGGTCATGCTGGTGTCTGTTGATGGAACCTGTTATCTTCACTTGTGCTCTCTCCACCCTGTTCAGACACTGACACTGCAGGACTGTCACATCAATGAGGGCATGGCCTCTGCTGGGGCCATCCCCCTTCACAGAATCACAGAATCATTCAGGTTGGAAAAGACCCTTGGAATCATTGAGTCCAACCATCAGCCCTACTCTACAAAGTTCTCCCCTACACCATATCCCCCAAAATCTCATCCAAACGACCCTTAAACACATCCAAGGATGGTGACTCCACCACCTCCCTGGGCAGCCTATTTCACTGTCTGACCACTCTTTCTGTGAAAATTTTTTTCCTCTTGTCCAGTCTGAACCTCCCCTGTTGCAGTTTAAAGCCATTCCCTCTTGTTCTGTCACTAATTACCTGTGAGAAGAGACCAGCACCAACCTCTCTACAATGTCCTGTCAGGTAGTTGTGGAGAGTGATGAGGTCTCCCCTCAGCCTTCTCTTCCTCAAACTAAACAGTCCCAGCTCCCTCAATCTCTCCTCATAGGATTTGTTCTCCAGGCCCTTCACCAGCTTCGTTGCCCTCCTCTGCACTTGCTCCAGCACCTCGATATCTCTCTGGTATTGAGGTGCCCAAAACTGGACACAATACTCAAGGTGTGGCCTCACCAGTGCAGAGTACGGGGGGACTATCACCTCCCTACTTCTGCTGGTCACACTATTTCTAATACAAGACAGGATGCCGTTGGCTTCCTTGGCCACCTGGGCACACTGCTGGCTCATGTTCAGCTGCTTGTCAATTAGAACCCCCAGATCCTTTTCTTCCACACAGCTCTCCAGCCACACGTCCCCAAGCCTGTAGTGATGCATGAGGTTGTTGTGGCCCAAGTGCAGGACCTGGCACTTGGCCTTGTTGAAGCTCATCCCGTTAACGTTGGCCCACCGATCCAATCTATCCAAGTCTCTCTGTAGAGCCTCCCTATCTTCATGCAGATTGACACTCCCGCTTAACTTGGTGTAATCTCCGAACTTACTGATGATACACTCTATGTCCTTATCAAGATCATCAATAAAGATGTTGAACAGAAATGGTCCCAACACTGAGCCCCGAGGAACACCACTTGTGACTGGCCGCCAGCTGGATTTAGCTCCATTGACCACCACTCTCTGGGACCGTCCATCCAGCCAGTGCTTGACCCAGCAGACTGTTCGCTCATCCAGGCCATGAGCAGCCAGTGTTTCTATGAGAATCCTATGGGGAACTGTGTCAAATGCTTTTCAAAAATCCAGGTAGACAATGGAGCAGTCTGTTCCTGCGCCTTCCTGACACACTGGCATTGGACTCTGGCAATGAAATTAAGACTGTCAGAGATTCTAGAGAAGACTGTTTTAATATTTTCAGAGAAAAATGAATTTTACATTTTACATAAAAAATATCAATTCAGATCAAAATTATATCCTTTCAAATCTGCTTTAAACTTTTAGACTCAATTTTAAGAATTGTAGGCTGTTTTTTAAAGCAAGAAAGTTGACCTTTGTGCCTGGCAAGATCATGGAGCAGATCCTCCTGGAAAATATGCTCGGGCACATGGCAAATAAAGAGGTGACTGGTGACAGCCAACACATCTTCACTAAGGGCAAATCATGACTGACAAATTTGGTGGCCTTCTAGGATGGGGTTACAGCACTGGTGGATAAGGGAAGAGCAACTAACGTCATCTACCTGGACTTATGTAAAACATTTACACTGTCCTGCATGACATCCTTGTCTCTAAATTGGAGAGACATGGATTTGGTGGATGGACCACTTGGTGGATAAGCAATTGGCTGGATGGTCACACTCAAAGAGTTGCAGTCAATGGTTTGATGTCCAAATAGAGAGCAGTAATGAGTGGCATTCTGAAGGGGCTGATGTTGGGACCAGGGCTGTTGATCATCTTTGTTGGAGACATAGGCAGTGGGATTGAGTGCAGCCTCAACAAGTTTGCCAATGACATCAAGATGTGTGGTGCAGTTGACAGGCTGGTGGGAAGGGATACCGTCCAGGGTGACCTTGTCAGATTGGAGACATGGGCCTCTGCAGACCTCATGAAATTCAACAAAGCCAAGTGCAAGGTCTTGCACATGTGTTGGGGCAATTCCATGCACAAATACAGGCTGGGTGAAAAGTGGATTAAGAGCAGCCCTGCAAAGAAAGACTTGTGTGTACTGATGGATGGAAAACTGAATATGAGCCAGGAATGTGTGCTGACATCCCAGACACCCAAGTCGCTCCTGGGCTGCATCAAGAGAATTGTGGCCAGCAGGTCAAGGCGATTCTGCTCCTCTACTCTTCTTTCATGAGTCTCCACCTGGAATACTGTGTTCAGCTCTAGGGCCCCCAACATAAGAAGGACAGGGACCTGCTCAAGCAGGTCCAGAGGAGGGCCACGAAAATGATCAGGGGGCTGGAGCACCTCCCCTTGGAGGACAGGCTGAGAGAGTTGGAGTTTGGCTTGGAAAAGGGAAGGCTCCAGGGAGACGTTATAGCGGCCTTCCAGTACTTAAAGGGGACCTACAGGAAAAATGGGGAGGGACTCTTTATCAGGGAGTGTAGTGATAGGATGAGGCGTAACTGTTGTAAACTGAAAGAAGGTAGATTTAGATTAGAAATAAGGAAGTTCTTCACTGTGAATGTTGTGAGACACTGGAACAGGTTGCCCAGAGAAGCTGTGGCTGCCCCCTCCCTGGAAGTGTTCAAGGCCAGGTTGGACAGGGCTTTGAGCAACCTGGTCTAGTGGAAGCTGTCCCTGTCCAGGGCAGGGAGGTTGGAACTAGATGATCTTGAAGGTCTCTTCCAACCCAAACCATTCACTGATTCTGTGATTCTATGATTCTATGGTCTCAGTAAAAAACAAATGTAACATGTTATTTGATCAGGGGAGAAAGCTTTCAGTAACTTTCTTTGATGGACTTTCTGAGTCAAATGGACTTTTTTGACCATCACAATATTGTAACATGGTTCATTATTCTGTTTGTCAGCTTTTTTCTGATCTTGTTTTAAATCAAATGTAAAAACTTGCAGAATTGACACAACTGACACGATTTCCAACAGAAGTCATCTCACGTAAACAGCATGTTGTCAAGAATTGTTTCTAAGATTGTACTTACAAAAAGGTTATTAATATCCATATGTGTATATATCGCATATGTGAGTAATAACCAGAAAAAAACATGTAATAAGCAGTAGTTCTTTTTAAATTGTTACTCATAATTACATCGGCCTGTGTCCAAATGGCCTAGATGCAGCTCTCTGCATAATTTTTCCTATACCTAAGATTTCCAAAATTAAAATGGAGAAATGCTGGCCAGGTTATGTTATGATCAGTAGTTAGTAGAAGGAAATTTAATAAAACACAGAATCTCAGTGTATAAAATTATCATATTTACCCAAAATTTTCCAAAAAGTTTCTTCTATTGCCTACCTAAGCTATAACTAATTATGGATTATAAAACTGAGAATCAGTTGGAAAGCCAGTATTTTTGATAAGGGACTTCAGAAGAGAAACTCCAAGCCTCATCCTTCTCTCCATACAGGAGAAAACAATAGCTAAGTTGTGAAATATGGAAGTAAACTGTTCCCCACAAATTGCAGTGCACAAAAGCTGTAGCTGGAAATTCTGGGTAGACATTTTTGAGTCTGGAGACTCAAAAACCTGCAACTTATAATGTAGCAATTTCTACCTTCATTGTTTATCATGCAATTTCTTGGACGTCAGCAGGTTAAAGTAAAAAACTTGTACAACAGTTTAATGTTTTGGTTTGGTTTTTTTTTTTTTTTCTGTTTGCCAGTAATCCCTTCTAGATTCCTGACTAATATGAGGAGTAATTAAAGATCCAGCAAGGAAATGAACAACGAGGAAATCTGGTTTAAGACTGAACCAGAACACTGTCCTGCCTAGGCAAAAATATGAGTAATAGAGGTGAGAATCTCAGCTGTCTTGTGTCAGGAGCCTTACAGAAGCTCCTTAAACAAGTCCTGACAGCCGTATTTGTCCTTGTGCTTAGGGTTGAGATACACATAGGTTAACATGAGCTACCACTGTGTCACCCTAGCAATATAACAGTAAAGAGGAACAAGCTGGAAGGCTCTGGGTATGTACTGCTGCTGGATACAGTTCTTAGGTATGTGTAGCTACTGGTGGGCATTAAGAATGAGATGGCATTCCTGTCTGTCAGAACAAGTTGTATAGGTTTCTTTGCTACATTAATATAAGGAGCCATGCTACTGGGGGGAAGGTGAACCTCTCCGCAGATGGGATATGTGCTGCCTGTTGTGGCCGCTCACCAGCAAACTGTCCAAGTGGGGTTCCAGCATCTGAAGGACTGCAAGATTTATTCATTATCTGTATTTCTCTTCCTATATCTATTATGTTATTATTATAATTAAAGCAGTTTTGTTACACCATGTGCTGCTGTGCCTTTCTTACCAAGATTCAGAAAGGACCCTGTATCCCACCCCTACTCCCCAGTGCAGAACATGAGTGTCCTGTGTTCATCTAGGGTAGGGTTAATTTTCACAAGAAAGCTGAGAGGGGACACAGCCAAGACAGGTGACCAGAACTGGCCAAGGGATATTCAATACCATGTTGACATCATGCTCAGTGTATAACTAGAGGAGCTGGTCGGGAGGTGAGGGGATGATCACAGTTCAGAGTGGGGCTGAGCCTGTGGTATCAGGTAGTGAACAATTGCATTGTGTATCAGTCACTTTATATATTAATTTTATTAGTAATTTTGTTATTGTTTTTTCATTCACTTCTTCGATTGTTCTATTAAACTGACCTTAGCTCAATCCACAAGGTTTTACTTTTTTATTTCTTCGGATCTCTTCCCCATCCCACTGGGGGGAGGAGTGAGTGAGCAGCTGCATGGTACCTTGTTGCCGTCTGGGCCTAAACCATGACAATAAGCCTATATGAGATCTAGATAAGACTTCTTGCATGTCTGCATACCATGGTCTCTAGCCCCAAAATCTGCTGTTGATGCCAGAACATTGATTTCTGAGGGCAGGATTGTCCTGGTTTTGGTCAGTTGGGCTGAGAGGGAGCACAGCTGGAGGGCTGGGTCCGGATCGATCATTGGAGTATTCCATATCATGTGACGTCATGCTCAGTGTATAGGTGGACATGGGCTCTCTCACACACCGTTTCGGTTTCCAGGTTGCTGTGGCGGGAATTTCTGGTGCGGTCGGATCGCTGCTGCAGGGGGGCGAGCTGCATACCTTTCACCACACTCGGTAAGCCACTGCTGCATTTTTACCTGTTTTGGATTTACTATTGTTACTGTTAGTTTTTGTTACTATTACTACATTTTTTTTATTGAACCTATGAATTTCTTCTTTTGTCCCTCCCCTATTTCACTGGGGAGAGGGGTGGGGGGTAAGTAAACAACTGGCCGCGTGACGACTGGCTACTGGCTGAGTTCAAACCACAACAAGGATTTTTTCCCAAAACTTTTTAAATCTTCTATGAGTTTGAAAAAGGAGTTTAATCCCATCAAAGGTCAGGTGCCTTGTATTCTGATGTGTTTATTAATTTTTAGTGTTATAGAAGTTGAAGATAATAAACTTTTCATATGTAATGATTTAATGCTTATAAAAGCTATTCCCAAACATTTTTAACAGGAATTACATGTCCTACTAAACATACAGTAGGAATGTACAGAGCAATGTACAGTAGAAATGACATATAGAGGACAACTGTTCTTACAAAGCAAGGAAAATTCAAAAGGTTCCCAGCTATTATTTTTTAATATCAAAATAATTTAACAATAAGCTTTCTGTGACCTAGGTAGATTTCAGGATAATGTAGTGCATATTTTTTGTCAGTCACTCAATAAAAACTCCTAATTTATTTATGATTTCATCGTTCCTGAGAAATACACACATTTCAAATACACACCGATATAACCTTCATACTTCACCATATTTTCTTATATTTATTTTGACAACCCTCCAGATATCACATACAGAAACAATTCTTACTGCTAAATCATATAATTACTTTACTACAGCTCTTCCTTCACAAAGTAAACCACTTACTGAAATTATGCATGTGCCTAAATATTTACTGTGTGGAAATGTCATTGTTATCCTCCATGATACAGATGTATAATTATTGTCAAAAATAATAATAGCCAACTGTTCCCTGAAGACCTAAAGAGTAGACATAAAAAGGGAGAGTGAATTGAGTTTACATGGCAAGGTTTTGGTAGTGGGGGGCTACAGGAGTGCCTTCTGTGAAAAGATACCAGAAGCTTCCCCCACATACAACAGAGCCAATGCCAGCTGCCTCCAAGGCAGACCCACTGCTGGCCAAGGTCGAGCACATCAGCGATGGTGGTAGCACCTCTGCGATAACATATTTAAGAAGGGGAAAAAACTGCTCTGCAGAGAGAGGAGTGAGAATATGTGAGAGAAACAACAGCGCACTGGAGGAGTCTGTTCCTGAAAGACTGCATCCTGGGGAAGGGACCCGTGGTGTTCATGACAAACTGCAGCTCGTGGGAAAGACCCACATTGGAGAAGTTTGTGGAGGACTGTCTCCTGTGGGAGGGACCTCACATTGAAGCAGGGGAAGAGCATGAGGAGGAAGGAATGTGTTGTAAACTGTTCATAAACAAGAAACTGTTTGTAAAGAGGATGTCTCAAACAACTCAAGTGGGATGCCTGGTGGGGGAAAAGTGAAGCAAGCTCTGCAGAGGTGGGGCCGTGGGCCGTTTCTCTCCCCCTCCCTCCTGTTGTTGCCCAGAGACAGAACTTGACTAACTGCACAGGTACAAGCCAGAGAAAATGAGAACCTTCTGGAACGGCCTACTGCACGTGCGTAAGAAAGATTATATAAAGGCAACACTCCACATGTGTCTTTGTCAACACACCACCTACAGACCAAGCTGGCTACTCTGTGACTACGCAGGATCCAAGGGTGGTGATTCCCCTTTTCCTATCCCCTCATCCTCTCTTTTCCCTTTCCTCTTTCTGCTCTCTCTCTCTCTTACATATATTCATGTGTATAAGTTTTGTAGGAGCTGAATTGTGACTGGTTGATCATTGACAGGTTATTAGGAAAATAGTCTCATCGCCAAAGTGTCTTTATTTGTTCTCAGGACAGTTATCAGTTGATTGTTGCCAAATCATCTCCATTCATTCACTAAAGTGGTCAGTTAATAAAGTCACCAGCACAATTGTTCCTCTGAGTCATTGTGGTGACTTGGCCCACCCTAAGGCTCTGCCGAGCAGAGACCGGCTCTTCCGCTGACATGCAACCTCTTGGGGAATTCAAAAGATTCACCCCCCTCGTAACCCACCGCAGACAAGACAGAATGGCAGAGACAACACATAATAAACTGACTGAAACCCTCATTCCCCATCCCCCTGTGCTGCTCAGGGGGCAGGAGGTAGAGAAATTGGGGAGTGAAGTTGAGCCTAGAAAGAATGGAGGGGTGGGGGGAAGGTGTTTTAAGATTGTTATTATTTCTCATTATCCTACTCTAACTTTTGATTGGCAACAAATTAAATTAATTTCCCTGAGTGGAGTCTCATTTGTCCATAATGGTAATTAGTGAGTATCTCCCTGTCCTTATCTCAGCCCATGAGCTTTTCATTATATTTTCCCTCTCCTGTTCAGTTGAGGAAGGGTAGTGATAGAGCGGCTTGGTGGGCACCTGGCATCCAGCCATGGTCAACCCACCATAAAGAACCCTTAAACTAGTTCAACCAATCTTCCGTATTCCACAGGCAACAATATTGTAGAAGGCATATGATGCAGACTACAGCAGTAATTTGTGCTGGCTATCAGCTTTATAGTTAACTTCTTGTTTCTTACACTACGCTATGAGGAATCTTACACATGTTACACTGCTCTTATTTCACTTAACATATGTTTCCTTTATTTTTTTTTTCCTTTTTTTCTTTGGTTAAAATCTACAGACCTTTTCAAAGCCACCCGTGCCCCAGGCACAAGTAGATACTAGTCCTCAACACTGCCTGGCCTGGCGAGGAAGTTTTCTCCTTTGTATCAGGGAGTCCATGTGTCACTGTCTCTATTAAACAAAATTTCCATCTCAGGTGTCATGGAGAAAGCAGGCTGGGACTCTGACTTCAATTTCCTTCAATGTGTTAGATGGCATAGCATAACTGAGATAAGGAATAACTTGGAGTATCTGGGGTCATTGATACATGACTATATCAAACCTCTGGTTATTGTAGACTGATCACCCTCATTAACCAGTAATTCTGTATATCTTTTGAGCTGTTGCATTAAATCGTACAGTAGTAACTCTGTCATTACCTCACTGTTTATCTGAAGAAACACATTTTTCACCCCACCACAAGCATATCAGATAAAAAATCCAAAATCTAGAAATTACAGATGCATTAGATAGTAAAAGTTTTATTTATTCGCCAACAGTTTACTGTGAAGAAAACAGCGTATTATGCCAAGACTGGTATGGTAAACTAAAAAGGAAACTCTTTCCAAACGATCTCTATTTTTACACTCTTGCTCTTTTATCTTCCTCTTATCTTTATTTATTTGAAAAATTTAGTTTTCCTTTCCTGTGTTCAAACAAAACTTAACATTACACATTCAAAATTCTTTCAGGATATTTTATGGTGCTCTCTGGAAAAAAGTATTGTGACCACATCTGCCTCACAACTCTGACCAACACAAGATTTCCTCATAACAAACAACAAATAAAACCTAAAATCTCTGTGCAGATAATGTGAAAAAAGACAAACATGGAATATAATTTTCATTAACTTCAGTGAAAAATTAAAGACTCTCTACTAGTAAGAATCACAGTATGCTCAACAGAAGTGAAGAAAATTTACAAATATAAGGCAGACTAATTAAGGTGTGTGGGAATATCAACAGTACTTTTAAAAATTTTGTAGCCTGACATTCCAACCATGGCAGCTACAATTTTTCATAATTTAAATAGTTTATTGATCAAAGGGGTGATAAATACAGCTAAAAGGAACTGTGCAAATGTATATACAATAATATGTTTGTATATAAAAATAACGTTTGCATTAGTGAAGAGCAGAAAAACAAAGCTACAAATTATTTTGTGTGTGTCTGTGATTTAAAAATTAACAGAAGACAAACTTATTTTCTTTGCCCCAAAAAAGAAACTGGACACATTAATAGTATCTTTCCCCATTGAACAGCAAACATTTCACATTTCACATAGTTTTTTGCTACATTTGGTACAGCAATCTCTATCAAGGGGTAAATTGACTTTCCTTTTACAGATCGTTAGCAGCTGCAATCCAATCAATAGAGTTTGCATGAATAGGTTCAAGATTGTCTCTAAGTTCAGACATGAGTTCATTCAGCATTAAGGCACACTAAATAAAAAGAAATATTTCCTTGAACTGTTATGCACAACTTTTCACTTGTAACTATAATAAATAATTTTCTGTATTATTTTTGCATAATTTAAACCTTTCATTTGCAAAGAATTTGTGTTTTCAAATACATAAAATATATATGTCAAACAAATATGACAGTGAACAGATTTTCATGCAATTAAACAGGAATCTAATCCACATTATCCCTGTATCCACATTCTGGTAAGGATCATCCTAAATATTTGGCTGACTTTGAACAAGTACAAGCCTGACTTCTGAATTAACAAGCCAGGAGACAGAGAATGGTACACTTTTTTGCTCTTTAAGGTAAAATAGTTTATTCTAAAATGACGTTGGTAAGCCCTTTGGAATGATATAATGCACTACTTAATGTGGATTTAGGCACGAATGGATGTGAATTTCTTAACATGTACCCTCTGCTAGAATTCAGACTCTAATATAGTTACATTTGTCTTGTATATAACAACCTTGTTTGTGCTTTCCAAAAAACTCCCACTGAATTATCCATACAAAAATGAGACCACTAGAGCTGCATTTTGCATCTGATAACAAGTTCTTGAATGGCAGTTCTGTCAGCATATAACCACTAAAACACAGTTAACTGTCTCTTAACACAGGGAAAGGAAAGGACACCTGCCTCATAAATTTGCTGTCCCTTTCTAAGTATTTACATTTCTAGAAATGTAAACACAAAAGAGAAGCTCAAACTCCAAGTGGCTGACCTTAACAGAAGCTGAGAGACAGGAATGGCTTGGTTCACTTTCACCTCCACAAATCATAGAAATATTGAAGATGGAGGGAAGTCATCTGGTCCAACCAAAGCAGATCATATTGCTGAGGTCCTTATCAAATTAAGATTTGAATGTTACCAAGAATGGTACATCCACTACCTCTCTGTTAGACCACCTCCATGGTACACAGTGTTTCCTAATATCTAACTGGAACTTGTTGTAACATGTAGTCACTGTTGTTTCCCCTTCTACTATGCACACTCAGTAATACTGTCTGTCTTAGTGACTTTTCAGTTGTATCAGCTTTCACAAGCAAAGTCTCCCAGGCCTCTGTATTTAGTGAAAAAGTTCACAAAAGACAATCAACAGCAGTGGATGATGATCACCTCAAGGATTACCTGAGACAACTCATCTCACCCTTGTCCATGGGACCTGACAGTCTGCACCCAAGCACGCTGGGAAAACTGTCTAATGTCCCTGTGAGGACATTTCTGAAAAGTTGTGGAGACTGGGGAAGGACCCTAACAACTTTACAAAAGCAAATGTTGCACCCATCATCATAAAAGACCGAAAGGTCAACCTACGGAACTACAGGTTAAGCAGTCTCACCATGTTCCCTGGGTAAATCATTGACTGTGATCTCTTAGAATGCATTTCTGGGCACAAGAAAAAGATGATTGAAAACAGCATGGATTTACTAAAAGTGAATCATGCCTGACGAACCTGACTGCCTTCTGTGATGAAAAGACTGGATCTGTGGAGAGGGGAAAAAGAGTGGGTGACCTTGATGTCAGTTTGTGTGGCAGTTCGCATAGGCAGGGTGAGCGGACAGGGCATAGTCCCTCTCCTGGCTCTAGAGTTTATCTGAGCTAGTTGTCATCTCATCGTCCTCCACGAGTAGACTGAACTATGGTCTCCACTCGGGTCAAAACCACCACCAGAAAGACCGTGGCGACCCACACAGATCTGCCACACAAACACGCAGCGGTCAGGGTCCCAGGCTGCAGGGAGTGCCTGAGCCTGTCAATCCTGCCAGAGGGCAGCAGTGACAACACCTGTGTGCGCTGTGATCAGCTGGATGACCTGTTCAGCTTGGTGGTGGAACTCAAATAAGAGGTTGAAAGATTAAAAAGTATTAGGGAGTGCAAAAGGAAAATTGGTTGCTGGAGTAGCACCTTAGCACCCCTGAAGCAAAAGGAGCAAATGGAGGCTCCAAAAGAGGCAGGCGATCCCTCACCCTCTTGCTACCAGGCAGAGGGAGGGGACCTAAGAGATGGGGGAGGCTGGAAACAGGCCCCTGCTCTGGGAGGCAGGAAAATCCCCTCCCAACCTCCCTCACCCTCCATGGTGTCCCTTCACAATCAACACGGGGCCCTGGAACTTGTGAATGAAGCAGAGAAGGATGAGCAGAATGAGTCAAACAAGGAGGAAGATGAAAGTCCACCAAGGCCAGGTCACCCTAGACCAAATATTAAAAGTAATTTTAAAAAGAACCCCAGAAGGGTCATTGTGGTGGATGACTCCATTCTGAGGGGTGTCAAAGGCCCAGTATGCAGACTGGACCCTCTTCATAGGGAAGTCTGCTGCCTCCCTGGGGCCCGCGTCAAGGACCTAATGGCAAAACTCCCCACTCTAGTGAGACTTAAGGACTACTACCCTCTCTTGTTTTTTCAGGTAAGTAGTGATGATATTACCAGGAGAAGTCCAAAATCAGTGAAGAGAGATTTCTGGGCCTTGGGGAAACTGATTAAGGGGTCAGGGGCACAAATCGTGTTCTCCATCCCTTCAGTTGCAGAGATGGATGAGGAAGATTACAGGAGAACTCAACAGATGAACTTGTGGCTCCAAGACTGGTGTTACCAGCAGGTCTTTGGATTTTTCAATCACAGGTTAGTATACAGGACGCCAGACCTTTTCGCACCAGATGGGATGCACCTGTCTCAGAGGGGGAAAAGGATCTTGGGGCAGGAGTTAGCTGGGCTCATTGAGAGAGCTTTAAACCAGATTTGAAGGGGGAAGGGGACAAAACTGGGACTTCCAGACATAAACCCCAGGGAATATTACCAGAGTTTGTGGGCTGTTGTACACTGATGACCCTCACCCTTCTATCCCAGTGGAGGCAAGGGATGGAGACATGCAGCACAACAAAGATGCAAGGGATATTGATGGATCAGTAACCGTGGTAACACCTGTGAAAGGTCAGGCTGGACTTAGGACCTCTAAATGCAAAAAGGTGCTGGGGATATCAGCCCATCTGAAGTACAGGTATACCAGTGCACACAGCATGGGTAACAAACAGGAGGAGCTTGAAGCCATGATGCAACAGGAAAATTATGATGTAGTGACTATCACAGAAACATGGTGGGATGTCTCCAATGACTGGAGTGCACCAATTGATGGCTACAAGCTCTTATGAGGGATAGACAAGGAAGGAGAGGTGGTGGAGTGGCGCTGTATGTTAGGGACTGTTATGATTGCCTTAAGCACAAGTATAGTGAAGACAGGGTGGAGTGTCTTTGTGTTAGAATCAGGGGGAAGGCCAGTAGGGCAGATGTTGTAGTAGGAGTCTACTATAGGCCACTCAACCAGAACAGAGAGGTGGATAAAATATTTTACAGGCACTTAGGAGAAATCTCACAATCGTTGCCCTTGTTCTTGTGGGAGACTTCAACTTCCCAGACATCTGCTGGAAATACAACACAGCACAGCCGGACCAGTCCCGGAGATTTCTGGAATGTGTGGCAGGTAACTTCCTGACACAGCTGGTGAGTGAACCGACCAGAGAAGGTGCCCTGCTGGACCTCCTCTTTGTGAACAGAGGACTGGCGGATGATGTGGTGGTTTGAGACCTAGTTGGGCACAGTGATCCTGAAATAATAGAGTTTTCTATTCGTAGAGAGGCCAGGAGAGGCAGCAGCAGAACTGCCATCCTGGACTTCCAAAGGGCTGACTTTGTCTTATTTAGGTACCTGCCTGACAGAATCCCTTGGGAGACGATCCTGAAGGGTATAGGGACCAGGAAGGCTGGACACTTTTTAAGAAGGAAGTCTTAATGGCTCAGGAGCAGGCTGTCCCCAGGTGCTGTAAGAGAAGCCAGCAGCAGAGAAGACCACCCTGGCTAAACAGGGAGCTTTGGCTGCAACTCAGGGAGAAAAGGAGAGTTTACGGACTTTGAAAGAAGGGGCTAGCCACTCACAATGATTACAAAGATGCTGTGAGGCTATGCAGGGTGTAAATTAGGAGGTCTAAAGCCCAGCTAGAAATTACTCTGGCTTCAGCAATCAAGGATAACAAGAAATGTTTCTCTAAATATGTCAACAGCAAAAGAAAGACCAGGGAGAGCCTCCATCCCCTGCTAGATGCAGGAAGAAACATGGTAACAAGTGATGAGAAAAAGGCTGAGGTGCTTAATGCCTTCTTTGCCTCAGTCTTTAATGTCAAGACCCGTTGTATTGAGCAAATCCAGCCTCCTCAGCCAGAAGACAGAGACTGGGAGAACAACGCCCCTGCATTCCAGGAGGAGATAGTCAGTGACCTACTGCATCACACAGACATACACAAGTCTATGGGACCAGATGGGATACACCCAGGGTGCTGAAGGAGGTGGCTGGGGTGCTCGCCAAGACGCTTTCCATCATTTACCAGCAGTCCTGGCTGACCGGGGAGGTCCCGACAGGTTGGAAATTGGCCAATGTGACCCCCATATATAAGAAGGGTCAGAAGGATGATCTGGGAAATTACAGGCCTGTCAGCTTGACTTTGGTGCCCGGGAAGGTGATGGAGCAGCTCATCTTGAGTACCATTATACAACAGGTGCAGGACAAACAGATGATCAGGCCCAGTCAGCATGGGTTTATGAAAGGCAGGTCCTGCTTTACAAACCTGATCTCCTTCTACAACAGGGCGACCTGCTTATTGGATGAGGGAAAGGCTGTGGATATTGTCTACCTTGACTTCAGTAAGGCCTTTGACACCGTTTCCCACAGCATTCTCCTGGCAAAATTGGCTGCTCGTGGCTTGGATGGGCACAAGCTTTGCTGGGTAAAAATCTGTCTGGGTGGCCGGGCCCAAAGAGTTGTGGTGAATGGAGTTAAATCCAGTTGGCAGCCGGTCACGAGTGGTGTCCCCCAGGGCTCGGTTTTGGGGCCACTCCTGTTTAACATCTTTCTTGATGATCTAGACGAGGGGATCGAGTGCACCCTCAGTAAGCTTGCAGATGACACCAAGCTGGGTGGGAGTGTTGATCTGCTCGAGGGTAGGGAGGCTCTGCAGAGAGATCTGGACAGGCTGGAGCGATGGACTAAGGCCAAGTGTAGGAGTTTCAATAAGGCCAAATGCCGGGTGCTGCACGTTGGCCACAACAACCCCCAGCAGCGCTACAGGCTTGGAGAGGAGTGGCTGGAGACCTGCCAGTCAGAGAGGGACCTGGGGGTGTTAGTTGATAGCCAGCTGAACAAGAGCCAGCAGTGTGCCCAGGTGGCCAAGAAGGCCAATGGTATCCTGGCTTGTATCAGCAATAGCGTGTCCAGGAGGGACAGGAAGGGATCTTACCCGTGTACTGGGCACTGGTGAGGCCACACCTCAATTACCGTGTTCAGTTTTGGGCACCTCACTACAAAAATGAGATTGAATTACTCAAGCGTGTCCAGAGAAGGGCAACGAAGCTGATGAAGGGGCTGGAGCAGAGGTCTTATGAGGAGCGGTTGTGAGAGACTGAAATGTCATATGACTGTCTCAAAGCTTGCTTATGTCTGTGCAAACCTCCAAGAGAAGCTGCTGCGGCCTGTGAATTGGTCTGGGGGATGTCGCCCAGAGAAGCGGGAGTGTATTGAAGGATGCACCCCCCCACTTCTTTGCGGTTGCATTGTCCAGACCCTTTAGACAAGCCTCAAAGGGGCAGACTTGTACTGAGTTGGCCCCATCCTGTAGCCATTTTTGGCTCTATTGTGTAGGCCAGACACCATGCATGCATTGCTAATGAACTGACAAGAGGCAAACCTTCCTGCCCTGAAGCCAGATGCAACAAAACCTGTGGGACCAGAGAAAAAAAAACTAAAGGTGGGAAGATATGCTAATCAGCAGATAGGATGAGCTTAAAAAGGCAGCAGGAAATTTTGCTCAGTGTGCATCCACCACCGAAGAACTGAAGACTGAGGACCAACGAGACGCTGCTGGATCTGTGGTGGTGACTGTTCTTGCAGCCCTATCCCACATACTTGCTTTATTTCTGTCTTTTCCTTCCATTCTGTCCTATCGCTACCCCTCTTCACCTTTTTAATAATAAAAACCTGTTTTGGGTATATGGCATTTGACCTCGTTTTTGTCTTAATCTTGCTCTTGGGATCATAGAGAAACCTCTCCTGACATTGGATCTGGACAAGCGGCTGAGGGAACTGGGGTTGTTTAGTCTGGAGAAGAGGAGGCTGAGGGGAGACCTCATCGCCCTCTACAACTACCTGAAAGGAGGTTGCAGAGAGCTGGGGATGCCTCTTTAATCAAGTAACAAGTGATAGGACAAGACAGAATGGCCTCAAGTTGCGCCAAGGAAGGTTTAGACTGGATATTTCTTTACAGAACAGCTTGTTAGGCGTTGGAATGGGCTGCCCAGGGCAGTGGTGGAGTCCCCATCCCTGGAGGTGTTTAAGAGTCAGGTTGACATAGCACTGAAGGAAATGATGTATTTGAGAACAGTCAGTGTTAGATTGGACGAGATGATCTTCAAGGTCTTTTCCAACCTAGATGATTCTGTGATTCTGTGACTTTGGCAAGTCTTTTGTAACTTCCTCCTGCATTATTCTTGTATCCGAGATAGGACATCATAGTCTGGATGGATTGACAAGTACCTGGGCTCAGATGGTAGTAATGTTTTAACAACTTGCATTCCATACTTGGAGGACAGTAACAAATAGTGTCTGGGTATATCCTGGGACATATTCTATTTTCTATTTCCATCAATGAAAAGATCCCTCTATCATAACGTTTGCAGGTGACACTAAACTGGGGAAGTGTGTGTTGAAGTTTGTCCATCTGCCATTCAGAAAGGCCTAGACTTTCTGGAAGAATGGGCCAGCAGGAACGTTCTGAAATTCAGCAAGGACAAATGTGAAGTCCTGCATCTGGGAAGGAATTAGCCATTGCAAAGATATAGGCTGGGACTGACTAGCTAGGGAGCGGCTGTGCAATAAGGACCTGGGGGCCCTGGTAGACAGCAAGGTGGATACGAATCAACAGAAAGACAAGTTTTATGTGACATCAACATAAACAGAGCCAGCAGATTGAAAGAACAGATTATCAGCTCACACTTAATACATCTGGAATGCTTTACCCAGCCCCAATATAAAAAAGATCTCAACAAACTGGAATGAGATCAGTGGTGGGTCACTGAGATGGTTGGTGTTTGGAGCACTTGTCCTGTGAGAATGAAGGAATAGGGCTTGGTGAATCTGGAAAAGAGATGGCTTTGGGAATACCTAACAGCAGCCCCCTAGTACTTAGGTGGGGGCTACTAAGAAGCGGGATCGAGGCTCTTCACAGGAGTGCATGAAGGGAGGGAAAGAGACAGGGGGAGTAAGCTAAAAAAAGACAAGTTCAGAATGGATATAAGCAAAAACTTTCTCACTGTGAGGACAGTCAAGGAGTAGAGCAAGTTGCACGGGGAGGTTCTGTAGTCTCTATTCCTTTCAGGTTCTGTTCCTGACTGGATTAGACTCTGAGTAAGCTGCTCTAACCTTATCACTGACCCTGCTTGATTAGTAAGTGTTCAGCCTATTGTGTTGGGTGTTTCTCTCTCAGCTGCATTTTACTTTGCTGAACTTTATGAGGTTCCTGATAGGCCATTTCTCTGTTCTGTCAAGGACTATCTGAATAGCAGTTCTTCCTTCTAGTGCATCAGTTGCTCTCCCCATTTTGATACCATCCACAAATCCCCTAAGGGAATTTTCCTTCATATTATCCAGATGAAAACTTTAAAAATTATCATTCCCAGTGGACTTTGTACTTTGATTACCACACTTTGAGCCAAATAAACAATTCTCTTACATTAAAGCCCACCTGTCCAAACCATACCTCACCAGTTTAGCTATAAAAATACCATGGAAGACAGTGTCAAAAGCCTCGTTAAAATCAAGGCAAACAATATCACTGGTCTCACCTCATCCATCCAGCAAATAATTTCACCACAGAAAGAGATACGCAGTAGTGAGGCACAATTTTATACTTGGTAAATCTATTCTGCTAACCACCTTTATGTTCTTTATGTACTTGAAAATTATTTTTAAGATTTTTTTTCTCCAAAACCTTCCTAGAAGCTGGGGTTATGGGAATCAGCATGTTACTCTCCAAGCTATTTTTCCTTCCTTGAAAATGGATGCTATTTTTGAGTTTCAGGTTACTAGAACTCTCCCCTGATCACCATGATCACCATGTAAAAATGGTGATAGAGGCTGACCTCAAAATTATATTATATTGACCAGCTCCCTCAGCATCTTTAGACATTTCTGTGATGGCTTCACTTGTGCTGGCTGCCAGACTCCACCCAGCCACTCCCTCACTGTCCCTTCTCAACAGGACGGAGGGAGAAAATAATACAAAAAAAAAAAAAAAAACCAAACCAAAACAAAAACTTGTGGTAGAGATAAAGACAGGGAGATCAGTTACCAACTACCATCACCACTGCTATCATCATTCTTCTTCAATGTTAACCAGCAGGTCCAGCAGACTGCTTCTCCTAGTTATTGGTCACCTATGTCAAGAAATTCTCTTGACCACAGTCCAAAAATCTCCTGGATTTCTTGTAGCTAGCAGTACCACCCTTTCAACAGAAAGTTCCCCTTGGTAACCAGGGACTGTGATCATGAGATTTCTTCCAGTTGTCTGAAGATGGCTTATTCTACCTTCCTTCCTTGACTACATAACATGAGAAGATGCCTACCATGATGTTATACATCTTGGTCACTCCACTCATCTTCATCCATAAGTTCTCAGCCTGAAAAAAAAAAAAAAAAAAAAAAAAAAAACAACAAAACAGCTGGCAACAAGAGCTTGGTAAGTTGTACCATATACATTTGGGTTTATGATAGTTTCAGAGAGTAGTCTGGAGAAACAGTTTGGCAACTCATTGAAACAGGAATGTGATTAAGTCAAAGGTATGCATGTCAAATTTTGATCCAAAGATCCCTGGTACCACTGGAGTTAGAGAGGTGATATACTGTGAGACTCATATATGATCAGCAGTTGTTAGAACCTGTAGCTGAAAAGAAGTGAAAGGAACTCTAATAGTAGTAATGGGTTCCTCAGTTTGGAAAGAGTCTCAGCTAAACACAGTATCTACAATTTAATTGAAATATTTTGTTCTTAGTTCTGTCATATCTAAAATGAACACAGCAGAAATAATGTTTTTAAAGATATGTATTATGTTTTAGTAGTAAAAACAGTCATTTTGTTCAGTGGTTTAAAAGAGAAAAACTGAAAAGAAATAACTTTGATTAAGCAGAAATGGTAATTAATAGTAGATGACATTAGGCATAATTTTGACCATTTTTAGCAATTCATTTTTTTTACAAGTCTGTAAATCAAAATCTTTCACTCAGAATTCATAGGAGATTGAACAAATGACAAAATCATCCTTACAGAAATTTTTTTAAAATATTTTTATATTGTAATTTAGAACTGATTTAAAAGATAACTGTTTTTCTCTGAAATTTTACATTAAACAGGCCTTTAGAGAAATTATGATAGCATCAAAGAATGTATAAAAATTTCTTATTAGTGTAGTTTTGCAACTCTGCCACAGTAGATTTTTATAAGCAAAATTTATTTGTGGTTACAGAAAGGAACCTGATTTTTGAGACCTAACTTGAGGGAAAAAGCAATATTCAATATCTTCTGGACCTTTTAAATGTTCTGATAGAGGCAGAATGATTAAGCATAAGTGATGTACAGCTGGGAAATAGTAGAACTCAATGTAGCATAAGTAGCTATCCTGGGAGAAAAAGCACAGAGGAACAATGGAATAAATTGCAGTTGATGGTAAAATTGGCTGAATTTTTTCACATTTTCACTTAGCTAAAAACTTGTTCTGCTTTCACTAGTACCTTCTGGGGAGAAAATATATTTTAAAGTGCTTTTTATGTATGGCAGGTATTTTTGGAAAAAAAAGTCTTTTCAACCTGTTTGGTTCCCATGTGGAAATAACCAGGATAAATTTACAGCAGTGGTCTGACCTGGCCATAAATCTGCTGTATGTTATCCTGGACATTATCATGATGTCTCCTCACCTCAACATCGGTTTTTTGCTCAGAAAGTCATGACAGTTCTATGCTACTACAGACTACTCATATCACCCACTTATGCCAGTCTATCAGTCAACACACAGTTTTCTGCTTTTCTCTTGAAAAAAAAAAAAAAAAAAAAAAAGGGAAAAAGAATGACGAACACATCTAATACTACATAAGTTTTCCTTTGTGGGATGGGAAGCCCTGAAACTTTGTTACATCTTTAGAGCTCTGCTTGATTTTTAGGATATTCTCGAAATGCAGAAATGTATGCATGAGGTACTTAAAACACTGCTGTTTTATTGCACATTTTGAAAAGATGCGTTATTAGTCCTGTAGCCCCTGAAGTACAGTATAAAACCCATCTACTATAAAATCCATAGAAATGAAATACTTTAACTTGGTTAATGAGAACATGCTAATAGTGGGAGCAAACCACAAAAAGAAGGCAGTTTAATATTGTGCCTGTAATAATTTGATTGTGTAGGCCCTGTTTTATAGCCAAGATAACTTACATGTTTCAAGACACTATAATTATTATGAGACCTTTCTGCAATTAATGTCTTTTCTGAAAGTCAGTTCAAGGAGGCTTCACTCATTAAAACAGTCTCAAGCAGCTTCAGGCTTCTCTTTCACCCCCACTTGCTGTTTGTGGAAGAAAAGCATGTTACATAGTCTAGTAATAACCATAATCTCCTGAGAGATGCAAATTGGCAAGATACACCAAGGACTTGTATAAGTTCACAAAGTTCTATGAAGCTTCTTCTGAGGTGTTATTAGATTGTAAATGTTCAATGACCTATCACTTTCAAGATCCATGCCCTATGCCTAACTATTACTTCAAAATAACTGTTTTATAACAGAATGTTATTGATTTAAAGAAAAAGTAAAATTAACCCAAATGTGTGTCCAAGAGCAAACATGTTTGATAAGTTTTAGATCAAAATATCCTACTGAGCTAATTTCAATACTACTTTACAGCTGGAGCCTGGAAAAATTATGTTAAATAATGCTATTTTTGTTTAGTTTCATTTATTGTAGTCATATGATTTTACGAATCAATTACCTTTCTCTTTGTATTGATTTATTTATTTAAATTATTTTTCCATCATTTAAAGGAGAAAACATAGTATTAGTAATACCTAAAATTAATTTTTTCTTTCCTGGTCAATTTTTAAATTAAGTTTCACATTTTTATACAGAGAATTTATTGCAATTTTTCATAGGAATGATATCTTAGAAAAATGTCAGTATTGTTGTTGCTTAAAAATCTTTGTTTCTTAAAAACCTTAACAACAAAAGCAAATTGAAAAATTTATTTAAGGGTATTTTAGTTCAGATTACAGTATTGTCTTTTGTTGCACTCATTTAATAATCTTCACATAGAATTTTCTTTTTAAATATTGTTGACTGACTAGGCTCTTATGAACTGTGGACACAAATCCCTAGGGATTTTCATTTCCTTCATTGCTCATCAATTTCAATTTAATCAGCTCTGAACATGAGGTTTCTAAATTACAGTTTCCAAGAGACAAGGTACTAAATAGGAAAATTGTAGCCAAATGCTTAAAAAAAAATCACAAACTGTCTCCCCCTAATATCATTTTGGATCATTTAGACAAATTGAAATTTCAGTTTCTGTAATGCCAAAAAGATCAAACATGTTAAAATCAATATTTTCTGTTTCTTACAGTTTTCAAAAGCTCAAATTTTTTTGTCTCAGTTCAGTTTAAAAGAAATGAAGAAATATATAGGGACTAGACTACAGACTCCTAGAAACACCCCTTCAGAAAACTTTCTTAAAGCCATATTTTTTCTTTGAAAATCAGTACTATAATTATGATTATATATTTATTTACAAACATCCTAATCAGTTTCTTTCTCCTCTGGTTCCCTTTTTCTCATGAAACATTTGGGAACTATTAAGCAAGCTGGAGCATTACATTCTTCATTCCAAATGAAACCCTTTAAAAAGATCCCTACTTTTTGCTGCCTTTCAGCAATCTTCTTGAGTTGGAATATTCCCTCTTCCTAAAGAAGCTGTTGATACAAGATCTCTATTACTGCAAAATTCATTTTATAGCATAAAGTAGGGTGAAATTTTAAATTTTCTTCCCATAAAATAATTCTTATATTTTGGAAAGAATTAAAAATATATTTAAAACAAATCAATCCATCAGATAGATAGACAGACAGACAAGATACATAAAGGAATTACTCTTTCTATCTATTTTTCAACCATTTTTAAAGTTAGCTGTCCTTCAAAGCTGTCTGCTTTATTTGGCTTACACCATCAAAGAAATCTGTGTAACAGTTTGTGAAGGGGTTACAGGAGAATGAAAACAGCTGTAGGCAGTTCTCCAAGTACAGGAGGAGACAACCACAGGGGAGAGAAGTCAAGGGAGCTGAAGGATCATGGGTCTGAAAGAAAAATTGGGAATGAATCAACACATCCTTTTACATTTAGAATTTTGTAGGAGTCTGGGCCGTGCTGGGAGAAAGTTAGTGCAGACAGAAGAATGCAAGGATGAAGACAAGGCCAGCAAAATAAGGCTGGCAAAAACACACAAGACAGCAGATAAGTGAGAAACACCTGTGGTCAGCAAAAGCACACAAGTCTGAGCAAAACTGGTATGAGATAAGGGAGTTTTGGCAAGTTTTGGGCTTTACGTGCTAATTGCAATTAACCAATGCAAATGCTTGTAGAGGCGCGTGAACAGCGCGTGTAGATGACCTGTAGCCTATTAGAAGATAGATGAGTGCGTGTACGGAACTTAGTAGAGTATAAATGTAACCAGAAAAGGAATAATAAAAAAAGATGGACGACCTGATCATCACATTGGTGTTGTGTCGTTTCTGTTCCCGCACGGAGAAATAAGGACCCCGGCTAATGGTGACCCCGACAGCATTTCAGGATGAGAAAGTATTGTCAGAAAATTTTAATCAATCATCTCTAAATATAGCTCACCCGTACTTTTGTCCATCCAAAATACTGCACACCAGATTTTTTTATAACTAGATAGTAACAGATATGAACTAATATACATATTTTAGTAATTTGCTTAAGCTATATGATACATCAAATTGGAAAAAATGAACAGTTCAACATTACCAGCAAGCAACTTCATTTAAATGTGCTTATGTAATGCTGAAGTAGTCATGGTGGTCATGGAGAAATGTACCACATTACAGGACACAGGCAGTATTATCTGGGCGATTACATCTCCTTTCTCTGTGCTGATACCTCCATGTCATACATCAAGACACAGCTAAATTCATGTGTTCTGAAACACAAGAGATCACTGAAGTTATAACAAGGATTAATATAGTCCAATTATTTTAAACTCAGGAAATAAATTAACAAAATTAATTTTGCTTTGAAATGTATTACTTTTGGTTTGAAATTTTGCTGTATTATTTAATGACCAAGCATAGTATAGCTCTCTGACTTTATATTCCTTCCACTGCGACATGTATAGATTTAAGTTCCTGAATAAGAAAGATATAAAATACAATTAAAAAGAAATCATGTTTTAGTAATAGCTTTAAAAACTAAGAATTTCGTTAAATTATTGCAATAAAATTGTAATCGAATTAAACCAAAATTTTCTCTCCCAAAATATTTTGAGAATTCAGACATGGATTAGAGTTCTCTTTCATTTTTCAATGATTCATCTGCATTGATTTCAGTGGACCTATTTTTGACATGCATTAGACAAATATAGAAGATAACGTCAATGCTAGAATATTCCTACCTCTGTGCTGCAGTGGCTAAAATAATATTTAAAATGTATTTACTTGGAAAAGTCTAAAAAAATACTATTCCTAGAAAAACAGTGGCTTGAAAGTATCTGCAAAACGAATATGAAGTTCTATTATTACCAGTGCTGAGCATTCCTTTACATGCAAGAAATTAAAATAAACATGCTATTAAATTTGTTTATTTATTTATTTTACTTTCTGATGGACACAGCATAGCCAACACAGATGAGAGATGTGGTGATTTTGTTCCTTTTTTGTGCAGCATCACCAAGATAAGTTTGCTTCCAGACCCAGATCTACCATATGATATGGCTTTCTCTACACAGGGACGTTTGGAAAACTTTCTGAATGACCTTATACAGTGGATTAGTTAAACAGCATTACACACTGGATGTGAGCATTTTACCCGTATTGAAAATGTTTAGTTTACACTGCTTCCTAAGCGAGGCAAATAAGGCTCAGATCATTCCAACACATTTTATCTTCTAACCAAGTCTTTCTAGTCAGCAGAGGCTCTATAGAAATTGTAAGACGCATGAGCACGTCCCACACTTCTAATAAATAAATGCTCTGACCATGACCTGAACTAATGTCAGGAAGAAGCCCAGTTTCATACATACTCTGCTCTGGCCTTCTTTTTCATAGGAAGACAACATGACTGCACTGAGCAAAAGGAAGCTGTCCTCATTTTCAGTCTGAATTTGGACAACAATTTGCTACGTAATTTAGTCATAGCTAGGAAGAAATAAATTTGGATTCAATTAATCTGAAATAGAGATAGAAATTTAAACTCTTACATCTGAGTTAGTCACCCACACATCTCTTTATAGTCAATGGAGATCTAGGTTGCTATAAGAGAATTATTTTTCTCAGAATGCCTGAGAAAGGTCAGATAGCTATGCCATGCATGTACTTGGTTCTCTTTGTTGGGTATAACTGGAGTATGATATGCTTAGTTCTTCAGCATGTCTGACTGATGCATAGGTTAGGGCAGATGGTTCTGTTCATAGGATTATTTAGGTTGGGAAATACACCCATCAATGACAGCTATTTATTGCTTTATAGAGACTTTATAGGGATCATAGGACGGGTAAGCCTGAATGTGAATGTGGTGTTTATGTTCTAGAACAATCACATTAGGTCTTCATCTTAAAATGTATAATTTTTGTTAGTTCTTTTACCCTTGGGATTGTCTCTCTATATGCATAAATGTGAAGAGTTGTATATCAATATTTCATTTAATAAAAAAAAAAATCCTCAGAACTTTCTCAGAATATATTCACCATTGCTCCAACAGAGCATTTTCTTTAGTTATTTTCTCTGTAACCTCTTCTCTCCAGCCCATCAGCCATCTCAAGGGTGTAACTGCCTTACAAGGACAGCTGTGATATGATGCAGCTGCACAGCTCTGGTTTGGACTACTGAGAAAAACTGCCAGTAAATTGGTGAAAAGCATTAGGAAGGTAAAAATTGCAGACAGAAGTGAGGTTCCTAGTGCATCAATGATTCAAGAGAGGGATTGCCAACATGGAAAGATATAAAATCCTAAAGGAAAACAAGCTACTCAGCATGAACAGTAATTATAGGATCTTATAGTCAAGCCATCAGTGTTACCGCTGATGATAGAGCTGGTGGGACGGTTCAAATCAGCAGCACCCAGGACCCATGCAGTCTCTGCCCCTCCTGACTGATACTTTCCTGGACAGCAGAGGCTGTTCAGGTGCATTAGAAGCAGTGCTGACCACACTAATGCTTAGCTTAATATCTTATTAAATCCCAGCTATATTTTTTGTGTACTAACTAATAAATAATCACTTAGTACTTTTAAATTATATACATCCTACTTGTAGAGTATCTTTGCAATCAGCTAAAGATGTGCTAACAAACTGCCCCGTAACATGAGCCATAACATCTCTGTAAAGGCAATGTTATCTTCTAGATGTAATAGCTGAACTTAGTTGTATCATGTAAATAGCAGGCCCTTTGAGACAGTCTTTCTCATCATTAAACACTCTTGAAACTTACACTTCCTACATAATTTGTTATGATGTTTTCCTTGCAGTTAAACCCAAACTGGTATATTAATAGTCCCATATGTTCTCTGATAGTACTAATTTCCATAATTTTTTAAAAGATGGCTGGTGATCACATACCTTCTCCCTTCTCACATATAGCATATTGGCTTAGATAACCCCAGCTGAAATTCTGAATCATTTCTGATGGGTGTCGGGAATAAGGGAAAAAAGGATTTATTCTTTATATTCAATTTCATATCTGAAACATTATTATGAAACCTGAGTATTCTGCTGATTTAAATCTTCTGAGTAAGAAAATAGCTACATCAAATTTATATTTAAACTAAACAATATAATTTCTCTGCAACATTAGGTTGATCATGGTACTATCCTGAAAGTATCCTGAGTGATAACTATTTTAGTAAACGTGGCAATGCCAGTTCCCCACTCAGAACTTTGCAGATATATTGCATATTTAGTAAAAGTAAGTTTAAAATCTGATATATTGTTAAGCCTTCTCATGTCTTCTAGATTGCACATGTATATTTACCAGTGGTGAAGTGAGCAGTGCATTATACATGAATTCATTTTATATATGAATCCTTTTAATTAATACATATTCTCTAAAGAAAAACTGATTCTCTTCTTTTCATAAGCATCATTAAAATGCATTCAGATCTAAATTAAGAGGTGCGATTAGCCTATACAAACAAAATAATAAGCCATTCCTTTGTATTCAGTACTACAGTATTGCAACTATTTTCAGTGTATGCAGGATTTCCTTACTCTCAAATATACAGAAAGAGAAAAAATAGAAGTGGTAGTATTATGCATAGTTATATCACCTTATAGATTCACTGAGAACTATCAGATCAAACATGTCAAAGAGTATCAGCTTTGCAGCAGAAGTCTAAGGAGGAGTACTCAAACAGAAGATGCAGCATCAGAATTTCCCAGAATATACTTCCAGTCTCCAATCTGTAGCTTGGACCTCCTATGGAAGAAATAGTATATTTCTCTTTCATAAGTTTGTCTGATCTTGAAACTGTGAACTTTGAGTATCCATAGTGTCATGTGGCAATACATCTCACTACCTAAGTACATGACTCTTTAAACTGACACAAACATTTTTTATCTGATGATTTTTTTTCCCAGTATTAAGAAAGGGAAGACATAATGGGTTTTTACTTCCACTACCACTCCTTGGTTTGTGCATTTCCACTATATTCTTCCTCACTCATGTTTCTTCAATGAGAAGAGCCTACTCTGTTCAACAGTTCTTTATTAGGAAGTTATTGATTGCCTTGTCTCTTTCTTGTCCTTGTTGTTACAATCTCCTTAGTGGCAAAAGGGAACACAGCTTATATATGGAGCCCAGAACTTAATATTAGTTCAGTTAATGTTTTAACAGTCTAATAATCCAAATTACCCAATTAATTCAGAAAAAAATATTCACTAAAAAATATCATTATATAAAAATGCCTGCCTACAACCAACCCTTTCCTCTAGTCTTAACTGTCACCTTTCACATGTTCCTGTAGATCCTAAAGATGAGATTTTCAGTCTCCTTCAAGAGGAAGGGTACCAGTTGTCATCACTCTGAGTTCTTTTGCCAGGAGGAGTAAAATATTGGCAAGTGAGAGTTCTTCCCCATCTTGTTTTTCACAGTCACGTATGTATTGGTATGGGTTTTTTATCATAGTTTTGTTCCTTTTTATGTATGCTAAGTTAGAGCTGACAGTTGCACAGCACATTCGTATGCTTCAGCTGATACAAAGGGCTACTGTCACTGCCTTGGTGTGACAGGCCTTTACTATATGCAGTACTCCCAGCTGCAGCACGTCAGGCAATAGTCATCTGGTCAGTAGGCAACTGTTAGAGCAAGATCAAGAGCTCAGATCAAGCCAAACCCAAACAAAACCTGAGAACCTGAAGGGTTGGGTCAGTACAAAGCCTTTGTCCTTCTATTACTAAAGGTAAAGCTGTATTTACTGGAATGTACTGTCTCTGCATTTTCCTCATTTATACTTTTACAGATGGTTAGATAAAAACTTCATATAATATTAAAGTTGTGAGTGTACTGTGAGCTTATTCAGCAGTATATTCGTTTTCTGGTTGTTGTGGGTTGGGTTTTTTTTTTGGGGGGGGGGGTGGTGATTGGTTTTCTTTTTCTCTTTATTTTTCCTAATAATCTCTAATACTCTATTTGATTTGGACTTACTTCACCATTCAAAAGCACTGCAGAGATGATTTAACATAAGGAAGAAACCATTATAACAGAATGGTGTTTCTTTGCAGTATTAGCCCAGAACCTAATCTGGTGTTTGAAAATAAGATTTTTCTATTTTTGTCCCATATACATTGCTATACTTATTTTTATTTTTTATCTCCAATTTTATTCCCCCAAACATTCAGTAAAATATTGTGCTTTTGCAGCTTTTTGTCTTTACTTCTTTTAATACCTTAGTTAGGTCAACAAATTTTATTATGTCATTCTTAATAATTTTTTCAGATCATTTGTAAGTGTTGAATAGCATAGAGCATGTATTCCTGTGGAAAATCTGGTGATCTTTTCCTGACAGAAATTAAATTTTGTTCCTATTCTGTTTTCCTTCTTTTTAAATAACTACTTCTTTGTTAGAAGCTTGCCTGTTATTGAACTTTCTTCATTTCTTTGCATTTTTGTTATGAGGCACTTTGAGAGCCTCTGTTGATGGAATTACTGAATGTCTTTTGAAAAGCAAAGGAAATTATTTATATGATTCTATGAATGGTTTGTGTTGGAAGGGACCTTAAAGATCATCTAGTTCCAACCTCCCTGCCATGGGCAGGGACACCTTCCACTAGACCAGGTTACTCAAAGCCCAGTCTAACCTGGCCTTGAACACTTTCAGGGAGGGGGCAGCCACAACTTCTCTGGGCAATCTGTTCCAGTGCCTCATCACCCTCACAGGAAAGAACTTCTTCCTGCCATCTAATCTAAATCTACCTTCTTCCAGTTTAAAACTGTTACCCCTCATCCTATCACTACACTCCCTGATAAAGAGCCCTTCCCCATCCCTCTTGTAGGCCCCCTTTAGGTACTGGAAGGTCTCCCCAGAGCCTTCTCTAGGCTGAACAACCCCAACTCTCTCAGCCTGTCCTCATAGGGGAGATGCTCCAGACCCTTGACCATCTTCATGGCCCTCCTCTGGAACTACTCAAACAGGTCCCTGTACTTCTTATGCTGGAGGCCCCAGAGCTGAACACAGTACTCCAGGTGGGGTCTCATGAGAGCAGAGTAGAGGGGGAGAACAGCCCTCAACCTGCTGGCCACAATTCTTTTGATGCAGCCCAGGATGTGGCTGGCTTTCTGAGCTATGAGCACATATTGGTGGCTCATATTCAGTTTTTCATCCAGCATCACTCAATGCTTTTTGCTTACTGACTCCTTTAGTAAACCTTAATAGTATCCACTAATTGTTTTTTTCTCTGAATAATTTGCACATTCTTTTTTGTAAATATTTAATTTAGTGTTCTGTTGTTTCCTGAATGTCCTCTTGAATTTTTAAAAATTGAATCTTTTCTTTCACTTCCAAATCATCTGCTACCACAGCTGATTTAAAACAGGTTATATTGTACAGCTGGTAGCTCAGTTATATCTTCCTTGATTTTCTCAGCTTTCTAGAATGATTCCTTAGTCTTCATTCTGTTGTTCTGTAAGCTCTACAGAAATATCAGCTTGCAACAGAACCTGAAACATAACCCTCAAAAGACTAACAGCATGGGAAACTAATTTTCTGTAGGGTGAGCACAGGTGCAAAAAATGCATTTAGACTGTCTAGCTGTGGCCTAGTATACTCTGAGAACTCTTCTTTTTACTTTGGTTACCTATTGGCTCATCACATTCTATGTCCTTCAAAAAAGATTTAGTAGTAATTTTATAACTTTGGTAAGCTGTTCCTCAAACTCTTTCTGACTTACTCTGTTGTCATCTGCCAAACCTTCTAGTTTATTTATTTAGACACTACTGCAACTTCTTGAAAGACTCTTCTAATGACCACTCAACTTTTTTCTTTAGCTGCATAGTTTTTTCTTAAACTTGTTCTTTATAAGTGACAAATTCTGGTCATTGGTGCTTAACGTGATCAAATGCTTGTATGATTTTTTTCCTATTGCCTCTCTAGATGAAGATCAGTTCCTTAAAAATAGACATTTAGTGTAATCTGAGAAAAATTGGACATTCCATTTTTCTTACAGCTGCCACGTCAGAAAGTTGAAGGGCTCCTGTAGATCCTGTGTCATAGCAGCCTGCCTCATGGGGATGGCTTGGATACCCTAAAAGAGCCAATAGACACACTAGATGCCTATGTCTAAGTAACTGAATCTCACCTGCTAATAAGCGTTTCTTGTACTAACATGGGTATATGGGACTCATTACATAATTGTGCCTGAATGTTTTTAATAACAGAGACTATTTCTTTAAATTAAATTTTATTTCCTTCATAGAATGTTATTTTGTTATTTCCTGTGTTGTTTTTTAGGAGGCTTTTGTGTTTTTTCACCTTCTCAATGTATAAGTTAGGAGATTATTGGTTTTACTCTATTTTCTTTCTTCCTTATACCTTGTTCAAATATTTAGAAGTCTCAGTTCTATCCCTTCTAAAGCAGAGAAAGGTACAGCATCCCTTCCAACCAAGACAATGAAATCATGCACGTAGGAATGAAAACACTATGAGAATTGAGTTTACTATGAACCAAAGGGAGAACTAAAGCAACAGTGAGATAGTAATAAAGCATTTATATTGAACAAAGGCTAGTACCTTCATCTCAGAAGAGAGATACCTGGGTTTGAGTCCCTGATCTCTGTTTCCTATTCAATGACTGTTCAATTCAAAACAGTTCTAGAATCTGAAACCAGAGTAATTAATGCTTCTAATTGAGAGCTCTAAATGACTAGTGGGAACAGGTTTCTTCTTTCTTATGCTTTTTCTGGCCTTTTGTTCCTGAATTCATAATAGCTCAGATAAAACAGAAGAAATCAGATAGATCCTAAGATAATTTTATAGATTAATGTTAAGAAAGTCTTGAGTGAAGTTTAAGTTTGAAACCATTTAAATGATCAAAACCTTCTTTGTCTGTCTCTATGGAGGATCAGTTTTAGCAGTAGCCTGTCATATGCAAAAATTACTTCTAGGCTTATCTGAAAGACCCTCAAGCCTACTTAACCAGTGCCTTAACCTCAGAAGGGATTCTGCCCTGGATCCTGAGAGGATGAACACACTTAAGTCTGCGTTCTAGTGCTGAAGATCCTTAGGCTAGTGAAAAATGAGGCATTCTGCTGTACTAGCTTCAGAAGTTCTGAAGCTAAGAAAATCAAGATGTAACAGAACTTGACACATACATTTCTATTGCTAGAAAAGAAAGATAATATCTTTGACAAGATCACAATGACTTCAGGTATTCTTAAGACTAATTGGGTTTTGCCTTGGACTTTAAGCCTATGAAATCATAGTATCCTTTTCAACCTAATTCTAAATATATATATTTCTAAGTGCATCCGCTGTAGGGAATGTTATTTGTTGTTGATATCTTTTATGTACTTTTCCCTATTGCAAAATTTGTAATGTTAAATTAAAAATAATCTAAAAAAATCCTTACCTGAAATGAGGGGACTAGACTGACCCAGTTAATTTTTCCTTATTACTATAAAGGTTTTCTCTGTATCTGATTTGATCTCTTCTTTTAATAAGTGTCAGTTTCTTTGATATTAAATTATTCCTCCTCTTTCTTTTTCTTTAATCACTGAAAAATAATACCTGCACAAACTAATTGCTTGCCAGTTTATACTCTGATATACTAGTTTTCTTCAAGAAATGTGAAATCTGTCATTTCCTTTGATAATTGTGTTATAATCCACTTACTCTTAGCTTTCATTTTTTAATAGTTTAGGTCGGTCATATTAATGGTGCATGGTTTAATATTTGATTGCACCCTTTAGTTTTCACAATGTTTGTCCTTCTTAAGGCTTTTTATCCCCTTTTCTAATCTTGATATAGCAGCTGAAGCTAAAACAGATTAGCATTCTATTTCAGAAATCTAATTCCCTTTGTATATCTTTTAAACCCTCAACGCTCTTCTTCACTTATGTGGCCTTCAGAAGTTTTCTACAGTTTGTATATGGCTCCTACTTAATGAGCTCTAGCACTATTTTTCACTTGCCCACAATATTTTAAGAGACTTTATACTTGTATTGAATTCCAATATTGTCCTGGGTTCAATTCAGTGGAGCTTCAGTGACTTGCAAAGCAGCCTCTCTTTTTATTGTTGCTATTGAATGTCTTTACTAAAACCTTTCATCTATCTCTTTGTAGACCTTAGGATCTGATAAAATTCCTGTGGCTTTTTTTTTTTTTTTTTTTTTTTTGAGTGGCTTACAAGGTTTCTACTTGGTAGGCAACTGTTGTTTAGCACCTAGCTCTGTGAAACAGAGCTCTCTCAGAGTTAAAGAATTTCATTGCTACCAGAAAGTCTAAGTACAATTTGAGCTACTAACAATTGCTACAGTGCTATACATTCTGAAGTTCTGAAAAACTTAACATACCCAAATTTTGATTCAGATGAGTTTTATTATTCTGTAAATATAGTACTGACCATACTCTGTGCAAGAAGCAACACTAACCAATGAATAGATTTTTATCTCCTGCAGATATTTGCTATTCTAATGATTTTGACCTAACATTTCAATACAATATCAACTTTTATGTCTCTTTATATGGTATTTATGGGAAAGAATGAATTAATCATTTTAAGAACTATTTTACAGTATTTTTTTGAAATAAACTCTCTTCACAATTGTAGAACATGGCTTTTAAAATGCAAATGCAGTGCCACAGTTTACTAAGAAGTCTTCTGAAGCAATAGAAATGATTATATGTTGGCATTCTCAGTGGCAGGCTCTTGACAAGCTGATTATCCCCTCTGTGCCTGCAGCAGTCACAGCCTGTAATAAGTAAGAGGCTGTAAATTCTAGGGGCCACTCATTTTCCCATTTCACTGTCTGCAGGAGTCAGTGAAAGCTGAAACCCGTCTATTCTGCCCTTTCATGTCAGTTAAAAAAATGGCCAAATTTTTTTTTTTCTCTTAGCAGAATAGAATTGAGATACAGGTGATGGTGGCAGGAAAGTGAGATCATTTAAACAAAGGTCAAATTAGTTTCTCACTCCATACACCCATCTAATCAAAAACACTTTTTTTTTTTTTTTTTTTTTCTGGTTATCTACTTAGCAGATTCTAAGATAGCCTTGCCATCTACTTGTGTTGATCAAACATTTCCCAATAGTGATCTGTCACAAGGCACCCCTTACAGAAGTGTTCCTATGACATTTCTGCTTTATTGTTCTTTGTTCAAGGCTGTAGGCTGTGGGGGGGGAGGGGGGGAAATCCAAAATGCAAACATATCTTTCTTGGTGATATTTGGTCATTCCATATAACTATAGTATTATAGGATAGAGGATTTTCAAATGATAAAATAATTAAAGAAAAAAATGAAAATATTTTCATTTAGTTTTGACTTATCTAACAATATATTTAATTTTCTACATATGATAAATAGATCAAAAAAATAATTCCTCTGCAATATGAAGGATACGTGAGTGAGAGATAAATTGGAATAGCTATCTGTTAAGGGTTTGTGATTTGTAAGTCAGACAAACTGCTGGTTGTCATTCTGCTCAATGCTTTTTCTCTTGGAAGAAAATAGGAATTATTCTGGCAAATTTATCATTCTAACCAAACTCTTCTATGAACAAATATTTTAAGTATCAATGAATAGCCATTAGTATTACACTGTAGAGCTACCTTCTTTTTAATTGTTGTTGCTCCATATTTGGAGTAAATTCTTGTTTACTATTGTTTCATATCTCTGCTTGTCATGACAGGATTTGGTACTTTCATCCACTGTCCATTCTTGGGGAACATATTTTCATAATTAGTTCTTCTCTTTCTAACACATGAATACAGGCCCAACATTTTATAAAGATGCCATTAATCAAGCTGTTCTGTGAGATCCTCTTGGGCCAAATGAAAGGATGCACTGCCAAACAAAACAAATTCACATTGAAAAGCAATTGAGGCTCTACATTAAAGATTTGTATTCACAGAGAGAAATCCTTTGAATGTAAAGGAGTTGCAAAATACAAAATCTATATTAAAAAGAGAAACTTTGTGAACAGGATGAGGTCAGTATAGTATAATTGGCTGCATATCAAAGTGCCACACTGGTAAAACAAATATTGTAACATTTTCATCAGATGGTTTGATTTTGTTTATCATCCCCAAGCAAGATGAAAGATAAATAGAACTACCTTTCTGGAGAGCCTAAAAGATATTTGAACAAAGAACATGGAATTTCACAGAGGAAAACAAACACAGATCCTTACTATGAATTTCAGTTGCAATATTTCCACCCCAGTCACATACATAGATCTGAAAAGAATAATCACACAGAAATAATCATTATCACCCAAGCAGAATTTGTAATTTCACTTTTCAGAGTTGTAGGATTTTTAACAGCAGGACTTTGACATCTGAAGTGTTTACTCTTTAATTGTAGAGTTTTCTTTAGAAAGAGCAAGGCAGTCCTAGGCATAAGCTGCTATAATACACGTCTAGGGCCTGCAGCTTGAAAGGGAGTACACAACTGGTATTCATATGCAATGTACACTTTCCTAAGTAAAAATCTTCAGACTTGCTGCTCACACAGAGTGTATGCACAAGACTATATTCACCCCAGTTATATTTCATTTAAAGTCACTGTAATGTAGCCTTGCTCTGTACCTTGCTCTACAGTAGCTCTCAAAACAGGTCTGAGACTAAGAAAAGCCTTGAAAGACATCATAGATAGCATTCACCTGTCTAAAGAAATAAAAGATCTATTCTCATTTGAGATGTTATAGGGTATCTGAGACACTTACAAGGGACCAGACAACATGGCACAAATCCTACAAAACAGAGAGATCTCCTTGAAAGCCACCTGGAGGCTGGGCCAGATGTGCTAGGGAATTTAATGTCATTAGACATTGTTCAGACATGTAAAAACAGTGGCATCACTCCCAGTTAAAATATTATATACAAAGCTATAAAAGCACTCCAAATTAACCATATTTTCTTACAAAACTTCTTTCATGACTTCACCCCAAAGTGACAATGAAAAGCTAGGCTAAAATCGAAGTTTTAATTTAATTCTCTTTCTTTTTAGAATGCCAGTTTAAAAACAAGCTTTATGTGCGAGAACAGGAGTTATTGTAGTAATTCCTTACATATTTATCTAACAGGCCTCCTTTGGATAATGTGGCAGATGTACTACCATCAAGTGTTTTCAAGTATGTTAGTTGGTTGATTAAAAAAAATTAAAGACTACTATACAAAGATGGTAGATTGTCATTTCTCTCAAAGAAAGTAACTTTGTTTTTTCTAAGAGTTTTAAGGATAAAGATGTAAAAAAAAAAAAAAAATAACAGGAGGGGAAAAAAAGGTTCCATTACAAAAAGATTTAATGACTATACTATATAAGTACATTCTGGAGTCAAAGCTTAAGTCAAACTATCTGTTTAAATATAATTTATAATACCTCTAGATAAAGTAAGCACAATATTTTTTCCCACCAATTATAAACAAAATTAATAATTGGATGGTTACCTTTGAGTTCTATAAAATTATTTAGTCACAGTATGATTAATTAATTGTAGAGATTTTTTTTTACTGAAAATAATCTAATTAGCCAATAAAATTCTTCCTGTTACATTCTCTATTTTCTGCTATACAATAGCTCTTCAAATAATGTATCATAAATAGGTTGATTCTCACATGAGATACTGATTACAAACTCGCTGTTTGTCATCTGATTTAATTTCATACAAATTAAGGATGTTAAAATAATTTGATTTATTCATTTGAAAACAGGAGAGCTTACATGGGCTCATTTATATTTGTTTTATAGCTCATTCACTAAAAGAAAAATAGATGAAACAAATGAGATGGCTTTCACATTTCTTAATTTATTTCACACACTGTTATGTTTCATACCTTCAGACATATCCCTTTAAGTCTCATCTCTTTCACATATATTTTTAGTCTTTTCTCAGCTTTTTAAAGCATTTCATAGGTATCTCATCCGAGTAGTTCACTTGGCTGTAATAATATTTTATTAGCCCTTAACTGATACAGCAGAGAAGGCCTGACAGTCGGACTCTTAATTATGGACATTTCATCTGCACTTCCTACCAACGCCAGACTCTTAATTACAGCCATTTCACCCTCATCTCCTACCAATGCTTCTTCACCTTTTCAATTATTTTTTTTTTTAATAACTCACCTTTCATACTCCTCCTGATTATTGAATTTCAAAAAGATTCACAATGCAGACTGAAATTAAGATGTGAGCATTTGAATGTTTATCTGAATTTTGAAGGCCTACAATGTTAGGACTTAGATCATCTCAAAAGGTTTTGAAGGACTCACTTAGAAATCACCTTGATCTATCTAAACTAATTTAAAATTTGTTTCTCAAATGAAAGGCACACATGAAATATCATAAATAATCCTCTTCATCCCTGCCTAATTCAAATATTGAAAACATTCTCTGGGCAATTAATTTCAATTTTATAAAAATTATTTTAAGCTTATTTTTTATTTCAAACCAACTGGAAGTTATGTGCTCATTATGACAGTGACAGGCTGTGGGATGAGGTGCCTAGCCTTTCACTGTCATCTTTGAGATTTCTACAGTTAAATGTTTTACACTTGACATGCAAACATCCTGTCTGAATGTGATCTCTTTCTGAAGCTGTAACTATCCATGCATATAATTATTTTTATGAGACCATTGCTACTAATTTAAGACTGTAATTTCACTGTATTGTCTTATAGTGCATCCAAATAATAGTGTAATTTTGTAAATTCATAATAAATACACTTCTTCTATATACACATGTATTCTTGTATATATAAGAAATATACTATACTGAAAAATTTTATTCAGAATTTGTTCTTATAACCCTACAGCTCAGTTTCTCATTTTCCACTCAAAAGCTGGTTTGACCAAAACCCCACAGGCATAATGAGATTATGTGGTATTAAGGACTTCACATTCTAGAAACTACTAAGCTTCTTCAGATCATGAAGCCACTAATATCAAATGAGGAGTTGAATTTATCAAAACCTAAGCAGGCTGTTTTGAATTAACACCTTTTGCTAAATGCACTGTTCCAGTAAATATGTAAGTGTTCAAACCACTGTTTTGTTGGCTAAAATAAGGTGTGGTTTAGAAGTTCTGTTTTCCCCTCGTGGTTCAAGAGTAAAAATACAAAATAGACCCTGTTAATAAGTCTTTTTGAGAGTTCTGAAATAAAATGAAATTGTTCTTTTAAGAGTATAGGCAGATGTTTCCTTAGATGGCGGCAGGCAGGGAACATTTCTTCTTTTTCTTTCTTTCTTTCTTGGACATTCTGAAAAAAGATATATCTCATTTTCATGGGAACATGAGTGTCTAACAGCAAGTATGGATTCCACTAGAAACAGAAGTAGAATATAACTTTAAAAATGTAGGTATACTCAAGGTTCATATTTATGTTCAAGGACGATCTTGACAGTCTCTTTCTCAGCATTAACAAAACCAGGTATTCTTAGAAAGAAATTTGTCTCATCCTAAGGTAAATGCTTAGAATAAACATATGGTTAAAATGGTCTTCCTCTTCTCCATTAAATTAAAATTATTCTAGCTTGAGAAGCTCCACTCTCAACACTGACAGTATCTAGAACTCAGACCTTCCAGTAGTGAATACTGAGACACTTAATGTCTTGTATGGAACAAATCATTGGCAATTTAATGTCCACCGGCTTTCATATGATCAACTTTAAACAATTGGCACAAGTTGGAAGTTTTCTACCAATTCTTTCTTTCTAACAACAAGAAAATTTTATGTATCTATGTCCCTAAGCTCTCTAATATATTTTGTTAGGGAATTACTTCATCTTCTTTTCTTCCGCTTGTTCATTGCTGTTCTCAAATATTTCTTCAATGTATGGAAGATATTATGCTCTTGTCTCCAAGAATAAACTTCCATGCCTCCTTGAAGTAGACACTTTCCTGAGCACCTCCCAAAACAATAAGGCCCAATTACATGACCTGTGATAAGCACAGGTGAAGATAGTGTATTATCTTTTTTACTTTGAAAAAATTCTGTGATAGTATCTTAGTTATCACGTCAAAGGGGTGATTAACAGGGTTAAAATTATCTCTGGAATTGTCTTTTTTTTTTTTTTTTTTGTTCTAGAAAACATGTAAGGTAAATAATTCCTCATTTTTACACATAAAGGTGCACCTAAATTACTCTTTCAATTTGGATCAGGAATACTATTCTGAAGCAAATCTGATTATCTCTGTTTGAGATGCTTTGGTTTCTATTGTAGATCTTTCTTGAAAAGCCATGGCCTGGAATTCTTTCAGAAGCAGTACATGCTGCAAAAGTTTACCTAATGCTCCTCAACCACAAAGAGTCATTTATATCTTCAGAACAGACAAAACCTACACTGGTGTAAACCTGAGAAACGTATTTAACGTAGGTATCAGGTCCTTTGCATCACTTGTTCTATCTTTAAATTTGGTTCTATTTCTCCACAACATGTAATAAATTTGCAAGAAAATGTTAAGTGTCAAAAACTAGGAGGCATGAATCTTAGCCAAAATGTCTTCTTTTTTCTCTATAAAAAACAGTTTTGCCAGATTTGCAATTTATGATGAATTATAAAAAACTCATTGATAGAAGATCTGGCATATTAATAGATTACATTATTTGGCACCTACACCATATTTCATTGTAATGGCTTTATAAATTAAGTATACATTACATTATCACTGCTTTAAATAAAAAAGGAAGTTAGAAAGATTAACAACTTCATCCAGAGTTGCACAGTGTATAGTGACTAGGCATCTATGATTTTTTTTAAATGTAAATGAAACAACAGCAAAATAGAAATAAATAAGGGTAACAGTAAACAAAGTTCTTTTTTTAAGGAAAAAAAATTTAAATCTTAAGTAGTTGTTTACTGAAGTCATGCAAATAGTAAACTTTAAGAAGCTACTGTAGTTTTCCTTCATATATCTAAATGATACTCAATTAAAAAACCAACCAATTTAAGAAAACATGTGACTATACAACTGCATTATAATTAGGGAGTCCTAAAAGTTTTTGCAGCACTCTCTACATTGAATGCTGCTTTTTTTTTTTTTTTTTTTTTTTTTAATAACCAAGGAGAAGTATTATTATTCAAGTAATATTGTAGATCCAAAAATTACCTGAGTGGACACTTGCCTAGGAAGGAACTGAAAAATAGCTGACCTTGTAACAGAGAATGCAATGCTTGCCTACAACCTGAGCGATAACATAATGTATCAAGTTGCTTTGAAGATGATAGCAACTGAGAAGAAATGTTAATTGAAGGGTGAACAGTTAGGGCAGGCATAAGAAAGTCTATAAATGGAAGAATCTAATTCTGTATAGCATCTGGATTGTTACAAAATGTAACTGAAAAGTGTAAGAGAAAAGAGAAGGAAACAGTGGAAGAAAACTCTATATCTAACAACATAAAGGTGAATGTAACATGAAGTAACAGCACCAGGCAGTGAAGACAAGACTGAACAAGAACCCACACTGTCCTACACTGCCTCCTAAGGTCTGGTCAAATCTCATTGAACCATGGTTCTGCATGGTTGTTATAGATGTTAAGCTAATTTGACATATCCTTTAGGCCACACACTGGGTGACTGGTGTCATGGTATATGAATCTATATGTCTTGTGAAGTAGCGTAGTAAGTCAAAACGCCTCATTCCTTTCACTGAAGGAATTTCCTTGCACACCTCCTTTAAGAACCTGCTGGAGGGTGGATCAAAAGTGTTCCATTAATCTGCTGTCGCAGCTGGTGAGTACCAGTGCCCTTCTGTGTGCAGCAATGTCATCCACAACTGCCTTGGTCCTAGTTCTCACCACTCTCATCTACTTTGTGAACAGTGGGATGAGATGTCCACCACATTTTAGGGGCAGGCAGGGAGAATTGCATTTCTCCTGAGACTGCACAACAGCTCCCAGAAAGTCAGAATAAACTGAAGAGTGTTTCCACTGTTTGTACATGTCTTTATGTCTAAAGATAAATAAACAACCTACTGTCATCAGCTTGTCTTTCTACATTTTCAGATGAGGTCTAGTTCAGTCTTCTGAGAAAAAAAAAAAAATCTGTACAAAAGGGCCACTCTGAACTTGTTGATCTCAAAACCACGGATTATTCACTGAGGTAGATGTTATTTAGCCATGTAAATGTAGTTTTTCCTTTCTCCAGCATGAAATAATACTCTAAGGTTCAAAGGTCCTAAGATGAGTCTTTTTTTCATCTGCTGTGTTCAACAGGAATCATTGCCCATACATGGAATACCTATGCGCCATTACAGTATTTCTGTTAACAGTATCTCTTTCCTTTCACAGAATACAAGAAAGAAAGATTCTTAATGATCATTCTAGTCTCTTCCCCTATCAACAGCCATCTGATTTGTAAGTATATTTTTACCTCTCTGATCAGTCAAAATTCATGGCCTTGTTGATTGTCTCTCTAAGTGAGAGAAACTAATAGAGTTGCAAGGTCTCTTTCATGATTTCTCTCTACAAGGAGTATACAGTTTTCTTTTACCTCAACAAAAAGCAATCAAACCATATAGTTTCTCTTTCCCACTTCCTGTATCCTACTCTGGAGTCCAGATTTAACCATAAAGTTTCCTTCGTAGGGAAATTCATATTGCCATTGATATTCTGTAGCTTCCTTCTTTTGTATCAAGTCAGTGTTGTTTCCTTTTGCATTTCTCTTTTTCACACACTCTAAGTTCTATTCATGCACAGCTTCCATCCACTTGTTTTAAACTCCAAAATGTTTACATGAGTTTTTGTTTTAAGTGATGAAACAGTGTCTGGTTCTTATGTGGTATCTATTATTACATCATAAAGCAGCCTGTTTGTATGCAATTTCTTTCAGGAGTGACCAAGTTCTTTCCTCCTCCTATCTTCCAACTGAGTACACATAATCTCTCTTTCACCCATGACTTAACTGACAAAAACTGATTTCTGAGTAAGTGGATTACATGCTCCATGTCCCCATCCTACTCTGTTTTTTAAAGGAATGGAAAGTAATTTTTTTTTTTTTTGTTATCTTGCTCATACTTCTCCAACATATATACTTGTAAAAAAAGATTGAAAAGTGATTTTCTTAACTTAGTCAGACTGCCTACTAGGAATCTGATAGATTACAAGAAGGGTGACTTTAATAGAGACAGTAATAAGATAATTATTCTACATAGAAAGGGTAGTAGTAGAGAATTTATCTTGCTGGGAAGAAGTAAACTTGTCAAAACAGAAACTAGGTAATTAAGATACTGACTCCATAACTACTGAGTCGATTGTCTCCATGTTTTGAAGTAATATAGAATCTCAAGATTTTTATAAAACTAAGCATTTGTTGTTGTCTGTAGCATTATCAAGATGCTTATCACTACCCACAATTTGTCAGTAAGCTGTTCACCTCCTTGTCCCACAAAGACACGATTCTAGTGGTAATGATTTTAAGAGTAGGAAAACACAAGTAATGTATTTTCTTTTCTCACTTTTCAAGATCCAGTTTGAAGAAGTTACCACAGAGCTGCCTCAAAGAATCCTGGGCAACTGTAATAAGCAACCCTTATTGTCTTCAGTCCATACCCCAGTTATGAAAATATTCAAGTTATGTCTTTCCCATGATTTACATCTTTTTTGGAAGTTGCTTTAAATAAAGAATGTGAACAATTAAGTTCAGTTTAAGTCTAATCAGATAATGAATTGAATACTGTCTTTCCAGTCCATCTGTGTTCATCATTCCCACTATCTTATAAATAGATTTCTGGATAAATACAGATGCTGATGTTCTCTCTGAGGTTAGCAAGGTGCTGTAGCCTACATAACCATCTTCAGTGTTTTCGGTGTTTACTTATTAAAAAAATATATATATAAATAAAATACTCTTAAAAAAATAGTTCTATGAGCTTTTTTGGATAGCTAAGCAACCTTTTTGTACATAAGATGGGTTCCATCCTCATTCTTCTTAGTAGTCATACTCGTTACCTTTGAATTACTGTTTCTGTATATTCCATATATGTCACAAGAAGAGTACACAGAATTCCTGAGATGATGATATGAATGGTTTTATAATAATTTTGATTTGGTTATACCCAAAATATTTTGCTTGATACCCCTCAAGGTAATGGTTTTTCCTTTAATGTCAGTGACTTATAATCACCTGTCATCAATCAATGTAACAAAATCCTTTATCTGATTTGTCATCCAGCTGGTAGATCTTTATCTATTATCACAAAATCATCATCTATTTTGGAAAAGACCTTGAAGATCATCTAGTACAAGATATTAGCAGAGGTACGGTTTTAATTCCCCATGTGGAATGCACTTCAAGTTATCCTTTTTATTGTTTCTTTTTTCAAGGTCATCTCATTCTTCCCAGGAGACATTCAGGTGCTCCTATTGCTTTGTACATTTCAAGACTTTCTGTCATTATAAACATTCATTAGCATCAACTATGTCACTGTCATTAAGCCAGGTATTAAAGATTAGTCACAAAATGAATCCATTGAGTACTCCAGTAGTAATCTTTCTATCACACGATAATTCTTTATGAAACTTAAAATTCTTGTACTAACCTCCACCTTAAATGAAAATTTTCCATGGGGTACCATATCAAGTGTTGTAAAGAAGTCAAGATAGATTAGATCTACCACAACTCTCTTGTTTATAAAAGCAGTTATTTTATTAAAGAAAATATTATATCAGTCTGACACAACCTGTCTTTGTTAATGCCCTGCTTCAATTTATCCATTTTCCATTTGCTTCTATTTATTTGATTATTACTTCCTTCATAATTTCTTCCACTGAGTGTGTCTTCCCACTGAGGTCAGACTGGTCGTTCTGTAGTTGTCCAGTTTGACTTTTATGCTGGTTTTAATTACAGTCATTGTAGTCTACTCCTGTAAATTGAAAGGGTGTGTTGGGTGTAAATGGCAAGTTTTTGGTAGCAGTGGACTGCAGGGGCAGCCCCTGTGAGAAGAGACAAGGGTCTGCCCTGTGCTGGACACAACCAGTCCCAGCTGCTCAGAACACAGATGAACCCATCAGCAAAGATGGTTGTGCCTCTGTGAAAACATATTTAAGAAAGGGCAAAAAACATTGGAAAGAGAAAAGAGGAGGGAACAGCAGAGGAAATGAGGGAATAACAAGGTCAGAGAAGGTAGTCCATAGCAGAGTAACTACACATCTGAAGGGGCTGTGGCCTTGGAGAACCTGTGCTGGAGCATATGAAAAGGATGAGAAACAAGGAGCAGCAGAGAAAAAACACAATGTACAGACCCTGATCTCCTGTACTATTCGTTGTCTCACTGAAGGGACTGAGTGTAACTTGTGGTGATAACAAGACAGGATAACATGTGTCTGAAATGAAATACTGAAGGGGAAAAAAGAAAGGGGGGAGAAGGAGAGGAATTTGGAGTGAAATAGAGTCTGGGAAAGAGGGAAGAGAGGTGTTCGAATATTTGTCACCTTTGTTTCTGTGGTCTGAACAGTAATGGAGTCTGACAACAACTCATTAAGGAAGGTTTATTGAGGCTGTGAGAAAGATGAGCAACAACATGCCCTTATGGCAACTCACCCAGCCACTGATGGCAAACACCAGATCATAAGTGATGTTATGGCTCCGGCAGACTGCTGGCATCACTTGGTGTCCAGGTCATTTGGCAGCAACAGACAACTGTGCAAATGACTTTCAAATGCAGGTAATAGTCATGCCACCCCTTGATTCCACCAGTGGTAGTGTGATTTGAGAGACTCACCACTTACATGGATAACGTGGGCAGCATCTTGCCTACGCTGTTGATGTCAGTCAGGGGGCAAAGTGTCAGTTTCCGAATATGTAAATTGATAATTAAATATTTATGCTAATTGTCAATAAATGAAGTTAAATTCCTCAAGTCAAGTCTGTTTTGCCCATGATAGTGCTTGACAAGTCATATTCCTGTCTTTGCTTAAACCCACAAGTTTTCTCATTCTTTTTCTTTCCTAATTTCTCCCTCTGTTCCACCAGGGCAGAGAGAGGCTGTGGGGGTGCTTAACTGCTGGCTGAGGCCAACCTAGCACACAGATTTGTTAAGAATATCTGCTATCATCAGACCCACAATTCAACCCATTTGTTCTTTTCAGAACTGGTGAGACAGATCTGATAACTACAAAAATTTTTAGGAAAAAAGCTAATAAAGTGACAAATACTGACCTAAGTGAAATATTGTTAAAACGTTCACTGAAAAGAGACATGAAATCAAACATTAAAATAATATGAAACTAAAAATGATTTGCAGTGCAACTATGCAGATTGGTTCTTGCAGAACTTATTGAAAAGGTATAACACATACATGAAAACAGTTAACATTATTTTTTTTATTTGTTGGCTGGCTTTTAATTTTTGTTTCTCATATGAATATGGGCTTTACAACAAATGCAAATATTTGAATACAATCTGGATACATGAACACACACTATTTTTTTTCACATTAAGAAAACTACATAAGCCAATGTGTTGAAGCTCAACTTGGCAAAGAAAGAGATAGGTTAGGGAATGTGCAAATAATATTTACTGGAGGGACAAGATATTTTTGGAAAAACAGCTGCTAAGTGCGTCAAAAATGTAGTTTGGGACTCTCTTTAACATGATCCCAACAGCATGATTTTGTTGACTTACAATGTACTGTCGGGATTACACAAATATTTCTTTAATTTATTTTCCCTCTTTGCATATTCCCTTTATGCTCATTAATTGCCCTGGAAGGGCAGAGTAATAGAGACTTCACTTCTTTTCAAGAGCACACATGTTTAGCCAGATGCTGAACTTTGAAAGGAAAGTAAAATGTCTTCCAGTGAAAATTCTGATAGATATTAAAGCCTGAAAGAATCATCTCAGACTTCCACAGGGAACAACATACCCCTTCCCTTTACAGAAAACCAAAACAAGATTTAATGACACATGTAGTTTCATCCGGCAGGGCAGTTGCTATGGTTAACATCCAGGAAAGACAGGCTGGAATGGCAACTGTGTCTAGTCTTAATTTTGATGTGAACTATGGATTTGTTTTTAGGTCCTGATCTCTTAAGAATTAAATCTAATACCTCGCTGAGGCACACGTGGCTCCCATACAAAATCATACTGGTTTTGGCTGGAAGGGAGTTATTTTTCTCATAGCAGCCCGTATGGTGCTATGTTTTGTATTTGTGATCAAAACAGTGTTGATAACACACCAATGTTTTAGATGTTTTTGAGCAGTGCTTAGACAACGTCAAAGCTTTCTCCATTTTTCACTCTGCCCCCCAGTGAGTAGGTTGTGGGAGGGACAAGAGGCTAGGAGGGAATGCAGCTGGGACAGCTGACCCAAATTGACCAAAAGGATATTCCACACTATATAATGTCATGCTCATCAATAAAACTGGGGGGAAGTTGGCCAGGGGTTGCCATTGCTTGAGTACTGGCTGAGCATTGGGTTAACTGGTGAATAATTGCTTTTGTATCACTTGTTTTTCTTTGTTTTGTTTTGCTGGGTGGTGGTTGTTGTTTTTCTGTTTTGTTCTGGTTTTCTTTTACTTATTAAACTGTCTTCATCTCAACCTATGAGTTTTCTCACTTCTGCTCTTCCAATTTTCTCCCCCATCCCACTGGGACGAGTGAACAAACAGCTGTGTGGGGCTGGCTGAGCTGCCTCCTGGTGTTAACCCACATCAGAGATGAACACCAGAACTCCTTTATGCTGAAACTATGAAATGGGATAAAGTGATGATGCATACCCACGTTTAGACCTGCACGGAGATGAAACATGGCTTTGTCAGACATCTGTAGCTGGGAATTACAAATACTGAAGAATGGGTACTCATTAACCACATGTTTTCCTTTACTGTCTTTGCCAGAGGATTTATTTGTAAACTCAGTAAGTCCTTCCTTTCTATTATTATAATTGACAATCATGTTAAACATTCTGCTAAAACTACAAATAATTTTTGAGCATGTATGTGAAGTTGTATGCAACATTTCACTATTAAATCATATTGATGAAAAGCCATCTGTCTAAAATTACACATAATCACAGGTTATGATTTTTTGAACTCTGAGGTTTAGAATAAAAAGAGCTTCCATTTTATTTTTGCCTGATAGATTCTGTGATACTTCATCATAAGTCAGATGGACAATCATTAAAAACTATTTCAGTTTTGGTTTTCTTATGGTTACTTTATAATAACAATGTTTAACCTGTAAAAAGTTCACTGCTTTATGTTAATTACAAACTTACAGAATTAACAGTATCTTCTGAGTTCTGGCTTGTGAAACACAATCTATACTTCCTTCATTATATAGGATAATGAAACAAAGAAATAAATTAATATCCTTTTCCTAATTTGAAAAATCCTACTGTCAAAAAGCCTGTCATAAAACATTACCAAAAGATTAAAGCAATCTGGACAAGGTATAGGAAGTGTAAAACAGAGGTTAATAGAGGTTAACATTCCTCGATTTGGTCCATTATCTCAATTGCTGATGTTCAATCATTTCTTTCTAGTTAATGAATAAACAACATCTTCCAATCCCAAGGGCTCAGACAGGAAATCATCCATGCATGCTAGGTATATCAAAGTGAATGAAAATATACAGGTGAATAACATGTAAGAATTAGCCCAATGGTATATACAGTACCATTCTAATTCCTCTCTAGCAAGTACAAAAGAATGATAACAATCTTTTTGCTATAGCTAAGGATTCATCTTACTTTCTTTGGTAAAAGTTATGCAGTCTTGACACGTACACTTGAGCTGTACCTGAAAATTATTTCCCAATCCTTCTAATTTCTAATTAAATCTGTTTTCAGCTACACTGGAAAAAGAGGACAACAAGACCTGCTTTCGAAAAGCCAAAACAGGAAAATATTGAGTTGGCAGACAGATAAACCTCAAAATCGTACTCATGAGTGGGAGAGAAAGGGGTCCCAGCAGTGTCTTTGGCTTTATGCTCCATCAAAAGATGCTGCAGGGGCAGCAACAGAGCTGCTTCCCAAGCACTATCTTCTGCTGTTGATGGAAAAAACAAGTATTCTTCTTCACCAGGAGAATAAAATTGCTGTTGTTTCTCTGTCCATTTCCTCATTGTTAACAGAGGAGATCATTCAAGAATAGGTAAGGGGTTGGGAAACTCCAAGACAGATACATTTTCCTTTTAAGTTAACTTGCCAGGTAGAAAACAGATACCCTTCCTCCCTGCCTTGTCTTAATGATAGGCACACACTTTCAGGGTTTGCAGGGCATTTCTGGATGCAGATGCATGGGCTGTAGAGCCTTATTAAATCATTAATGAGCTTGGAAGTACGATCATTCCAGAACAAAATTCTGCAGCTACTTTGTCATGTGCACAATGAAAGCTCTTCTAGAGCAACAGGGATTAATAGCTGAAAAGAGCTGGCACATCCTCTCTTCATCTTTCTTTCAGTTTAACATGTGATTGCCCCACCTTCATTCAAGGGGAATGAAAATGAGAGGCAGTGCCAGATTTGTGAAGTCTCTGTGAAGCTGTCTATCTTAGTAAGAGGATATACGTAAAGAAGGATTTTAATGAGAATTTCATACTCTTTCATGAAATTTTCCATGAAAATACATCGAAGAAAGTTCTGAGATGACAGACTTTATTTTACCCTATTTGTAGCTTACAAAACAGTTTTATTACTCAGATCTGGAGGAATATACCTTTATTTAATGATAATGTCTTATTGGATAACATAGTTTCTTCCTTTATGTCTTTTATTGCTGTACACTGCTCTGTAGGTGTCAAGACCATATCTGACATAACACAGTGTACTTTTTTACTCCATCTCTTTATCTTTAAATTGTAATATTAATTAAATAGACAATACCTGTAAATCTTTGGAATTTGGTAAATAACACTACACATTATTTAAATGGCAGATGATAATTGCATAACTTTAGGACAGCTAGTCTGACATCTAGTATTGGCACATTAATGAAAGACTCATACCCAGCATAACTGATAAAGAATTAAAAGAATATAATTAGTCCCTGTCAATTTGATTTAACAGAAAGTAGGCCTTGCCAAAATACTTAAATTAATTCTCCAAGCAGATTGGAACATTGGATGATAAAGGAACTTTATTCTTTTATTTGAGAAGTGCTAAACAGTACTCTCTTTCAAAAAATAAAACTGTAGAATAAAGATAACACTTAGATTAAAATAATTGAGAAATGGATAAATGACTTATCAGAAGTGATTATCCATGTAAATCACCATCACGTGGTGATGTTTCTAATAGTATTCCTGTGAGACTTACACTGTGATTAATACTATATTCTAATACATAATATATAACATAGTGCATCGCATATTTGTTATATTAATATATTATGCCTATATTAATGTTTGATATTAATGTAGTGTATTCTATATGTAATGTGTATATATATAATATATACTGTGATCAAAACTTTAATCACTAGCCTGAACATAAAAGCAAAATCTCTGGTGGTAACATTTTCAAATGACACAAATGTCAGTATATAGTGATTAGAATGGGGCGGTTATACTGGGGATCTGGATCTCACATTAACCTGTTTACTGTCAAATAACAGTCTATAGAAACAGAACTGTTAGCACATAATTATTCACTTCATAACTTAACAGAACAGGACAGTCTCCTCTTTCTCAGTATTTCTGAGGAAGTGTTAAGGATCATAGTGGCCAGATACCTGTACATCTCTGTATAACATTCTGCAACTATGTTGTAGTAAAAAAAAAAAAAAAAGATTACTGTAAACTTTGCCATTATAAATTGAGGGATTATGGAGTAGGAACTTGGGAACGTGGAAAAGGATTTTACTATTTCTTTCATAGTGTTACTGTTAGTACTGAAATATTGCTCAGTCTTCTAACAATGACCTTTTTAGAGCTGTTAAATTATAAATGGTTAAAAAAAAATCACAGAATTGTTTGAAAACAGATGACAATGAAAGACTCAATGGATATCTGTATTATTTTTGGATAGTACTGTGAGCGTCTTCAAGGTGTCCTGTTTACTCTCCATACAGGAAACAACTCTGGAAGTGTAGCCAAGCACTGTTCTCCAAAACTGGCACATGGGACATTGTATGACTGTGCGTACTGTGTGGAGCAGATCTGGGCAAGAAAACAAGTGTACCTTGCTCTTTACAGCTGAGGAGAAGCTTTTTCAGCGAGGTGTAGCTAAAAAGCAAGCCTATCCGGCATATGAAAAAAAAAGACTGAGAAATTGCTTGATTACTGCTTATGTATTCCTTAGAAGAAAACATTAATTAATAAAGGTCTCTTTAGCTTAGAAGAGAAAGGAAAATAAAATAAAAATCAATGGAAGATGAAGCCAGGAAAATTCAATTTGGGCGTAAGGAACAAATACCAAAGAATGAGGGTAATTAACCACTAGAAAAACATTATTTCAGTCTAGTTAAATACAATATATTTTTAGTCAGACACAATTATTAACTTTGACGCAATCTTGATTTTGGGGTGACCGCATAAAATGCAAAATGTGATCCGTAATGCACAGCAGGAGAGACAAGCTGATCAGATGGTCCTAGTTAAACTTTTATACCATGATTTCATCTTTCAGTGAACTCAACTGAGCACTGATTTTATCTGATCATTATTCACTGCTAAAATGAAAAACTTCTTAACAGAAGCACAGAATGCTTTCAGTTCATTTTACTTTGGTTTTATTCTTTTCAGATCTTATAAAGTTTCTGATAGCCTTTACAGAAATGTATTCAGAAGATGTTCACAATAACACTTGTGGAAAAAACGTTATGTAATTGCTAGTATATTCTTTAGAAAATCCATTTCCCCAGTTACGAGGGATTTATAATTCAGCTGCTATAAACCTTATAATGATTCTGATTTTACATAGCTTATATTGTTTTCCCTGGTTTTAGCATCAGGACAGTCAACATATTTTGAATCATATTCCAGTTTAAATATATAATTGTTTACAATTGTCATAAGTACATATCTTGTTTAAATGAATTTAGATTCTGTGAGGTTTATAGAACTACATCCATTGAAACTGTGATCCTCAGTTCATCAGAAGAAAAGGAGAAAATAGATGGTGGCCATACAAGCTCCCCCACACTACATTTGCCAATAGGATAAAATAGGATATGTGATAAATTAAGCAACTATAGTCAGAGTAAGACTCAGATTTATGAGGTTAAAGTCACTGCTAGACGTGCTCTCTCTTGAGTCTGTTTTTTCAGTTTAATTAACATTATTTCTGTTTCACTGAAACTATATCATATGGGACACAATTGCAAGGAAACATGCACCCAGAATTACTGAACCTAATTCCTGGTGACCAGTGGGAGAAATTAACTTGTGTCGTCTCTTCTGAAATAGTTATCTGAATTAAAGGAGACAATTTAGAGATTTACAGATACTAAATTTCTTACTAGTAATTCATCCTTTAAAACTCTTAAGGAAGTCACAATAAATAATCTGAAACGTGATCTGACCAATACATGTTTTAACAACCATTTTCTTTCATGTGAATGGAAGAATGGCAGTTCCTATTTTGCTACCTGTAATGAGTAGATATTGTTTATATCCATTTTAAAGGTTTGTCATATTCACAGAGCCTTGAAGGCTTTATGATTTATTATAAATTTGACTTTTTCAGAATTCAGAAAGTTATATGGGAAAGGAATAACCTAAATGACTCAAATTTAATTTAATTAGATCTATAATAGCTCATTTATTGAAATATTTAACACGCTCTTTCAATTCTACTCTGCTTTTGGGGCTGCTGAGCATGTAACACAATGAAATCAACACAGTCTAATCTGCATGATTGGTTGTACCAAATATATTGACCAAGCTGTTCAGATATGAATGCACCTCTAGTGTTTGTGAATGATTTGTTTTTTGAATTTGTCTTTGTATACTTTTATGTTTACCTAGTCCAAACAGTGCATGAGTGGAGGATGTTTTGTACAGCCATAGAGAAATAATTCTACTCCCTTGATTTGACATTTCTGACCTTATGTATATATAAAAAGAATTTATGATACATAAAGATTGCTTTTGAGACATCTGAATGTTCAAAACTTCCTTACGTGCATTCTTTTTTTTTTTTTTTTTTAAAGTGACATTGAAGCTCTAATCAGCTCCAGAGTAAAACTTAAAAACTTTCATTTTAACCTTAGTGTTCTGCTGCAATATCTATATTCTATGATGCCTTTAAGAAATCAAATTACTGCTTTAGGAAACAGTCAGAAAATTCTGATACACATGGCATTTCACTTCCATAAATTTACTTCACATTTAAAAGCCCCTTTCTCTTTCTCACATTCCTAAAAGTTGTCTTTTATTATCAACATATTATACTTTGGAAATTCTTGCCTTGAAAGAAATAATATCCTCACTTTCTCTTATGAGTCAGTAACTAAACTCAAATTAGAATTCACCATTCTGAGCTCCATAGTCTAAACAATGCCCTCTTGTTATTTCTTCTAACAGTATTATGAAAAGATGAAGTGAGGCATAATATTTGAGACTTTCTGTCATTTTCAGTCTGTTGTTGATCAGATCCATTGCCTAAATTTTATTCTGTGGAGTTCAAAACATTTTTTTCATGTGGGTATTTTCATACCATTCCTTCCAATTCTTCCTATAACAGTTTGTTACATTTTCATCTGAAATGTTGACAGGCATCAGATATTTCTGCTCATTCTCAGATCACCTTTCTATTATATCAGGCTAGTATAACAAGCTAGACATATTTCATTTTTAAAGCTTTTCTCCTCAAGTGATATTTGGAAAACCTTTACTCAACTTTGTTATCTTTCTTTGCATCCTAATGAATTTGCTGATCATTAAGTGAAACTGAATGTGCACCACTGAGCATGGTACTCTAGGGGTAGGAAAGAATGAAAGAAGGACAGATATTATGTAACAGTGTGGCTTTGTAATATATAATCTGAATGGCTAATGTTATATATCTCAGAGAAGATAGGAGACCAATGAAATGCTGGTTTCATTGACTTCCATGTCAAAATGTTCACTAACTTCAGCAGGGCCAAAATTTACCTGGTATAGCACCTTGTAAAGATATCTAGAATGTATGGATCTGTCCTATCAGGTTACTATGTTAAGGACTATTCAGCATAGAAGACAAATACAAGAGATGTGAACAGTAATAAATTAAGCACACACAGATATGCAAACCCTAATAAATAGCACATAACAGAGGCAATAGCAAAGAGCAGAATTATCAGCTTAGTGAGATAATGATACCCAAAATAAGCAAAATGGCCATTCAAGTGCAGCACTAAAAAGATTTAACCAGACCTTTGCAACTGATATGAAAAACAAACAAACTGTCATGAATCACGTAGGAAGGAATTGTTGACACTAGATGTATGCATATTTTTATATATGTTTGTACATATATATATTTATGGAAAATAGAGCTAGCTGACATGGAGTGTTTAAAATTTGACAAAAACATTCCAGTTTTAAACTTTAAAAGTAAACCTTACTAAATCAGTTCATTAGCAACACTCAGTACTAACTCAGTTCCTACACATTATTAATCATCACTACATATATTACGCTGTTAGTCTTTAACACTTATACTTAAATTAGCTGTGGTTATACAACACCACAGAGCAGTTGCTGCATAGTTAGCACTGAAGGCAGTGGTCCTTGGTGGCTCTCTGCAGTCAAGGTAATTAGGCTTGAGAGTTCTTTGGAAGGAAAAGTCAAAACTGAAGCAGACTTGTCTTCCTTCTCCATGCTTTCTTTTCATACTTGGCATTTTCATGTTATTTGCATCCCTCCCAAAAAGAGTTCTTGTCTGCTCTCAATGCTTTGTATCTCATTTTTGTTTTTTCTCTAGTCACTCTCCTTGTGTATTCAGGAAAATGAACTGCCTATTTGCAATCTTCTCTCCTTTTCATCATTTGGGTGTCTACTAACTGCATCATGTCTTTCTTCAATCTTTTGTAGTCCTATTGGTCAAATACTGATGTAAAACATTTATATACTGTGTGTAGCTATGTTATTATAGTGTTATAAAATACTTGTATACTGTTATTGACTACACTGTTTCAGTATTCTTATTTTGGGGTTTAAAGCAAGATTTAATATTAATTCATTACTAGTTTCTGCTGGTCAGTATGCTTGTTGGGCCGAGCCCTGTGCTTCATCACCAGCTGGCCCTGTCTTTTTATTAAATGCTATTCTCATTTTCTGATCTATACAGAAGCTCTTTATTCTCTCACATAAAAACCTGTGCTCTATGCACATGATCTAGGTGGTTGGTTGTGTAAGAGAGTGATTGAGTATATGATCTCCTACTGATCTTCAGGTGGGTTAGTCAGTGAGTAGGGAGTGAGTACTGGAAGGACCCAAGACTAGAGTTGGAGACTGCATAATAGGGTCCACGGACAAGGCATGTATTCTGGACAAACCTCAAGTCTGGTCTGGGGTTTGAAGGTTTGGCTTATGAATCAAAAAAGTAAGTGTGTATATTCTACTGGTGAATTTCAGGCCTGATCAGCTGTTATTCATGCTTATGTGGGTACCAGCAAAGCACTGTTCTCTCTCTGGTTTTGCCTGTGTTGCTGATTGTGTTTGTTTCATATGTCTATTTTCATCTTGGGAATATGTTTCAGTGCCTGGGCCTGGGGAGAAAAAAAAAAAGAAAAAAAAGAGAGAAAAGGGCACTTACAGCTGACAAGGAATCTCAGTTATCATAGATATTTATCTTAGAAAGGAATAAGAGTTTCCCATTTTCCTGGGAACCCTATACTGCTAGCTGAAATTGTTACGCATAGAGTTAGAAAGTTCTGGAAAGTAAGATATATTTTCTTACTATCAGGAATTTAAGTGTAATTCTAGGGCCTAAATCGCAATTTAACTGAGATTTAGGTAGTCACCTCATTTCTCATTTCAATAGCCTATATTTTCAAAGTCATTAAATCACTATTATAGCACACAGATACTTCTCAACAACTATGTTTCTCTCCAAAAAATATAAACTAATGACTATTTAAATCCAAAATTGATACACAGCTTTAATGTTCTGACTGGAAGTGCTTCACTCAATTGCCTGCACAGAAGCCCCTAGAGCCGTCTGTGTATGCTATAGGTAACCAGGATATCTATGTGTGACTGGCAGACACAGCATCAAGAGTCCAGGAGGCTGGAGCATTGCTGGAGTGGTGGGTTCACACCAGCTCAGTTATCACGGGATGTCTCAAAAAACACTAGGCAGTTCATTATTTTTGGGTATCAGTTCCTCACTGCCCCAGTTACCGGAAGGTGTAGTCCCACAATGCGGTTTGTTAGGCACAAAAGCAACTTATATTCTCATCCTTCAAGGTCATGTGTGATTGTTATGGTTTGAACTCAGCTGGCAGCCAGTCGCCACGTAGCCAGCCATTCACCTACCCCCTCCCCCCCTCCCCAGTGAAATAGGGGAGGGACAAAAAGAAGAAAATTCATAGGTTGCATATAAGAAAAATAATTTACTAATAGTAACAAGGAACAACTGACAAATGTGAATCCAAAACGGGTAAAATGCAGCAGTGGCTTACCAAGCGCGGCGACAGGTACGCAGCCCAACCTCCCCCAGCAGCGATCCGAACACACCAGAAAATTCCCGTCACACCGACCCGGAAAACCAAAAACAGCGTGTGCCAGAGAGAGCCCGAGTCCGCCTATAGACACTGAGCATGATGTCACATGATATGGAATACTCCCATGATCAATCGAGACCTGGCCCTCTAGCTGTGCTCCCTCTCAGTCCAAGGAAAGTTAACTCTCTCCTGGCTGAAACCAGAACAGTGATATCTACCAGCCTCATCTTAAATCATATGATGTATCTGTACTGACAACTGAATCAAATACTGTGAAATGGGGGTTCCAGTTCTGAAACCCTAGCTTATAACCAATGCAATACATTTGGCATATAAAACAAAATCTGTTCTTTCTAGTGTTCAAAAAGAGGCTGTGTTTTAATCCAGAAATCTCTTAAATTTGGCATTTGAAATAATTTATAGAAAGGTAACATCTGATAAGAAGGAAAAAGTAAGAGACTTCATCTCTCTCTAATAAGGTCCTGTTCTATGCAAGTCTACCATATACTAAGGAGAGTATTGGTAATATTGCATTGGTAATATTGTTTGTAAATTATAGTCGATAGAAATCAGCACAACAGTCAGAAGGGTGTGAGCTCCACCTCAGACTTTAGTGGCTACCTGCTGAAGAAACATCACCTATCATCTAGAAAAGTACCTTTAAATTTCATTCCCTATAATTCTGCAAGATTAATTTATTTCCTCTCATAAGAAGGCAAGGGAAGAAATCAGGTCTAAAAAATTGTAGGATTGCACCTGCAAAATGATAAAGATCATAAGTGTCTACATATTGGCTTTGAGGATGTTTTTTTTAAATGGGACAGTGGGTTTCAAGTTTCATTAATATAATGAAATAATAATTAATTATTACAATAATTATTATTTCAGTTCAGTTCATTAAAGCTGTAGACTTTTGTTTCTGTACATGTTCAAGCACTGATCAGCTTAATTAATTTTAAGGCTCATAGTTATGCTTTTGAATGATAAAAAGTAGACCAAAATTTGGTCTACTTTCACAGCAATCTGGTACTATAGAGGCTACTTCTACATGGATCCAGAAACCCAGCATTCATTGCTGCAGCCATTTGTCATTCTAGGAGCTAACTTAGTCATGAAGCCCTGCTCAGCAAGACAGCAAAGAAGAACTATTTTAGCTAATAATTCAGCTCATAGAGTGTCTCAGCTTGCGAACAGGGGGAAAAAAAACAAAACAAAACAAAACCAAACAAACCAAAAATTTCATTTTTTTCTCTGCATAAGGAAATTGTATCTTCTAGGAGATATACACACAATCAACCTTTCAAGTATCTTGGGATAAATCAATCAATAAATAACCCACATTTCTTCCTCCTTACAAGTGATTTCCTTCCCATTAAATTCATTATGTACCTGTTGATCAGAAAGAGTGAACATAATCCTTAAGTCAAATTGCTGGGAACTGTTCATGTTTAGCATATGGGTAGCTTTATTAAGTACATTTTTATTCTTTTTTATTCTTATATTAATTAAGCAAAATTAATATAATATTACATGAAGATACTAGACTAAAACTAAAATTGAGGAGATAATATACTTCAGGGTTGGCTTGGTTGTTTTTTAAATCCTATGTGCCACCATTTTAAATATTGCTAGTGCACGTGAGTATTAGAACAGGATACGTCATACTTGCTTCTGTTGTATCCCTCTTTTTTCAGCCAACAAATATTTTATTTATCCATATAATCCAGTTCTAATAGCAAAGAACAACAGTTTGCTCTCCCAAAATTTACTGTAGCCTAAAGGTTATGGCACTATTGGGGGTGCCTCACCCACTGGCAGAGGAAGACATAGGCACTGTTCTCATTATGCCCATATCATTTATTTGTGTAAAGATCCTTACAAATATAACACAGTGCTAGCCCCATTCTCTGATAACTCTTAAGGATATTCCTCATACAACAGTGTTTTCCTAAACCCTTGTAATTGCCCTGGGAAATACTGAAACACACACACATACATGGTAGTATAAGGGTGTCATAATTTGAGACAGAGGAAGCATTTTTAGAATAATCGAAGTAGTTTAGTGGGGCTTTTTTTGCTGTATACAATATTTGAGACACTTGGCATTTGGGAACTCTTCAGAGTTTACCAAATGGTAGATATCATAGTGAGGAAAACAAACATCTCACTATGTATTACATGTCAATAGATAACGAGTAACATTATTGCTCACATGCTGTTTCAAAGCACAATGCCATCCTAATAAACCTATCCACACACATTTTTTTTCATCAGTTTGTTTTTCTTAAGGAACATAGTCTAAATATTTTCAGGAGCTTAATACCAGTTTGTTTGCCAAGTAAGATCCCATCTTTCTTGGTTATGCTTATGAGAATGCATTTTCACATTAAATTGGAAACAAGTGAGTCTGTCTCCATTCGTCTCTGGAGCACATATACTCCTGATGCACAGATTTAACATAGGCTTAAGGGGAGAATGATTTGTGAGAGTCTCTTGTTAAAATATTGGCAACACATCACTGAGGATTTCCTCCAGGAAAGGGAACAGATTATACCTCTGTGAGCTGAATGCAAAACTACATGGGGTTTCTTTCTGTTTATTTGCAAAATGACATACACAAACAGCAAGGAAACCATAATTAGAAATAGTCAAATTTGTTAATGACAAACTATGGAAAAATCCCAAATTCAGGATGTTTGCTTTGCAGCAAGAAAATGTCAGTGAAACATAAACAAACTACTCAAACTAGAAAGACGCTTCAATTTCTGAATACTTATATTAGACTTAAAAGAAAGATTAACCTTTATTGGTTGAAATCACATGCAGATAATTTCTACTGTTTATTAGTGATCACTTAGATCACTTAAACTTTAGTAACTAGGACCATTTCAGATGCTCTAGGGTTCTCATCTGTCTTCTAGCAGCCTCTGCAGGAGCAGAAAGGCAGGCATGATTTTCCATAAATGTTGTCTCATACCTGTTTGTCCAAAGTAAATGTCTCAAATGCCCTAAGCATATCAAATAGTACCAAAACTATGTTTAGGCAATCATGTCCTTAATTTCTGTATTTTGATTTGCACCTAGCATGCTGAATTGTCCATTTTAATCTCTTCTCAGACTATTAATAAAAAAAACCCAACAGACTAATAGAAACTGTGCAGCAAAACTTTGAGTACAACTTTGTACTTATAAGTGCCCATGAAATCCCTGTAATATAAATAAAAAATCTGCAGTTTCTAGATACCAATTTAAAATGACTGCTAACTTCCTTTAATATATCTGAGATATTTTGGCTTTTTTCTTCTCCAGTCTTAAAAAAATGTTTTTTCCACCAAGTTTATTCTAGAGGATTATATCCCCAGGACACTTATTCAGTCAGAAATGCATAGAAAAATATATGAAATTAATATTGTCTATTAAAAGATATACATGCAAATATGCCCTGTGCGCTCAATAAATACCCACCAGGACATTTAAAGAACTACAGTAAAGAAAGAGACAAAATAAAATTGAAAAATGTGCATAAATATAAAATGAATATCAAAAATAATTGGCTTAACTAGTAAGTTTTTTATACAAGTATTAAAACTAGCAGAAGAACCAGGCCTAGTGTACACTGTTGCATATTGCTCAATGTAGGCATATCCAATTTGGTACTCAAGTCTCATTTTTCCTAATGTATATGATGCCTATGAGTTTGCTTACACTTGCATTCTGTTCTGGCACATGCCAACCTAGTCTTTTGTTGAAGAATGTGTTGCACAGGGAGTTTGGATTTATTCTTCATTAGTAAACCTGTATGGAGTTTGAATACAAATATAAGAGCCGAGGCACCTGTCCATAGTGTGAGTGCCCCTGTATGGCGTTAAAAAAACTGGTGTATACTCTCAAGTATTCTAAACACCATAAGCTTCTATGGTCTACAGAGTATTTATCTAAGTGTAGGCTGTTTGATCACATTGATGTAAATTGTCACTGTTCCACAGAATTCAAGCAGCTCAGGCTACAAAGGATGTGATTCTTTACTTCTCTTAATGCATATGTAGCCTAAAAGAATGTTCTCACAGCAGGTAACATGGGTTCCCTTCACATCAGAATCCACTAATAAGCATAAATTATTAAGTAATAATGTCATTATAGAGCTGGTTTACAGCTGTTTACAGCTGCTTTGCCCACTTTTAGATTTAAAAAGATATGTTAATGGGGTAGAAGAATGACCTCTAGAGTAAATTGTTATGGAAGGAAAACATACTGAGATTTACATTACAGAAGTCTCAAGCCTTGCAGTATTTAAACAGTTTGTATCTCACTTTGTTCACAATTACTTAATAACTGTGGACATACATACCTTATTAGCTTTGGTGTTATGCCTTAAAACCTGTTTTTGTCACCAAAATCCCCTTTAATATTAAGTAAAAAAAAAAAAACCAAAAAAAACCCAACTAAAAACCAAAAAAACCAAAACTCTTACTTTTGCTGAATATGATTTTTCTGACACAAGCTCTAATACCCAAAGGCCTGTAAGATGTGGATATGAAAGCTGGCTGCAACGAATCTACTTAAAAGAGAGAAGCAAATAAAAACCTTCTACAGTTTGTCTGCTCAGTATAACTGTAGTTATTGCTAAGTATGGACCCTACGGGAGCTATTTCACTCAAGGGATTAGACATGGCATACAGGCATTTTTACCTCTGGGTCACTGTTTCAAGTCTATCTCAGATTAATAATGGTCAAAATGCATTATATCATCTGCTGGCTCTGGAATGATCTGTGCCAAACAATTTGGCAATTCAAAAGACATCCAAATGGACCTCAAATTCATCAACCTTGTATCAAATAAAATCTTAATTGCAAGCCTTACCAGACAGGCAGTAGTGTTCTTGGATTAAGAAAACTGGTACTGTTCCTTCACTATGTATATCTGTTTAATGGATGAAAAAGAGTTAAATCTTTGTATTTTGGCAAGCTGCTTATTTGCTGGAAAATACAGTTTTAATAATTCCAAAAAGTCTGTAAATTTAAAAATTAGTATGGTGGTTTAAACGAAGATGGTAAATTCTACATTTCTGTCTCCATTTTTAAAAGTTAGATAGTTAGGAAACTTTATTGAATAGATCTAAAGATGTAGTAGAGGTTAAGTTCTTATCCCTTCCTGATAAGGCCTGTAATACATTTTGCTTTAAAGAAAAGCATCTGAAACACAACGTTACAATGCCTTTTGGATTTAACCTTTTCTGTAATACATATTCTATCTTATATTTAGCAAATACTTAATCAAAGTCTGTAAACCAGATGTTTCACCTCTCAGGTGCATGTCTAAACTCCCACCCTCATCATCCCAGCTAGAAAATTGCTATTACTTCTCTTGGGCTGAAATAATGTTTTAGAGTTTCAGGCATAATGAAACTTTTGTAAGAAATGGGTTTGAGAAAGCATCATATTAAGATACCTTATAAATGAATGGTTAGCACCTGTCTCCATTTCAAAACCTTTCACAGCTTGAATAAAAGCAGTAGTTTAAACCAATTTTGCCTCAGACCAAGATTAACAAAGGCATTCAGAATTTTGGTGTTTTTTTTTTTTTTTTTTTTTTTTTCTCTGTTGAATTTCATGGGACTTTGGTTCCTCAATGACTTTGGGAAACTGCAGTCTGCTTCTCAGGACTGTTACCTAATGACCAGATCTGAGATTAGTTTCTCTCAAGTGTTCTTTTAATGACTGTGATACATCCCATTGGGACTCTTGGGGTTTAAGCATTCACTCCAAAATATTATTGTATGACAGACAGCTGCCTTTAGATAGAGTTGTTTGTGTCTTTATTAGAGAATTACCTGTAAGAGCTTCTCTTTGGAGTATAATTCCAGGAGAAACCTCAGCTAGTTTTCAGATTCTGAGAGCACCCTAGAACTCCCTAATGGTGGAGGATATTGTTTGTTTCAGACATCTCATCTTCCTCCACCAAATCCACTAGAGTGTCCAGAAAAATTTAATCTTTAACCACAAACTCATTGTATCTAACACTTCTCACAGACACAATGATATCATTTGGCCATTCTTCTTAATTAAAATAATGGTTCATGGGTTTTTTTCTGAAGATTTTTTAACAGACTAGAAGTTATCTTTTATATTTTGCTGGCTGACACAGGGCACTTCAGAAATCTGCCTCCCTTTGGCAATTGCCACCTTATTTTTGTGTGTTTCAGTATGAATTTTCTTGGTCACTGAAGTTCACATTCTGTCTCAATGTGCTTTTACAAAACCAGAGATGGTACAGATATGTAAGGATTCTGCAAGTGAGCCCACTGTTGAATGAGATAGGGGAACTGGTTACACAGGACATGATAAAGGCAGAAGTGCTGAATGCCTTCTTTGCCTCAGTCTTTATTAGTAAGACCAGCCTTCAGGAATACCAGGTCCCAGAAACCAGGTGAGTAATCTGGAGCAAAGAAGACGCACACTTGGGAGAAGAGGATCGGGTCAGGGAATACTTAGGCAAACTGGACATACATAAGTCCATGGTCCCTGAGGGGATACACCCACAGGTACCAAGAGAGCTGTCTGATGTCACTGTGAAGAAAATAAATGTTAGTCCTATTTTCAAAAATGGCAAGAAGGAAAACCCAGGGACCTACAGGCTGGTCAGCCTCACCTCAGTGCCTAGGATGGTGTTGAAGCAAGTAAACCTAAAAACCATTTCCACGCACATAAACAACAAGACAATCATCACGAGTAATCAACAAGGATTCACCAAGGGGAACTCATACTTGACCAACTTGATGAACTTCTATGCTACAATGACTGTCTTGGTCTTGGTAGATGAGGGGACAGCAGTAGGTATTGTCTACATGGAGTGCAGTAAGGCCTTTGACACTGTCTTCATAAGATCCTCATAGACAAGCTGATGAAGTATGGGCTGGATGAGCAGACAGTGAGGTGGTTTGAAAACTAGCTGAATGGACAGACCCAGAGGGTGGTGATCAGTAGTGCAAAGTCTAGTTGAAGGCCAATGACTAGTGGTGTACCCCGGGAGCAATACTCTGTCCAATCCTGTTTAGCATCTTCATTAATGATCTGGATGATGGGGCAGAGTTCACCCTTGGCAAGTTTACTGATGACATCAAACTGGGAGGAGTCACTGATATGCCAGAGGATCATGCAACCATTCAGAGGGGTCCCAACAGTCTGGAGAAATAGGCTGATGGGAATCTCATGAAGATCAACAAGGAGCAGTGCAAAGCCCTGCACCAGAGGAGGAACAACCCCAAGCACAAGGATATGGCTGGGGGCCCCCAAGCTGGAAAGCATCTTGGGAGAAAAGGACCTCAGGGTGATGGTGGACACCAAATTGAACAGAAACCAGCCATGAACCCTTGCTGCAAAGGACATTAATGGTGTTCTGGGCTGCACTGGGCAAAGTATTGCCAGCAGGTTGAGAGAGGTGATCCTTCCCCTCTACTCAGCCCTGGTGAGGTCACACCTGGAGTGCTGTGTCCAGTTCTGGGTTCCTCAGCACAAGAGAAAGATGGACATACTGGAAAGTCCAGCAGACGGCCACAAAGGTGATGAAGGGATTGGAGCATCTCTTCTATGAGGAAAGGCTGTGGGACTGTTCAGCCTGGAGAAGAGAAGGCTCAGTGTGGGAAGTTATTAATATATAGAAATACCTGAAGGGAGGGTGTAAAGAGGACAGAGCCAGGTTCTTTACAGTGGTGCCCAGTGACAGAACAAGAGGCAATAGATGCGACCTGAAAAAACGGAGATTTCATTTGAACATCAGGAAATACTGTTTTACTCTGAAGGTGACTGACCATTGGCACGGGTTGCCCAGGTATGTTGTGGAATATCCCTTCCTGGAGATACTCAAAAGTCGTCTGGACATGGTCCTGGTCAACTGGATGTAGGTGGCCCTGCTTGGTCAGGGGGGTTGGACCAGATGACTGCTGTCATTCTCTCCTCAATTTGAGGACCAAATGACAAGATAATAGGAATGGGATTCAGTTTGCTTGTATTTACGTCTTCATAAAGAAGCTATATACATGCAAGATGCACGTGGTGATCTAGTGTTGATTAACTGAAGTAACTGTCTAGACTCCACTGACTTTAATCACTAGGGACAGGAATCAACTGCTGAAGCACACACATCTAATGCCATTTTCCACAATGTAGGCAACCCCATTGACCTCCATCTGCTGGTCCAGAAGTCTTCAAGTATCCTGTAGTTCTTATGTCACATTTGTCAGGTCCATGCTGATGTCCTGAACACTATTAGAGAAGTAAAATGGCATGAAACATAAATGTGTGAATAATTTAATAAAGCCCCCTTTTTCCATCAACTGTAATGGGCGTTTTGACACCTACATACAAACATGTAACAGCCAAACGCCTACAGTTTGGAGCTTCATCCTTTCCTATGTGTGACAGTAAGGCTTGAAGCAGCACTCAAATATATATGACAAGTATATTCATAACTGATTCCCTTATATCAGAATCACATGTACTTATCTAAAATATTCAGATAAAATAGCCATTGGAGGAAGGAGAACTGAAGTTCACAATATTGATTTATCAACACTATTGATTTATCTGATGAAACTGGCTAAAATTAGTACCTAAATTACATTTATCAAGGTTAAAATGTCTACAAACACCTAAGAAAGTCAATTTTGAAGCATTATGTAGATTTTAATGGGTGTTGCTCTTTTTTTTTGGTGTTGTTTACCTTTACCCTGAACACCTTGCTTTGTATTAGTGGACCTGAGATTAGGAAACAAGCTCCTGTCCAGGTCTTAACACATCTGTTACTTAGCAATTTTCCATATCAATTAAAACTAGACATCTAGACATATTTAAGCTCATTTAGCCAAGCCTACACTATTGCTCTGAGGGAACATTGCTCTGAGTGATAGGTAAATCTCATTTTTAACTACCTAGTACATACAGGTTTCTTTTGCCTATCAGGAGATCATCAGCTGGTGGCATTACCTTATGGCATGAAGTATTATTCTCCACCTTCTAAAGAAAAATATAGCTTGATAATAGCATATACTGTCTAATATGGGAACCAAATAGCACATTTTTCCAGGCTGGGTTCACAACCCTCCTTCTGGACTCTCTTCATCTTCCTAAAACTTAAAAGTGGCCAATAACATTTGGTTTAGTTTAATGAATTCCAAGATTTGAGGCAAAATAATGAAGCACTGATAAAGATCAAAGTTACTTGTCCCTCTCATTTCTTCATGATCTCTCTGAAGTACCTAAGTTTAAGTCTAAGTCTTTGGTCATCATTTTTACTGATTAAATGAATGCTTTCCATCTAGACCAAGATACAAAATTTCAGTCCTCTTACACCTGCACTGGTCACTTCTTATAGCCTAACATTTGTAATAAACACACAGATATACTGTCTGCTTCACAGAGTTAAACAGTGACTAGTCAACTTCCCAGATAACACACATACTGTTTGGTATAAACCACAAGCAAAAAAAATCTTAAACTAAACAATATATTTAAGAGTTAATACCTATTTACCATGTAGGAAATTTGCTGATTATGCCTACAAGTCAGTTAATAGGTCTAGAAAGACGGCCCGTGAAAGTCCTTAGCTATGTCTCTGAATTATATTTGTCCTGTCTGTTGTGGTTTAAACCCGGCCACCAAACAGCACACAGCTGCTTGTTCACCCTCCCCCACCCAGGGCATGAGGGAGTGAATTGGAGGCGTAAAGGGAGATGCATAGTTTGAGATAAAAGCAGTTTAATAATTGAAATAAAATAAAACAATAATAGAAAGTACAAAGAGGTAATGCACAATGCGATTGCTCACCACCTGCTGACTGATACTCAGTCTGTTCCCAGCTAGCGATCCCAAAATACTAAGATCCTGCAGTTGCAATCCTAAAAGCGAGAGAACTCCCTCCTTCCCAGTCAACCCTCCTTTATATACTGAGCATGATGCTACATGATATGGAATATTTCATTGGCTAATTTGGGTCCGGTGCTCTGGCTGTGCCCTCTCCCAACTTCTTGTACACCTGTGCACAGACAGGACATGGGGAGTTGGAAAGACCTTGATGTCTTAGCAACAACTGAAAACACCAGTGTATTATCAGCATTCTCCTCATACCAAATCCCATACTGAATCCAAAGCACAGCACTATTCTAGCTACTAAAAGAAAAGTTAAGTCTATCCCAGACAAAACTAGGACACTTTCTTTCTCAATTTTTGAATCTGATTAAAATAGTCCTTTTTCATTCATCAGTAAAAAGATGCATACTGTTTAACCAGTAGTAGAATTTCCATCAAGTCCCCTTTTCCGCATCACTAAAACTCCAATTTTGTTTCCACTGCTTAGTAAGGAATGCAGTAACTAGGATTCCCTGGAAAACATCTGTATCATACTGTATAGTTCAGTATATTCCAATGTTGTATTTCTCAAATGTTCCATGTGTCCAGAGCATCCATTGCACCTGACTGGAACAGTCCATAAATATTCTATGCTTTCAGAGTGTAACATCTGGGCCACTCGTTATTAGCCTTTCACTTCACATTTTATTTATATTATAATTTCAGTAATGGCTTTTCAGTTCAGACATGATGCCCTGTGTCAAAGTACCTCTTATTAGTATTCGCAAACTATAGAGTGATACAATAATTGTGTCAAAGATTTGCTTATCATCATCTCTATAATTCTGAGGAGTGTAATAGATATTACAATTGTCTCAGTGTTCTGTATTATTAATGCTAACAGCTGCAAGTGTTGCATGTTCAGTAGTCTGAGCTGAGACCTACCATATTTTGACATATGACTAGTTAACCTAAGTTCAGAATTGGTATATTTTTTAGAAAGTGTTAAACTAGTGTTAGCAGTTAGAAGAGGGAAAATTAGATTTCTTTTAACTCCATCTGGTACATACTGAAATACCAAATTGTTGCTAATAAGACACTGAATCTGTGTAAGTGTCTATATAAAGTAGAAGGTGGAAAAAAAATCTGGAAAAAAAATATGTAGTGAAATATATACTTTGATAATTGCAAAAACAGAGCAGAGAAGACAACAGGAAGACACAGACATAATATTAAATGATGGTATTACAATAATATAATGTGTTTTGTTGGATGTATGTCTGATGATTATCATAACTAGAATTCCAATATAAGACAATTGTGTATATATAGGAAAAGTTAACTGGAGGCAGAATTCTTATTAGGATTTTAAATAGTCCAACATTGTTGGCTAGATGCAATTTGCCCCATACTAAAAGAAAAAGGAAAAAAAAGAAAAACAAAACAAAACCAACAAAAAATGGATGCCTTGTTCCTTTAAGCCATTTGAAAACAGCAGACCTACATATCAGAGAACTAAACAAATCCTTATTAACAAATGTTTTTAGGTAAAGTTGCAAGGAATTAAAAACAAAGAAGAAATGACAGATGGTATATGACTAGAGACCTGCAGGAATGAAAATTTCCTGGACCAAATATCAAGGTACTCAGAATCACAAGACACCATTTATAGAGGGATTATCTCTTAGAAACCAAAGACAGCCAACCATGTACCAACTAGAGGAGAAATTATCCTTGACCTACTTGCAAATAGAGAGGAATTGATTGAAAATGTGAGATAGTGAAATGTGGAACCAGACACAATGAACTAGCTGAATGTAGAGAAATAATGAGTTTACAAAGCACAATGGTAGAGGGGTGCTGGGTTTTAAGAAAGAAAATTAGGCTCAAATGCATGACAGTTGAGGAGCCAAGCAAATTTATGGACAGGTTCCCAGGACAGTGAGGGTGAGAGGAGCTTCCCAGGGCATTTCACGCTCGCCAAGTCATTGGAGCCAGTAAGTGAGAAACTCCTGTAGATGATTTGCATGAGTTTGTGCAGTTTTCAGTGTCCATGGTCCCACTTATCTACTGCACCCTATTGTTCCTTTTTCTGCTCAGCTCCTTGTCATATTTAGTGTCCCTCCCATTTGTGTAGCAGAACCACATAGGTACTAATGCCAAGTGTTTAATTAGAATAGTATATCCAAAGATCATCCATACAAATGCCTGTAAGAATTTGGGCCTAGCCATCCAGAGAGCAGCAAAGAGAGAGAAACAACAAGCCTAGATTTACAGAATTTAAACTCCTTTAAAGAATAGAGTTTCCCAAGTCAAAATAATAATATTAATAATAAAAATGACAAAATAATTCTGAATTATAATACAATTAGTTTATTAATAACTGGTGTAGATGTCATGTATATGGAAGGTAGTGAAATGTTTGACAATAGAGTGAACTCTTGCTTCCAAAATACTTTTGAATGAATGAAATACAAATTTCATCATTTATACTGTAAAATCACTAGAAGTGTAAATTTAGAGAGCTTCTACCCTACTCTGACTCTTTTCCATAGAGAAACAGACAGCAGAAACACTACAGTTCAGAAAATACTGTTGGGTTCTCAGTCACTCCTCTCTTTGTCTTCTTCTGTTTGCTTGTTGTACATGTCTTCTCCAGAATAAGGGTTTGTTCTTCTGAGATAAGATCTGTAAGTTTAGCATTATAGCACTTCCCAACCTCTACTATCATGAATTTTGACTGGGGATTCTGGACCCTACAAAACTGGGCAATACTCCTGCTTAGGATCATAAGCTTTGAAACTATTAACATTAGACCAACACCATAACATGCATGAAGACATGTTAACATTTACTACTTTTAAAATCTTAATGAGGTGTTTACATTCAAAGGTAAATATACAGGAAGGAGAAAAATAGACTATACCTGACTGCCTGTATTTTAGTTCAGTTCCAAGCACCTTTTCCTATTTAATTCAGCTGAAAAGTTGATGAGATAAAGTGTATCTTATTTTGGGACTGCTCTTTCAGCTAGGATGCAATCCCAAAACAAGACCTGTCCACAGGCTTGCCTTCTCTGAAGTAGATGCTAGTCAGAGGACGGGTTTATTCTTATGCACTTCTTTTCTCCTGAGGTCACAGTCATCTTCCTTCAAGGGTTTCCTGTAATCCATGAACTTGATACATAATCACATACTAGCTTTTAACACTTGTCTCACAGAATGGTTAACCTGCCAAGGTATATTAGGAACATCGTTGTCTTGTCGGTATTACCAGACCCTCTTGTCACCTGGAAAGTAGTAAACATACCATTTATAAAGGATGAAAACAATGACTGGACAAATGGTTGTGCACTAATCCTTACTAAAACCATAGTTTTCCCAATAAATTAAATCCCGCAGTTTTGTAGAGAAGGTTTATGCATAATTCTTTATAAGTTGAAAACTACATCGCAAAGAATTAAAAAAAAAAAGTGTTTGGAGGGACTTTTGAGATAAATTAAACCAATATATTAAAAGCACCAGGGGCCATTCTCTGAGTCACATCAGCTGACTCTGAAGAGCTGATATCCATTCTATTAAATTCATATACACTCCAGAGAAAGTATGGACTCCCATAATTTGTCTACTGGGAATGGCCCATGACCCATGCTAACTCTCAAGCATTTAATGTGAATAGTTTGGAAGATTGCTGGTGAGAAAAAAAAAAATGCTAGGAAATAATTAAAGCAATTTAAAACACTTAGTGATATGTGTGTATAAACAATAGAGTTACAGTGTTCAGGAGTGTACTTGGTATGCTTTAGTGGAGACCACACAATCCTCTAGCAAACTATTGCTTATACAGAAAAAGTCAGTGCAGCTTTTTATAATTTTTGATACATCAGAGGCTAGATCAGGCAAATACATTTGAGAACTACAGGTTGTTTGGAGGGAGTGACTTCTAAATTTGACTTACTGGGTCTAAGCAACATAGTGACTGTGGTATAAAAGAATTGTAAAACTATTATTGTAGAGAGATGATTTCTTTATTGAAGACACGATGAACTTCAGTTTTACAGCTTCCTCATGAAGATCTCCCACCTTGTCAAGCAGATTGCAGACAATCTGGATAGATTGTCTAAGGCAGAACTATGTCCCAGAAAACTATGGTAATTTTAATCTCATATTAAATAACCAAATGGAAAGCTAGGATTGTGGTTGTATTCATAGCAGTATACAGAGGGCCAGCGCTAGAGTAGTTTTGGCACTCTATAAAGAGCAGAAAGGTAAAATTTTAAAATTTTAATACATTGAAAAAGATCACTATTAAAAATGAAAAAATGTTATATAGAAAACATTTATCAGTGAAAGAACAAAACATCTCATGATTGAAAGAATTATGGAAATAAAGGAAAACTAAAACATAGATTGTTTGGATAATAGTTTGCACTGCAAATTCCCAGACAATATCTATAAGTGTAGCATTACAAAAATGTCAAGTGAATCCAAAAGGAAAAACTTGAGATAACTTGTCGTAGCCTAAGCAGCAGAACTTTCTTTCTGAGACAATCTGCTGTCACTGTATTGTAATACATTCTAAGTTTTACAATATTACTGGAAGTTCAGAAAAAAAGGAACATAAGTGTCAGTAAAGATGAATTAATATGTATAAAGAATTTAAAATGTGTAGAAGAGTGAAACTCTAACAGTACACACGTATTTTTACAGTGTGTATTACAAGGTTTCATAGGTCTATTTGTGGTGTTTGTGCTGTAATTACCACCCTGAGTTTACTATTGATTGAAATTTTTGTTTACTACAATGAAAGTTGCTTGAGTTTGTCATTTTACTTGATTGAGTAATAGATAATTAGACGTCAGGAAGGACATTTCTTATAACAATACAAGGCTCTATAATGAAAATGACTGGGAAATATTTCCCCATTTTTTTTTCCTTGCCGTAGTAGAATTTTCTGGGTTTGGGTTTTTGTTTTTGTTTGGGTTTTGTTTGGTTGGTTGGTTGGGTTTTTTTGCTTGTTTGTTTGGTTTTTTTTTTTTAAGTAAAACCAAAATTCGACGAAAATTGGTTTATTTCTGCTTTTGTGAAAAATCAAGCACATATTTCTATATTTTTCTTATTTGGCTTTTTTTTTTTTCCCCCAAAAAAAACCCAGTCTTCTCAAATACCCATTTAATTTAAAAGTAAGAACCAATCCCCAAGCAATTCATCTACTGGATAATAATATGAGAAAAATCTGTTCAATGGAAGCTTTGTACAAGCTATTAATTTGTTGATTACAATTTCTGTTTAGTCAAAGAGGCATTTTTCCTTATAAATGTGATCAAACAGATTTTTACAAAAAAGAAAGTGCTATAGATGCAACTAAAACAGTGACTATGATTATGAATAGAAAACAAGGAGAAAAGAATAACATTAGATGAATATTTGAATGATAGTCATCCTTAAACTATAGTGGACAACATTTATTAATAAATGTAGGAATTAGGAAAATTTTATACATATACAAACACTTTTTACATACATACATACATTGGTAATCTGCATCATTTTATCAATTCCTAGCACAGCTGTGACAGTTGTAGACTTTGTGCTCAGGCTAACATGAAACAGCCAAAGATGGAAGATGGAAAGAAGTTCTTGTTAGTAGGAAAAACATTACATCTAGCAGCACCTTTTTGGTAAAAAGATTGATAGGGTAGAAGAGGATTTTTTCCTACCTTCATTCTGTGAATGGAGAACATGCTTGGGAACAAGGACTCAAACAGAGGGGTCAGTAAAACTGCCACCTTAGACTCTCAGAGGGCTAACTTTGACCTATTCAAAAGACTGATTAACAAAATCCCTTGGGAGGCTGCCCTGAAGAATATGGGAGTCCGGGAAGGCTGGACATACTTCAAGAGAGAAGTCTTAAAGGCACAGGAGCAGGCTGTTCCCACGTGCCGAAAAACAAGCAGGCGGGGAAGGAGATGGGCCTGGCTAAACAGGGACCTTTGGCTGGATCACAAGAACAAAAGGAGAATCTATGACCTTTGGAAGAGGGGCCAGGTCTCTCATGAAGAATATAAAGATGTTGTGAAGTTATGCAGGGAGAACATTAGGAGAGCCAAAGCGCAGCTAGAGCTCAACTTGGCTACAACTGTTAAGGATAATAAAAAATGTTTCTATAAATTCATTAACAGCAAAAGGAGGATTAGGGAAAATCTCCCTCCTTTATTGGATGCAGAGGGAAACATAGTAACAAAGGATGAGGAAAAGGCTGAGGTGCTCAACGCCTCCTTTTCCTCAGTCTTTAGCAGTGGAACTGGCTGTTCCCTGGACACCCAGCCTCATGATGTGGGAGATGGGGAGGGGAAGCAGAATAAAGTCAGCACAATTAAAGAGGAGGTGGTCAGAGACCTGCTACACCACTTGGATGCACACAAGTCTGTGGGACCGGATGGGTTACACCCAAGGGTGCTGAAAGAGTTGGCAGATGTGCTCGCCAAGCCGCTTTCCATGATTTACCTGACATCATGGCTAACTGGGGAGGTCCCATTGGACTGGAGGGTGGCAAATGTGACACCCATGTATAAGAAAGGCAGAAAGGATGATCCAGGAAAATACAGACCTGTCAGCTGACCTCAGTGCCAGGGAAGGTCATGGAGCAGGTCATCTCGAGTGCCATTGAAAGTCATATAATGGACAACCAGTGTATCAGGCCTAGTCAGCATGGGTTTATGAAAGGCAGGTCCTGCCTGACAAACATGATCTCCTTCTATGACAAAATGACCCGACTATTGGACGAGGGAAAAGCTTTCGCTATTATCTTCCTGGATTTTCGAACAGCATTCGACACAGTTCCCCATAGGATTCTCATAGGAAAACTGGCTGCTCGTGGCCTGGATGAGCAAACAGTCTGCTGGGTCAAGCACTGGATGGATGGACGGTCCCAGAGAGTGGTGGTCAATGGAGCCAAATCCATCTGCTGGCCGGTCACAAGTGGTGTTCCTCAGGGCTCGGTGTTGGGACCATTTCTGTTCAACATCTTTATTGATGATCTTGATAAGGACATAGAGTGTATCATCAGTAAGTTCGCAGATGAGACCACGTTAAGCGGGAGTGTCGATCTGCATGAAGATAGGGAGGCTCTACAGAGAGACTTGGATAGATTGGATCGGTGGGCCAACGTTAACGGGATGAGCTTCAACAAGGCCAAGTGCCAGGTCCTGCACTTGGGCCACAACAACCCCCTGCATTGCTACAGGCTTGGGGAGGTGTGGCTGGAGAGGTGTGTGGAAGAGAAGGATCTGGAGGTTCTGATTGACAAGCAACTGAACATGAGCTGGCAGTGTGCCCAGGTGGCCAAGAAAGCCAATGGCATCCTGGCTTGTATTAGAAATAGTGTGACCAGCAGAAGTAGGGAGGTGATAGTCCCCCTGTACTCTGCACTGGTGAGGCCACACCTTGAGTATTGTGTCCAGTTTTGGGCACCTCAATACCAGAGAGATATCGAGGTGCTGGAGCGAGTGCAGAGGAGGGCAACAAAACTGGTGAAGGGCCTGGAGAACAAATCCTATGAAGAGAGATTGAGGGAGCTGGGACTGTTTAGTTTGAGGAAGAGAAGGCTGAGGGGAGACCTCATCACTCTCCACAACTACCTGACAGGACATTGTAGAGAGGTTGGTGCTGGTCTCTTCTCACAGGTAATTAGTGACAGAACAAGAGGGAATGGCTTTAAACTGCAACAGGGGAGGTTCAGACTGGACATGAGGAAAAAATTTTTCACAGAAAGAGTGGTCAGACAGTGGAATAGGCTGCCCAGGGAGGTGGTGGAGTCACCATCCCTGGATGTGTTTAAGGGTCATTTGGACGAGATGTTGGGGGATATGGTGTAGGGGAGAACTTTGTAGAGTAGGGCTGATGGTTGGACTTGATGATCCCAAGGGTCTTTTCCAACCTGAATGATTCTATGACTTTGGGTTTTTGGGTTTTTTTTTGAGGTTTCTTTCGCTTATTACATTATTATAATCACAGAAAAATGTGTATTCCATCTCTTAAGGTGAACATGTAACATAAATTCCAGCTGGTTTTGTGAGTATGGATAAATTACCATCATTTTTGTTCTCAACTTCTGTCTTATCCTCTCTACCTTTTATTTTAAACACTTGCTTTTGTCCTTTCTCTCAGTATTGTACAAAACTGGTAGACTCCCAACACATACATTCTTGATCCCTCATAAAACCCCTTTAGTTCACTTTGGTTACAGGTATCATTAATGATGCATCAGGCACAGCCAGTGCGGGAACGCTGGGAAAGGGATTGTCCCTTATTATATGAATTTGTTGGGAAGATTTTTTTTTTTAATTATTGTTTTTGTTACACATTTCGCACAACAATTAATGTTGAATAATTATCACAGTTTTCCTTCTTGTCCTCATTTAAGTATATTTCAATCAAAACAATGACTTAATGGAGACACTGATACATACTGATGATAATATAAACTGGCATTACTAGAGAAAATTAAATTTAAATCATCTGAGAACGTGGCCTTGATTCTGTGGGTGAGATTTAGTAGCATTCTCCAGATGGTTTATACCACTCTAAGAACAGAACACAGCTGTAAACCCAGTTTAATGTTTGTCATTAAACCAAATTCACAACTACTTTGTACTCAAAACCGACCAAAGTACTTGCAGTAAATCAGTGAATCTAGCCCTCAAGCTTGCAAAGACCCAGTCACACTCCTCCATAAATCAATGTATTTTGTTATTTTCTTTTTCCCTTCGTATCATTAATGGAGAGGGATTGGGAATCCCTTGCCTGTTACCAATTATCGACTTCCACTCTTCATCATCAAGAGCTTCTTTGGTGTAGCCATTTTCTGTATGTCCTACATTCATCTGAGCCAGATGAGTGGCAGATAGGCTTTGCCTGGGATTGTACAATTAGCTTCAAGTATCCAAACAGAAAACTACTGCTTTTTTACAGAAGGGACAGACATTGGCTTTGTCATCTAATTATTTCACCTCAAAAGAAACATCCTAGATCTTTCAATCCTTTAGTGACTCAAACAATATATCTCTAAAGCTCTTTCTAGATTAGGTTGATACAAATTACATGACTGTCCACCAGCTGGTTGTATCTGACCCGCCAGACCAGGAGATCAAAGGGGGAACTTTCCCACCTGCTTGATGTAGTTCAAGAGTTGCTAGTTCATGCTTCACTATTGCAGTTGACTATTTCTCAACAATTCGTGGCACATCTTGATAAACATATGTACCAAAGATTTAATAGAACTTTTGCTCAAACTGAATCTGAAAACTCATTCCTGAGAAATTAGTGGTGCTCACACCTTTCAATACTATCTTTACAATTGCTTATTGCCTTTGAAAGTTTTGTAATGCCATGAAAAAGAAATGAGATTACTTTGACTGAGCAATCTGAATGGCAAATGATGTTCCTGTAAAAGAAGAATAACTGTCAGAATGATGGAAAAAACAAGTAGAATTAGTTATGTAGGATCAGAATGTCTCCACCCATCTAACACCAAGTATTAGATGGGTGGAGACATTCCACTTCCAAAATTACTGGTGATACTAGCAGAATTCTTGACCAGGCACTCAATAATTGTCTTTGAAATTTTGTTTCACATGATTGTATGAATCAGAAATCCATGTATTCAGTGCCATAACATTTTTTTAATTGTAGGTCAAGATGGTTATTGAAATAACATATCACTTTTAGATTTTACTGGAAGTTAGTATGTTCACATTAGACTAAAACTAAACAAAATAAACATATTTTGGTTCCTCTCTAGGTGAAATGAAGTCTTCAGCAAGAGTGAAAATGCAAGTTATATGTCTTTTATCTTTTAAGATATTGAGTACATTTAATAGCCATGGGCATGGGTGAGAGTATAGATCATGTAACAGCTTACAGTAATTTTCAAAATATATGTTGCAAATAGTGTTCTTCACTATTACCTCACCATCTATCTAAATGAGGAAGCTTATTGTTATCTTAAACATTCTAGAGGAAACAGTGTCTTCCCTTTATGCTCTTATTTTACTTGTTTCCTCTCCATACACTGGAGGTGAAAACAAATAATTTAAATTAACAAACTGACAATAAAAGAGGCCTGTTCTGAATGCTGCCCGCAGGTCTTTAAAATGATGAAAGCACTTTGCATTATAAGATTGCTCTAGTCTCTGAACATGAATCCCAGTTTGAAAGATTGAAAATCTCCCTGAAGTCTGAAGCACTTAAATAATTTAGATTAAATTTAAATTGTGTTACGCTTTACAAGCCCAGAACCATAGTCACATCTTTACTGGAAAGCTTATAAAAATTTGAAATGCTCCAATAATTTTAAATCTTGTAGAAGCCTAGTACCTTCCAAATTAAAGTGCTAATAAAAAAATTAGCACTGAAATTTAAATCTCTATGTGCAGTGTAGAATGATTTAAAATTATTGAAGCCTTTCAATTTTTTATGAGGTCTCTATGTAGAAGTGAATCAAACAGCATTTTTAGTACAATGGAAATAAGTTAAAAAAAACCAAACCAAACCAAAACAAACAAAGAAAACTGTCATCAACATAGCAGTGTAGTAGGAGGACCTTTCCAGAGTGCTAAAGAGAAGAGCTTTGAAAGAACAAGCTGCATTCTGAAAGGTGAAGGAGATACAGTCTCTGTTTAAAACATTTTCATAGTACTCAGGAGATACTAATTTTCGTTCTGATTTTGTGCAGACTATTTCATTTCTCTGGATCTCCATTTCCTCCTTTCCTAGACAGTAAATTCATTGGGGCAAGAACTTGCTTTTTCATGTCTGATTCATCTGACTAAATGTGGACATGTCAACATCCATAGCTAAACTAGTTATCACAGCATACTGCTTCATAGTCAGTGGAGAGAAATATATTCTTTTCAAAGGCTGTTCATGTAATTATAAACTCCTACAATAAGGTATAGATAGGAATTACATCCTGAAGAAACCTATTATTCTCCATCGACAGTAAAGGGAGCCTAAAATCACTAGTTTAGCTATCAATTGCAGTATATAAAGTTGAAGGAAATAAGGCCAACTTGTTATTATCTTGTCTAATTGTTAAGACTTTCAGGTAGTCCTACAACACCTATTATTAATAGATATAAAAATTTCAAACAGAGAAATCATCTGAATCTGCAAGTGTTAGGCAGGACTGTCTTTACAAATATCGAATATGCAAAGATCTCTCAGTAGGATGTTCACGGATATATTCCTGAAAAGAAGAAAGAAAATACATTGGTCATCTGAATCTAACTAGATGGCTTTTTCATTCCATCATGTTCACAGTAAAGAGAACTAAAGAAACATATCAGGTATTTGGCGCACTTTATCTCTAAGTATGAATAATTTTCTTACACAAATAATTATAGGAGAACCTGAAGAAAATCCAGACACTTCCAATAACCTGATTCAATCTGAATTTTAGTGACAGACTGAGATTAATTTATTGGATGATAAAATCCTTCTGACAGCTGAAGCAGACTTCGATGCAGAGAACCACAGGTTTTCACTATGATGGTGCAAATGTCTGATGGATTTGCAGAGACTATTACATGAGACCTGCAAAAACATATTCCAGCTTGTTTTTCCTTTCCACAGAAAGTCCAGTCTCCTCACATTGATCTACAGTTGTCTGTATATAGTTTTGCTTCTGGCTATCTGAAGGACCAGTTTCTGGTTACCTTATTAGAGATTCATCCAAAAATAGTAGCACTTTTGCTAGTTGCTGCTAGGTCTAAATGCCTAGGGTCTGAACTTTCTAGTGGTGTGTTTTTTCCCTGTCAAATTCAGCTATTTCTTAGGTGTGTCAGTTGCTCTAAGTGTGACTTTTTTCTGTTTACAGAGTAAAGCTAATTTTTAAATATATTTGGGTGCTGAGGACTGTTATTATTCACTTGTCTTTATATTGAAAATTAAGTATATGTATCTGAAGGTATTTGAGGTGAAATCAAACAGACAAAAAGACAAGAAAGAAATTTATAATTAACCTCATTCAAATTGATCTTACGTGTGAGGGACATGGGGAGTTGAGAAATTATATTTTGTCAAATTAACAGTAAGGGAAATGCATTTTCTCTCAGCTATTACTATGTCTTCCCTTCTAGTGAAGACTGAAATGTCTAAGGACAGAAACAAAAAAAATTACATAAAATGTCTGTTCGCTGAAATGATAATTTCTAAAATTGTTTAAAGACTGTAATTTTTTTCCCCATAAACCTAGAAAGAGAATTCAAATGTTAATTATTGTGAACACAGGTTCTTGAGATAAAGAATTCTTACAGGGCAAAATACTGAAAATGTAATAACTAAAAATGGAGATAGAGTTTTCTGAAAGCTGTTGCTTTACATGCCCCTGAAATGGAAGAATACTAGCACAGGATTCAACAGAGCTAGAGTCAATTGTCTATAAGTTTTGTCAAGTAATGGAGTGCTTGACTAGCAAAAGAGTCTCAGTACCTATTCTTGAACTTATTTTACATTCTATGGATTGATTATCAGTTTGGGTGCATTAGAGAGAGTATGATTTTGGCTTAGTAGTTCTACTACTATGTCAACATTTTTTAGATTAATTTGGTATTGAGAAAGTAAATTATTTTCTTCCTAACATGTTGGATGCCCTAGTCATGTTCTTATTTTTTAGTAGTTATAGATAGCCTGAAAAATGAACATGTCAGAGTATTATATAGTTTACTCCATCCCTGCGTATCCAGCTGAGAGGTCAGAGACGTTCATTAAATCCTCTGAGACTGCTGCAACTTGAGTGAGCACTGAGTGACTTTGTAAGAAAAGAGTGGAGACACTATCTTCAGCTCTGTTGGAATAATTCATATTCAGAAAATACTGTCAGAGAAACTCTGAATCTGGTTTGCAGGTGCTTAAATGTAAGGTGACCACAAGATGCTCTTTCACCACAGAACTTTATCATCCTGGAACCAGATCCACAGAGGTTCTGAGTTGTTTAATTCTTCGTATCACTTTGCTTGCACAGAGGAATTAAACACCTCAATGCCATTGTTGAACTAGTCTTAGATAATGTCATTGACATCTGTGGAATAAGGCATTTATGAACTGCAATGAAGCTACTCAGGATTAATTTAAGAATTTATCTTTTATTCTTAGATATATATCACCACAGTTAGGAATATGATGCATCCAGGATTTTTCATTTCTCTAGCCTTTAGTGTGTATGAACCCCATAGGCTAATCTGAATCACTACACACCAGGTTAGTCTAACCAAGACAGGTTACTGAAGTTGATATACAGCACAGAGAAAAGTTTTAACATAATGTAACATTTGCCTTTGTGCTGCATATTCTTGTTGTATTTTTTACATGTCTTTTTCACAGAATGAATGAATGTCTTACAGACACTTTCTTAATGAGTTATGAGAGAATCTGTCTCATAACAAAAGGAAATCAAAAGTACTCTTTTGAGTTTTGAATTTATGTGACCATTACTCTGGTAGACTGAAGTGCAATGTAGAGATCCTTTGGTTAGCTTGAACCTAAGTAGGGATAACTAAAATTTAAATTGTCTCACGTATTGGTGGCTTACAATTGCTGGCAGCTCCTGTTTCCTAATTCAGAATTATGCTGAATATTTTTTCCTTGAATAGAACTTCTCAGTAAAGGAAGTTTAGTTTGCATCATCATCTTTATTATTGTTATTATTATTATTATTAATTATAAGCTTACTTGGAAAGTCCAATACAAGAGACAGCAACAAGTCCGATCCAAGTGGCAAGTCTCTTATTTAGGTTTGGGCAATTAGTTAACATAAAAGTGTATCTGTATTTCCATGAGAAGGATTAGTATGTTGATATGAAAACTATAAGAACAAAATCAAAACACACACCAAAGCTGTGTCTGCAAAAGAAGCAAAGCTGACTTCCAGTATTATAGTTGTAAAATAGAGATGAAATACTATTTTGGCAATCGAAACTCTGTGATCATAAATATAAGAAATACTGAGATTATGTATTGTTCCTGTTATGGGAGCTTATAAACGGCCACTGCCTCCAGCAGTTCCAGGACATGGGGATTCTTCCTGCCCAGCCACTGGAGATCAGCGCCGTACCTGAGGGTTTCTGTTCCATGATGACAAAGGCAGCTGCTGGTTTCCGCCCCCCCCCCCCCCCCCCCCAGACACACACAGAGACACACACAGGCACACGCACAGACGACACGACACAGACAGGACCAGTCACACAGATGGCCACAGACAAGGCGCTGCCCCCAGCAGCACCCACACTCAGGACTCACACCAGACACAGGCACAGACAGCCACGTCCCCTCCTCCTCTTGGGCTGGCAGAGGCAGGAGGTCACTAGTGCAGCACACACCCCGCACTCTCCAGGTTCACAGGCACACACATGTTCGCAGACCCCCCAAGCTCGGGCACCGGCCCGTCTGCCCACCCGGCGCCCCTGCGCGGATCCCAGGCCCCCCTTACCCACCCCACAGGTCCCCAACTCACCAGCTGGTCCTGCTGGGTGCTCGCTGCACACACGCAGCACTCACCGGCAGCCCATACTCGCGGGTCCCCCCAAACAGCAGCACGGACCCTCTCCCTGCCTGACACCTCTGCCAGGACCTGGGGCCTCCTACTCCTTTATTGGTCCGGCTTGGAATTTGCCGGCGACGCCCACCCATACCCCCCGCACCCCGAGTTTGGGGAAGGTACAAGCAGTCACCATCCCCAAACAGCTGGAATGTGGGCATGCTGGAGCAGTGACCTGCCATCACAACACAGCCTCTGGCATTAGATTACATGTAGCCAGACCCTTTTATACCTCTTTCTGTCTATTCCCCACTTTTTTCCTCCCTGACTCCCCTCCCGTCAAAATTATTTAATAAATTTTGCATAGTCCCAAAAGTCAGCTTTGAATATCCCATATCTTCGTAGTCCTCTTGTTTCCCCCTTCTTATCACTTAGAAAGGCCAGATTGTCTCTCTCCAAAGCTTTGGAGAAAAACACTGTGGAGAAAACTCCTGGAGTTTTTAGTGGCCCTTCAATTGCTAACTCAAGGCTTTTGGTGTTTGCCCTGTCTCCCTTGTGGAGACAAAACCTCTATCATGTTTGTGTCTTTCTATTCTTGCTTCCCCCTTTACTTATTATCTTCTTTTACATTGGAAGGGTCCTTGATCAGATAACCTTAATGAAGCAGACTTCTCAACCTCCACATACCCTTATAGTTACCATAGAAATACAGGTCATAAAACCACCCATACTAGATGGAATACATGTTTTATCATTCTTCTTTCAATGTACTACACTGATAATTTCAGGAAAAAAATACATGCATAACTGGAAAATTAAGGTGCTACTTCTGTCAAAATTTAAACAAAATTTTTTTATGAGATTCGACTTTTGGGATTACAAAACTACAGATTAGGCATGATCATACATTTAACAAACTTAATAAATGAGATCAATAGAACATCAGGGAATGAATCAGCACATCCAGAATGTTACACAGTGTTAGAAACAAAAAGTGCAAGCAATCGTGTTTGCATGCATTTGAATGGCAGCAAGAGGGATGCTGCAGGAAAGGAACCTCTTATTTGCGGTCACAGCAGGATTACCAGACATCTGTTGATAACAATTTATCAACTGACTAATAGGTTGCATAATTATGGTCAAATAAAGCTCATATGTGTCCTATTAAATGCAACTTTGTCTTGGCATAGATAAAGGCGGCAGTTAAAAATGGGAAGTGATGGGCTTTTTCCAAGTATTTTTTCTAAATTGTATCCAAGACAATATAATATTAAATGCATCAAAAATTTTCTGGAGTAGGAATAGAAATCATTGTTCTTCTTTCACTGTTGCAAGTCCACAACATATTAAGTCAGAGAAACATTTTTAGTGCGAGACTCTATCACTCACTTATTGGCACAAATAACCTCTTTAATAATGCCATAATAAGGGAGCAAGAGGGGCTTCAACAAGAGGGGGTGACACACCATGACTTCAGAATAACTTTTATTCTCAGAGTTAAGAATTGTCCTTTAAAATATGAGATTTGGAGTAAGATCTCATATACCACAATTAAGTGGGATTTATAAGATCAGACTTAGTGAAACTATCTGCATAATGTAAGCATTTATGTTCAAGAAGAAAACAAAGTCCTTTGAAGGCCTTTAGAAGGAGAATCTGCCAGTTTAAATTTAACTAAAGGGCAGAAAATTCCCATCTGGATACCTCAGTTCTCTCCTGCACTGCAAGGTAGTGATTTAACTCTGAATTCTGAATTTAAAATATTTTTTATTAATTAGTTTGTTTTGCATGTAAAATGATTAGTATTATCACATTTTGTGAGTAACTTTGTCCACATACAACATATTTATTCTCAAAGCAGGTAATAAAGGTAGTGTAAAGCATCAAATAGGACAAGTATGGGCAGTCTTACAGAACACATTAAAAAAAAAAAAAAAGATGTAGGTATTTACAGAAGTGGAAAGCTGCAGGAAGTAGGGGAATTTTAATTTTTTTTTTAAAAAAAAGTATGTGTCTGGAGCATTTAGATTCTATAAAATTAGTTAAAAAGTAAAAAAGCTATTTTCAGGATCTAAAGTCTGGATTTTAGACCTCTAAGTGTCACCTGAAATTTCTCACAAGGGTCCTAAATCATGTTGTTGATTTAGTCACACTATTTTTCCTAAATGCTAGAAATAAAGTTGAAAGTGAGAAAAGATTTTAAAATAATACAAACCACATAATTTTTACCTGCTGTTCTATTATCACACTAAGGCAGATTAGGAAGTTAAAAATATTCAGATACTCTCATCAGTTTCTGTATCAGAATTTTGTATTTGACTGGTCATCTTTCCCTCTGAGAAAGTATGCTTGTTAAATGCTACCAGCTTTGCTTGTCTCTCTCAATGATCAAAGACAGTTGTGTTTTGAGTCAAACCACTCAGAGTCGGGAGTTGTGTCACTCTCTGTATTCGTTTTGGCTGTGGTAGAGTTAATTTTCTTCACAGCAGCCTCTATGGTGCTATGTTTTGTATTTGTGATGAGAACAGTGTTGATAACACACCAGTGTTTTAGAACTCGCTGAGCAGTGCTTACACAGTGTCAAGGCCTTTTCTACTTCTCACCCCACCCCACCAGTGAGTAGGCTGGGAGTGCACAAGAGCTTGGGATGGGACACAGCTGGGACAGCTGACCCCAACTGACCAAAGGGATATCCCATACCATATGACATCATGCTCAGCATATAAAGCTGGGGGAAGAAAGAGGAAGGGGGGGACATTCAGAGTGATGGCATTTGACTTCCCAAGTAACCATTACGCATGACGGAGCCCTGCTTTCCTTGGAGATGGCTGAACACCTGCCTGCCAATGGGAAGTGGTGAATGAATTCCTTGCTTTACTTGTGCATGCAACTTTTGCTTTACCTTTTAAACTCTTTCTGCTCAACCCACGAATTTTCTCACTTTTACTCTTCCAATTCTCTCCCCCATCCCACTGTGGAGGAATGACTGAGCGGCTGTGTGGTGATGAGCTGCCTCCTGGGGTTAAACCACACCACTGTCCTTTTGCAATTCATAACTGGTAGGACTGACTGACCTGTCATCTTTCCCTTTCTGCTTTTATTCAAGATAATCTTCTAGTGAATTAAACTGGATCGATCTAGTATAGTCATATGCTAATATGCATATGACTAATGTTATCTAATACTGTTATCTAATAATGTTATCTAATAACATTAGAATTAGATAACATATCTAAAAGCAAGCTGAAATGTACTGTTTATAACATGGTGCATTCCACAATTACCAGTGCAAAATGAATACTAGGGATGTTATATTTCCTTGAGATGTTCAAATTAACCCCTTTTTCTGCTCAGAGTTTATTTTTGACACAGAACATGATAAACAAGGTGTTCATTGCTCACAGTTTTTATAAATGCTTTTTTCCAAGCAAATAAATTTGGGGTCTCTTAACAAAAATGCCTACTACGATTAATACTGGTTGAGAAGAGATTTCCAAATATTTTTGTGAATTAAATGTATTCAGTTTTCTCCACTGTTATTTATGGCAGTCTTACTTTTCATTCTCCACAAGCATTCAGACATTTAATCAGAAATTTAATGGAAGAATCTTTTAAGTCTCATGCAGCTAAAATGTGTCAGAGCAATGCAATGCCCATAATGCCCACATGCTGATCAGTTCTTCTTTTTCTGTAGTGTCCATATTAAATAAAACTATTTGGCACATTTCAAAACACATTTTCAAATGTTCATAGGTATCCTGCGGCACCAAGGAAAATATCATACTGCACTTGCTGAGCTGCTTAGTTGCCATTGAATCTCATTTCATTGTTCCTACAGCCAGTGATTTAAAAAGCAACAACTTTTTCAATTACTAGAAGTACATCTGAAAGGCATAAGTGTGTTTTATCCTATGGATCTACACAAATATTGCCAAGGAAGCTTTCTTAAGAATTAAATCTGATCCATACTGACATAAATGAGGACAGATTTTTTTGTTGTTGTTCAAATTACTTCAGCTTCAGCAACAACTCATAAAATGCTAGTGGAAAATCAAAGGAAAATTATGTCATTGGACTTTTAATTTTTGTTCTGCATACTGAAATTTGATTTCACTTCTTAAAGGTAAAAAATATCAAAACTACAACATCTACAATATGAGATATTTTAGTCGATGTTTGCTAAAACCATACCAAGGAAATCTACAAATCTTGGCTTCTTTTCCTTCTTTTTTGAGGTGAAAAATTTGCTTGTATCTGTGAAGTTATGAATAATAAATAGTAAAGAAAGGTTGCATTCTATTCTTCCAACAGTTTAAAATCAGTGTAAGTTTGCAAGGATTGGTACTATAGTATTTTTTTTATTAATTTTATTAATATATAATCAGAATCAGGCCTTTCTACCTTTTATTTGTGAGGTTATGTTTTTGCCCTGGTGTATAGCTACCTTAAATTGCCACCAAATCTGTGGAATTACTCTAGATTTATGGCAGTGAAAGACCTGACTTCACCTTTTTCGTTCAAATCCTGACTTAGTTTTTAAATGAAATTGAAGTTTGCTCTAATACCCAGATCCCTGTCTTTGCAGAAAATAAAGACATTTCACAAGCTCAGCATAACTGCAGTCTCTGCAGAGATCTGGATATATGCCAGTTTAAGTGGTATTGAATCAGCAAAAATGTCTAAAGAATTGTGAACAAATTTGTCAAGAGATACCAGTCATAATCCTAGCTTAAATTTAGGGTCACAGTTGCTCTATATTACCAGCAGAGTAAAAAGTAAAAAGAGGCTAGGGCACATATGTCCACTTGTCAAGCACTGAATATTTGAAGCCAGAATGATGTCTCACTTGCAGAAGCATTACACATGCATAACTTTTATGAAGGTGAATAGATGGTTTCTAACTTCATTTTATCCCTTCCTTGTTTTTTGCTAGATAGCAGTCATTTTAACTTTACCCTGGAAAGAAACAATGTTACAGGAGTGGTTTTGCTTGCTCGCAATTGATGTGTGATGCTCCTACTTTGTGTTAATTATTTTTATGAATAAGGAAACATAAAGATGTGAGTAATTTAGATTAACTCAGTAGAATGAAGGATGGAATAGGATAGTCAGTGAAAATCTGTATTCACAAAGTTACCTAGTCATGTATCTGCATCATTCAAAATATCTCACCCTGTTCAATTGCAGTCACCCAGGATTCCATCATTATCTAGAGCTGTCCTTCTGGGCATACTGAGAGTCTTATGGGTCTTGGACACTGCTGAAGGAGTGCACTCCTAGCTCATCATTAAGCCCCATTAAGAACAAAAAGTCAGGCATTTCTCCAATTCTTTTATTTCCAGTGGATCCAACAACTATTCTTCGAACATTACTATGGATGCAGAAGACTTTACAGCATGGACAGTATTTTTCACTGACTTGACCACAGGAAATATATTAAAGTCTACTTTCTGCTTGAAAATAATTGAGTATTCTAGCATTTTACATTACATATTTTGGTGAGAACTTGAAACCCTAATGAAATTCATCTCCATTAATTTGAAATATTTATAGTTAGTGGAAAGTAATGTTTTCTTTTGAGTGCTATTCACCTCACCCTAAGGTAGATGTCAAAAATTTTGCTCTATATATGTCTATTTTTGTTCCTCCTTGTAAACAGAATCAAAATTAGAAATTCCAGTGATAATGGTGGTGTACATTAAGGAAGAATGCCTAATTGTATGACTATGGGAATTCAGGAAATTCTAATTCTTCTAGTACTGGAGCACTGCACATTCACAGACTGTGAAACAAAAGGGGTCCCTTATTGTGTAGTCCAGTGATTACACCACTCTCGGAGCCAAGAGTACTAGCTTCTTATGCTTGAATTATTTTTCTTTTTTTAATTCAGTGATTCTTTAAGATATAATTATCCCTTGGAGTAAAGGCATGAAAGTATGTCACTCTTCATCTTGGCCATATTGCATCAGAGACCCTAACCATTTTAGGGAGGCATTTCTGATCTTTAATATGAGACAGTCTCAGATTTTGAAAGTGTTTGTACTCTTCCATGAAACAGTTTCATGTCTATAGATGACCATCATTGTATAAATAAGGACCTATTTTTAAAAGCTATTTCTTCAGTTCCTGAGTCAAGGATAGATCATCTGCATTCTTCTGAAATAATTTAGTAGTTCCTTAAAAATTTTTCTGAGAACCCTTCTTCAGCTATCAAAAATAAATGACATAAATGATTTCTGAAGTTGATTCTTCTAGTAAAAAAATAAATTCAATAAACATATAGAATCCTAATTCTTATTAAGTTTTACACAAACTTCTTTCAATTTTCATCATACTACACTTGATGTCATTGCTACTGTATATAAAGAGTGTATTAAAGGTAGAAGTGCAAAGAAACAGATCGAAGTTCATATCTGGTAATGATAGCTTTTGCTGATAGATCTCAGTGTATGTAACTGGAAACTATGAACAATTGGGTATTTCTGAGAAGATTATGTATAAACATGAAAAAGATGAGGGGTTTGGTTTTTTTTTTCTTTCTTCAAATAGTATGGTTTAAAGGCTATTTTCCCCCTAATAATTATTTTGTTATCTATTGACAGAAAAGTAGTGATTTGTAGTACAATACTGGTAAAGTTAACTAGCCAAGCCATAAACTGGATGGCATTTTTGTGTTATTTTTTGCTCTCCCTTACTCTTTTGGACTACATCTGATTAATTAGAAACTAAAAAAGGACTTCTAAGTCCTTTTGATTATTTTGATTCTAGGTTGTAGTGATCATAGTAATTTTGACAAAATTTAGAAACAATGGAAAAACTTGACTGCTCAAGATATTGGCTGATTTATATTTTACCTCAGACTGTTTGGAGAACCTCTGGATGTGAAGGAGTAAGAAGGAGGTAAAACTTTTATTCTTTTATTACATTTTTCAAGGGCAAAAAATGTGGAATCCACAGATTGTATCTGTAGCTAAACTGAACTGTCAGATGCTACTGAGGGTCATTCCAATGCGGATGCCCTAGCTGGAAGTGTTTTGTTTCTATTCATGGTTTGGACACATATGGCATTCTCTGATAACATTCCATGCCTCCATATTGCGCTGTAAATTGCACTGGGTATCTTGGGCAGAGTGCCAGTCTTAGACATCCATTTGGAACTTCTAGCATTTACCCTGACCCCATGTGAACCATGCAAACTTCATAATCTCATCATTACTCCTTATATAATGGGAACCTGCTTGACTTGTGCCGTTATCTCCTTGTGGCAAAAAGGATCTCTGTGTGAAGAGGTGAAGCTACACAGAAATGGCTTTTTACTGTGGGTCTCAGAGTATATGTATATCTTAAATCTCATCTGCCTGCATTGCTTCAGTTTTCAGTCTCATTTCCTTTCTATTACTCCACCCACCTCAGACTCTAAGGATTCCCGATATGTCCTCTATGCTTCTTCCATCAATTACTGATCATCAGCCCAGTGATGAGTGATCCTAAAAGTATGCTCACATAAAGAAATAAAGAGGGAGAGAAAGGAGGCTGTAAGTGGTTGTGTCAATGTGCAGAAAGAAGACTTTGAGAAAAAATGGCTTTTCTGCAATTATAAAGAAAATATTCTTGTCACTAAACAATACACACCAAGATTTCTTTTACTGAAAAGAAGTTAGAACACATTTCCAGGACAAAATAAATCTATTACCCACTCATCTAAGCAGCCGGACAGCCAAGACGAGCACTCTTTCTAAGGCCTGTAGGATTTCCTATGATCTCCATCCTCCTGGGCAACTACTTCCAACACGCCAAGTATGGAAGGGAAGTAAATAGCTCTCTACTGTCTTTCACATCTATAATTTCTGAAGTTTGTAAATAGTCAGAGAATGATGAGCTCTCTTTCTCAAATTTTCTCTTTTCAATCTAGTCTCCTGAAGAAAGAAGACTTATGAAGACTTCTTTGGTCTGTCTAAATCCGTCTACCTCTATAACTTTTCACTTGATTTCTGCCAAACATGAGAGCAATGTTAAGGTGTCAAAAATGAGTTTCATAAAAATCAGTGACCATATAGAGCAGAAAAATCCAAATTGTATTGTCTCCTTTGAAAAGCTGGAAAGACAGAACTTGACAATCAACACAGGTGTACTGAACAGACACCAGCAAACATACAGACAGTCCAGCATTTGGGCTGGGCACATAGGTAAACACAGGGATTATGCAAGTGATATTATGGAGGAAAATGCATTGGGAAAATATGACACAAATCTTTTGAAAATGAGATTTCAATAATTCTGATACTCACAGGAAATAAGTCCAGTTTATTTGAACGTTAATTTTCATGGTTAAAAAATGTCTGAATAGCTATTATCGATTATAATGGGCTATGATTACAGCCCAAGTAGTTGTGGGTACCCACAAATTTCTTTGTTCCTTGATAAAAGAGTCTTGGAAAAACCACCCACTATTCATGTGTTAATCACATGATTGTTGATCCAAGCTCATATGCATTGATGTTCACTGGGTCACTCTGTGACCTTCCTAGAGGTCTTCTTGGCCTGGTTATGGCTTAGGCCTTCATCTCCTTTGAAGCCTGTACCAAAACTACTGTTACTTTCGTTAAGGGGTCGAATGCACCTGTCACAGACCTCATCAATAAGTTTCAAGAGCTTTTTCTAATTTAACATGTGAAAGTCCAGACTTCATGTCTTGATTCTTATATATGTATCTAAATATAGAAGTAAAATAAGTATTCAAATAAAATATTTATATATTTTATGATAAAGAGGATACAAAAAAGTTTGTATGACATTTACTGGACAAGATAAAGACCCGCATTTCATGTCTTTCAGACCTAAGTCTTCCTACAGGACCGTGAAGACCTTAGGGTTTTTGTCCCACCCAAATCCATTGCTTTAATAAAAAATATTATAACTCTGTAGGAAAATAATCAGAAAGACAACGTGCATCCTTAGTTTCTGAGTGAGTAGGTATGGAACTATCTTTTGTTACTATGAAGAGCTGGAAAATGTATCAAAATATTACATTAAGATCATAAGTTTTAATTATTTCACAGCTGTAGTGTGTTCTTTGAGACTTAGAATTACTGTTAATATCCTGCAAAGACATAAAGTTTACTTTTCATAAGCATTAACTGGTCATTATCAGTAACAGTATGCTTTTAATGTGAACTATTTTTGCCTTTCTTTAATTTTCTTTCAGATCCTCCTTTCCATACTGCTTTTCTCTGAGGCCTTTAATGAGCCAAGTAATAGTAAGTTTTAGCTGGTAAAAAGTTATTATACTTACCTTCAAAAAGTGAAAGTCACATGATCTGTGGTGGTTTTTAGACAGAAATATGTATCAAGGGTATTTTCTTTCTAGATCTCTTAACTTTAACTGACTTCTGACTGTTATATAATGACACATCAACTTAATTTCTCAAAAATCTGGCCTTTTTGGTTGCATGACTTCTTTAAAAATTTCAAATCCTATGGTTCTCCATTGAAAGCTCATAAAGTATGGCAGGAAAAAAAGGGGGGAAAAAAAAGAAGTTCCTTTATTTGTTGTGCTTACAGTTATCTCACTACAGGTTAATCACATTGAACAAAAATATGGAAAGGATCAGAGGAGCAACAACAGGTGAAAGAGTACACTGGCAACACAGTGAAAGGGTACACTGGCTCTGGTACTCCTAAGCCTATTAAAAGACAATTCTTAGATTTTCCCTGGTGTGAAGCCCACCAAAATGAGTCAACAAAAGAAATTCCCCAGAAAACCATGCAAACTAAATGGGGTTATTGTCTAAAGGACATCCCTGTAGGATGCAGGGAGAAGATAATTTGGGGACAAATCAAAGACAAATCAAATCAAAGGGGTTTGTATAAAACTTAGTATGGGGTGTTTTAAGAAGGTTGTGGAAATGTGTGAAATTTATTATGGGATGTGTAGGGAAAGGATCAAAGGGAGGGATGAAGGTAGATTGGAAGGAACAAGTCAGGTGGGGAAAGAGGGAAAATGGGTTCAAAGTCACTGGTTGTGTGTAAGCAACCTGTTGGTCAGTGCACTTGTCTGAAGAAGTCCTCTGCCTGATCACTGCAGTCTTTCCTATCTTCTTATGATACGCTCTTCCTTTTTTCCATGTGTGTGCTCTCTGTTCTCTATGTGCATATGTACATGAGTCCCTCGTGAACTTCAAGCTGGACTAACCAGTGGGTAAGAGTAAGGGGTGTGAGTGACCACATCCAGAGACACAGACCATGGCTCTGATGCCAGATAGGTCTGGGATCAAGTAAATGGAGAAGACCAGGCTCTGGGGCCAAGCCACTAGAGAGAACCACATTGTGCTTGTGCATATTCTACAAGTAGACTTTAATTGTGATGAGCTGAAAAGGTAGAACAGAAGTGGACATGCTGTTCATGTTTATGTGACTGCTGTTTTGATCTGTGTGACTAGCTGTGTTTGTTTGTGAATCAGGAATATGTTTTCAGACTCACTACTGGCTGAACCTGGGGACACAGAGCCAAAGCAGCCTCATATCCATCTGGCAGGGACAAGAGGACATCTCAGTGTCAAAGAGGTGATGCTATATGTGTCAGGGAGCAGCAGAAGTGGGTTATTTCACAAGGCAATGCAAGTCAGGAGCTGAGGGTGACAGCAAAGCAGGCAGAGCACTGACAAAGATCCAGCAACTGAAACAGAAGAGTAGGTCTAGTGGTGAAAACCAGGTTCAGTCAACAATCTGGTTGTAACCAGACAAGGCCATAGTGATGAGGCAGGTCCAAGGTAAAGCCAAAATGTCAAGTCAGTAACACAAGATCAAGCTCAACAAGGCACAAGAACAGACACAGCATACCTGCAATGTAGCCCATGGGCAAAGGCCTGAGTTTAAATGCAGCTCCCAAGATGAGGGGTGGAGACTCCAGACAAAGCTTCTCACAGCTCTTTCTTCATGAATTACCTGTTTTCACAGAATTATGATCCATGCTTACACAGCTGTACCCTAACAGAATTTGCCTTGAACATGGGATGCTGAATTCCTATCAGAGGCAGAACAGGGTGTAGAACTGCTTGATGCACTCAGGTGTCTTAGAGTAGGTAATTTGTTAGGTAAAACGGATTTTAAAAGTAAAACAATAGTTTATTTTGCAACTTCCATCACTTGTAATATTTTTATTTGATATTCTCTCTCTTCTGCTGTTCCAGTGAAGCTAGATCAATATTATAGCAGGATGTAGCCATGGTTTACAAATGAAAAGACTTCCTGCGCTATAATACAGACATCCAAAAGTTACGCCTCTAGTTTTGAGCTAGTTACCCTAGGTTCCATATAAACAATATAGAGCAAAAGTGCATTCAGAGGATGTTTCATTTGTCATTTCTCATTTGTTGATCCCAGAGATACTACTGGAGACAATGTTATTCAACATCTTCAGACTGCACCATTAGCAAGTTTTCAGATGAATGAAAGTTGGGAGGAGTGGCTGATACACCAGATAGGTGTGCTGCCATTCAGAGGGCCCTCAACAAGTTGCTGGACAGGCAGCAAACTCATGAAGTTCAGGAAAGGTTGCATGAAATTACATCTGGGCTGAAATAGCCCCATGCACTACTTCATGCAGGGGGCAGAGCAGTTGGAAAGCAGCTTTATACAGAAGGACCTGGGGGTCATGGTGGACAAGCAGCTGGACTAGCAGTGTGCCCTCATGACCAAGAAGGCTAACAGCATCCTGGGCTGCATTAGAAAGAACGTTACCAGCAGGTTGAGGGAGGTGATTCTTCCTCTCTACTCAGCCCTGATGAGACCACACCTGGAGTCCTGGGTCCAGTTCTGGCCTCCTAGTACAAGAAAAACATGGAAATACTAGGCAAAGGCCAGAAAAGGGCCACCAAGATGGGATGGGATAAAGTTAGCTTTCTTCATAGCAGCCTGTACAGTGCTGTGTTTTGGATTTGTGGATAAAAGAGTGTCAATAACACGCCAATGTTTTGGTTATTGCTGATCAGTGCTTGCACAGTGTCAAGGCTTTCTCTGTTTCCCACTCTGGTCCACCAGTGAGTACGTTGGAGTTAGGCAAGAGACTGGGAGGGAAATAAAACCAGGACAGCTTGACCCAAAATGACCAAACTGATATTACATTCCATAGTGCTCAGCGATAAAAGTGAAGAGAAAGGAGGAGGAAGGAGGGATATTCCTGGTTATGGCATTTGTCTTCCCAAGCAACTGCTATGCATGCTGAGGTGCTGCTTACCAGGAAGTGACTAGACATCTACCTGCTGATGAGAAGTGGTGAATGAATTCTTTATTTTGCTTTTCTTGCATGTGCAGATTCGCTTCACCTATTAAACTGCCTTTATCTTGGTGTGTAAGTTTTCAGGCTTTGCTCTTCTGATTTTCTCTCCCATCGTACTGTGAGGGAGTAAGTGAGAGGCTGGGTGAGGCTTAGCTGCTGTCCAGGGTCAGCTCATCACAAATGTTTATAAACATCTGATGGGAGGGTGTAAAGATGGACTCTTCTCTGTGGTTCCCAGTGAGAGGACAATGAACACAAATTGTAAAACAGGAAATTCTATCTGAATATAGCACATCTTTAGTATGAGGGTGATTGAACACTGTAACAGGTTGCCAGAGGTACTGTGGAGTCTTTTAGATATTCCATGCATAGACAGTGTAATGTTAATATCAAATTTACTTATTTGAAGATGGTTGATATTACATGAGATTTCTGATTTAGCCAAGAAATACAAAAATTACTAAAAACACAATACAAATAAAAGTTACACTTAGGAAAATACAGCAGTTACAATATACAATTCAATCATAATATTGATGTGATTCCCATTACCAGTTTCTATGATAAAGTCATTGTCATGATGCTGGGTGTCCCCAGTCGCCAGCTCAAGCCTATTGCTCTCATCAAAATCCTTTTGCTAGTTGTCTAGTTTTTATACTCTGTGTTGGTCTGAGACATGTATTCAATCCCCCCACTGCTCCTCTGGCTAATTCAGGGAAACATTTTTACTACCAGATAATCCACTCAACTGTTTATTAGCTGTTTATCTGAATCAAAGGCCACCCTCTCATCCCCTTTGTGTTGAGATATAGTCAACTTTATACTATTCTCTGAGCTTCATGGGCAGATCATCCTTGACATTTTCCACTTAGATTTCTTCTAAGAAAGTTCTACTCTAAACCACCCTAAAAGTCAGAGGAAGGTAGTAAAAGGACAGTGTTCAAACTGTCAAACTTCAGACATCAAAGAACATAGTTGCCACGGGCTTCCTTTATAATAAATGTAAACAAGTGTTGCAGGAGATGAATCCTATCTTGCAACATGCAACCTATGTCTGCTCAAATATCCCACTGAAGATGTCTATCATTCTTTCCTCTATGTAAGAAAAATAGGGACATTGAGCTTATTAAAATCTCAGAACTGCCTAAAGCAGTGTTAATAAGTTAGCAACCACTCTTAGACTACATTTTCACTGGCCATCCCTTTCAAATAGGGCTTTCTTCTTTGAGGCTGTTAAGATCGAACAAGAGTTCAGAATCAGGGGAAACAAACAATCAGTCCCGACAAATTCAATATTAGGTACACATATCGACCCATTATGATTACAAATGAGTATCAGTATTGACCTGTTATTGCCAATTAAAATAAAAGGCATCTTTGCAGTTGTGGACACTGCTGAATAGACATTGGAACTCCTTGATATGCAGGAAATTGCTTACATAAAGCAAAAATGAAGAAGAACTGATTCTTCTCTTGTTCTTGAATAAGAAGATGAGAAGATAATCCAATCCTCTACATTATATTTCTTGCTTCTTGCAAAGCAGTTGGATTTTTTATTTTATTTAGTGTCACCTGAAAAGTATGCATCATGTATTTTAAATCAACCAAGTTCTATATAAGTTAAATGCTTTGGGGTTCATAGTAACTTTTTGCATGGAAACACTCAGCTGAAAACTGTATGTCATTCCTCATAAGCAATAGTGTGATATTATGTTCATGGTAAGCAGTTCAAAATAACATTTGAAGGTGCCTAAAATGAATGTCCTAGTGCAATTTAAATTATTTACCAACTTTAAATCATATGTATGAAAAAGAATAGTAAATGACTAGCAAATCAATAACAAAGCAAGTGATAAATTTAGTGTGGAGTACAAAAACTGTCAAACTCGAACTTGTAAATGACAATCCTGAGCTATAAATATTAAGCTCAAATAACCAGAACTAACAATATCAGAAAAGTGATTATGACTGACAGTGTGATCAGAAACACTGCAGATCTCATTAGAAATATTACTTTGTGTATGCAGTTTGTGTTACAAGTCTGCTGCACCTTTCAAATATGAATTGTACATGTGAAATAGCATCTTTCAAGGCCATTTTTGTACTACTCAGCTTCTGCCAATATCACATATAACTACATTCAAAGCTGAATTTGCTGGCATTTATTTTGTTCTTTACATCTCTTCACATTTCATGAACAGAATGTCATACAGTTCTAGCAACTTGTCCCAGAGGCAAGAGCATAAAGAAGGTCATAAGAAAAACAAAGCACGTTATCCTAAATGAAAATGAAGATGGGGAATTAGGAAGTTCTAAAACCTTACAGCTTAAGCTACAACAGAGCAAGGGAGCAGAAGAACAAGATGTTCATCTATGTATTTAAGAAGAGAAGAATCACTTTCTTTCTGAAGGGATTATTTATTTCAGTCTCATGGCTGCTGTGATGCATTGAATGCTTGACATTGTTATAGAAAATCAATGGAATTCAATCTGAGAAAGTTGTGTTGCGTGCATTCAAACCTGATGGTTGCATAAATCAGTATTTCTGTTTAAAAAAATCCTTGGCTCAAAATAAAACCACATTCATTCGTATACCTTTTTACTTCTTTTTTAATGACAAGTGTGATTGATATTTTATTTTTCTTCACAGGGACTTCAATTACCAGTTGGCATTCAACTGACCTGTTAAGTTGAGCAATGAAGGATATCTCTTTATAAAAATCTGATTAGGATACCTGCCTTCAAACCATTTTTACTTGTTGAGTTTTTTCACAAAAGGACACTGAGGTGAAAGATTTTTATGGTGATAGAAAAATGCAACATAACCTTTTTTTCATTCAGACTAAGTAAAGCACTTACATAGCACAGTTGAAATATTCTTATTATCTCTACAATAATTACAATATGATAAAATGATACAGTTATTCATATATTGCTAATATGCATTAAAATAATTCTTAAATCAGTGTGCTTGGTTTGCTAGAAGTTTACAACAAAACTGATATTAAAAGGAAGAGAAAGAGATGAAGGAAATTAGTCTCTACATGTCAATACAGTATATATGATTGTTTGGCCAGATGTTCAGGAAGTGAAAGTCAAATATGGCACTTCCAAAATTAATATTATGACTTTTTATATATATACCACTTATTTCAGGGGACATATTCTCATTTAGTGAAAGAAAGGATATAGGATTTTTAGACCAGGTCAGACCAGTGATACATCAGATTTTCAGGATTAACCCAATACCTGAAGATATAGGAAAAATGAAACATACCTACTGTGGCATTAGTATCTGGGGAACACTGCAGTGATGTAGGCTGAGAATTGTTTCTAATACTTCAGTGATCATTTTCCACCTGCCACAGAAGATTTGGTTAGTCTCTTGTCTCTGTTTTGATTAAAACCAGAAAGATTGATTTTCTATTAATGTTCTATATATTTAATTGACATTCACTGTCATTCTGGGTAGTTTTCTATTAATGAATAGCCTAAAGGAGTTCTAAACCTCATAATAGTTTAAACAAATTTGCACTATGTAAGTTTCTTGTCACTTCATCATCATTGTTTCTGTTAGAATTTCAAAAATACCTCAGGCATCCAAACTACTATCTCTAGTTCCGGTTGTCTCACAACTTCTGTTCTAGAAGAGTATACAGGAAGTGTGCCTTGGTTCATAAATATATCTATCCTTCTATAGGTTTCTGTCACCTAAGGCAAGATTATAGATATGGACTTTGTATTTATTTTTGCAGCTGAAGAAAAATATTTATTATTTTTTTTAGTTTCTACAAGTGCCTATTCTAAAGAACCATCCCTGTAAGAATTGTACATTATTCACAGATGTCCTTTGGTTTTGGGATAGTTCCACTGTGCAAATATGAAGCACTGTCCTCAATCTCAAGTCGAGTTCCATGTGATGTTTTTAACCCAAAAGGAATATTAAAATAGAATAAAATAGAATAAAATAGAATAAAATAAAATAAAGTAAAATAAAATAAAATATTGAAGACATGCTAACAACAAGCTTCTGTTTATGCAGAAAATTATCACTAAGAAAACAGGTATTAGCTATGCTATACTGCAGTAAAATAAATATAAAAGATGAAGCAGGGTTTTATTTTGCTGATCATAAAAAACCACCACACATTGCTGTGGCTAGAACAGTATGATTCAAAATTAGATATTAAATTTTTGCATACTAGCATATGTGAATACTATAGATACACCTTTTTAAATCCTGTCTCTTAAAATATTTTTGTTTTGTTTTGGTTGGTTGGTTGATTTTTTACTCTTTATTCATTCCCAGATAATTCCACTTAATTAGAAGCAGGTAGGCTTCAACATTTTCTCAGAAACTAATGTGTATGATGTTGAATTTACGATATGAGTTTTATCATTTAGCTGAGAACTACAGAAAAGGTAATACGAGAGAAAAGAGCTGGAGAGAAAAAAGAGCTTTCTCTATAACTTCCCCACAGAGAAAAGAGCATAGTTGATTCTGCAGCTAACATTTTTGCATCAATGCTCTGGTTCAGAAAGAGATAAAAGATTAATTTATACTACCTATCAGGGGCTAAAGGACAGCATGTGATTTATTTACTGTGAAAATGTGCTTTAGCTGGCTGTGTAAACTCTTCTTGTACTTATGTGTATGCAGATTGCTGCAGATAAGTGAACTGTTTTCATAATAATATTCACAAATATAGAATTGAATGGAAAGACACACATGGAAGAAGGAATCTGAGTTTTGTTAAAGCACTTAGAGAATTTTGGCTTTGCAGCTGAAACTAATAGTTCATACGGTAATGCTGGAAGTCCTTGTGGCAGCCAGAAGAGATCTGTTGTGAGAAAGCAACAGTGAGTGTAGTACAGAGGGTCAGGAGACTTTAAATTTAATCCTGGCTCAGCTTCCTAATCGTTCTTTACCCTTTTTTTCATAAGTTATGTAGGTGCTTAAAAATCAATGTGATATTGAAAAAATAATTTAGATAACCTTTGATAAATAAAATTACCTATTTTCAAGTTAATCTAGTCACTATACTCACCTTCAAATACCTATACTATATGTTAAAGGAATGTAATAATCGTAAAATTTTTTTTCCCCAGTTATACACCCCACTAAGACCCACATTTGATTCTTCTGCTTTTTCTCAGTTACCAAGTTCTCTCAAAGGCTGTGTGCTTAGATGTTCCAGCTTTATAACTAGATACCATGAGACTTAAAGCATTATAGCTGGTAATTCTCTACATACCTAAGGCTAAAATCATTCACATAGCTTTTAAAAGAGAATATCTGTTAAGTAATGTGAGGAATTTCCCCTATCAGAAGAGGGTAGTTCCTTGTATAGCTTTCCCAAACTTTACCCTTAAAAATATGCACTCTTCACTGCAGAGATAGGAGATTCAGTGATAGATTAAAACGTGAAAGAAGAGGGCAAATATGTGCTAATGTCTGAAACCTAGAAATTAAGAGATGTTTGCTTTTTAATCTGTGTGTTCACAGAGAAATTTTGCATAATGCTTCATGATTACTTTTGTGACACAGTTTTCCATAGTAACCTTCTGATGACAGGTGGCCAAGCTAATCAGATTTTTGAAACATCTTTTAAACCTTCAGATGACTTAGTTCTGGAAGGTCCATTTTATATACCTCAGAGAACTAAGAAGTGGTGCTCTAAAAGTGCTTTTTCTATGGGAGTAAACAGTGACTCCCCAAGGCCTCCAAACTGTTTTCATTTTGGACAAGGGCTGAGAATGTAGCTCAGTCCTGGAAGACCAACCAGGGCCAACCTCAGCCATATTCTCACTCTGGTGTATTTCTGTTGAGCCACTTCCTAGACAGGAGAAAATTCTGAACCAGCCTCTATTCCTGTGCTTCCCTGCTTCAAAGCATGTGATGCAGCCCAGCTAAAGAAGCCCCATTTGAACTGACTGCAAGTTGCATGCATACCACGGGCCATAGATTGAGAACTCCTGCTGCAGTTTGATTTGGAAAAAATCTGAGTACTGTATTTAAAAAAAAAAAATGTATTTGGTAAGACAAAGTTCAAGAAACAGAAATAATTTGGAAGTCTGATTTATGCCTGATACTCTTACTGTTACAAAAGCAGATTTTGAAATGTGTGGGTAATATTCAGCCTTATGGTTGAAGCTTTTCCCCCATCACTGCATGCCAGAAAGGCTCCAAAGTCACTAACAGTCATTGAACAGTACTTCTACCTCCCTCGAGCTCTGTGATGCCAGCTGTCTGTCACCTCAGGGCCAGACAGCTGAAACAAGACCTCAGAAAGAATACTTCCATATTTTGGATTCAGTAAAGGACACTCTAGCCAGCTTGTGCACTTCTTAGGGTTTCTAAGGGTAGTTTATAGATTCATATATACTTGGATGAGGAATGTCTTATTATTATCCAGTCACTTGAAGTCAAACTTAAATCAAATAAAGTTAAGGAACATGTCTAACTGATCCCTACAGCATTCCTTGTAAGCATATTGTAACAGGCTAATATAAATTCTGCAGAACTCTTGCAAAAGTTAAATTAGAGTACTATTTTCCACCCAGATTCAAACTTTACATTTCAGATATTACAAATGAAACTGAATGTCCCTCACCTTTCTCTAAAAAATTTTATTCCAGGCCAATACTGACCTTTAAATTAGAATCATAGAATAATTTAGGTTGGATGGGACCCCTAGAGGTCATGTAGTTTATTCCCCTTCACAAAGCATGGCTAACTTCAAAGTCAGATCATACTGTTAAGTGCCTTGTTCAGTTGACTCTCTGAGCAATCTGTTCCAATGCTTAAATACTCCCTGTGGAGAATTTTTCTCTGATAACTAGTAATAATTTTTCCCTTGCTGCAACTTATGACCTTGACCTCGTGTCCTTTCCCTGTGAACCCCTGATAGGTCTGTCTTCTCTATGACCTCCCATTAAGTACTCAAAGACAACAGTCTTGAAAGACGTCCTTCTTTAGTTTCCACATCCCTTTGAAGACACCCCTCTTTAATTTTCACCTGGCCAAACAGACCCAGTTCTCTCAGTGTCTCCTGCATGTCATATGTCTGAGCCCCCTGACCTTCTTGGTGACTATTCTGGGCTCTCTCCAGCATGTCAGTGTCTTGTACTGGCAAGACCAGAACCTGAAGCAATATGACAAGTTTGAATCACACAGGTGCTGCATAGAAGGTAATAATCTTTACTCTCAACCTGCAGGTTACACTCTTACTTATGTAGCCCAGTATGTGGCTGGCTAGTATATCACAAAGTTATACTGCCGACTCATATTCAATTTCTTGTTCACTACGATCCCTTGGTCCTTTTCTGAAAATCTGTTCCCTAGTGGGTCAGTGGCCTGTGTGTGGAACTTGAGAGCATCTGGTTCATTAAGGTTATTAGGTCAAGAACTTTTTATAAGTTAAACAAGGAAAGAGATAAACAGAACACACAGGCACATAAATCTAATAAGCAAGTGATAAATGAGACAGTAACAAACACCAGAACTCTAGAGCTACTAATTGATAGACCATTAAGAAACACCAGTGTCCTGGTTTAGCCAGGATAGGGTTAAGTTTCCCCAGCAGTGGGGGGGAAGCTCTAGCCGGGTTATTCATATACCATCCTGATGTCATGTCCGGGCGCCAGAGCGCAGGAAGAATCCGTGATCGCGTGGGTTGGTGCAGCCAGTTCTCTCACTGCTGTATTGGTAGATATCTTGCTCTGTCCATTGTTATTACTGTTACTGTTATTGTTATTGTTGTTGGTTTTTTGTCGCTGTTGCACTGTTGTATTGAACCTGTCCTTAGCCCCGGGGCTTTGTATTTCACTCCCTTTGTGGGGGAGGGGCAGTGGCCATGTGGTCTCAGACCCTGGCAGGGGCTAAACCACCACAACCAGGCACAGCTTTAAGAAGGACCAGCCTGGGCTTTGTAACTGATAAGAGGGGGAAACTATAGGAACATGAATAGTATGGATATTTGAGGGGGCAGTATGGGACTATGCAAAAATTACTAAGGAGTGTAGTGGAAGGATCAAGGTGGAAAATAACAAGGATAAGGAGGAAAAAGGAGAAGGAGAATAGAGGGGAGGAAATAAAAGGGGCCTGTTGCACATAAATAGGTGCCACTCAGTTCTGCCTCATCACCCAGGTTGTTAATGTGGACATTAAATAGTATCAGCTCTGATACTGACCCCTGAAGAACGCAACTCACAATGGGCTGACAGATTTTGAAATTCTAACACTTAAAATCCAGTGGTTCAGCCAATTTTGCACCTTCCTGTCTATAGACTCTTTCCAAACCATATCTCACCAATTTGGCTACAAGGATACCATGTAAGGCTTTGCTAAAGTCAAAGCAAATGACATCCACAGAGCCAGAAATTTAATCAGAGAAGAAATCAGGTTGGTCAAGTATGGTTTGGCAATGGTAAATGCATGCTGGATGTTTCCAGTCACCTTAAACCTGAATATGGCTTCCAGTTCTGTAGTTCCTTGGAGTCTCCTTCTTGCCTTTTTGAAGCTCAACATGACTTTTGCCTTTTTACAGAAAGTAAAGATTGTCCGGGTTGTCAATACCTTCAAAATGATGACAGTGGCTTACAATAACATCAAACAGCTTTCTCAGAAATGTAAGACATGAGAAGAATCAAATTGAAGTGCACACCAGTAATTGGATAGTTGTTAATAAAAAGCAGATAGAAAGATATTTTACATAAGTTCTTTTACGACTGCTGTGGTGCATGTTACAGTGCATGCATAATATGAGTTGCCATGAACCCTGATAAACCTGGGAAAACCATAGCAAGAATGTGTGCCGGACTCAAAATGTCCTGAAACTGTCAGAAAACCACATCTCTGAAAACTTCCTTGAGAGGTTATCTCCTCTGAAGGATGTAAAATGAACAATCATAGGATGGTAGCTGAGGCTCAAAGTAAATACACAGGCAGAAAAGAGACACACCCGAGCTATCAAAAGACATGGCCATTAATTGATGAGGTTGAATTCAATCTAGAGAGAAACCCTTTTTAGAGCATAACAAAAGCAATGCATATGACTTAGCCAGGTAAATGAAGCCATTAGTGATGCTGCCAAAAAGGTATATCAAGAATCTCCTGTTAGAGGAAACTATGTATCTTGAAGGAAGGTAGGAAAAAGCATGACCCTCTGTTAAATCCTTTGACAAACATAGTGTACATAAATGGATAGTAATACCATGTCTTGGTTTTGACTGCAGTAGACTTAAACTTTTCTATAATAGCTTGTATGGGACTATGTTTTGGATTTCTGCTGAAAACAGTGTTGATAATTCAGGGATGTTATCATTATTGCTGAGCAGTGCTTACACAGTGTCAAGGCTTTTTCTGCTTCTCACCCCACCCCACCAGTGAGTAGGCTGGGGGTACACAAGAACTTGGGAGGTGACACAGCTGGGACAGCTGACCCCAAACTGACTAAAGGGATAACTCATACGATATGACATCATGCTCAGCATATAAAACTGGGGGAAGAAGAAGGAAATGGGGAACATTCAGAGTGATGGTGTTTGTCTTCCCAAGTAACTGTTACATGTGATGCAGCCCTGCTTTCCTTGGAGATGGCTGAACACCTGCCTGCTGATGAGAAGTGGTGAATGAATTCTTTCATTTGCTTTGCTTGTGTGCACAGCTTTTGCTTTACTGTCTTTAAACTGTCTTTATCTCAACCCACAAGTTTTCTCACTTTTACTCTTCCAATTCTCTCCCTCATCACTTGGGGGCGGGGGGGGAGTGAGCAAGTGGCTGTGTGGTGTTTAGTTGCCAGCTGTGCTTAAACCACAACATACCAGAAGCAGAGCTGGCTTTAGGCTTTAGACTGGCTGATAAATTTAGATGCAACAGCTACCTCAGATGCATCCTACCTGGAATCATTGAACTACATATTTCTTACTTGTCAAAATGGTCCCTACCTTGAACCTCCTCTCTAGTAAGCAGGACTTCTGTCTGAATTCTCTCATCAGGCACAGAGGTCTGAGAGACCTGTTGGCAGACTTTACCAGTAAAGACTGAGGCAAAGAAGATCTTGATTACCTCAGCATTTTCCACGTTCTTAATCACTTGGTTGCCCAACAATTCCCTTGATCTTCTTTTTTTGCTGCCATATATCTATAGAAGCCTTTCTTGTTGCCCTTCACATCCCTCACACTCTTAACTTCAGCTGAGCTGTGTCCTTTTGAATTCCATCTCTGTCTTACCAGGCATTTTCTATATATTCCTCTTGGGTATCTTTTCTCCACTTTTATCTTCCATATGCTTACTTTTGGCAAATAACTCAGTCAGAATGGCTTCCTGCTATGCCTACTCAATTTTACGCATATTGGATGGAGTCTTCTAGTGCTTTAATGAGGTTGTCCTGGAAGATCAAAAACATCTCTTGGGCCCCTTCAGGGCAGTATGCCACAAGGTCCAGCCTAGCAGTTCCCTGAACAATCTGAAGCCTGCATTCACTAGGACCAGGGGTTTTATTTATCTGTTTGCTTTCCTTAGCTCCCTCAGGATCCTAAATTCTGTTATATCACAGATACAGCAAAGTTTCTATCAGTCTTCCTATCCACAACCACTTTGTTTTTATTTATGAGTAGTAGATCCAAGAGTGTCTTTCTAGCACCAGCAAACAACTGGCTCTAGAGCATTCAAAAAATCTCCTGGATTTCTTGCACCTTCCTGTACTGTATTCCTAATACAACCAGGAAGCAGAAGCTTGATGTGAGCTGCTCCACCTCCTCATGAGATTTTGTGTTCAGTAGACAAGTTCTTAAGTTGCCTTTGGGTGCCTGACCACATGTCACTCAGTTTATGAACTCCAAATCTGCAGCACATTGTCTTACTCCTACACTGTACTCCAGCCAATCCAATCAACTTTAAAAAAATATTCATCCTATAGGCAAAATCTTGTGAAGTTTCTTTGGCACTGATGTCAAATCATGCAACCAGTAATGCAAATACAACTGGTAGACATACTGTCTGTGGTGACAATACATGAATTAAGCAGAAAATAATAAGAAACAGCAATTACTATCTGTTTGTCATTTGATTTAATGTTGTAGAAAGGCTAGAAATACTTAGGAGAAAGCAAATGCTTCTCTTGCTTGAGACCACGGTTTTAACATGGTGCCACATTGCCCAACACTGTCAGATTTCAATGTGACCACAGACAATGGGATTCTCTGTCATGAATATGCAATAATACTTATGTTTATGATTAAAGATTAACCAGCACTCCTCAAACCCATTTGCTCCCATAGTCAAAATCTTGTTATGGCAAAAAGATATAGCCTGTATATATGAAGACAACAATCTATTATTAGTCTAATTAATGTTTGAACAGTTAATTTGAGACAGAAAAATTAGTTATTATTAGTAGACCAGTAGCACTAAAGCTCATATTCATTGTCCAAATTGATATGGACATGTCTCATGCATACTTTTAAAATTATTTTATGAGAGAACTTTCTAATATCTATACATTTTCCTCTAGTGTTAAGCTCATCTTTCCAATGTGCTGATGCCAAAGGTCATCAGCTTTCCTTAAGAGTCAGGTGAGTGTGACAGAAACTCATCAGCACCCTGAGATATTTGTCAAGAGTATGATGGTCATGGTTAGAGGGGTCTTCCTTCTTTCCATCAGTCTTTGGCTTGCTGAGGTTTATTTGAATGTGTTTTCTTAGCACATTCTTCTTCTTACTGGTGCCCAGCTGAAGTTTGCAGCTTGCACAATAGACACGCTCTTCACCTCCAGCCTCAGTGTACAGCCTCAGACAAAGCTAACAAAAACCAGCTCAGAATCAAGGCAAACTGAGACCAGTCCTCAGATGCTGCACTGTTAGTTACATACAAAGGCTATGGCCTTTTAATAGTACTGGCTAACTCATATTTACTGTGGTACACAAGCTTACAAGTGATTGATATAAAAAAAAACAAAGCCCCAAGACTATTGAAGAAAAGAAGCAATCAATCCTTTATGGCAAGATCCATAGACTGTATACATCTCCACTGCAGCAAGAAGAATGTAGCAGGGGGAGAAAGAGGGGGAGGGAGGAAGGAAGAAGTAACTATCAGCATCCCACTTCCCTCAACTAAGGAGACAGTACCTGACCAGCACAAGACCTAATTTGCTTGCTTCAGTGAGAGTATTAAATATGATTTGTAAATTCTTACTTCAAAACAAATAAACCAACAAAAGATTTCTTTGAGTGTTTATATTTATTATGTGGAAGAGAAACATAAACTGTCATAATAACCCACCAATTTCTTCCCTGAGTTTTTCTTCCACCTGTTAGATTATATTTAGTTTCACACTCAAGATGCAGGAGATTTTCTCCCAAATTCATCACTTTCCTGTTTTGTTTTTTTTTTTTTTTTTAAATATTGGGTATTCTGTAACGGGTATCTAATGTGTCTTGTCCTCTCTATCTCCTGTCAGAACATTTCCATGTGTGAAATTAATTGATCTATTCTTATGAGATCTGTGTCTCCCTCATTCAAGTGAGTATTCTGACCAATTAACCATTACATAAAAAGTGAGTCCTATCATCACTAGGTAAAAAGAATAAGCTCTACTCAGTTCTTTGAAAGAAAAAAATATAGATGTCTATCATCAGAAGACTATCCCAATTTCAAGGGCTCTTTTTGATTTTGTTTTCACAAATGCACACAAAAAATAATTTAGACATTGATACTTAGTTTCATCACATAATGGGAGATCATGAATCCTTCAAATTTTTTTTAGGGTATGAGACTAGTTTCCTGCTCTGTTCTATTAACAAATTTTGGCATTTCTTTGTTCACCAGATCCAGAAACAAAGGATTTTAAAAGATCTGTAGCTCTTCCTCTGGCTCTTCAAAACAGTGTTTGAACTTTTCCATTCTTCAGAATTGCTTCTTATGAGATTTAACTACAAAAGGTATTGTGGGTTTTTTTTTTCCATTTCACTCAAGTTTTAATCAAAGTAGCATACAATTTTACTGAATGTTAGGGTTGATATAAATCTTGCTAAACATAGAATTGGAACTGTCTTGATCATACCTGGGGTTTGGCATACTTGAAGCCAACAGAGCCTGCTGGACTGAGACTTTCCAAGCAAAGGAGATATCTTGGCAGACCTGCCCCAAAGCCAGTACCCCCACCATAAAATTGTTTGTATACAGCAAAAACTAAAACTAAAGACTTTCTGAGCCTCTAGACCAGAGGGGGCTCTCTGAGGTGTTTCACTGAAGTGTCAGGACACTGCAAGGGTTGGAGGTGCCCTATAGGCTGGGATATTGGAAGCATCAGGGTGGTCCCCATGGGGTCCATGAGGTCAGGGCCTGACAGCCAGGCCCCATCCCACACCCCAGCTGGGAGCAGGGCAGTCGGGGGCACCAGGACACCCTGGACATTGGGCACCTCCATGGGGACAGGGACAGGCTGAGGTGAGGCCAGGACATGAGCTCAGAAGCAGGCCTGGGTCATCAGGCCCATGACTGGTCAGGGCAGGACTGTGGAGAGCTGGAAACCAGCCACACTGCAGTGTCATAGGGGGCAGGGGCTGATGGTCCCAGGGGGCTGGCATGGGAGACTGGACCATAGGCAGGGTTGGAAGAGCCCTGGGGCATGGGCAGGGCATGCTAGTGAATAGTCCAGAGACTTCGTGTTCATCACTTACTTTGATAGATACTGCTTTCTGTTTGATTTTTTTTGAAACACTCATTCTCCTTGAATCCACTGACAGACAACATTAAAAAGAAAAAGAAAGTCGAGGTTACAGAAGTGTGCTCAGCAGCAAGCTCAGATACAGCAGGATACATCTCTTGCCTTTTTAAAATAATTCTATTTTTAAAACATATAAAGTTATATTAAAGGTTTATTATTAGAGGTTATTCCACATTTTCAATAGGTTGTTTGATTCTTAAGATTCTTTATAGAATATTTACTTGTTTTATTCTACTTAATACACTAATTTTAAGTTAACAGTTAGAAAACTCACTTTCTTTCATTTGACTCTCCTTGACATTTCCCTATCACACACCATGTGGCAATGCATTATTGAAAGTTAACATTATACTACAGCAGCAGAATTACAGAAAGCCTTTCTAGCATATAAGTCTCCTAAAGACATATTTTATAGCTGTGATTATTTTATTTTTTAGTTTTTGTAACCATAGCTTGCTTTTCTATTTAAAAATATTAAATGGAGAGGCAATCAGTCACATATTTTATAGATCATATGCATATGTTAATTATTGGGTATCTGTGCTGTGACTGACAGTTAAGGAAGAGATTCTAAAAGTCTAGTAACTGCATAAAGAATGGTCTTGATAGTAATTGAATCATTATTCCACAATGGGTCTGACTATATGCTGTTTCAAGATTTCTTTAGTTAATGTTAAAATATTTATTTCCTAATTCTATTTTCCAAATTAATTTTAGATATCAGTTAGTGTCAGTAAATATTTAACTGGGAAAAATTTCTTCTCTAAGAAATGGTTTTGTAAAATACAGTTTTACTGCACATTCATTGGGATCATTTGTTATTCATGTTTTCACTCTTGTCAAGTTGAAGACTGACCAGTGATATTGATCGATGTTGGATTCTTCTCTTACAACAGTTGTCCATCTTTTGCCATCTTGTTGTCAATTCAGGCTTCCAGGCAAACTTTGACATTTACTCCTACTTTCTTTCCTTTTAGCAAAGAATATCGTGGGCTTGGATGCTCTGTTTGCAACAAATCTCATCCAGCTCTTCTGTCACTGTAATTTAAATCCAAAGAATCTAATCAATATGTATAAATCGTAGAATTATAGAATTGAGTTGGAAGGGACCTCTAAAGATCATCTAGTCCAACCTCTCTGCCATTGTCAGGGACATCTTTCACTAGATTAGGTTGCTCAAAGCCCTGTCCAACCTGACCTTGAACACTTCCAGTAATGTGGCATCCACAACTTCGGGCAACTTGTTCCAGTGTCTCATCACCTGAGGGGGCAGGGGAAAGTAAATAAGATGTAGCCAGATTCTTCTGAGTTATCCAGTGAAAGGGCAAGATGCATCGAATACCAACTGAAAATCAGGAAATTTCATTTAAACATAAAAATCATTTTAATCAGAACAGTAGTGAAACACTGGAGTAGGTTGCCCAAGGTGGCTGTGGAATCTCCATCCTTGTCTGACTGGACAAAACCTTTAGCAACCCACTCCAGCTGACCCTGCCTTGAGCATGGGAGTTGGACTTGATAGATTCCAGAGTGCCTTCCAACCTTATCAATGATTCTGTAGCTCAGCATGCCATCACTAGGGCATCATATACTTCCTGGAGAAGACTGAAGATCAGATGTTCTGCAATTTTATGTGTCCAGGGTGTGCCACTTAAGGAAAGACAGTGGTCTGGGTTGTTATGTTATTGAGCTATATAAGAAACAACAAGGATTGCAGTCCTTGATTTAGTAAGAATTTATTTATTTACATAAACTTGAACAACAAAGACAGGATCAAGAATGCTAGTCAGTCTTAGAATATAGCCTACCTTGATGCCTAGAACACCAGTAGGAGATGTAGTTTTAAATTTCTTTGAGAAGAACAAGACTGAATCTGAGAATCGTCTCTGAAATCACCAATAAATATGTTATCAACAAACACATATACCTCAGTTGTATAATTCTTCATTCAGTTTATTTGTTTTGGAGGAAGCTATTTGGCAAATTTAGTCTTAATTTCAGGTAGAATGAAACTGATTTTTTTTTTTTTTTTTTTTAAGATTTATTTTGAGAAAATATATTTAGCTGATATTTAATCATACCAGAAAAAATTCTTCTAAATTCAGTGTCCACCATATTAAAATATTCAGTTGTGGATTTGCCAATGGATTTTATTTTATTGTTGTAGCTGTAGGTTGCTTTTTAATTAAAAAAATATTTAAAGGAGGGGTGTTCAGACACATGCTTAACAGTTATAGATCATATGTGTATATTATTTACTGGATATCTGTACTATGGACCCAACCTGCAGATCCCTGACCAGTCCTTCCTTGTTTATAAGTCCAGCAGAGCACCTGTCCTCATTGGTCCTCAATCACCTGTATCAGGAAGTGGTGGTCAGGTGTTACAGAAACCTCCTGGATTGCTTGTGCCCTGTTCTGCTGTCCATCGTGCAGATATTGGTATAGTTGAAGTTCCCCATGAGGACCAGTGCCTGCGAATGTGAGCCTTATTCCAGTTGTCTGCAGAAGGCCTCATCTACTTCTTCTTGATCAGGTCTATAGTGGACATCCATCACAACATAGCCCACCTTGGTGTCCCCACTAATCCGAACCTACAAATCTACATCTAGTTCATCACCCATCCCTAGACAGAGCTCTATGCATTCCTGCTACACTCTCACATACTGGGCAACTCTCCATCTTTCCCTTCCTGTCCTACCATTCCTAAAAGGCCTGTATTCATCCATGGTAGTACTCCAGCCATGTGAACTCTCCCACCGTAATAGCATTGAAATTGAAAAATGTTTGGAGCCAAATGTAATGTGACTTTGTACATATGCCTGTTGAGAATGTTTGTGGTACTGTTATCCCACAGACTGTGCTCGGCAGGATCCTAGAGAGTGAGAAGGGTAATGGATGGAAAAAATATCTGGGAGCATGCTGACAATTAATTCTGTTACCAATCTCTAATCATCAATCGACTTACAAACTCATTCTGTTTCATTTTACAGATGTAGTGTGGATGTCCCCTCCCTGGAAGGGTTCACAGCCATGTTGGATGGGGCTTTGAGCAACCTGATCTGGTGGAAGGTGTCCCTGCCCGTAGCAGGGGGGTTGGAACTAGATGATATTTATTAAGATTCCTTCTAACCTAAACCATTCTATGATTCTGTAATTCTATGTATCTGCTTCTCAGGATGATATCCTACAGTCTGTCATAGTTCTTGTTTGCAGGTCTTCTCTCTTACTGATTATTCAGGCAATATATACAGAGTAAAAAAAGAAAACCTACAGTAATCAAGACAGAAAAAAGGGCTGTATCTAAAAAGGTTGACAACCTAGCTTCACATGTTTCTCCTCTCTGAGAAGATAGACAGTTAGACTGTGAGGAAGCGAGGTCATACTCTTAGCAAATCCCCAAGCCTTTATTCTTCAAACAGGCCCTTGGATGATGAGAAAGTGGGACTAGAAAGCTGAAAGCTGATACACTAAGTATGCATTGATGTTTCCCAAAAAAGAGGTCCCCAGTCCAGTATATGTGCACTGAATATGCAATAAATATTTAACAATAACCAATTATGTTAAAGATGAGAGAATTCTTTGCCTCTAGTTCCTACTCCTTCTGAATGTTTACCATTCTTATCCTGAGTAGTCATCAGTCATTCCATTGATTCCACAGGAGCCATTTCCATGCACATTTTCAACAGTCAAAGCTAAAAGAGTCAACATGGAACTAAGGTCACAGAATTTCTGCTGTTATGAATTTCATTACATAAACGTTTCTTGATAGATTTAATATGTCATTATTCTTGTTGCTGAAGTTAGTTTGTATCAGAATCTAAAGGAGTATTAATACCTCATAATCAGTGATAAGCAATAATTCCTGTAAGTCTTAATTTATTATTTTTCTAAAATAACTGTTCTAAAGACTATCTATTTCCATTTTCTACCTCTAGATCAACAAATTCTCCAGTTTTTCAGGTAATACCATGTAGGTGTAAAATATATGTTATATAGTAAAGAAGTAAAATGGTTGTTTGTGATAAATTTGGAAGGAAAAATTAAAAGTGTAAAAATCCTGTTGCAGTTAATAAAAATATTCCTCTTTCATATCTTTTATTTAAATCACTAGATGAAAATAGCTGTGTTCCAAAATCTATACCAACAGATGGCAAGCCTTTGTTACACCAGACATGTATGTACCTTGCACCTGTCACATAGTTTGTTATAAAAGGTGTAAGTATTGATAGTGTACATATAAATGACTATTTAATCCTCAGGTCAGTTATCAGCATGTTAGCCATATGTCATGTAGGAGAACAAATGTTTAACTATAATAGGAAAAGAACATTCTAGTTGCCATATGATTTTCCTTTAATTACAAGATTCAAATGTGCAGCATGGACAAGACTCTCTGAGATTTGTTGAATCTCTGTGTTTCACCACACAATACTTGTTTATCAGCCTCCAAACAATGGAATTCTGTAATGAGAGGAATTGAGTTTTTTAAAAAAAATTGTTAGCTTTGTTATGACAGGGAGTTCTACAACTGATGGGCAGTGACTCACAAGGAATACTGCTGAAGATGAAAATAGATCAAGGTCAGTTTAGATTCTGTGGAAGAAAAAATTATCTTAGCATTTATAGTACCAATGGAGAATAGGTTGTTCTGAGAAAGGTGCATGAGTCCAAAGTGCTGTTTTGTTGTTCAGCTACAAAAACAGAGTTCCAAAAGCAAACCTGGCCATACAATAGAGGTGAACAGTACTGACATAGCCAACATATTGAGTTCTGGATCACCAAAACGGTCAATATGAAGCAGCAGAAATAATGGTGTGTTTGGAGCATATTTTCATGTGTGTTACTTTTTCCAAGGTTTCATTTACGTACCTTTCTGAAACAGGAGTATTGTGTTGGAAATTGTATTTTTCTTTTAGGCATTCACTCTTTTGGTGTCTTTTGATGGCAATATTTATAATTACATTCAGTCCAGCTTGAGTAGTAGGCATAGTCTCAGTACACCTTGGTAACAGCATTCCCTTGTCAATGAAGTAGTAAATATAGCACTGTCCAAAATGTTACACAGCCTTAGGACAGAAACAGCCTAACAGTGCCTCAGTAACCAAAATAGTTAAAGGGATTTGTTTTTTTTTGTTTCCCAAAACTGGTCTCAAATTACCGGTTTACCCATTCTGAGACTGTTTTAGGCAAATCCTTACAACATCTTCTATAAGAAACACCTGTTTTCAAATGTTTTGGGTTTTTTGTTTATTGGGGGTGTTGGGGTTTTTTGTTTGGTTTTGGGTTGTTTTGGGTTTTTTTTTTTTTGAAGAGAGGATTTTTATTTTAACAGGAAAGATCATAAATTGATTTTTTTTTTTTCTCTAGGGATATCTCATTTTATGTACTGCCTAAATATTCCTAGAGCTTGCTTTACAAATAGCTACACTGAGAACCAATATCAAATAGTGTAGAGTGCATTCCCGGTCAATAATATAATTCATGGTATGTACTCTTTACTCAAAAATATTTTGTAATGCTTTCTAGGAAATAAACATATACACAGAAAGATAGGGAGTTTTAACCAGATATTAAAGTTCTGCTTGGACAAAATTACTAGTTTGTTTGTTGTTGTGGGGTTTTTTAACCTATAAATACAGCATTTGTTGTATGTTATTCACTGTTGACTATGTGTGGTATGCATATTTACCCACAAAACAATAATATTAAAAAACACAAAACATTTATTGTATGAACTTAGTGTACTTATATTTTCTTATATCTTAGCACTACAAGCAAATCATAAGATGTGATGTACAGCTTCATCTTTTGTTAGTTTTAAAAGACAGTCTATGATAGTGTATCTGAAAAATAACATACTGCATATTGTAGGAAAGGGTACCAGAATCATATAGTCAGCAGATCTTTATTCTTCCAATGCATTCACTTCAGAGCTGGGCAAAGTTAGATTCAATAAAATATGTGCATGTTTTTCTCTGTCTTTTTCTTCTGACTCAAAATGCTACCCACCTAATTTAAAGACTCTGCTCTTTTCATGATCTGTCATTTCAGGCTGTAATCAGCCATAGTCATTAAAAAATCTCACAGCACTTCCCACAAAAGTAATCATCATGATTTCTTAAGTGCTGACACTGGACTCATCTTTACACCAGACACAAATAAAAACAAGAGCAATTTCCAGCTTGAGTATGTGTGTTCTAATTTCCTATGTTTTCACAGAATCATCTAGGTTGGAAAAGACCTTGAAGATCATCTAGCCCAACCATTAACCTAACATTGTCCATTCTCAACTACACCATATCCCTCAGCACTATGTCAACCTGACTCTTAAACACCTCCAGGAATGGGGACTCCACCACCTCCCTGGGCAGCCCATTCCAACGCCTAACAACCCATTCTGTAAAGAAATACTTCCTAATATCTAGTCTAAACCTTCCCTGGCACAACTTGAGGCCATTACTTGTTGTCTTATCGCTTGTTACTTGTTTAAAGAGACTCATCCCCAGCTCTCTGCAACCTCCTTTCAGGTAGTTGTAGAGGGTGATGAGGTCTCCCCTCAGCCTCCTCTTCTCCAGACTAAACAACCCCAATTCCCTCAGCTGCTCCTTGTATGACATGTGCTCCAGACCCTTCATCAGCTTTGTTGCCCTTCTCTGGACACGCTCGAGTAATTCAATGTCCTTTTTGTAGTGAGGGGCCCAAAACTGAACACAGGAATCGAGGTGCGGCCTCACCAGTGCCGAGTACAGGGGCAAGATCCCTTCCCTGTCCCTGCTGGCCACACTACTGCTGATACAAGCCAGGATACCACTGGCCTTCTTGGCCACCTGGGCACACTGCTGGCTCATGTTCAGCCGGCTGTCAATCAACACCCCCAGGTCCCTCTCTGACTGGCAGCTCTCCAGCCACTCCTCCCCAAGCCTGTAGCGCTGCTGGGGGTTGTTGTGGCCCAAGTGCAGCACCCGGCATTTGGCCTTATTGAAACTCCTACAGTTGGCCTTAGCCCATCTCTCCAGCCTGTCCAGATCTCTCTGCAGAGCCTCCCTACCCTCGAGCAGATCAACACTCCCACCCAACTTGGTGTCATCTGCAAACTTACTGAGGGTGCACTCGATCCCCTCGTCTAGATCATCAATAAAGATGTTAAACAGGAGTGGCCCCAAAACCGAGCCCTGGGGGACACCACTCGTGACCAGCTGCTAACTGGATTTAACTCCATTCACCAGAACTCTTTGGGCCCGGCCATCCAGACAGTTTTTTACCCAGCGAAGTGTGTGCCCATCCAAGCCGCAAGCAGCCAGTTTCACCAGGAGAATGCTGTGGGAAATGGCTATAAATATTCACTATATTAAATGCAGTCCTAAAATGTAAGGAAGATATTTTGGAAGAAATAGAAAAAATGGATTTTAGTACTATATAAAGTTGGTCTTTTGTATGCAAATTATTTGACACACTGCTATCTACTTGTGTGAAAACCCTCACCAAATCATAAGATTTTTGCTTTTTCATTAATTTTGATCTCTGAATTTTCTTTAAGATACTCTACAATTTTATTTTACTAATTTCTTCCCTTGTCATCCTAAAGGTAAAGAAATTATATTTAGGCACTTACTATAAATTGCGTGAGTAGTTATTCACAGGATGTTAAGTTCTGAGTCCTCTGAATGTTTGTTCTGTATCTCATGTTCTATTTACTATGTTGTATTCTATTCTATTTTTTTCCTTTTTTTACTATATTTATGCCCCCTACTCTGCATTATTTCTCTGATTTTTTATTAATTAACTCATAGCTTTATTCATTTTTTAACGATCATGCAAATTAAACTCATTCAGTTTTGCTGTTCTTGAAAGCATGCTGCAATTTTCATTTATTTTATGCTGTTTCTAACACTTAAAGCCTTGAGATTTTTAACTCAGCATGCAGAACTGAGTCTTCTTCCTTTAGAAGAGGACAACCTCTTCCAAAAGGAGTAACAACTTCTTCATATTTATTAATTATAAGATATACACTCCACATCTATGCTCCAGTTAAAGGAAGCCTTGCAACAACATTTTGATTAGCAAGGACCCTAATCTCCATCTTATTGGTGGAGAAACAGCACAAAGGTAGCAGCTGGGAAATATGTAAGAAACATGCAGTAGCAAATGAGTGTCAGAAATAACATAAAATTCAGCAATATTTAATTACTTCAATTTATTTTTTTTAATTCAGTAATTTATTCTTTCTCATATGGAATCAGTTTAAGGTTTGAACCTAACTGGAATCAGTACTCTGAACACTGTGTTAAAAAGGGCCTATGCCTAATAAGATTCAGTCTCAAAGCTCACCGTTTTCTTGATTCCAGACTGCATTTCTGACTGCTATTCCTAGTAATATTTTTATGTTACCTTAAGTGGTCAATGGATAAAAAAAAAAAAACAAACCAACAATAAAAACCTCCTACGAATTCTGAAATATTAATCTCTTTACATCAGTGTGAGTTTCCTGATAATTAATGATTCAGTAATGATCCTTTTTAAGTTTAGCACATTTATCCATGCATACGGAAACACAGAGGCACATCTGCACAAAAAGGAGTAGACATCACCTCTGAATTAACCAGTTCTATGATAAGGTATTTACTTTGCTATTTTAAATAAATCATGATTGAAATGCAGCACCTGATGTCAAGATTAAAAAAAAAAAAACAACCTGAAAAATTTTTGAATCCTAAGTACAGGGGTTTTGAATCCTAAATACAGTTGTTTGCTAAACCAACTTAGATTGGATCATTCTTACTAAAACCAACAACATTCAGGAATTCCATCTGGAATTCCAGGCATTGGAGTCAGATGAGTTTGTCATCTTACCCTAAGAAAGATATCTGCCTTTCACCAGCCAAATAGCTTTCCAGATTCTTCAGGGATGAGTTTAATTGCCCATACATAGGTACCAACTGCGGCCCATAGTTTCTGAGACATCTTTGTAGGGCTTGCATATTTAAGAAGGGACTTCAGAAGATGCTCATGTGTTTAAAATAGCAACTGAATGGCAGGAGAAATATCCTGGGGCATCTCAGAGGGTATTAGATACTTATGTGTGGGCTACTAAATTGTATCCTAGATTTCCGCTGACTATAATGGGAGCTTAGATACCAAACACCTATGACAGTGCTTACATTTAGTGATCTAGGTATAACCTCCAATATGGTTAAAACATCTACAGTCTGGGCCATATGGGCTTGATCCCATTGTTACACATAGGTGTCAGTGTTGTTTGAGATGCTATGTGATGTCCTACCTGGTTATCAAGTTGCTGGTCCAGTGCAGTGTCAGTTTCTTATCAATGCTGAGTCATGGCTTTCTGGCTCTATGCAACAGTTTCTAGGGCATCGAATGGTACTAGGCATCTATGCTTAGGAATCACATCAATGTTGAGTTCAGTTTTCTCCAGTGTTGGCTGATAATGGGGATTTTTAGTCTCGTTCTGAGATGCCTCAGTTACACCTAAGTCCTAAATCTATATACTTGGCTGGATCCAGTCTTTAATCATTTGTTGACACAGGACATTACTGTCATTTTAATAGATTAACAAAATCAGTTACTTTCCAGTTCTTATTAGGCATGCTTGGAATATTTTCAAGGCTTTTTTACCTTCTAAGATTGTCCTATTAAGAGATAAAAATCCTTGCATGGATTGACATGTGTAACTTCTGCTTATGAATATTTACTCATTTTTCATATTATCAATTATTCCTTGAACTTCTTAGAAATATGATTTCTCAATGAAAAAACTAGCCTAATTTTTCAGATCACTTTTATCTTTAGTTTGTATTAAATTCAAATGTTAATTTTTTATCCGTACTTTCAGTTATATTTGTTCAACTCATCTTAATGTCACAGTAATGCCCTGTCACATAAATTACAGAAAAAAATCATAAATAAAAGAATTTACTTTTCTTGCTGAAGAAAACAAGGTTCAACTTCCTCGTGATGATACAGTTCAAAAAGGTAGCAGACTCCTCACTGTGGTACTGCTTTACAGTTTTTCTTTTTTGATTCCTTAAGTGTTTTTCCCTTATCTTTCACGGTTTTATTTTGGATGTCAGTTATAATACTTTACCTGATAGTAAAGCAACACTGTATATATATCTTGGGTGATTTATAGATAGCAAATTAAAAATATTGCAGTGTTGGATGACTTATAGGTAGCTAATTAAATATATTCCAGATAAAAATATGCTGCATTTATCAGTTGTCTTCATATATGTGTCATGATTTAACCCCAGCCGGCAACTAAGCACCACACAGCCACTTGCTCATTCCCCTCTGGTGGGATGAGGGAGAGAATTGGAAGAGAAAAATAAGAAAACTCATGGGTTGAGATAAAGACAGTTTAATAGGTAAAGGGAAAGCTGTGCACACAAGCAAAGCAAACCAAGGAATTCATTCATCACTTCCCATTGGCAGGCAGGTGTTCAGCCATCTCCTGGAAATCAGGGCTCCATCATACGTAACGGTTACTTGGGAAGACAAATGCCATCACTCTGAGCATTACCCACTTCCTTCTTCTTCCCATAGCTTTATGTGCTGAGCATGATGTCATGGGATATTCCTTTGGTCAGTTGGGGTCAGCTGTCCCAGCTGTGTCCCCTCCCAAGTTCTTGTGTACCCCCAGCCTACCTGCTGGTGGGGTGGGGTGAGAAGCAAAAGAGGCCTTGACTCTGTGTAAGCACTGCTCAGCAATATCAAAAACAGCCCTGAATTATCAACACCATTTCCAGCAGAAATCCAAAACATAGCCCCATACTAGTTACTAGTAGATGAAAATTAACTCTACCCCAGCCAAAACTAGCACACTATCAGTTTCAGAAGGATGGGCCTGAGTCCTTTGATACCTGTTAATAAGTTCTGTAAAACACTCAACACACCACATTTAATGTGGTATGTTTATTAGACCTTTATCATATATACAGTAGTTGACAAAACTGATTTACACTGCTGATACTTTTTAAGACCAATAAGTCTTGCCTTTTTTTAGTGTAGATACAATGATTAGTATTAGAGTGGAGTCCACAGATTGAAGTGTGGTACCTTATTTAGCATAGTAACATAGAAATGCTAACAGAAGTTAAAATAGGTCTGACGACAGACCTATTTTAAAAATCATCCTAGCCATTAGTAATTAGCAATATATTACTAGATAAATTGTCATCACTGCCTAGAACATGATATAACACACAATGGGAATTTAATTCAAAGCTTGAAAATATTTTATATGCATTGTTTGTTCACTTTCTTTTCTTTTAGTTACCATTCATATGTATCTATCTAAATACTAGTGTATAAATACTAAATGGGTATTTAGTATTTATATCATAAATTAATTCAGAAATGCAGACCATTTGAAAGGTAGTCCTTATATTTATTTTTTCAATTACAAAGTAAATATATATGTTGTTCCAAAATATTGTAACAGTACTGGACATTATTTTCTCTTGCAATTATAGATGCCAAGTGTTTTTCTTTTCAGAATATTAAAATATTCTCACTGCTGATTAAAAGGCACTTTAACAGATTTGCTTCTTATTAGCTTTTCAAAAGATTCAATGGATTTGTTTCCATCATTGTAAAATTAATTCCTATACATAAGAAAAAAATAATACCTTTGTCTTCATATCTTCTCTGGATCTCTAGTTTAGAGGCCTCTGATGAATCTTTACAACACCTACCTTGAATGTCTTCAGATATATACATTTTCAGATAACTTTCTTTGACTTAATCCACATTGCCAGATGCATGGTTTCTTCCTCTCTCAAGAAACATATTTTCTTGGACAATTTCCCGTTAATATATACAGTTTCTGTTCTCAGAGGTATCTAAGATCCAAGTGGATAAAGCCCTAGCAACCTGGTCTGACCTCACAGCTGACTCTGCTTCAAGCAGAGGTTGGACTAGAAACTTCCTGAGATCTTTTCCGACCTGAATTACCCAGTGTTCCAGTGAGTAAGTGAGAGCTCTTGGATCACATGAGCAAATGACCTAGGGGTACCCAGGCTACAAAGCTAAGCTGCTGCGCTGAGGTGAATAGCTAAGATTATGTAGCAGTGGGCTGGAAGTCCTCTCTTCTGGAGCCTGACTTACACATGATCTGCAGCACACGCTCACCCATAAGTTACATGCATTTAAGAATGGGGTACATTTTTATATCTTTGTGAAATTGTTGTCTAGTTCTTTTATCACTGACTTGTCTTTATAGTATATTAAAGAGACTATAGCCTTATTTACTGATCTCTTGATTCATACTTTTTGTACTTCACTTTAAGTGACCACTGGAAGTGAACTTGTCAGCTATGTATTATTTTCCTTATCACATGCGATATTGTATCTCACCAATTTTCTTAAATTTTGTTATTAATTTTTGCAGAATAGATTTATATTCTTTTCATATTTATTACTCAGAACCACAATACTTTCAGGAACTAAACATGACCAAGCATGTTCTGTGGGTCTTCTCTGTTTTGTCTTCCCTGTGGCAACATTGTCCATTATTCTTTCATAATTTTATAGATGGAAATTTAATATCCCCAAGTGTTTCCCTGATTATGAATGTAACAATAGTAGATTATTAGTACCCTTGAATTCATGTTCATTTAGCTCATTCACCTCAACATTTCTTACATATATCTGTTAAAGATTAAGTCAAGATCTGCTACAAATTTGCTCCTGAAAATGTTATAGATAAAGCTGAAGGTCCATTTCACTTTGTTATTTTGCTACTTCTCTTGAATCTTTTCACTTAGCCCAGTACAATAATTTATATTGTGAAAGTGCAGATATAAAGGAAAAGGCGATCATCAGTTTGCTCATTAACACACTGAGAGCAAGGACCTTGTCGCTGTCTTTGAAGCAACCAACTCCTATTCAGTTGTAAACTGTGATGATTGCAAAGAAAACTGGGAAGGTCCACTGAGCCTGGGTACAAAGAGAAGCCAGGAAATGGACTGTGATGATAAAAGTTGCCTTCTTCTTCCCATGCTGCTATGGGAAGGGACAACACAACTCCACACTTTTCTTTACACTGGCATATCACAAAGTGATGTCATAATATTTGATAAAGCTGAATAATACATATTAAGGATGAAAGCATAGTTCTCACTGGAGAAGAAGGAATTATATTTTGTACTCAATTAATTTGAGATCAGTCAGTATGGATGGTAAAACCAGTGCCATTAGATTGCTTTTTTCAATTTTATTTGACCATTTAGGTAAACATCTTGGTTTAAATTACTTCATGGATTTTATTTAGTCTTTGTTCTTTTCTCATTCCTTTCTCTTTCCATTTTCAGCTTGTTCTTACTGACTAAACTTCATACACTTGCTACAAAACCAAGAAAGAACAACTCCAAGCGTATTCATAGGTGTCCCATAGAAATAAAAAAGAAAAAAAAAAAAAGTACCTTTATCTGTCACATCAGAAGCTGTAAAAAAGCCTAGACATCTTATAATTCCCATGCACTCTTAATCTACTTTGTGCATATTACACACTCAGACTTTTCTAAATTTATTGTAATTAGACCTATGTATTACAAAGGGACTGCTCATATTGCTCCTACCTAATCTCTAATTTATATGCAGAAGAGCAAAGCTAAAGAGTTTAGGATTTTCACATGTAATGCTCTTTTTACCTAATCAAGTTATACAGCTTAGTAGCTTCCTTCCCTGTGGTTCCCACATTTTTTTTTTTTTTTTTTAAATAAATCAACATAGTCCTAGGCAGGCATTAATGCTACTTCTGTAACCTTTCTCTATTCACTGATTGTTCTCTGGGGACACAACAATTCATCACTTAGAAATAAATGGTGCATGAGTAACCCCTTATAAATAATCAGTTTATAGTTGAAGTACTATTGAATCCACATTAAGTTTAAATTAAGTTTCATTCACTGTGTGGTTTTCTCCATTCTTTTCTCAAACCACTATTAAAATTTTACCTCCAAAAGCAGGGGGAGATGCATCTAATTAAAACTGGATTAACTTCATGAACTCCTTCATGGAATCAAGGCTTTACCACCAGAACTGGTTCTGATTGTCCAAGAGGCTAATTTAAACTTTGATTTTCTCAACACAACATATCCTGCTGAATCATATGAAAAAAGTATCACCCTTCAGCAACTAACATGAACATTTAATAAAAAGTAGAATTTCCTGCTGGCTTTTTGGTTATAATAGTTAATGACATACATTCTCAAAATAAAACTGCTGCTTATCTCCTGGCTTTCCCTTAGAATATTATACTCAGCAACATACAGTACAATGTATGTATAGACAGCTGACAGCCTGAAAACACATAAATGAGCCCAAAACATCATTAGTTAATTAAACCTGGGTTAGTAAAAAAAAAATAAATATTGGCATTTATTTGTCATTTGGCTTTGAATATGTGGTGCTCCCTGGTCAGACTGAACTTTTTTTTTCTTTCTTGTCTTTTTTATTCTGAAAATGCTAACAAAAATCATATTGTGTTTAGACACGTTTTTCTTTTTAACTGAAAGGTGATTATTTTATATACAAGAAGACTGAGGTCCTGACTTTTTTTTTTTAGTTGAGAAATAGAATGAATTTTACAAAGACCATTATCAGGACATCATCTGACATCTTTCCTATATGTTTAACTTGATATTCTCTCTTGTGTTAGAATTAGGCTTCTTTGGTTGTTCACTACTTATGCTTCTGGTCTTAAGAAAGATATATAAGATATTTACAGAACATTAAATTTATGTAAAATGGTTCAAGGTGGTAGAATTTGAAGGGTTAAGTAAGAGCAGAGGACAGAATGAAAGCATATGATGGTACAGGAAACAAAAGCTTGTGTTTAGATGATAGTGTCTTACACAACACATTTCTAATTATCATTCAAACTACGTAACAGCTGAAAAAAAAATAAAGTATTAATCTTTTACACTGTCATTACAGTAGTAACAGGCAGTCCCATTTCCACAGCCTTCCCAATAAAATTTGGAATCATGTCTGGTTTTCCATATAGGTAAAATAATCCTATGAATTTGAGGAGACTTCTAATGGAGTCCTCACTACATCTTTTGCACAACCACATGGTCAACAACAAACAAATAGTTTTCCAATTTAACTGATGTTTGCCTTTTACAGTGATAACATACGGCATTATGTTGCAAAGGTGATGTCCTGTGTACCTTCGGTTATAAATAAATAGTAAAGTATAAATAAGTAGGCAAATAGTAACTTTTTAACAAATTATTTATATTTTGAAACTTTTTACTGCATCAAAGATCTTCAAATATTTTTATTTACTACAGCGAACATTAAGGTAAAAGAAAGAAGGCAAAGCCGAACCCTGAGGCATATGTGTTGTTTCTATCTACTTGTAATTGCAATTCTGTCTTTTCTGAAAATAAGACAAGCATTTGTGTTTCAGTTCATCACATACCAGTGGCAATAGAAAATCCAAAGGTCTATGGTGATAGAAAGCAGCTTGTGAACATTTTTTCTGTTGGTTCTTTCTCTGATTGCTTGAGAGTGACAAATCAAAGCTTACTAAAAATTTAGGTTTTCTTTTCAGACTGACAAATAGAAACCACCTGCTCAGAAATGCAGTGGATTTTTTCAGCTGTCATAAAAAGTAAAGGAAATGAAGCATTCATCTTCTTATGTTAGACCATTATCCTATATGTTTTCAAAAGACATATAACAGGCAACAGTAGCTGCCTGGTTGTTGGCGGGGTGTGTGTGTGGGTGTGTGTGTGGGTGTGGGTGTGTGTGTTCATTCATTTTTTTCTAGTGTACAATAAAAATTTATAGAAAAGTGTAAAGATAAACATCAGAATACAAGGTCGTTATTGAAGCTTTTAATACATTATTTGGATATTTATAAACACTGTGTAAAATTACTTTGAGTAGTACTCATAAATCCAACTTTAAAATAGCATCTGATCTCACAGATCCTTGCCCTCTCCTCTGTCCTGGTAAGGCCACATCCAGAGTACTGGGTCCAGATTTACATTCCACAGTACAAGAGAGACATGGACACACTGGGCCGTGACCATGTGCAGCACAGGGCCATGAAGATGTTTAAGGGTGTGGGCCATCTTTCATACAAAGAGATGCTGAGAGACGTGGAACTGCTCAGCTTGGAGAAGAGAAGGCTCAGGGGGATCTTATTCATGTGTATTAATTCTTGATGGGAGAATGTAAAGAAGATGAAGCCAGAATCTTCTCTGTGATGCCCAGTGACAGGATAAGAGGCAATGGGCTCAAATTATAACACATAAATTTCCACCTGAGCTCAAGAAAAACCTTTTTTGACTGTGAGGGTGGTTGCACGCTGGAACAGGTTGCCCAGAGAAATTCTGGAGTCTTCATCTGGGGAGATGTTCAAAGTCTGAATGGACATGGTTGTGGTAACACGCTCTAGCTGACTGTTTGAGTAGGGGTTTTGGACTAGGTAATCTCAAGAGTTGAGGTTGCCTTCCAACCTCAACTGTTCTGTGATTCTGTGATTTTATGCTCTTGACATGTAAATTTAAGGTGATTTCAGATATGCTTTGAGTTTCCCTGTGAAGTGAAGGAAGAATCTACAGTCCTCCATTGACTTTCAGAGCACAATTTTGACCTCTCTCTCTCTTTTGTAACTGATTAGGGAACTTAAGCACCATCAGAGAACAAGTAGTCCACTTAAATTATGAAAGGCTGTGAACTGAACACTATAGAGGAAGAAGATTTCTTTTCCAGACTATACTGCAAAGTCATTCTAAACAGTCTTTAGAGTAGAAGCTAAAGTCCCATGGCACCTTCCTCCTTTGACAAAGTTTATTGTTGGTTCTTCAGCAATCCAGCTTCAAAAAGAAAGGATTAGGAAGTACTCTTGGCCAGGTTACACCATTGTCTTGTATTTACTATGAACTTTTGGGTTATAGGGAAAATCTCTTGAGACTGAGAAGTACATAGACCAGATGAGTTACACTTCCTCGGTGACAATATTGGCATCTTACCTGAAACCACCACTGCTGAGATCTCTGTGCTTTACTATCATTCCACTCAAATGCACAGGCTTACCCAAGATGTTAACTTTTTCCTGAAGTGTGCATCTTTCGAGGTTCAAATAGGTAAGGCCTGGCCTGCAGAATAAAGAATGTTCATTAGGAATTTAGAAGGTCAACAGGAGTTTAATCTGAAAATGACAGTTTTACCTCACAGTTTAAAAAAAGCAATATCTGCGTGTCTGGTAATATTTTGGGAACATAGAAATAGTAATCTAGAAAATTTTCTATGTGAAGTAGTTTGTAATATTAAAATCCACCCCTAGATACAAGAGCTACTGTGAAGCATCTTCGTAAATGCTTTTCAAAGATCACTGTTTAAACGAATCTCATAGGATGTTTTTGATGTACATCAAAGATGCAGTCAGTGATTTAATTCACAGTGATTGCATATGCCTAATGTGAACAGATTCTCTTAATGCACCCAGCATAACAGACACAATTTTACAACACCCAACTTATATATTCAAAGTACGTTAAAACACATCAAAACTAGATACCCCTGTGGCATGCCTCTACAGCTAAAATGCAGAAGCCAGGGGGCTTTTTTAATGCATAACATCTACATCCCTCTCTACTATACCCAGGTTCTTAGTCCACATCCGTGAATTTAGAAACCAAAATTGATAAAGGAAAAAGATACCTAGTACTAGCAATAAAACCCCACATCTTTTCCCTTATCATTGTGAGAGTCCTTTTCACACTTCATTCTGCTTCAAAGTCAGATCACGTTTTTGGTATTGACCTCCTGGTTACAGTGTAAAGAAATGTATCTGTGCTGTAAAATCTACCAACTGGAAATCACAGACTATTTTAAAGATTGTACAAGATGACCAATAATAATCTTTTAGCATGAATATTAAAACGTATCTCAATAAGATTGTCAGACTTAGAAAATTACTTTTTTAATTTTAGTTATATTCCAAAGTTACTTCCTATACTTCTACAAATATTTGACAGGACTTATATTTTTATTATCATATATTTATTTTATTTGAATTATTTAAAGGCTTTGCACAGTAATTATTTCTATTACTCCTGATATAAATATTCTGTATTGATACTGATATTCATGTGAATAGTTAGACAAGAGCTACAAACAGAAAACACATATTGCCTTAGTTGAGGTGGGGTTGTATAGAGCAAGCATGAATTTTACTATGATTAAATTACATGATAAAACATGTAACTCTGAGATGTAATAGGTTAGATTGTTATAGGTGGTTTAGAATTAGGATTTTAGAACCTAACTTTTATATAGCTTTCTCTAGAAAAATTCAAAGACCAGCCCATAATGGCTCAATTAATTTATCCCTATCCCCTCCATCTAGTGTTATTTGAAATACACTAGGGTATCTGAGACATCTAGGAGGCTGACATATAATATTTCATATATGAGATAACTGTGCCTTTCTAAAGGAATAACTGAAAATATACAGACTATCCTAAGATATTTCAAATGACACTAGAATCCTGTATTTAGGCAACTGAATCAAAGCCCAGGCTGCATTTGTACCATAGAGGAAAGTCTATACAACTAGGATTTAATAAACTTGCCTAAAATTAAGTCGTCAGCATCTGTGCGGGATATCCTACTTTTCCTCTGTTGCAGCTCTGTACGGTCTGCTATAGGTCCTTAGCATAATTGTCAGCTTCATGTGGATTTCTCAGATAGCTTATAGCATCTCAGGTGCACTGGTATCATGGTTTAACCCCAGCCGGCAACTAAGCCCCACACAGCCACTCGCTTACTCCTCCACAGTGGAATGGATAGTGAGAGAATCAGAAAAGTGAGAAAACTCACGAGTTGAGATAAAGACAGTTTAATAGGTAAAGCAAAAGCTGCATGCGCAAGTAAAGCAAAACAAGGAATTCATTCACCACCTCCCATTGGCAGGCAGGTGTTCAGCCATCTCCAGGAAAGCAGGGCTCCACCATGCATAGCAGTTACTTGGGAAGACAAATGCCATCTCTTTGAATGTCCCCTTCCTCCTTCTTCTTCCTCCAGCTTTTATATTGCTGAGCACAACGTCATATGGGATACCCCTTTGGTCAGTTGGGGTCAGCTGTCCCAGCTGTGCCCTCTCCCGTTTCTTTTGCACTCCCAGTCTACTCACTGGCAGGGCGGTGTGAGAAGCAGAAAAAGAACTCCATTATGAACTGGAGTTAAAGGCCTTGATTCTGTGTAAACACTACTCAGCAACAAATAAAACACCCCTTTATTATCAACACTGTTTTCAGCACATATCCAAAACATAACCCTATACTAGCTGCTGTGAAAAAAATTAACTGTAGCCCAGCCAAAACCACCACAACTTTTCATGTTTAGGCAATTTCATCAAGCTTTGAATGAAACAGTTTCACAAGAGATGAAGCAGCCAGGAAAAAAGGATAATAGTTGGTGTAGGTGCTGGCCCTTGAAAGAACTCACTGGCCTTGATTTAGTTATCTTAATATAAATTTCTGATGGGTTTTAAGATGTACTGGGTTATCTAAGATCAAAGCTGGAAGACATGACACAGCTGGGGGACCCATATCCTTTTGGACTGATAAGAGGAAGCTCAGATGAAATACCCTAAGACATCTGAAACAATACCTATATCTGTGGGGATTCGGAAGGATTTCCTGTGAGGAACTGGACGTGTGAGCAATCCTGCATATGAGCAATACTGGTAAAGCCTCAGCGTCGGCAAGGACATAACCCGGAAAGAATGAAGAAGAACACAGGAAGTTAAACAACTTCAGGGTGGGGGTTTGGGCAGAGAAGGAAGTTTGTACAATGTCAATGTGGCAGTTTTCATCCAATCAGAAGAGAGAGCTTAAGGAGCATGTGCAAAGCTAACTGTCCAATCAGAGAGAATTATACCATGTGATTGTATCATGTGATTCTCACCTGCATTATAAAAGGCTTGCTTCACCACAATAAAATTGGCAAAAAAGAGCAAATTTTTGAGAGGTATAGGCTGGTCCATTATCAGTTTCATGGGTCAATTCAACTAATTTCCCATGTTCCCTGGTGCATTCCGCCCTACCGCGATGGTAACTTCTCACAGCTTAGTACCTTTTCACAGTTCAGGGTTGCAGCTGTCTGCTGTTTTTTGCCTGCCACCTTGGCACAACTCAGCAGTTTCTTATCTATCTTCCAAGGCCTGTTCTTCATCAAACACTAGCTCTTTCTCAGAGGCTGTGTAAGGCTGACAGGCGAATGCCTCCCACATATATCCACCTGTTTTAGATACTGAATTCAGCCTTCTAGCCATAAGCCTGTTAAAGACCAAATACCCAGGCATCACATGAGCTTATGGTAACTGGCAACTGTCTGGGATGACATTCTAAGCAGAAGCAGGAGTGAGAACCTACTAGGTTTTCTCAGACCACAAGAGAATTATGTTCTGTAATATTTGCATATAAAAAGTGCATGTTGCTAGAAGATTTTACTTTTATATCTTGTAAAAATAAAGCACCTGAAGGGTTGGTCATTTTTTAGGTTTATAATTTAGATATGTGACAGATTTACCATGTTAACTATACAAACCTTTTAATGGATATAATCTATTTTTATTTAAAACTTAAACCAATTTGACATGTTGATTTGTCCTTTTTTTAAGGTCAAATTAAAAAAACATAAAAGCCACAACACACATAGACCTGTGCCTGTGTTATACAGAATTAGAGCCACTGCAGTCAGCAATGCCTGTAATATTATATGTTGCCCATGCCTAATGTTGTCTTTCAAATAGAAGTCTTCTTTTAGTTACCATAAATAATATGAGGTTTTGGGTTTTGTGATTTTTTCCCCTTTCCTGAGATTATTCCACAAATAATTATGAAAATTTTGTTCATTTCTGTAAATACAGCTATTTAATTAAGCAAATCTAGAATCTCAATTATTGGGGCATGGAGCTTGGCATTTGGTAGGAAGTTCCCAAGCATCATCACTTTGCTGATATATAATTGACTGATATGCAACCATTTAATTGAAGATTGTATGAACAAATATTTTCTAATTTTAGGGGTTAATTTAACAGTCTTAACATAATTTTGTTTTGCTTTTTTAATATAGTAATGAAATTATTCTGTATTGCATAGGTAGTAAAAGCAAGGAACATTCATGGTTAGATAAAGCTGACTAAGTATTCAAAAATGACCCTATTGAAAGCAGTATTCTGATAAGACATTAGAGAAAAATCTGGATTATTCATCCACATTTCATTCTATTAATCTGTAAAGCCATTTATCTTTTTAAAAAGTTATTTTAAGGATAATTTTTTTAGTATAAATGGCAGTATAAATTAATTTTTTCATAATCTGAATTGAGACCATATGTGAAGATACATGCTGAAGGAGTCCATCTGTCCCAGTTATGTCTAATCCATCACTAAATCTTGCCATGAACACATCAATCAGTGTGAGGCATACAAATATGCATTACACCAAACTGAATAATGTTAGACATTTGCAAGAATGTGAAATCTGAGTATGCATTTTCACAGGTGGCGACACTTAAAAATTGTTACTCAAAGTCCACGTACAGCGAAGGCGTCAAGAGACAGCAGTGAGACTTTTAAAAAGTGACCATGGAAGGTTAATCAGTTTGAGAGCAAGGAAGAGAACAAGAGACATAGTGTGGGATCTAAGACAGAATAAAGGTGATATGTAAGAAACCAGAAAAAAAGAGTGATCTGCAAAGTGAAAGAAAAATGGTAGATAAAACCCACTTTTATACCAGAAAAGGAAGATGCAGGCCTACATTATCAGAGGCTCCTTACAAAGAAGCATTAATAGGACTTTTTCTGACATAGATACAGACACTAGAAAAGATTCGAACTGTGGCAGACTATGTGCTGGTCAACTGACTAGGCAAGAACTGTTTTCTCTTCCTATCTTTTCTTCTTCCTTTGTAAAATGGTGAAGTTATGGTTATGAACTGCAGAAAATAATGTGTAGGATTGTGCAAGCTCTTTTCCAGAGTACCAAAGTAGTCAGTAACAAAGGCTGAAAGAAGTTATTGCCACGTAAGACTCTTGTGCAGGCAGGGAAAGAAAGTAGTTTGTTAGCGAAGGGAAAGCCTAGGGGAAACCTGCAGTTCCGGGTCTTTTGAGGTATGCATGAGAAGTACAAACAATGAGTAAGGCAATAAAGTGGTGCAGAAAGTCTCTACTTAAGCTGAATTCCTGCCACCATCACTACTCATGGCTGAAAGGATTGAGCTTAACTGAGCTTACAGCAGGCTTGTTGAAGTTTAGAAAAACTAAGTTTGCAGGCAAAAAACATAAAAAGGACTCATTCAGTTAAGAAAAGGTTGAAGTTCAAAATGAGGGAACTGAGGAAGATCAGTGAGTGATGATGCAGGAGACTTTCAGAGGGGAAGATGAACTATTAAAGGAATAGAAGTAGAAAAGGACTAGAACTGCTACTGAAATGGAGGGTAAGTGATCTGCAAAGTCTGAAAACTGTTTTCTTAAGGAAAGAGAGAACAGTAAAACAAAGCTTTTGGAGACCAGTAATGGGAAAGGACTCTTTTGACTGGAGACCTCTAATCTGATACCAATCATCTAAAAGAGCTGTCAGAACTGTTATAAATGTGATGCCTTCTTACAATGTAAAAAAAAAACCAACCAACCAACCAACCAAACAAAAAAACCAAACCAAAAGAATCTCTGTTAATAAAAGAGAATACAGTAATAGGAAAAGAAATAAGATTGATCATTGGTAATAAAAAGATTATAATGAGAACAATAGTCAAGATTGCTTATATTGTTAAAGGCATGCTTACTTTACAAAATTTGATGAAAGATCAATATTTGAACTGTTTGTATAGTAATACAGAAAGCAGAGGCGCAGAGGTTTAATGAAATAGATATTGGTGTGAATATGATCAGAAAACAAAGATAAAGTGTAGATGCTGAAACAATATGTAAAGAAAAGAAAGAATATGTAAAAAGAAGTAAGTAATAGCATGGAGAATTGTAAATTGGTCAGGATCACAACTACCTTTTGACACCAAAAGAAAGTCTAATAGCTCCCAGTGGAGTACTGCTGAAAAGACCTTATAGGGGAGCTGGGAGTGGACAGCAATTTGTTTATATTATTAAAGAAAATTCTACCAGAAACTGTGTTTTCACAGTGATGCTTGTTATTGTCATGGTTTAAACCTGGCTGGCAGCCACACACCACACAGCCTTTTGCTTACCCTCCCCTGCTCAGGATTCAAGGAGTAAAGGTAGGGAGACTCATAGGTTGAGATAAAAACAGTTTAATAATAGAAATGAAATAAAATAATAATAACAATAATAGAAAGTACAAAAATTAACTCTATCCCAGCAGAAACCAGGACAGTTATGCTTAATAGATTTGAAGACAAAAATAAAACAAGCTTTATAGAAATCTGGATATAGACGAACTTCTTTACTGGCAGTTACAAAGAGCAATATCATTTTTCACTTGGTTTGGTGAACAAGGACCTCTTCATAACTAAAATTATGATAGACTCCTTCATGCCATGTGGTCATAAGCTACTTTTAAAATTTCATGAAGTTTATTAATTTTTCCTTAGTATAAGAGAAAAAAATGTAAAAATGAAATTAATTTCTAATGTTTAAAAGATCAATGTTGAGAAATCAAAATATTTAGCAAATATTTATTCACTAATATTTTATTTTACTGTGGATTATTAAGAATGAATTCAAAAGTGAACTTCTTGTTCTTCAAAAAGTAAACTACTGATGTTCCTTAATGTTTAATTTAAATAGATGCTCAAGTTTCATATCCTTCTCTTACAGGCTGTACATGTCTAATTTTCATCAATTTTACTCACTTTAAGTTATTTAAAAAAACCCCACAAACACTGTTTTCAGTATTTACTGAAATAAAGAACAAGTCTGTGCTTTCTGTGAGAAAAAAGAAGAAAAGATAGTTGTACTTGCTAGTAATGCAGTTTCACAAAGACCTTTAAATATAGCAGGTAGCACAATTGTAGTGTATTATGGACTATTAAATAAAATTTGTTTTGAGAGAGAAATTTCGCTCATTGAAGAACAGCTAGATCTATTCTGTAACAGATGTTATTCAAAATGTTTCCTTTTAGAATAAAATCTGTGATGTGGCTCCTCTTTAAAGTTTAGAACTGAGCAGACTTGAACAGCCAACCCGAGGCCACTCGTTGCTTAATCTTCCACAATTTCCAGGGCAGTGAGTTTAAAAGGAATGACCGCATATGACCACATAGTCTCTAGTGATGGACAGAACAGTGGTGTTAATCAGATTATATTGTTCTCTGTTAGTGTTACTATAAACAGAGCAGACCTGCTGGCTGCCAGGTGCCCACCAAGCTTCCCTCTCTCCCTCCTCAGCAGGACAGGGGGAGAAAAATAAGAAGAAAAGCTCACAGGTCAAGATAAGGACAGGGATATTACTTACCAATTACTGTCACAGGCAAAACAGACTCAACTTGGGGAATGTCAATTTAATTTATTGCCATTTAATATCAGAGTAGGATAACGAGAAATAAAAACAAATCTAAAAACATCTTCCCCCCCCACCCCTTCTTCCCAGGCTCAACTTCACTCTCAATTCTTCTACTTTCTTCCCCACGAGTAGTGCAGGGAGATGAGGAATGGGGGTTGCCATCAGTTCAAAACACTCTGCTGCTCCTTCTTCCTCATGTTGTTCCCTTGCTCCAGCGTGGGGTCCCACCCATGGGATACAGTCTTTCAAGAACTACTCCAGCATGTGTCCTTTCCATGGGGTGCAGTCCTTCAGGAACAGACTGCTTCAGCATGAGTCCCCCAGGGGTCACAGGTACTGCCAGAAAACCTGCTGCTGCATGGGCTCCTCTACAGGAGCTGCAGTTTCTACCAGGAGTCTGCTCCTGTCTGAACTTTCCATGGGCTGCAGCTTCCTTCAGGTCATGTCCCACATGGGGTCCTGCATGGGCTGCAGGGTGGATATCTGTGTCATTATGGTCTTCTTCATGGGCTGCAAGGGAATTTCTGCTCCAGCACCTTGAGCATCTCTTCCCCTCCTTCTTCAATGACCTTGGTGTCTGCAGGTCTCTTTCACATTTTTCTCACTTCATCTCTCTCACTGCTGCTGCGCAAAGTTTTCTACCCTTTCTTAAATATATTATCACAGCCTATCACTGATGGGCTCAGCTTTGGCCAGCAGCAGGTCTGTTTTGGGGCTGACTAGAACTCTGTCCAAGATGGGGGCAGCTCCTGATCTTTTATCACAGAAGCCACTCCTCCAGCCCCCTCCACTGAAACTCTGAATACAGAGTTATAGACAATTTGTAAAAATGCTGAGAATCAAAAACCGCTGTAATACAGTCTGGTTCTTTCATTCACCTGAAGGAACTCATCACAGCACAGGTGGAGAAACATGTGTGTTCTCTAATGTTAGAGGGAACCTAATGCTGTCTCTATTCAAACAAACTTTCTTATTGATTCTTTATGGAGATATTTAAAGGAAAATAGAAACAATTAAAAACTCTCAGGTCTAAGAAGTCTATTTCTATAAGGAAAGAGTGAAGAAATTGAAAAAATCAAGCCACATAGTCTGTAGATGAGGAATACAGTTACCTGTTCCATAGCAGCCAGCAGAGGAAATAATAATCGTTATTTAAATAGAGAAAATCCTATCCTCTACCTTCAGCCTCTTTCATCTACTTGCAACAGTACAATAACTGAAAAGCTGTCCTAAGAGGGCAGATAAGAATTCCCACTCTCAGAAAGAAAAAAAAAAAAAAAGACAAACCCTTGAAATTAATATTATCTGTTCCTTGAAATGAGTATTATCTGTTCATATGGAATGTTAAAAAATGTTACAACTTGAACTGTTTTGTCTTTGGCTGTCCACCAATGATGGCAATAGAGATACCTTCAAGTTATCTTTTTCTGTTCTTAGTTACGTCTCCAGTGAAAGAGATGACTCTGTGACCTGCCTACCCTCCTGTTTCATACAAAAGATATACTGTTCTTATTAGAAATGGTACTGGGTCTTGGGATGAAGTTATGAAGTTAACTGTCTTCATACCAGCCTGTATGATTCTGTGTATTGCATTTGTGGCTGAAATGGTGTAGACAACACCAGTGCACAGCACCAAGACTTTCTCTCTCTCTCTCTCTCTCTCTCTCTCTCTCTCTCTCGCTCTCACTCTCTCTCTCTCTCTCCCCCCTTCCCCAAAAGTGAGTAGGCTGGGGGTGTGCAAGGCTTGGAGGAGATATAGCAAAGGGGACATAGCCAAAACAGCTGACCCAAACTGACCAAAGGAATATTCCATACCACATGATGTTGTGCTCAGCAACAGAAGCTCAGGGAAAGGAGGAGGAAAGGAGCGACATTTGTGGCTATGGCATTTGTCTTCCCAAGTAGCCATTAAGCATGCTAAGGCCCTGCTTCCCAGGAAGTGGCTGGACATCTGTCTGCTGATGGGATCTGAGTCTTTTTCCTTTGTGTGCGCAACTTTTGCTTTTCTTGCTAAATGGTCGTTATCTCAATCCACAAGTCTTTTTGCCTTCCTTCTATATTTCTCCCCATTCTCAAGGAGAGGGAGTGAGTGAAAGGCAGGATGGGTTTTTAGCTGCAGACTGGGATCAACCCACCACAGAAATCCACTTAGAGCCTAGTGGGTTACCCTATATATGACAAGAGATCTGTTAACTTTATTTAGCAAGAAATAGCTAGACCAAAAATTTGACCTGATATTTCTGTTTGAACATCCAAACAAATGAATAAATAAAACTTTTAAAGAGTAAGATGATCTGTACTGCTTTAAAACGATCTATTGTAAATAAACACACAGGAGATACAGTATCTTAACTGTATTTATTTTTTTTCTACACATTTTAAAATTTACAGATAATATTAGTTTCTTATCCAAGCAAACAAAATTTCAAGGAGACAGACAGCTGTGCTGTACTATTCCAAGAGTAACCTTTCAGTTTAGGGTCACATTCCTCAGTCTTTAGCCAACTACTTCCCAAATAACATTTCACAGTTACAACACGGTTTTATTTCCATGCTAATGGGGATAGTGGGACTGAAACCTATGTTTTTTTCATAATAATTTTACTGGGTTGTTCATCTGTAACAAATTTGGACAAATAATTGATATAAAATATGGGGTTTATAGTATTTTAGCCAATATATCTGTTCTGCTTATTCAAGTGAATATTTTTAAAATATGCAATTCCTTCAGTTCTGAATGGGTGAACAGGAAGTACAGATCACGATCTGAACGTTTTATCAATGCAGATTCAGATTTTAAATCCAAATTCAAAATCAAATTTCTTAATTTTTTAAATTTGCAGAAATATTCCTATAATTGTGATTGACATCAGCTTACAGGAAAGAATGAAGTATATTTTAATGTATATGACTAGAAAGGTTTACTATATCATAAAAGAGAAAATGTAAAACCAAATTAAAAAGGAAAGAGATATTATCATGTACTGCAGTTCATATAAATGTCCAACACATGCATGGCAAAGAACCTCTGGAACATCAAGCTAATTGAAACAGCTGAATCTGCAGAAAACAATTTTAATAACTGTAAAATCACAAAAGGAGAAAGTGAATTTAAATTCTAAGAAAGATAAATTGTTTATTTGAAAGAAATGTCCAAGTCTGGCAAGATGACAACTAACATGAGTACAAAGGTCATGAAAACAAAGGCAGCAAAGTGATTATTCCTTCACAGTAATCAAAGTAAAGTGCATCTTACTGTGATGTGTGTTTATTTTAATAATCACTGTTGTCACTCTGTTCTTTCTCCCTTGCTATCCCTACTACTCTAAAAAGGAAAGAAATCCTAGGACTGTTACTTGTGAAAATTCTTTTGTTTGACTCTATGATTGCTTGCTATTTTCTATGTATCCATCTTAGGAATTTTTTTATATATCATATTTTATCTTTTACAGACAGCGACTGATTTTGTGGGTTAAAAGGGAGGGAAAAGGATGGAAAAAGACACCACTGATAAAGCAAAAAGATTGGGTATATAAATTCTGAGCCATATATAATACATTCCTCTTTATAAACATTATCCAGCATGAAGAGCAATACCTGAGGAGAGAAATATTAAAATTGTGCCATGCACTTCTTTTGCTTCCAAACATGTTGGAGCTTGATTAATCTACCACTTGGTAATGTACCATTGGACAATAAAGAGTTGATGGACATGCAACATGAATATCTAACCAGTAAAAGTGACAAAATTACAGATGAATCATCCCAAACATGTATTAAAACCAGGCTCTAAGAAAGTGTTTTTCATTCCTTAAAGCTTGTATACTTCCCCTCCTGCCAAGAGATGTTATCTGTTTCTACAAAGCTTGTTTTAAGTCCTTTGATCATCACAGCCACAACAGCACTATCACAGAGAAATTAAAAATTTTCCATATTATAACCATAGAACAATTTAGGTTGGGAGGGATATCCAGAGAACATATATTCTAAATCCTGCTCAAAACAGTTCTAACTGGATGAGGATGCCTAAGGTTGTGTCCAGCCAAGTCCTGAATACTTCCCACGACAAAAATACCACAACTTCTCTGGGTAGCTTCTTCCACTCTTTGACTACCTTCATGGTAATTTTTTTCCTTTAATCAGAATTTCTGATTATTTTATGTCTCTTGACCTATTGTCATGTCTGGCTCCATCTTCTTTATGCTGTCCTGTCATCACCATACATACAACACTTCATCTTTAAAATTTATATCACTTATAAATTAGCTGTGCGTATACAGTAACATGAAATTGATGCCATATGGTTATCACTGACATCTGTAGTACTTGGTGTCACTCTGTGCTTTGGCTACATTTGCTGTGACCAAAATGTGCATCACTGAACAGCCACACTCTATCCGTCTCAACGATTAGGTCTCTGATGGTCTCTGATAGTGTGTACTTGTCTGCTACATTTTGCTATGTTGCTGTTAACTTGTCACATAATATTTAGGAAATTCAACTTTACATAGTTATTGTCACTGACAGTTCAGGTTTTCTACCTCTTCACTGATTCTTGTCAAATTATTGTCAAACCATCAATTGCGTGAATGCAGTTCATTTCTGCCCTTCTTCGCTGACTCACCACAACCTGTATTTCATGATCCTTTTACATCTGAAGTGCACATAGGGTATGTTGTTCTTTTTACTATGAACTGCATGCTCAGAAAATAAAAGAACCTTAAGCATAAACTAGATTACTTTGTAGTGTTCTTCTGTCAGTGCTGTCTCATGCCTCCCTGGATGACTGTACATCTTCTCCATATGTTCAACTGCTGTTTGTAGGTTTACCTACTGTTTTAATATCAGCTTGAAACACTTTTTTTCTTTCTTTCTTCCCCCCCCCCCCGCCCCGATTAGGATATTCTGCAGGAGAGTTTTATGCAATGTATTAAATAGAGTACAGATTTAAAAACTAGTCACCCAAACATTAAAATCATGCTCCACTCAGTGAACTATTCTTCCATTAAACTGTTTCGCTCTCCTCTCCTTTGTACACAACTATTGTGTTTTACTGTTATGCACTTCACTGCTAGTATACAGAATTAGTTTTTTTCATTGCTGTAGCTCCCTAATTTGCTTACCAGAGGCAGCAGGATGAGTTTCTTTGTACAATATCAGGAGCATCTTATCTAGCACTTGCTACTGTTGATCATCTGTTGATACAGCACATATAACTTGAATTGGTAAATTTGAAATTAAGAAACAAAGCAAAACATACTTCTGAACTATTCAAGCCTTATGTATCATTTCTGACTCATTAGAAATAAAATATTGACAGGTATCTGATTTCTATTTATTGACAATCAAAATATTTGCAATTTTTAGTAAATTCTTAATTTGCCAGAAATTACCAATTAATCAGCTATTTCAGAAATGTACCATGTTCCTGAACTCTTCATTCCATCATCTAGAAATTGTATTAGACAAAAAAAAAAAAAAAAATCAATCCCATCATTTTTCAGAGTTGTAGTATAACCAAGAGCCTCATAGAGAAAGTTATAGAAGGAATGGGAAGTATCTAGGAAGACCAGATGAGTCTATGTGTAGAAATCACGAGGATCTACAGACACACTGGAGGCCTTCATGAACATGAACTTTTTACCTACTAAACAAATAGTCCCTTAACATTTCCTGTTAAGAAAAGGAACACTGCATGGAGAGAAGAAACAGATCTGTCAAGCCATATTTGTTGACAACAGCCATGTTAGACAATGACACCTGGGTGTAAGTACTGTCAGTTCACATCAGCCTGATGGTGCACTGCTTGAGAAACTTCTGAGAGCAGAGCTGCATTTGTAGACTCTGTCCATGCATCTGTCAGACATAAGTAAAAATACTCCCTTAAACAAAACAAACAAAACAACTCTTGGTAGAAGGGAGTCAAGCAAATGATCGGTCTCAGAGAGAGAGATGTGCAAACCTTTTTTTTAACTGTTTAACCCAGCTGTTATGACACCACAGTGATCTCAAAGCTCTTTCAGCCATTCTTCCACTGACCATTTAACTCCTGAGCTCAGCTGACGCATTTATTCTTCATTGTATTTGTGTGTATAGAACATGGAGGAAAACGTGGAGGAAAAAAAACCTCAAAATTCTAAGCTGTCAGTGTAATCAGTGGACACCTAGTCAATATAGTTAGAAGGGTCTGAAGAGCTATTCAGGTCACTCTTAGTTCATATATTGACAGTTACATTTAATCTTTACTATTTGGAGCTGTGTTTCAACCATGCTATCGTCACGTCATAGCTTCTCTTTCCCTATCATTAACGGTTAAATTCATAGGCAGCATTTAAAGGCAAATGAAGTCATTACACCTATCCCATCATATTGCTGCATTCCTTCAGAAATGTACACGTAAACAACTGAATCTTTCCTCTGCTGCTCAGGTTTACTGATGTCTGTCTCTTCAAATTTATTTTTATTCTATTTTTTCCCACAGGCTAGGAATCCCATGAAGCATCTTAAAATTTCTATCAGTTTTGAGTTCAATTTAGGGGCTTTTATGGCTGAGAGAAGAAAAAATATGCATGAAATCACAATCTATGCATTCAGTTAAGAATTTCTCTGTGCATTTACAGAATATCTAGTGACAAATCTACTGTGCAGGTATAATTTTCAACACACAGTAACTATTTTCTTGGAAGTCCTGGAAAAAAAAGTTCTTAAAAGAGACTTGACTATATAAGACAAAAAATTCAGTATCGTATTTTGGTAACCTAACAATGCCCCATGAGTCTTTAGGCTTTATGTTCCTTGTACTTGTCTACCTCTAACCCACTGATATTTACATTTTATTAGTTATATAACACTGACTTTTTGCCACTGTAATTTGCCACTATAATTTGCTACCTTTTAAAACTATTCCTTTCCAAAACGCCTACCTGTAATTCAGAAAGACTTTTTCTTACTACAAAGTTATTTTATTCCCTTACATCTCATTTTTAGCCCTCAGGTATTCATTTCAAGTTCTCTCAAGATACGTCTCCACAAATAACTTCCTCTGATACCCAAGTGGTGTATCATTATATTTATTTATTAGGAACCTTATGGCAATTGTCCAAATGGGCTAGATTAGATAAATTAGTTGGATTATATAAATGGATAGTGAAGTTGATTGTGAAGTAGATTAAAAACTAGCTGAAAGGCTGGGCACTAAGTCCATCTGGAGCCCAATCACCAGTGGTATATCCCACAGGATGATAATGGGTCCTTCATTAATGACAAGAGAGCATCCTCAGCAAGTTCACAGATGATACAAAACTGGGAGGAGTAGCTGATACAACAGATTCATATGCTGCTGTTCAGACAGGACCTCAACAAGATAGAGAATTGGGTAGATACGAACCTCATGAAGGGAAATGCCAAGTCCTGCACCAGTCCACCCTTGGGCCCTACTGGTTGGAAAGTAGCTTAGCAGAGAGGGATGGAGGGGGTGAGGGGGGGGGGGGGGGGGGGGGGGCGGGGGGGGGCAGTGAGTGGTCCTGGTAGACAACAAGCTGACCAGGATCCAGCAACATGCCCTTATCGCCAAAAAGATCAACAGCCTCTTGGGCTGCATTAGGAGGAATGTTGTCTGCAGGGACATGATCCTTGCTCTCTCCTCTGTCCTGGTAAGGCCACATCCAGAGTACTGGGTCCAGTTTTACATTCCAAAGTACAAGAGAGACATGGACACACTGGGCTGTGACCATGTGCAGCACAGGGCCATGAAGATGTTTAAGGGTGTGGGCCATCTTTCATACAAGGAGATGCTGAGAGACGTGGAACTGCTCAGCTTGGAGAAGAGAAGGCTCAGGGGGATCTTATTCATGTGTATTAATTCTTGATGGGAGAATGTAAAGAAGATGAAGCCAGAATCTTCTCTGTGATGCCCAGTGACAGGATAAGAGGCAATGGGCTCAAATTATAACACATAAATTTCCACCTGAGCTCAAGAAAAAATTTTTTGACTGTGAGGGTGGTTGCACGCTGGAACAGGTTGCCCAGAGAAATTCTGGAGTCATCATCTGGGGAGATGTTCAAGGTCTGAATGGACATGGTTGTGGTAACACGCTCTAGCTGACTGTTTGAGCAGGGGTTTTGGACTAGGTAATCTCAAGAGGTGCCTTCTAACCTCAACTGTTCTGTGATTCTGTGAAATGTAATCTCAAATTGACTGAAACAGGAATAAATGTGTTAAATTAAATAAGATACTTTAGTTTTGTGTAAAAGAAACAAAATCTTGCTTTTGCTTCCTAAAGTTTGTCAGACATGTTACTGTCTCCTTTATTTTGGTGGTGTTCCACACTAGTATTCACAAAATCTCATTGCCCTGATACCGCAAGAAAATTTATACTTCCCTCTCTGGCCATGTTCTTAAAAACAAAGAAACAAATATTACCATTTCATCTTTGATATCTACACTTTATCCAGAATGTCTTCATTTTTTATAATTTATGCACAATGCAATCTTGTTTTCTCCCCCTTCCCTTTGGTTTGTGTTTCCAATCTCACAGTTTCATATTAACCGGTAAATACTAAAGCTCAGAAAAGGAATGAAGGATATAATTATTTCATTTTTAGAACTACATTGAAATTACTTATGAAATTGTTAAGGAGTCTACAGTATCAGACTTTCTAATTATATACTACTTCATAGAATTAATATGGAAACCATTTATTGGTTGTTCCGTGTGTATAAATCATATGTCCATGCATATTGTTGCTATCAAAAATGTTGAGCTCTGAAAAGATTATTCTAAACTTCTGTGGCTTTAAATTTGAATGTGTCATACTGCTGTTCTAATTTATTTCTGTTACTTTGGTTTTGGTCACTGAAGTGGTACAAAGGATCAAGCCAGTTCACTAAGATGAGGAACCACTTAGAAAGCAGACATAGATGCAATCACAGAGGTTAATACAGGATCAAAACTCCTTTATTGTAACTTCTCACAGTAACATACAGATTCCTGCAGGTTTTCTTATTATCCACTTAGACTAAACTACAGTAAGCATCCCTCTTCTCCCTTAGTGAGAGTTAATAACCTACTGTGTATATGAATAGGTACATGGTGCTTGCTTTTCATGAGGTTTGTTAGCAAGGAGTCACAGAAAGATATTTAGCTTCTCTAAGAAAAGAAAAAAGTCAAAGATAGGAAAATAGCAGACAGTTCCAGTAACACCACATACAGGCAACTTCAGGCTGTTATCATTTATTTTGATTTTTGTGTGCAGAGCTATCCTGTAACAGTATTACTACATGGCATGTGAACATCATTCTTTGCTCATAATTAATGAACAGTACTCAAGAAAACTATTACAATGTGAGAAAAGAGAATCATCCTCACTTGGATAGGATGGAGAAAGGTTAATCAGTAAGTCTACCTTTTGCTCTCTATTGGCAGAAGCTCAGAGGCACCTTTTAGAAAGCCTACTGTGGACAGAGCCAAAACCTAGCAAATTGTACCAAGGTGTATAAGCAGATATTTGGGGAAGTAGGATTGCATTCTTGTAAGTATCAAATTTAGCATGCTACTGCTAACATACTGGAATTATAGAAATAAATCTTTCTAGCACTCAAAATTAATCTCTCTTTCCCATTTATTGGGAGACAGAAAGTAATTTTGTAACAGCCCAGGAAAAAATCTCTAAGTTTTCTATTGAAATTCTTTACTGATACTTACATATAAATTACGGAATTATCTGCAATTGATGTAATAGAAATATACCAGACTTGGTTGCCATTAATGCAATCCAAAATCATCAACACTCTAGAGCTTCTCTGCAGACCTTGGAGTACATCTACATTGATATAACAGTATCATTCACAAAGCAAATAAATAAATAAATACCTAATTTCTACATTGCTTCTCTCAGGTCATTCAAATGATATAACCAGCTAAATCAGATTTTTAAAGGAGACTTCAGTGAAACAGTTATTCTTATCAGGTATTCCCACATTTCCCAATTGGTTTTACTGAGTTCTGTAAAAGCTCTTGAGTCACGAACTCTTCCACATTTTCATAAAGAAAATATACACTTACTAAATTTACAGATGATAAAATGTGGCTAATGCTACCAGCACACTGGAAAACAAGATAAGGAATATCAATGATTGCGACAAATTAAAAAAAAAAATGCTCAAAAATGAAATAAGGGAAATTCCAGCGTTCCATACTTCAAGAATAATAATCAAGTGAACAAATATAAGATGAGAAACAATGACTAAGTAGCAGCTCTGCAAAAAAAGAATCTGGGGATTTGAGCACAGTAAAATCTGAAAATGAATCAGAGTCCCTCGGCACTGTGAAAGTGAAGAAAATGGTAGGAATATTTTAAAATTTGTAATGCATAAGAAATAATTCTGCTTTATTTTCCTGAGCATAGTCTAACTGTGTCCATTACATTTCCCTCCAAATACCTGGACAAAACAGATGGAGCCTTCTCCGCTCTCCCTCAAGGAAAAAAAAAAGGTAACAAAAAGAAACAAAATCTATGGAAAGCATTGAATGAACTGGTATCAATTAGCCTTCAAGAGGAAACAGATTATGTGATAACAGCTTTTAACTGTAAACAAGGTTGAGAACAAAATTAAAAGTATTCTTTAATTCTATGCTCATTTTCTATAGAAGAATCTGCAGTTGGCTTAAACTGCAGAAAGGAAGTTTCAGAAGAAGCATTCGAAAGACTTTCTAACAAGGATAGTGAATCACCAGAGCAGACTGCCTAAACAGACATCAGAAAGACAAAAATCTGTTCCAAATGATACCATGTAGTTCACTCTACTTTGATACACACAGACAGATAAAACAACTTCTGGAGGCATTTTCCAGTCCCACAATTCCTAAATATTGAAACTAAGAACTTTAAATACATATTCTTAGAAGTTCTTTTTACATGGAGGCAATGATAGCTGATCATACACCTCTATTGCTGAACAACTCTGACCAAGATTGGAGAATGCCTGCCTCAATAATCATAGCGATCCCCTTGGTGAGGAAGCAGAAACCTGCTCAGCTCAATATTTCCATTTAAGGTCTTCTCCCTACCATTTTTAACCTTAAGAAAGTTCTGCTATCCTCATTTGACTTGTGTTTTGAAAAACTTATTCAACTACTGAAACAAAGAAAGGAAAAATCACATAGGAGTATTCTCTACTGAACCAGTGACTTCTTTCTAATTTACATATGATATAAATACTTTTCTACAATGAAAACAACTCTCCACATTCTTTCTTGATTATAGAATGAAAGACATTATATTTTACAATATTGAGTTTTGAAACACATCAGAAAAAAAAGTTACATCAGATATCTGACACAGCCTTTGAAAACCTAATTCAAGTTAAGTGAGTATTAGAAATTTAAGTTCAGGATAGAAATCCAGAAAAACATCTCCAAACCTATTCTGCTGCCTTGGTGCTTAAATTTTCTGATAAATTTTTCCTGGACAAATGAAGTTGTGTTACTGAGCATACAGCTTTTGCTCTACTGACTCCATGAAAGCTTTCTAGGTAGTCTGCAGTGACTGCTAGCTCTCACTTGCAGCCACCTTGTTTGCAAAAGACAGGTATTCCAGTATCTAATAACAGAATTATTGTGATTGATGTTTGTACTCTCATTCAGAGTACATACAATTAAATTAAAAACATTGTGCTGCTGTCTGATTCTGTTCATTAAACCTACTTATCTGCAGAATATTTACTCCAGGAGTCAAATATCTAGGCTTTAAGCAAGTCTCAGGCTAAGCAACTTGAACAAGCAGCTTCCTCAGGCTAAGAAAAGGCTTTAACTACAACAATGTGGATTATCAGGGATGAATATGCTCTTTAGATCTCCAGTTTTAACAAGGAACCTATGCAGAAAGGAATACAAAATTCCAGGTCACTGGAAAAATATGCTAGAGAAAAGAAGATGATTTTGTTGTCTTGCAGTTATCACTGTCAGCAGGGAGTAGAATGTTACTCACTGACATATCTGGATAATTCTTTCCTCTCAGTCCAATCAGTGACAAGAACTCCATACTGTACTCAACTTTAGATACTGGAACTTTAGACATTCACAAGTGTTTTACTTTAATTTTCCTTTATGATCATTACAAAGAGGAAGATATTCATATTTCACAATTCCTTTCATTTTTCTGTGGATGTTTCTTTAAAGTTGATATGACTTGCACCCTAGACAAACTTCTTTCTCTCTGTACAACATAAAGAAATCATGACATGACAGAGATGCAGATAAACACACTGAAGAGGTTTGGATATAATAGAATGATTTCCACTATTGCACAAATGAGACAATCTAGATGTCTAGACACTGTTCTGAATTTAAGTGGTTAAATTCATGCTACATGGCTTCTTAGACTACTAAGTGCTTAGCTAAATGCCTGTGTAAATGCTTACCTACATCATTAAGTTCATAAATATGGATCATGATACTATGCATTATTTTTTTGAGAAACTGAACTTATTGCATATGCAAAAGCAAATAAACTGTTGCGTTCCTCCTCAGTGTCATAAAAAGCATGGCCCACTTGTAATTTATCATTTTCTTGGTGAACAAAGACCTGAAGTGCTGAATGGCTAATCTATCAAGCACAGCCCAGGGCATAACACTTTCTCAAAGCAATTTTATTATCAAGGTAAAAAATTGCAATAATTTCACTACATACCCTATTTTATTTACTATGGCGTAAATTGTCACATGAAAAGCCATTAACATCTTGATGGCTACGCTTCTGTAAAATCTGCTCCTAACTGGAAAAATCTGGGATTTGAAATTAATAAAATTTCATTTGGCATCAGAAAGATTTCCTTATTTCCTATGTACTCACACTTCTATGCAATCTTCAGTAATCCAGTAATAGAAGCAAGATCAAAAAAAAAAAGGAAACTACAGTATTGTAGTAGTAGTATTGTGTCAGGAATATTGAATTTGTTGGCTGGGTAGAAAAGGCTAGTAGAATGAAATTGGAAATTGTTTCTCTTTGAGACCAATTTCATCCTCTGACACTTGAAAATGTACTAGCTGACTTTAGGACTTAGAATTGTTGATAATCTAGGCATCATAGAGAAATAGGCACTTCTTATCAAATTGCTCAGATAGTCTGTGTGTAAATAACGTTTAAAGGACTGTCTGAGCTCAGTTCAGTCACCCAGATGTAAGATATTTTCAGGGGCTCTATGGGGCTGACCAATATGCCGCATGCCCTGTGGAAAGCTCTATGGGAGATCTGAATAAGCAGGCAGAGGACTTGGAGGGAGGCATATCTAAGAAAGCACAAGAAAATTAGCTTAAGCAGCTGAATCTCAGCTCAGACATTAATCAGAAAGCCACAGTGCAGAAACACCAGGGGGGGAAAAAAAAAAAAAAAAAAAAAGGCTACATGAGGAATTTCTTACTCTGGATGAGAATTGTTACTTACAACAGTTAAAACTAACAAAAGCATGTATGTTATACCACATTCAGTGTCACGTGACTGGTTCTCACTGGCTATATTTATACTATCAAGACATACAGAGAGAATAGGAGAAAAGCAGTAGATCAAAGTAATTAGTGCTGGGGACACCCCATGTACACCAGGTGAGGTTCAGAGTTTTTGCTCCTGTCTAGATTTCGTCTGATCCCATTTACTGAACATCTCCACCACACATGTACTATAAAGCTGTCTGAAGGTTTGAATCTTTGTTTTCCAATGAGAAACTGAAGCATGTTAGTTCACTCATAAAATGTAGTTTCTGATTTAGCTTCCCCTCACAGAAATCTACTTTGTGGGGAGCAAAACTGTTCAGTAAATTTAATCAACAAATGACAAGTAGGTACAATCAGAAGATTCGTTTCAAAACCACACTCACATTGAACCAAAGCACTAATAAGGAAGAAATCAATTCTGGGAACAAAGTTGCTTCCTGACACTGTATGCATTCAAAACTGTGGTTTCATACTTATTTCATTGAATGCAAGCACATTTTAATTTTTATTATTTTTTTCTATTAGAACATGACTGTATAAAAAGACAAAATTAAATCTATTTCCCTGTGTCCTGGTTTAACCAGGATAGGGTTAAGTTTCCCCAGTAGAGGGGGGAGCTCTAGCCGGGTTATTCAGATACCATGCAGACGTCACATCCTGGCAGGTCACATTTTTCCTGGCGTGGGAGCACGGTGCACTCGTGGTTTTGTACATCGTGCTTCTCACTGCTGTATTTGGTAGCTATTTTGCTCTGTTCATTGCTATCACTATTACTGTTATTGTTATTGTTGTTGTTTGTTGTGTTGCTATTGCATTGTTGTATTAAACCTTTCCTTATTTCAGTCTTGGGGCTTTGTATTTCACTCCCTTTGTGGGGGAGGGGCAGCGGCCGCGTGGTCTCAGACCCCGGCAGGGGCTAAACCATCACACCCTGTCATGGAGAGGATTACCTAGCTATACTTTTAATCCATTAATTTAAGCATTCATTAGAGTCAGTCTTTATCTTGCTTATTCTTTATCTGATCCCATAACAAACTGTTGCCTAACCCTGAGTTGCAATCAAAATTTAAAGAGAAGTGGGTAACAGTTGCCTCACAACAAACACCTCTGTCTGTGTACAGACAAATAAAGCTAAACACCAGGGATAATTTTAGGCAGACGTGAACACCATCTCTTACCCCAGGTGATGTTTATAACTCAGAAAACTGAATTGCTACTTAGGGTGTGGACTTCTACTTTAGTTTTGAATCCCAGTGGATATTTTTCAACATTCCAGGTTAAAGAGATTTCTAAATTTTACTGATTTAGTTCATCATCATCTCAGCTCTGGAAATAAAATGATTATCAATTATCCAGATTAAATAAATAATTTTATTCAATTTTAAGTGAGAATTTTGGTAAAATTATGGTGATAAGAAATGGTATGGAGGAAGAAGGAAACATGTAAACCTCTAAAACCAGACTGTCACCAGACACTGTAATATCATGGTCATGGTTTAGGCCTAGAGGGCAACTGAGCACCATGCAGCTGTTCAGGACAGGGAGGGGTCTCTCATCCCATTTAAATGGTCACAGGCAAAAAGTACAAACTCATTAGCGGAAGAAAAACAAGAACATCACTTTAATTCAAACACTAACAGAACCAACACTTAACAGAGAGAATGGGACATTGAGAAGCCTTACTGTATCTTAAAACAACCTCCCCCACCCCTCCTTTCTTCCCGGATTCAGTTTTGTTCCTGATATGTCTACCTCCTTCCCCAGGGGTGCAGGGGCAGGGGATGGGGGGTGCAGTCAGTCCTCGCTTCTTCCTCTAAGGTGGGGGAAAGCATACTTCTGCATTCTTCCCCCTGCTCCACATGATGTCCCTCTCATGGGAGACAGTCCTCCACAAACCTTCTCCATCATAAGTCCTCCCCATGGGATGCATTCTTCTCAAGATGCTCTGGCATGGGTCACCTCCACATGTTGCAGTCCTCACAGAGATGAAGTACAACCGGCTGAACATGAGCCAGCAGTGTGCCCAGGTGGCCAAGAAGGCCAATGGCATCCTGGCTTGCACCAGAAATAGCATGGCCAGCAGGGACAGGGAAGTGATCTTACCCCTGTACTCGACACTAGTGAGGCCGCACCTCGATTACTGTGTTCAGTTTTGGGCCCCTCACTACAGGAAGGACATTGAATTACTCGAGCGTGTCCAGAGAAGGGCAACGAAGCTGGTGAAGGGTCTGGAGCACATGTTGTACGAGGAGCGGCTGAGGGAACTGGGGTTGTTTAATCTGGAGAAGAGGAGGCTGAGGGGAGACCTCATTGCCCTCTACAACTACCTGAAAGGAGGTTGCAGAGAGCTGGGGATGAGTCTCTTTAACCAAGTAATGAGTGATAAGACAAGAGGCAATGGCCTCAAGTTGCACCAGGGAAGGTTTAGACTAGATATTAGGAAGTATTTCTTTACAGAATGGGTTGTTAGGCGTTGGAATGGGCTGCCCAGGGCAGTGGTGGAGTCCCCATCCCTGGAGGTGTTCAAGAGGCGGGTTGACATGGCGCTTGGGCATATGGTGTAGTTGGGATCTGTCAGTGCTAGGTTAACAGTTGGACTAGATGATCTTCAAGGTCTTTTCCAACCTAGATGATTCTGTGAAATTCTGTGAAACAGTGGAGGCTTTTAGTTCTTCCCACAGAGCCATAGCCTTCTTCGGGTGTAGCCACCTGCTCGGTGTGGTGTCCTCCACAGGCTGCAGGCAGATCTCTGCTCCTCCAGTGACCTCCATGGGTGGCAGAGGGGTGGCCCTGCCATCTCACCACAGGATACAAGGGGCCTCCATGCTCTAGCACACCTACCCCCTTTCCTCCTCCTTCCTTCCACTGACCCTGTGTCCTGGTTTAGCCAGGATAGGGTTAAGTTTCCCCAGCAGTGGGGGGGGAAGCTCTAGCCGGGTTATTCAGATACCATGCGGACCTCACATCCGGGCGCCAAAGCGGGACAAGAGGTTACCGTGTGTACTGTGGGATTTGCTCTATTCTCACTGCTCTATTGGTAGATATTTTGCTCTGTTCATTGTTATTACTGTTATTCTTATTGTTATTGTTGTTGTTTGTTGTGTTGCCGTTGCACTGTTGTATTAAACCTCTCCTTATCTCAGCCTCGGGGCTTTGTATTTCACTCCCTTTGTGGGGGAGGGGCAGCGGCCGCGTGGTCTCAGACCCCGGCAGGGCCTAAACCACCACACCTTGGTGTTCACATAGGTGTCCTTCTCATAATGCCTCCTCCAAGTCCCCCCAGCTCCCAGGTTCTCCTTCTTAAATATGTTATCGCAGAGGTGCAGCCACCATCACTAACTGGCTTGGCCTTGGCCAGAGGCAAGAGCCGGGGGATCTTCCAGAAGCTTTTCATGGGGGCAGCACTGTAACCTCCTCCCTTGCTACCAAAAGCCCCGCCACTCAAACCCAGTGCAATTATACATACGTTATACTGAGTAAGGTAAGATCCAGGCAAATGGATCCAATCTGTAAATTTTATTGTCTTCATTGACTATGTTATTGTTTAGATGTGCAGGTCTCTCGGGAGAAACTGAGTTTAAACACAAACACACACACACACACACACACACACACTTTAACCTGTTTCCTTATTGTTCTTTATAAACCAGGCAGTGTTTCAGTGTAAATTGGCTATTGATATTACATCTAAACTATTGGATTAATATATTGCACTCTCATGTTGAGTTATTACATGACATGTTTTCTAGTCAAAATAACTCACAATTATCAGTACTTTGCCAGACTCTTAAGCAGAACGTACGCTGTAATTAAAGGCAGTAAGAAACTTTTTTGATTGAACTTATTAAGGTATACTGTATGCACATGTAGAGAGGGAGGTTATTAAAAAGATGTAATCTTTGAAATAAAATATAGTGAACTGGAATACTTTAGCAATGATACTGCCATGACAGTCTCAGGGAAATCTTCTGGTTTTAAGATTTAGAAGAAATTCAACAGGAAAGTAATGTTTTTGTATACACACCCCCAGAAATTGGGAAAGTATTTTGTTATTCAGCTCTGTCTTTCCTAACCTCAATCAACAGCAAAAACATTGAATAAACAGTTATATCAAATGCCTATGGCAAACAATATAATCTCTAGGTCCTGGCAGCCACTGTTCCTGAAATCGTGTGATAATGACTGTGGGTTAAGCTCTCTATTCTGACAGGAATAATTTTGCACAGTTTAAAAGACATCTTAGAGAAAGAACCTGTTGATCAAAAGGATAACTGTCATAATTAAATCTATCTCAGAAAAATAAGTTACCCAAGATGCTTTCATTTAGACCATTAGTATTCCAGATGCTCACTTCCTAGCACCACAGAAGATGCCATATAATAGGCTGGATCGTATCTACTGCCATCTCAGGTGTCCTACAGTGTCTATCCTGATCTGCTGAAATGACATAGTAGCTATGAGAGATCCATACATTTCTGGAAGACCAGTTGAGCTCCATGGAGGATACCTAAATGATATTTTATAGTACTTTATGAAATTAGGATCATTTTGCAACCTCCTACACCTTTTTGTTTTCAACATTTCACCTTCCACCAAATATATTTCTGCACAGGATAGATTAAATATTCTCATAATAGTAAACTCTGTGTCTTAAGTGGCTGAAAAAGTTACAGTGCATAGATAGTTGTCCTGATTTTGGCTGGGATAGAGTTAATTTTCTTCCTAATAGCTGGTACAATGCTATGTTTTGGATTTAGTGTGAGAATAATGTTGATAACACACTGATGTTTTAGTTGTTACCATGTAACACTTATCCTGTTAAGGATTTTTCTGTTTCCCATGCTCTGCCAGCAAGGAGGTGCACAAGAAGCTGGGAGGTAGTATAACCAGGACATCTGACCCAAACTGGCCAAAGAGATGAAGATATTTAGTGTCAATTTTACTAATATAAATATGTAATTTTTTTTTTTTTTTTTTTTCATTTTATGTTGTATTGGGTTTGCATGACAAGGTTTTGGTAGGGGAGTGCTACAGGGGTGACTTCCATGAGGAGCTGCTAGAAGCGTCTCCTGTGTCCAATAGAACCAATGCCAGATGGCTCCAAGATGGACACACTGCTGGCCAAGGCCAAGCCCATCAGTGGCAGTGGTAGCACCTCTGGGATAATGTATTTAAGAAGGGGAAAAAAATTTCTGTGCAACAGCAGCTGGGATAGAGGAGTGAGAATATGCAAGAGAAACAATTCTGCAGACACCAAGGTCAGTGAAGAAGGAGGGGGAGGAGGTGCTCCAGACACCGGAGCAGAGATTTCCCTGCAGCCCGTGGTGCAGCCCATGGTGCAGCCCATGGTGCAGTCCATGGTGAGGCAGGCTGTGCCCCTGCAGCCCATGGAGGTTAACAGGGAGGCAGATCTTCACCTGCAGCCTGTGGAGGACACCACGCCGGAGCAGGGGGATGCCCAAAGGAGGCTGTGACCCTGTGGGAAGCACATGCTGGAGAAAGCTCCTGGTAGGACCTGTGGCCCCATGGAGAGAGGACCCCCCTCTGGAGCAGGTTTACTAGCAGGACTTGTGGCCCTGTGAGGGTCTATACATCTATATATGTATATGTGTTTGGTCTCCTTTTATAAGAACCACAAATGCAAGTGCAAACACATACACTGAATCTGGTTCTTAGCAAAAGATCTTAGGAAATGGTTTCTTAGCCTTGAATTTAAGAAGCACAAAGGTCATAGTGTCTTGAAGTTTGGAGTTAAAACAAGTACATTTAAGAAAAAGAAACAAAAGAAGGAAAAAAAATCCTTAGCACTATTTTTATGGTTCTCCCATGTGTTAAACCGGGACACAAATTCTATATGTCAGTGATTTGAAATAAATCTTAAAAAATAATGAAGCTAACTCTCTGTTAAAGTACTCCTTTTTAATCAATAGTGGTTTAGGGTTGTTAGCTGTTTCAAACAGCATGGTTTCTATTTATCTTTGACTCGGAGGGTTTCCTTTTGAATTACAAGAGTTAGAAATTAACTTCCAGAAAAACTTCCTGGAATAATACTGTTGAAAATAAAACTTTTGCTTCCATTTTCTGATATGGAGCCTGAAACATGGAGTCTGAAATAATGTCAAGTTCAAAGTTATTGAGTTTTGTACTTATGGCAGACATGTAAATATTCTGTTAATTTCATAGCCGTGTTGGAAGACATTCAGAGAGACTTCTCTAAAAATTTGTATCTATTTGAAATAGACATAATGCTATTGATGACTCATTGATAACTTCTCAAAATATTCTATTGATCTAGAAAACATTTCCTCTTTAGTTGCAGCTCCACTAATATTCATAAACTCATAACTGAAGACAGAAAACACCACTGATGATAGATTTACACTGCATCTTATACATCGTGAGGTGAAATTTATTGGGTGGACATATATATTGTCATAATATATTATAAAATATCTACAGATTACGTTAACAAATTTAAAAAATAATGTTTTTATAGTCAATGATGACAAAAACCCCAAACCAACAACAAGCCAATATGTAATTTATATGTAATTATTAGGATAATGGAAGTGATTCCAATCTGAGTGCAACAGGACAAACAGGATTAATTGTCACTGCTTTAATATTAGGTTAATTTTGAGGCAGAGAATTCAGAACTGTGGTGGTTTAGGCTCTGCTGGGGTCCGAGACCACGTGGCCACTGCCCCTCCCCCACAAAGGGAGTGAAATACAAAGCCCCAGGGCTAAGATAAGGAGAGGTTTAATACAACAGTGCAACAGCGACAAAACAAACAACAATAACAGTAACAGTAATAACAATGAACAGAGCAATATATGTACCAATACAGAAGTGAGAGCAGAGAGATCGCACAACACACACGTTCACCGATTCTCCCGCGCTCCTGCGCTTGGGCGCCCGGAGGTGACGTCAGTATGGTATTGAATAACCGGGCTAGAGCTTCCCCTCCACTGCTGGGGAAACTTAACCCCATCCTAGCTAAACCAGGACAGGAACTTATTCATGCTTTTACTTCCAGAGTATTATGACAGGATCTTCTTTTACTAAAATCATTGTATAATACAAATGCTTGTTTTATCTTCAGTTCAGGGATAATCTGGAAAACTGGGAAGGGCTGATGAAAGGGTCTCAAACTTACCTCTAAATATTTCAAAAGATAATCATAATCAAAACAAAAGTGTATAATAAACGTTAATAACTGGAATGGGCAAGGAATACTCTATGTTAATATATTACAAACTTATTTTCATATAACTTCTTTGCAACTTGTTTTGCTCAGAAATCATATTTTCGTGCAAGATTACTTGATCACACTCAATTCCTTGAGTTCTGTAAATAACAGATATCAAAGGTTATGAGGAATAATTCTTGTGCTTTTAAGAGAGTCCTCAATCTAGGGCTGGAGTCTAGGATTGTTCTTTATGCAATTAATACCATATTACACCTATTTCCTATTGTGAAAACACTGTAAGGCAATTAAAAAAATACTGTAAGAGAAAAACTCCAATTTAGCTAACATTCAATTAATAATGCAGTATCTGAGGAAGAAGAAATAGGTCTCTTTAGCTTACACTAATGAAACACCTTCAGCCACTGAAGTGCAACACTTACAAGTTTTTACACTCACATAATTTTTACACTTTGTTCATGTCTTTCCTGTGCTCACAAGGGTTCTGTTAAATAAGATCAAACACATAATAGTACAAAGACTGTGATTTATGGTACAAAAACATCCCTTAAGAAAAAATAAATACCTTTAAATATAGTATTTAGGTTTACATCTGCTCACAAGAACACTCCCAAGCTCATTCTCATTTGTAAAACATGTCAAATATGCTATCTTGCTATAACATAGACAACTGTATTAGCGACTTGCTTGCATATTCTGTTGAATATGTGAGAAAAGCTAGCAGAGGTGCTTATGTCAGAATATAAATGTCCTTATTCTAGGGTTTCAAGTCTGTTTCCTAACACTGATCTGATTTGCTGTGATTCTACTTGCTGAAGACACACAAGTCCTGTTAAAGAAATAGTTGTTGAACTTTGAAAACTGTGTAGCACATCATTAAGCTTCTGATTTTGGAAGGAAAAATAGTTTGAAATATCTAGGCTTCAACAAACCCTGCATCTAGTCATCCTGAGCATGTATGCCTTTATGCTCAAGACGTTTCCCACACAACTTATGCTGAAGAAATCCCACATGAAATAAAATACAGATCTTATCTTGGGTTGCTGCTCTCAGATTGCACATTCTGATGACGGAATCCTAGATTCATGTTTCATAGTCACTGCTCATAGGTGTAAAAATAATTTAAAACCATGAATAAACCAAAACTGGACTCAATTTTAGATGCCTAATGTTATAGGTCTAACTGGGCTTTATAGTCCCTGAAGGATTTATAGCAAATAGACTCATATTTAATAAATGAGAGGTGGAGGTTCCTTCCTCTTAATGACTACACAGAGTTCTAGAGTGACTGGGTCAGATCTACCAATTTAACTTTTAGATGTCTGAAGCTAGTTTGTGGAGTTTTTCTCACCAAAGTTATGGTTTCCACAAGTAAGCAGACTTGCTTAGAATTTCCTCTCAAAAGCAAAAATTATTTTAATGGAATTATTTGTGATTTGGTTCCCCGTAGAGAACTTTATTGAATTTCACAGGCCATGTGAGCAGATGCAAAACATAGGAACCTCTACAAATGTTTTGTAAAATATCAAGCTGCAGAAAAAAAAAAAAAAAAATCTGACAGATTTCATTTCTACCTGAAAATATTGTAACAGAAGGACCTTAATGGCAGATAACACTAACCAGAAAGGAAATTACAACCTCCTCTTCTGGTATCTAGATCAAACAGAAACCATAAGAGGAGTACAATGGTCTAAATATTGGATTTATTTTCGTACAAGAAATAAAAATGAAAGCGGACATTTGTCGTAGTCTGAACTCAGCCAGTAGCCAATCACCATGTGGCCAGTTATTTACTTCCCCCTTTCCCCCCGGTGAAATAGGGGAAGGACAAAAAAAAAGAAATGTGTAGGTTGGAAAAAAAAAATTAGTAATAGTAACAAAACAACAGTAACCATAGTAAGTCCAAACAGGAAATATACAGTAGTTGCTCACCTCCGGTACGCAGGCTGCCACCAGCAGCGATCCTGAACTCACCAGAAATCCCGCTGCTGACTGACTGGGAAGCTGAAACCGAAACGGAAAAAGAGAGAGCACACATCCCGTTATTTACTGAGTATGACGTCACATGATATGGAATACTCAAATGGTTGATCCAGACCCGGACCTCTAGCTGTGCTCTCTCTCAGCCCAAGGAAAGTTAACTCCATCCTGGCCGAAACCAGGACAGTTTCCACCCCTTATTCCATACAATTGACGTTATGATCAGGTTCCAAATACATTCTAAGGAATCACCACCCCTTTTCCTGGGTCTCACAGATATCATTCCCTTAGTCTATGGGTCATCCTTCCAAAATGCCTGCTGAGTTCATTTAGTCCAGAACTTTGGGTTCCATTTGTCATGACAGTCTTTAAGGCTGGAGGAATGAGGTGGAGTTGGCTCAGCCAGTGGAGCAGGAGGCTTTGGATGTGGCAGGAGGATGTTGTGAGGCACCTATTGCAATAACAGGGTTATTTGACCGTTCAGTTCATTGGCTATTTTCACCTAAAACCAAATCTCCTTGAGGTAAGCATTGAACTTCTATGTCCTCCTGCATTACGCACCAAGTGCACCCAGGTCCTTGGGCAAAAGTGATTCCAGCATGGGTTTACCTTTACCCAATGCAGGAGTAACCCAGATGGTCTTCCCCACCATATTTTTAATACGCACTATGGGGTCCTTATCCCCTTCTACAGTATGTAGGAGGTTTGATTGAGCAGGGCCAGCTTGCTTGGCAGATCCTCTGGTATTGACTAACCAGGTGGCTTTTGCTAAATGCACGTCCCAGTGTTTGAACGTTCCACCACCCATTTCTCTCAGTGTAGTTTTTAGCAACCCATTGTATTGCTAAATATTCCCAGAGGGTGGTGCATGGTAGGGAATGTGATATATCCACTCAATACCATGTTCTTTGGCCCAGGCATCTATGAGGTTGTTTCGGAAATGTGTCCCATTATCTGACTCAATTCTTTCTGGCGTGCCATGCCGCCATAAGACTTTCTCCTCAAGGCCTAAAATGGGGTTCCGGGCAGTGGCATGGGGCACGTCATAAGTTTCCAACCAACCGGTGGCTGCTTCCACCATTGTAAGCACATAGTGTTTGCCATGCCAAGTTTGTGGGAGTGTGATATAATCATTCTGCCAGGCCTCCCTATCTTTATATTTTGACCATCGTCCTCCATACCAAATGGGCTTTAACCGTTTGACTTGCTTGATCGTAGCACATGTCTCACATTCATGGATTAGCTGTGCAATAGCATCCATGGTTAAGTCCACCCCTCGTTCACAAGCCCATCTATACGTTACATCTCTTTCCTGATGGCCTGAGGAGTCATGGGCCCAGCAAGACATAAATTGTTCACCCTTATGTTGCCAGTCCAGATCTACTTGAGACACCTTAATCTTAGCAGCTTGATCTGCCTGTTGGTTGTTCTGATGTTCTTCAGTGGCCCAGCTCTTGGGTACATGAGCATCTACATGGTGTACTTTCACAACCAGATTCTCTACTCGAGCAGCAATATCTTGCCATAATTCAGCAGCCCCCAGACGAGTTTGTCTCTGTGCTCCAGTTGCTCCATTTCCACTGCTGTAACCACCCCCACAGCGCATTTGCCACCATCCATGAGTCAGTATAGAGGTAGAGCACTGGCCACATTTCTCGCTCAGCGATATTCAAGGTCAGCTGGATGGATTTCACCTCTGCGAACTGCCTCGATTCACCTTCTCCTTCAGCAGCTTCAGCGACCTGTCATGTGGGGCTCCACACAGCTGCCTTCCACCTTTAATGTGTCCCCACAATGCAACAGGACCCGTCAGTAAACAGGGCATATCGCTTCTCATTATCCAGTCGTTTATTATATAGTGGGGCCTCCTCAGCATGCGTTACGTCCTTCTCTGGCATCATTCCAAAATCTTTGCTTTCTGCCAATTTGTAATCACCTTCAGTACTCCTGGATGGCCAGGGCTCCCTATTTAAGCCTGTTGTGTGATTAATGTGACCCATTTACTCCACGTGGCATCAGTTGCATGGTGTGTAGAGGGGACAGTCCCTTTGAACATCCAGCCCAGCACTGGCAGTCAGGGAGCCAGGAGGAGCTGTGCTTCAGTCCCAATCACCTCTGAAGCAGCTCGGACCCCTTCATATGATGCCAATATCTCCTTTTCAGTTGGAGTATAGTGGTCACAGAATCACAGAATCAAAAAATCATCTAGGTTGGAAAAGACCTTGAAGATCATCTAGCCCAACCATTAACCTAACATTGACGTTTCCCAACTACACCATATCCCTCAGAGCTATGTCAACCCGACTCTTAAACACCTCCAGGGATGGGGACTCCACCACTGCCCTGGGCAGCCCATTCCAACGCCTAACAACCCATTCTGTAAAGAAATACTTCCTAATATCCAGTCTAAACCTTCCCTGGTGCAACTTGAGGACATTGCCTCTTGTCCTATCCCTTGTTACGTGGTTAAAGAGACTCATCCCCAGCTCTCTGCAACCTCCTTTCAGGTAGTTGTAGAGGGTGATGAGGTCTCCCCTCAGACTCCTCTTCTCCAGATTAAACAACCCCGGTTCCCTCAGCTGCTGCTCATAAGACCTGTGCTCCAGACCCTTCACCAGCTTCATTGCCCCTCTCTGGACACGCTTGAGTAATTCAATGTCCTTTTTGTAGTGAGGGGTCCAAAACTGAACACAGGAATCGAGGTGCGGCCTCACTAGTGTCGAGTACAGGGGTAAGATCACTTCCCTGTCCCTGCTGGCCACGCTATTTCTGATACAAGCCAGGATACCATTGGCCTTCTTGGCCACCTGGGCACACTGCTGGCTCATGTTCAGCCGGCTGTCAATCAACACCCCCAGGTTGGTCTCTGACTGGCAGCTTTGGATCCTCTGGTCCTCGGATCCTCTGTATCCTCAACTCCAAAACCCCAGGGGTCGACCCTGAGTCTCCCCTGGTGCTCTCTGCCAGAGACTCCAGGTAGGGCCATTCTTCCCAGCAGCAGTGTAAAGCACATTTTTAAAATCTTGTCCCATCCAAACTGGCCCGAGTGCTACCGCATGAACTATTTCCTCTTTAATTTGTTCAAAATCTTGTTTTTACTCTGGGCCCCATATAAAATCATTCTTTGTCCAGGTCACTTGATAGAGAGGGCTCACAATCTGACTGTAATTTGGAATGTGCAGTCTCCAGAAACCCACAACACCTAAGAAAGCTTGTGTCTCCTTTCTGTTAGTCGGTGGGGACATAGCTGTTATTTTATTAATTGCCTCCATTGGAATCTGATGACATCCATCTTGCCATTTTACTTCTAAAAGCTGAATATCTTGTGCAGGTCTCTTCATCTTACCATGCTTTATGGCAAAACTGGCTCTCAGAGGATTTGGATTATTTTCTCCTCTTTCTCAAAAACTTCTTCTGCTGTATGACCCCATATAATGATGTCATCAACGTACTGTAAGTGTTTCGGGGCTTCACCCAGTTCCAGTGCAGTCTGGATCAGTCCATGGCAAAGGGTGGGGCTGTGTTTCCACCCCCGGGGCAGTCGATTCCAGGTGTATTGGACACCCCTCCAGGTAAAAGCAAACTGTGGCCTGCACTCTGCTACCAGAGGGATGGAGAAAAATGCATTGGCAATATCAGTTGTGGCGTACCACTTGGCTGCCTTCGACTCTAGTTCATATTGAAGTTCTAGCATGTCTGGCACGGCAGCACTCAGCTGTGGCGTGACTTCATTCAGGCCACGATAGTCCACTGTCAGTTTCCACTCTCCATTAGACTTTCGCACTGGCTATATGGGGCTGTTAAAGGGGGAGCGCGTCTTGCTGATGACTCCTTGGCTCTCTAGTTGACAAATCAGTTTATGGATACCCTCTTCTGAGATAATCTATACCAAGAATGCATGGAGCGTCTGGGCCAGTCACAATGGGGTGCTTTTTCCATTCTTTTCCACTTAGGCTCACCTCGGCCTCCAATACAGTCAGCTGTTGAGACCCCCCTGTCACTCCTGAAATACAAATGGGTTCTGCCCCTTTAAAATTTGACAGCATTAGGGTGCATTGTGCACCAGTGTCCACTAGAGCCTTATACTGCGGGGGGTCAGATGTGCCAAACCATGGAATCCACACAGTCCAGTAAACTCGGTTGTCCATGTCCTCCGCCTGGCTGGAGGCAGGGCCCCTCTAATGTTGGTCATAATACCCGCTAACGACAAATGGGTTAGTGTGGTGTGCATGGGTTTCAGTTTCTTTTTGATCACTAACTTCTTGTGAATACAAATCAGAAGTTCTTCTCATAGGATCGTTAGCAAAGTTGACCTTTCTGCTCCATTTGGGCAACTGATTACTGGAAACCAGAGCAGCATTTCTCTAAAAGACCCCTGTTTTGTAGTTGTTCTTCCTTCCAACTTGCATACCTGCTTTTCTAGGAGGTAGGTAGGTTTACCATCCCATTTCTTCATGTCTTCTCCGTAGTCACGGAGGCGATGACACAGCTTCCCCCATGGTGTGTACCAGTTCTCTTGAGTAGAGAAATGACTCCTCCAAATAACCAAGATTCTAGTCCATGCAAGTGGGGAGTAGGACTCTTTAAACTGCTGGAATTCTTGAGGTAATTTCTCCACAGCCGTGATGAGGGAGGAAGAGAGACTTTCTTCATATTGTCGTAGTTTTCAAACCAATTTATCCACTCGTGGTCCCTCTTCGTCTTTCCAGTCCATTAGTGCTAATGCACTGGCGTATGATGATGGTGTGCTCTCTACAAACTTCCTCCACATGGGCTGGGTGCATTGGACTTCATCTGGATCTGTGGATAGCCGTGCATCATCTGGGTCGTAGTAAACCATATCCTGCCCAGCTAGCTCCCTCAAGTATTGAATACCTCTCTCCATAGTGGTCCACTTACTTGGATGACATACAGAATCTTCCTTGAAGGGATACTTCTCCCTCACACTTGACAGAAGTTGCCTCCAGAGACTGACATTTTGTGTCTTCTTTCCAATGGCTTTGTCAATGCCCCCTTCCCTAGACAGGGATCGAGCTGCCTGGCCTCCCTACCCTCTAGTTCCATGCTACTGGCTGCACTATCCCAGAGCCTCAGCAGCCAGGTAACGAGTTGCTCACCTGGGTGGCAGCTGAAATCTTTTTGCATGTCTTGCAACTCACTCAGGAATAAGGATCAGGTGACTATCACTGGCTCTGCCTCCTCCTCCTGTTCTCATGATGGGCATGGTTCATCGTCACCCTGTATGCTGCGAGGGGATTTTCCTGTGTATTTCTTCTTATGTATGGGAGCAGCTGACATCGTCAGGGGTTGGTTCTCTAGTTCAGCTGCAGCGCCTGTCCTCGGGGTTGTAGTGGCTGCAGTTTCTGTTACTTTGTTACCAGATCCAGAGCCCTTCTCTTCCTCTTGAGGGTGCTGAACAGTGTTTAATAGCACTCGGTAAGCGTGGGCTAGGCCCCAGCATGTTGCAGTGAGCTGTGCCTCTCTGGAGTTACCCAGGTGACAACATACTTTTTCCAATTTTACTAGTTCCTCAGGATTCTGCACCTGTCAGGACTGAAGTTCCAATACACCCGGGGTGCCCACTGTTCTAGGTACTTGTCCATGCTACTCCACACCCCCAGCCACTCATAGTTCTCCAAACTTGGGGTAGATGTCCAGGTGATACTTTTAAATAGTTGCTTAACCCTGAACAAAACCTGAACCGCATGCAGGAACAAACTAGCTCCTAGCAGTAAGAGGACCATGCTAATGTCAACATTCCAAGGATATTTGAAATTCCTGAATTTCTCAAACACAATTGTAAATAGCCCCAGGACCGATGACTCCACCCTGTCTTATATGAGCATCACATAGTACAGCAAAAGCAAAATCTTAACCCAACTCTCACAGACCGTGAGCAACAGCATGGGAAATACATACAGCAAGTGAGGTGATAAAATCTTAAGGATCCAAGCAATAAACATTATGACCCATTCTGTCATTACCTCAAACCCATGGCCCCACGCTGGCTGCCAAAAAGCTGTTGCAGTTTGAACTCAGTCGGTAGCCAATCACCTCGTGGCCAGTCGTTTACTTCCCCCTTTCCCCCCGGTGAAATAGGGGAGGGACAAAAAATAAAATAAATTCGTAGGTTGAATAAAGGAAAATTAGTGATAGTAACAAAACAACAGTAACAATAATAAGTCCAAATGGGTAATATACAGTAGTTGCTCACTGACAGGCGACTGGTATGCAGGCTGCCCCCAGCAACGATCCCGACCACACCAGAAATCCCGCTGCCAACCATCTGGGAAACTGAAACCAAAATGGAAACTGAGAGAGCACGCATCCCCTTATATACTGAGCATGACATCACATGATATGGAATATTCCAGTGACCGATCCAGGCCCGGCCCTCTACCTGTGCTCCCTCTCAGCCCAAAGAAAGTTGACTCTATCCTGGCCGAAACCAGGACAACATTGCTGAATACAAGTAACAGTCACTCTTATTAACGTCTGCCCATTATCATGATGATAAGAAGTGAAACAAGCAGTATTTATTCCTAGATCCTGCCATTTAGAAAATCACACCAACAACTCTAACCAATTAAAAATAAGTGGTTTAAAAACAATTCAATATAGCCTAAGGCAACATAACAGTACTGTTATAGATTAAAGTTTTAAGAAATAGCATAACTCCATCATGGCATTTTTAGTTTTGTCTACAGAGGTTTTAGAGCACATTCCATTTCTAAAATTCCTAAGGAGACAACTTTGTATTGTGTGTCCCAGAATAGATATGTCTTTAAGCTTTTGTGGGTAATGGAACTATATCTCCTTATAAATCAATGTGTGCCTCACATATGCTTGATTTAGCCTTCTCAGCCAGATCATGAGACTCAGGTCAGAAAAATGCAACATCTTATTTTCTGGTATTTGTCATTCTTTGATTTATTTTATAACTTTTGACATTTTTGGATTTTTGACAGAAAAGTTTGAGTAAGTTACAACATGTTATGACCCTATTCATAGTTAGCATATAGATAATATATTCAACAGCTACAAATATTAAGTATACAAGGGTGTAGTAAGTTTTTGATGAAAACAGCATACTGCATAACTCGATAATTTGGAGTTTCATTCTTAAAGTAACTTTACGTTTTGGATGATGTTTCTAGTTTCATTGTAGTAAAAATTATTTTTGAATTCTTAAGTCTTCTAGAGTTACTGTATTGATAGTACTACTGTCTATCTTCATCAAAGTATACGAATAAACACACAGACATTTAGCCAAAGAATACTTATTACTTCATGTTCTGACCATCTGTCTGTGTTGTGTCATCTGTTGATCTGACACAATGTGCTTCACAGTAACCTTAAAAGTAACAAGACTATTTTTTAATACGTTACTTGCCATATTTGCTCCAAACTGGTCTCACCAATGTATCTGCGTCAGAAAAGTTGCTATAAGAGATTTAATATGATGACAATGGAGAGCAAGAGAAAGAGTTTGAAAAGACAGTTCTGCTCACCTGAGATCTGCATCAAATCTTAGAGTTGTTAATTCTTCTTCACTGGCTGTGTAGGAGAAGACAACAGATTAATTCCATAAGGTTTTTGCTTAAAATTTGGTGTAAAATATTGATGAAAAAATAGGTGGGTTTATTTCAGCTTCTTATAACCTCTAATTCATCAATACTCTGTTAAATTTCTGATGTAAGCACAAAATTAGCATGTCTTGGACACTTATTTTGGGTATGAATAGGAAAAAATATAAATATTTTTTTCTATTTACTCTTATTCTATAAAAATTATCTTATCAATAAGGTAAAAAATAGAAAACCTGCACTGTCACTAACTGTAGAGTAATACAACCAGCTGGGTCTCATAAAGTTCTGAGGAAGAAAATCCATGTAGCTAAATGATGATCTGGATTATATAAAGAACAAATGGAACATATTTTTCTTTAGTTCCTGAGTTTTGAGTAAGGTTTCTTAACATAAAAAGTGAGCACATTTTAAGAAAGACAATGGAATGATATTGTCAAATATTCTGCTCTGTTTGAAGTTATACTTTGTTTTCTAATAATAGTGCCTTCAGCTGTGCCATGCACAGACAGAAGAACAAGAATTATTTAGAGTGCAAACAAATTGATCAGTTTGTTTTTAATTAGTAGCACAGTCAAGCTTTTCTTTCTGCGAGAAAGTCTTATACAGATAATCTTATATTCAACTTAACATGTTAGGGGAAATCATGGCCATTTTTGCAGATGACGATGACTAGGAGATGTGACATATTAGGCAAATTTAGTTCATAAAAATGTTTATGAAAAATGTCCATCAGTGTATCTCGAGTTCTTCTATGGCACTGCTTCCTCTTTATCAAGAAACCATGAATAAAATAGTGTTTTCTCCTAGTTTGCAACAAGTTTAAATGTGGATTATTAGTGTAGCTTGTTCCCAATTTCAGCTAAATTTTAGTACATCAAATATTATTTAAATACATGTGTTCTAGTTCTATTCAGTAACCAATAGTATAAAATGAAAATATGAGAGAAGTGTAAAGTGGTAGACAAGAAAGGTTTTTGGAGAGGTAATTTCTTCAGCTGCCTGAACAAGATTAGTGAATTTGAATCAGAGTCCATTGACCACAGTTCAAGGGACAATGATGAGGCTGCCCAGACCAGGTGTAAGAGTACATAGGTACCTCATGATAAACAAAGGAGTCTGTTGACCACACACTTGAGAAGAATTTATTTGTACTATGATTTATTTGTATTTTACATTTATATTTCTCTATATAGAAAGAAGAAAGAGGAAATCATATTAATCTGTCGAAAGTAATCAGGATTACAGAAGCTAGTAAAGTAGTAACAGAAAAAATATACTAAAAGGCTGATGTACTGGAAGTGAAGACCATCATTCAAAGGACTGACAAATTGACAGAGAATATCTCTTCAATGTCTTTGTCATTATAATATTATGAAAAAATAATCTATATAAATCCATTAAAATGTACTTTAGACAAGTAAAAGATCATTGTAATAGTTTTATATATATATATAGCAGTAACAAGCAATTATTCTGTGAAGAATGAGATATTTATGATTCCAACGTAATGACGTAATGTAGAGAAGTACAGGCCTGATATGACAACAGAGGCCTTGAAAAGCGAGGACACAGGAAGCAACATAAAGAGGAATGCGGAGATGTCCTCGTACATATACACAAGGATAAGGCATGAGGTTGGCACATGGTTGACACTGGAGACCCCACAGCTATAAACAACTCACCCATAGTCAGTGACAGAAATGCAAACCTGGAGCTGGACAAAACTGGTCTTACGGGTAACAAAGAGGACAAAGTCCAAGTACCTAACATATGCAAAAAGCACCATATTTAGTAAATTCATACGTAACATGGAGATGAAGACCAATGAAGAAAGAAAAAAGTATAAAATATGTTAGCAAACATTTTCAATTACCCCAAATGGACCCTAGAGTGAGAAAGAAGAAACCATTAACACGACCATTGTATTTCTCTTGTCAAAAGACTCCAGGGTGCTGATGGCTCTTCACAACACCCCACTACCACCAAGCTAACCACCAATCTTGTGACCCTGCGAGACCATGGAATGGAGACCATAATGTTGGGAAAGAGGGGTAGAAAATAATTTGTGTGTATAACAATTTTAGCTGCATTGTTGTTCTTTCTTTTTCTGTAACAATTAGATCTAGACTTATTATTATGAGATTCTTAAGATTTCATTTATACTAACAATGAATTTTTTGACTGTAGGTACATATAAGCTGTGCTGCTACTTTGCCCATAAATAAGGTTTTGAGCATAGCAGTTTAGATTATGATGATGATTTTCCAAAAATAAATGGAACACTTGACATGACAGTATACTGCCAGGTAGACCAATATGCTTTTTTGAGATAGGCATTTCAAATATAAATGGGCAAAATGATTTCATCACTTTCTAAATGTTCATGAAACCAATTACCAGTAAGTAGCCTGAGGCTTGCTGTGAGGAATACTTTTTCTTACTGTGGCATCTAACATTGCATCAAGTGTCATGTCTCAAGGTTAAAATTGTGAAATGTGTTAGGAATAACGTACAATAAATTGTTACTGGTCACCTTCTTTATAATATTAATCTTTTGCTGTGCCTTGGTGAAATGAGCATGCTGCTCAACTAATCTGACACTGATGTTTGAAGGACTCTTCAATATCAAAAAAATCATCTCTATACAAACCATTACTCACAGAAGATTCCCTCACAGTGTTTTTTATCTTAGTCACACAAAGCATGTGTGGAGACCTGACATTGTTTCTGTCCAAGTCACTAGATATTTTGGCCTTATGTAATACTGAAGCCGGATGTAGAACATAACAGCATGTGAGCAGAAAATAATGAATAGAAGGTGATACTATGTTTTTATAATATGACAGCTAATTGGTACTATGTTTTTATAATATGACAGCTAATTGCTACATATGTTCTGCTGCTGAGGAGTTATTTGTTTTGGTTAAAAACAAACAGCTGTATTTCACGTGATTAATTACTACTTTATTGTAATGTAGCTTTGTTGGCATGTTTTACTGAAAAAAAAAAACCACAAAAACTTACCCACCAACAATTCAACCCTCTAATGAATTTTCTCTCATTTTATTTGTAAATGTGTGTCATGGCTTAAGCTTCCTCCTTCCCCCTCAGGGATGGGGAGGAGAAAATAAAACAAAAGGCTCAGGGATTGAGACAAGGACAGGGAGGGATGACTCACCAATTATGGTCATGCACAAAAGACAGACTCTGTTGGCAAAGAAGAAAAAAATGATCGATTTAATTTAAACACCACTACCACCTCCACTTAATTTTCCAAACAAACAGAATAGGACAGTGAGAAATACAACTATATCTTAAAAATACATCTTCCCCATACCCCTCCCTTCTTGTCAGGCTCAACTTTGCTCCAGATTTCTCTACCTCCTTCCCCCAGCAGTGCAGGTGGGCAGGGGATAGGGGTTGCCCTCAGTTCATCACCCATTGTTTCTGTTGCTCCTTCCTCCTTACAGAAAGGACTCCTCACACTCTTCCTCTGCTCCAGCGTGGGGTTCTTCCCACAGGAGACAGTCCTCCATGAACTTCTCCAATGTGAGTCCTTCCCAGAAGGGCTACATCTCTTCATGAACTGCTCCAATGTGGGTCCCTTCTGCAGGCTGCAGTCCTCCCAGCAAAAGACTGATCCAGCATGGGCTTCTCTCAGAGTCCCAGCCCTTTTCAGGCACAGCCATCTGCTCCAGTGTGGGGTCCTCCATGGGCTGCAGTTGGGCATCTGCTCCACCACGGACCTCCATGGGCTGCAGGAGCACAGCCTGCCCTCTCACCACGAGCTGCAGGGGAGTCTCTGCTCTGGAGCACCTGCCCCCACTCCTCCTTTGTTTCACTGACCTTGGTGCTTGCATAGGTATTTCCCTCACAAGTCCTCTTCTTCTCCAGATTCCCCTTCTTAAATATGTTATCACAGAGGCGCAGCCACCATTGCTAAGTGGCTCGGCCTTGACCAGGAATGGGTCCAACTTGGAGCCAGGGGAGCTTCTAGAAACCTCTCACAGGAGTCACTTCTGTAGCCCCATCCCCTGCTACCAAAACCCAGCCACACACAAACCCAACACAATGTGTTAAAAGACCGTGTTACTGTCATGGCCAGGTGTGCCAGGGTACTTTGTAGCCCTGAATGTAAATGTCTTCAGAAAGGAACATGATTTCAGTTAACTTGCATCCATGTTAGAACAGAGGTGAACAAAATTTCCATCTGTTGAGACAGAACTACAGTTGTGGAAAAACATAGATACTTCTAAAAAGTAAAAGAACATTAACATTGTGAAGGAGGGAAGTGGAGCACTTTGTATTAGAGAGCTCCTGTGTGACATGACTTGTACCGATTTTCAGTATAGAGAGCTTCTATAATCTGCTGTATCCTTCTTTAAATATCTAGGAATGTCGCTACAAGAAAACCGTAGTCATATCTTAATAGGGGCTTAAGATTCATAGGAGAGAAGTCATATTTTTGCTGGCATCTTTAAATAATAATTATCTATATATATGTTTGATTATCCTGAAGGAATAACTTTTTGATTTTTGCCATTTTAACTAGATTGTCTGGAGTATTATCTTTTCTGACACAATTTTTCTGGAGCTGACATGGTAATAAGTGGGAACTGATGTGAAAATACAGAGATGTCATTCTCAGGAATTAAGGGTACAAATTAAACATAAATACTTACATTTATCTGTGTTCAACAGGAATTTAAGCTGGGAATATTGTGGTTTATACCATTCCAAGGCTAAGCATTATATAGGTGTGTTATATGCATTTCTAGGTATGTGCTGTACTGGGATTTTATTAAGACATATCTATTATTTATTACATACATACATACAGTAAAAGCTAAACTTTCATCAGAGAATTATTGTTATTATTGCAGTGATATGGGCTAGGTACCTCACAATAATTACAGTAATGCCTCCTCCGCAAGAGATTTATCTGTACTCTGAAGACAAAAGTTCTGATTTTTAGAGATATTTCTCTACTAAAAGTCAGAATGATATTCAATGCCAGAGTAAGGCACAGTGCTTATCCTCATATTGAAGACACCATGTAAAGATAATAATCTGGTTATTCTATGGACAGTATAATAATCTTGCATAATTTTCTGCATTTGTATTTGGTTTATTTTATTTCTTGTCCATTTTATGTAGTGTACCATCTAAAATGACTTCTGAAGAACATATCTGAAACAAGTGAGGCAGACTGAGTGGTCACCATCTTCAAAAGGATTGTTTTAAACATAGCAGGAGAATGAAGAAACCCCTGAAAATGGAGTAACATCTGGAGTGAATGAAGGAAACAAAGGGCAATAAAGAAACAGGAAGAAATTGAGAGGGGAGAGAGAAATAAAAACAGATGGCAAATAACTTCAGTCAAAACCATCAATCATTACTGAATGCAAGCCTAGACTGAATGTAGTTATTAATCAGTGATACAAGACCTTCACTTTTATGTGGATATAATCTGAAACTATTCCTAAACTGTGCATGTGCTAAGCCTCCTTTAATCTCTTTTCCTCTTTCTTCCTTCCTAGGTCTTTATTTCAGCAAAAAAGCTATTTAGTGTATAAGACATGAAGGTATTGCAGCACACCCTGGTCAGGTTTCTGAAAAGAAAAAAAAAAAAAAAAAAGGGTATCTGTAGTCCTTCAGCTCTCCGCTCTAGCTGATGTGGCCTTAGTTTGATCCATACATTGTGACCTTAGAGAAAAATGCTACCTCTTTGTACTATTAATGTAATCAGGGGAAAAAAGGATGAAATTTAAAAGTTAAACTGACTGTTCAGATATGATAATTTGTTCAATTATAATTTTTTGTGTCAATATTAGAATAAAAAATCTTCTGAGCTCATTCTTATTACATAAAAACATTTATATATTTACATATAAATTAATGAATATTTAAAATATTTATTCATTCAATGGAAATGAGATTTGAAATCATGATATTATATTCTACACAGTCCTCCACTCTGATATGAAAATGTGTATGGCAATGATATCAGAGTCCTGAACACACCAACAGGCTGTGTTTGCCCCAAATAGGCTGTAGCAGTCTTTATCTGTAATCCTGTTCTGCAAAGGCTTTCCCTTCTGACAGGACTTTGTTTACCTGTGTTCATGACCAGCTCTGATATGGTGCAGCCAAGTGACACTTCTGGAAGAAGAGCCTTGAGAAACCACACCTAGAGCTTTCCCCCACTGACTCTTTCAGCTCAGGCCCTTGCCCTGGCTCCTTGCTTCGGCTGTCCTGTGCTGTAGATATGCTCTGCTAGACCTTGCACTTTGCTGGGTCTGACCTGCCTCATCACCATTACCTTGTCTGGTGATCATGGGACTGTAGGCCAACCCCAGTTACCACCACCAGCCCTGCTCTGCTCTTCTTGCTCAGGTGCAGCAGGTGAGGGCACTGCCCTACCTACCTTGCTGTCTCTGTCAGCTCACTTTTCCTTACCTAACACATCAGTGAGGGGTTGTAATAATTAAGTGACTAAAATGGCTGAAAACAGTATGCCTATGTGCAGGATAAAACCCTTCAGCATTCTTTAAACTTCATATTACTTACTGAAAAGCTAAGGCTTTAAAGATATTACATAAATAATTGGGGACTTATTAGAATGCATGTAATTCACATCGTAGTGCTTATAATAAACCATTACAATATCTGCAGATGTGTTTTGATTATGATGTTTATCGCTGGGCTACAGGCAAATAACTAGGCCAATATCTTATAGAAAATGAGGCAAAAAAGAATACTGTAATGAAATCTATCTGGAAAACAAATGATCAAAGGCTGTCATTCAAGTTGCCTTAGAAATTATGCTGAAAAATAGTTTGATGAAGGTCATGAAATAATTTGGGATGACAGCTTTTTGTAGCCTGAAAAGGGTTATGACTATTTGAAACATAGAATGCAATTAATCTTATTTTAATTTATACATTTAGGACAATATTCAACTACAGATTATAATATGTATACTTAGTGTGTACAGGTATATATTAGCAGGGGTCAAACTTTCATTGCAGTTAATGGAGATCTAGGACTAAAATAGGGTGCCCAGAAATCAGTGTGAAATGTTATTGAGGTGCCCTAGGATACTGGACATCTATATGGAACTGAAAAGATGACACAAAACCTATGGGAGATCTAAATCTTGTGTAGCAACTGGAAGTCAACTGAGATATTCTAAAGATCCTAAATGGCATCAGTAAGTTGAATCTTAGATCTCCATTGACTATAATTGTAACTTAGACATTCAGTTCACATGTCAAAGTATCACTGTAGACACCTAAATGAACGTGAATGAATCTGGTCTGTTTAATCCCATCTCTGGAGAGTTAAGCATCATATCTGTAATAGTTATCTAAACTCCTTGGATTCACTTAGTTTCCCATAGATAGGTGTCTAGTGATAGTTGAGGTGCTTTAGGGTATCCCATCTACCATCCAGTTATTCCTTCAGAAGTGTGTGATTCCCATAAACCCTGTTTCATATTTGTCACTTCTGTAAAGATGTCTGACATACTGTGAGACATCATAAATGTTACTAGATCTTTATGTCTGAACATTTTATTTGATACCCTTATTCTGATACTGAATATAGGAACCTCCAGAAAGCAATTTTTCATACCTGCCTCTACCATCTACCTTAAGACAGGGTTAATTACTTTTCAGAAAATACTGTCTCTCTCTTATACCCCTAGAAGTTTATATGACTAACACATTGTGAGAACTGAACTTGGATAAGATGAATCATAGTCATTATATGAGTCATCATCTGAAAAGTATTTTAACTTTCCAAGAAGGATTTGGATTACTTGATTTAGAAACAGAGAATTGTGAGCACACTTAAACTATGTATTTTACTTTGCATTTCTGACAACAGCTCTTTTTCTCCTCCTCCATTTTCCAGATTTTGCATAGAAATGCAACAATCCCTCCTGGGATGTGAAATTGTTTACCTTACTTCTTTCTTTAAGAGCAAAATTTTAAAAAAAAATTTCCTGTCTTAGTGACCTCCTCAATCCTCTTTTTAGAAGCAGGTTAAAGCTAAGTAGTGTTACTATTTGATTAAAAATCTTAATTTTTTAAATGATTATTTATCCAGATACAGGAAAAAGCAAGCATTACAAAGATTGTAACATTATTTTGCAACATAAAATATTTATTTAATCTTTTCTAATAAAGAATTTTAGATTTTAAAATTCAAAAGAATCATAGCTTCGAAGATATTTAAATGATGAAATGCTACACTTTTAACTTTTTGAAATATTTTCTTGAGCTAAGAAGAATGTTTTAAGGAGATAAAATTATTTGAACTGTGCACTATTTGTGCATGAGTCAAAACTTTTCTTGAAGTTAATCCAAGCCATGGAAATTAACTCCAAATATCCAAATATCATTCCACCTCTCAATATTCCTACTTCAACTCAGTGTATTTTTTTCTGGTCTTCCTCTCAGTAATAACAGCACATAGAAGATCAGACATAAGTAAGTTTTCAATATCTACCCACTGAAATATGTCAAAAGATCAACCAAAGTGATTTTTTTCCTTCATATATTTTCAGGTAGGAAATATGTACTATTGTTCACATGTTTCAACTTAGAATATTATGTTCTAAAATATACCTGAATCACTTTATTTCTAGCAAAATAACTTTCATTTATTTTATAAATTTCACTTGGTGACAAACATAGAAATACTTGAAGGATATGAAGAGCAAAGAACAGTTGACTGTTATCTTCCAGAACACCTTATTGCACAGTGTTTTATTGCTGTGTTATAGATTAGCAATCTGTAAAGTAAACTGCAAGGAAAAATTAATATTTACATATCTAAGAACTGTGGACAAACAAAAATATTAGAAAATGCTTATACCAAAACAAAGTATTATTTTACATTTTTCATTCTGTATGCTGCAATGTAAACCAGTCAAGTGAGATCCTAATCTCTTCATGTAAATTTCAGCAATCAGTAGTCTCTTTTATAACAGCTGTATGGATGCTTTTTTCTGCACTCTGGCTGCATGTCTACTAGCTTACATGAAGTATCATTAGAATACAGTATTTTGGCTGACCTTATGAACCATGGACAGCATGAACAGCAATATCCCACTCACCTTGAATACTTTATACTTATTGAAAATAAAGCCTTCCATTTGCATTGCATTTTTTGTCAATCTCTATTCAGTCAATAACATGTATGGGGTTTTTCCCACTCCCCTGTTTATAACAAGAACTGTTGTAGCCCCCTCTCTCCCAATCTGTGAAAGTTTCTAATTTTAAACCCAGTTGTTACTAACATATTGCTAAAATTTCAGTGTAAGACTTTGAAGTAAGGAAATTAATAGCGTGCCTAAGAACTTCCAAACCAATTTTGTAGGCTTAAAACAATGTGAAGCAAGGAAAAGTTCTGAGATTTTCCAGTTGTCATTTGTGAATCAAATACTAGAGGAAGAGGAAATAGAGAAGAAAAGAATAATACTGTAGTAGGTTAAATAAACAGCAATACCAGAAAAAAACAAATATAAATTGTATTCCACTCTGTAAAAACAGGTCTGAAAAACAAAACAGAACATGTTTTCATGTCCAGCCCTCATATTAAGAACAAAATATTTGAAAGACCTGAGTTTTTACTTAATGAAGTAGAAATGTAATGAAGGAACAGACCAAAATAATAATGACAAATCCTTTTAAAAATTGAGCCATCTCATTTGATTCATAGAAAGAATATAATTATTTCTCACATCAGTCCCAACTCGTGAAGTTGATGTTCCTAACGGGTTTTTTTCAGGATTTTTTTTTCTACTTTCCAATTTCTTTCCTCTTTCCTATATCACCAATTCTACTCTGTTTTTTTTTGTTTTTTTTTTTTTTGCACGTCTCAGTCTCCATTCATCTACATTTTCCTGTCAAACTCAATTTTATATTTTCTCCTTGATTTTATTGTGTTCCCCTAAACTTTTTTTTTATTTATTTACATATACATGGAGTACCCATGTATGAAAATGTTGCCAATGACGATGCAGCCCTTCTAAGGCCTTTCTGTACCTTTTACTTTTGTGAAGAACGGACTTGCATGCCAAGTACGAGAAGCAGAAGATACCCAGAATTTGCCAAAGGGCAATACAGGAGCAACTAATGAGGTTTTAGCTTCTTTATGTTAACAGATATCTCCCAAATTCCCTTTCCTACCCTACTGCCTTTTCCCCTTTCCTTCAGTACCTAACACCACTAAAGAAGTAAGTGTGTGCTGTGCATTTTTTTTATTCCCACAGCTCCCACATTCACAGTGGTGTTGAAAATGCTGTAATAGCATGTGCTATCCTCTCACACAGTAAGGCAGAAATAACAGGAAAAAGGTATCTAAGCAGAAAAAAATGGCTGAAAAGCAACTTGTTGCACTGACCCATGGGAAATCAAAAAGCATTAAGAAAGGTCGTGGAAGGAAGGAAGTTATCTACACCATTAAGGGATTGTATCAGAACTAGAGGCTTGTGGATTCTTTGCAGGGTCCACCCACTGACACAGAGAAGCAGTCTTAAGACCAAGAAACCACAGCTGGTCTATGTCTGTGTGTCTCTCTTCATCTTTTGCAAGGGGACACTCTATTATTGATGATGTGTTGTAGCAACTTTTTTGCTATTTACTTCTTTCAGCCAGAAAGAGGTCAAAAGCAGGAGGACAAAAGTGTGATCTGGACAGCACTGCATAAGTATCTAGTACCTCCTAGGATTCCTATGGTTACCTGATGCATCTGTCATAGACCAGAAGAACTGTGCTTTGTTGGAAGGGGCACCTAGAAGTGATGGGTGTTCTTGATATCACTGCAAGATAAAAAATTGAACCCTTCATACCACAGGAATGGACCTGAGGAGTTCATTTCCTGATTCTGGGAAGTAGACACATAACCACACTAGGCCCATTTCTTCCCTGCCTCTTTAACAAGTATTATGCAACCATGATGAAAGCTTAATTAATTAAATCAAGCTTGAGCTGTTTTATAAAAGAAGTTCTGGTAAAGATACTCAATTTTGTAGTCTATAAAGCTAAGTTTATTTTTTATTCTATATATATCAGTGTACCAGTCTTAGAATTACACTTGTACATTGCTGACGGATGTGTTTAATGAAAATAAAGGCTGAAAATGTATATATATTGTAGGAAATTGTGCTGTGGATCTTTTAGATGTTCTTAAATAACTCACTGCATTAAAAAAAAAAAAAAAGAAAACAAAAAAGGAAACAAAAATGTTATTTTTTTCTTAATTTCTAAAATAGCTAGACATTTCCAGTCTTTTCACTGGAGAAGCAGTTGTCCATTGAAAGTATTGGTGGTAATTTTATGGTTGTTCAATAACAAGGCTTCCCCTGTAGGCAATGTTAAAAGAAAGAGCAGATAGCACTGATATTTCTCAGAAAAAGCAGAATGTGTCTTACATTTGCATTTTCTAACAAATTGAATTAGTGCTGTATGATATTAATGCTTCTCTCCATTAATGTGTTATAAGAGTCACTAATATAATTATCTTTTTAAAGTATTATATAAAATTAAGACTCATTGAATATGATGAGATTTAGTTACTCTGATAGAAGAATGTTAAGATGAGCAAAAGATCTCATAAAATCTTGCATACAGATACCTTAAATTTATTTGTGGGGTTTTTTATCTATATACAGTGTGGAATCCATACTCTCTCTGTTCATAAGGATTTAAAAAAAAATAAATCAGCACTGAGAAATTCAGTCATCTCATTCTTCACACCAGAGTATGTTTCTACTGATCTTTTGGGCCTTCATATTTATGTTTCAGTGTAACCTGCCTAGGTGCTTTTCTAAAGACAGCCAATAATGGGCCATTACTTGCTTACAAGATATTCACGTTTTTGACTTCGCCATTAACTTCCAGGTAGCAAAATCTGGATCATTGTAAGATACTAGGAAATCCTGACCACTGTATGTCCAAGTGTAAAAGGCCACTTATCAGCAACAAAACTAATAAATCAGACTTACAGTAACCAAGCCATAGTTCTTAATCTCTGACTTTTTGTGCATGAGCAAATCAACAGTGCAGCATATGAACACCAGGCTGAACAGGTCTGATATCAAATCAGACATGAAGCAGAAGTTCCCAGACTTGCCTGTAAAACCCTGCCTTGTTGGAATTTGCTCTTGAAATAAAGCTCTGAATGCTCTGAAAGTTGGTGTTCCATGAGTCTGAGTGCTAATGCCTTCACAAAATCAAGAAATGAAATGAAGGTCTGTTTATGTACAGTAGCTACAAGACCTTTGGGCATTATTAGTATTTACATGCCTATATTAATTGTTCACAAGTCTTCATTACAATCTTGCAAGTAACAGAAAGAGGAACTTCAACTAATTTGCCTAGGACCACACAGAGAGTTACGATCAGAGTTAGAGTACAGAAATTCTTAACTATAATTCTTTTATGTTTAATATATTATTTGCTACAATAAAAACTAATGCGATAGCTAGGAAATGCTCAGAATTTAAAAAGCTAGCCAATGGGCTCATGTAGAGTACACTGAAGTTAGTAAAACTGCTGTTTGATTTATATGGCCATTTTATTCTTTAATGGAATCTTTAATAAGTCACGTCAAAATAGGTAACTGTGATCTAAACAAAAACAATAACAGTGATGGAAAATCAAAAACATGAATATATGGCTATTATATTATGAAAGGTACCTAGCAGAAGTGAACTTTTCAAGATTTTACAGTCGGTGTTTTTCTGTTCTTTTTTTTGTGTGTGTGTGTTTTTTGCTTGTTTGTTTGGTTAAGTTATGGAACTAAAAAAGGCAAAAAGAAAAATATATTAAATCATTATTTTCTCCCAGCTACCTTATTCTTAAAGCCACTGTAAATCATAGTAGCCAGAAAAAGTATATATATAACTATACTAGGAAGGAGTATCAAGAAATATGAAGAGCAAATGAAAAAAGAGAAAATCAATACTAAAAAAAAAAAACCCAGTGTTACATAATGCTGTCCTGTCTTCAAGAGGGATAGTAACAAGTAACAAGAGAGACTCTTATGGTAAGTACTCTGTTTTGTGATTTATAATACTTGTCTATGTTTTTTGTACATTTCTAAATGGATAAATGGAAACATTCTCATTTTCTTTTAGGAAACTGAGGCACAACAGCACAGATTATCTCCAGAGTTTAGCTATTCCCAAAGTAACTGAAAATACAAATAATGAATATAAACAAAAATTCACTGTTTTCTGTAAATCTGATGAGTCTGGACCTACTTCAAATATAGAATAGAATAGAATAGAATAGAATAGAATAGAATAGAATAGAATAGAATAGAATAGAATAGAATAGAATAGAATAGAATAGAATAGAAATTTCAGTTGGAAGGGACCTACACTAATCAGCTAATCCAACTGACTGACCAGTTCAGAGTTGACTGAATTAAATCATGTTATTAAGGGCATTGCCCAAATACCTTTTTCACACTGACAGGCTTGGGGCATTGACCACCTCTCTAAGAAGCCTGTTCCAGTGTTTGATCACCCTGTCAGTAAAGAAATGCTACCTAAGCACTAAGTCTTCCTAAGAATTCTGTAAGGCCTTTAACATGGTCCCCCACACCCTCCTCTATAAATTAGAGAGATATGGATTTGATGGGTGGACTGTTCAGTGGGTGAGGAATTGGTTGAATCGTCGCATCCAGAGGGTAGTGGTCAACGGCTCAATGTCCAGATGAGGATCGGTGACAAGTGGTGTCCCTCAGGGGTCTGTACTGGGACCAGTACTATTTAATATCTTCATCAGTGACATAGACAGCAGGATCAAGTGAACCCTCAGCAAGTTTGAAGATGACACTAAGCTGAGTGGTGCAGTTGACACACCTGAGGGACAGGATGCCATCCAGAGGGATCTAGACAATCTTGAGAAGTGGGCCCATGTGAACGTCATGAGGTTCAACAAGGCCAAGTGCAAGGTCCTGCACCTGGGTCAGGGCAAACCCGGTTATCAGTACAGGTTGGGTAATGAAAGGATTGAGAACAGCCCTGTGGAGAAGGACTTGGGAGTGTTAGTTGATGAGAAGCTCAACATGACCTGGAAGTGTGCTTCTGCAGCCCAGAAAGTCAACTGTATCCTGGGATACATCAAAAAGTGTGGCTAACAGGTTGAGGGAGGTGATTCTGCCCCTCTGCTTTGTTCTGGTGATACACCACCTGGAGTAGCATCCAGCTCTGGAGCCTTCAGTAGAAGAAAGACCTGTTGGAGTGGGTCCAGAAGAGGGCCACAAAAAATGATCAGAGGGATCAAACACCTCTCTTGTGAGGAAAGACAGAGTGTTTGGGTTGTTCAGCCTGGAGAAGAGAAGGCTCTGGTGAGACCTTATTGCAGCTTTTCAGTACTTAAAAGGGACTTATAGGAGAAATAGGGACAGACAAGGGGTAATGGTTTTAAACTAAAAGAGGGTAGATTCAGACTAGATATAAGGAAGAAAGTTTTTATGATGAGGGTGGTGAAACACTGAAAGAGGTTGCCCAGGGAGTTTTTAGATGCCCCATCCCTGGAAACATTCAAGGTCAGGTTGGATAGGGCTCTGAGCAATCTGATCTAGTGGAAACATCCCTGCTCACTGCAGGGGTGTTGTTCTAGATGACCTTTAATGATCCCTTCCAACCCAAACTATTCTATGATTCTATGATTCTAATGTCCAGTCTAAACCTCCCCTGGAGCAGCTTTGAACCATTCCCACACGTCCTGTCACTGGATAGCAGGGAGAAGAGCTCAGCACCTCCCTCTCCACTTCCCTTCATCAGGAAGCTCTAGAGAGCAATGAGGTCACCTCTCAGTCTCTTTTTCTCCAAACTTGATAAGCCCAAAGTCCTCAGCCACTCCTCATAGGACATGCCTTCCAGCCCTTTCACCAACTTTCTTGCCCTCCTCTGGATACATTCAAGGACCTTCATATCCTTCTTAAATTGTGGGACCCAGGAGTGCACACAGCATTTAAGGTGAGGCCTCACTAGTGCTGAATAAGGGATAATCATCTCTTTTGACCGTCTGGTTATGTTGTGTTTGATGCACCCCAGGATGACGTTTGCCTTCTTGGCTGCCAAGGTACACTGTTGGCTCATATTGAGCCTCCTGTTGACCAATACACCCAGATCTATTTCTGCAGGGCTGCGCTCCAGCCACTCCTCTCCCAATTTATACTTGTACCTGGCATTACTCCATCCTAGGTGCAGAATCTGGCATTTGGATTTGTTAAATTTCATCCCATTAAACATTGCCTAATGCTCCAATCTATCTAGATCCTTCTGCAAGGCCTGTTGTCCCTCAAGAGAGTCAACAGCACCTCCCGGTTTGGTATCATCAGCAAACTTGCTAATGATGCATTCAACTCCTCCATCCAGATCATTGATAAATATATCAAACAGAACTGGCCCTAGAATTGGAACTCTGAGGAACAGTGCTGGTCACTGGTCACCAGCCAGAGGTAGCACCATTCACTACAACCCTTTGAGCTCTGCCGTTCACCCAGTTCTGCACCCAGCTCACTGTGAACCCACTCATCCCATAGCTGGACAACTTGTCCAGAAGGATGCTGTGAGGGACAGTATCAAAAGCCTTACTAAAATCCAGAAAAACCATATCCACCACCTTCCCTTCAACAAGACTTCAACTATCTTCAACAAGTAACAGTCCAATGTTTTCTTCTCTTGCTATGAAAGTACTTTAAAAAGCCCTTTGTGTTATCTGCCAACACTGGCCAGTTTCACTCTAATTGAGCTTTGTCCTTTCATGTCTGCTCCCTGCATATATGAGCCACGGCTCTGTAATCCTTCTGTGAAGTCTGACCTCATTTCCAGAGATCATTCTATCTCTTTTTCCTCTTAAGCTCCACGAGGAATTCCTTGTTCAGCCAAGGTGGTCTTCTGCCGTGGTGGCTTGATTTGCAACACAGTGGAACTGCCTGCTCCTGTGCTTCTAAAGGTGGTTCTTAAAGACTGACCAGCACTTGTTGAACTCCTAAGCCCTCAAAATCAGATTCTCAGGATACTCTGTTAAATAGCTCCCTGAATAGCATAATGTTTGCTCTCCTGAAGTCCAGGGTAGCAACTCTGCTGTCTTTTTTTCTCATTACACTGAAAATTTTAAACTCAAACATTTCATGATCACTGTGGCCAAGACAGCCACCTATCATCACATCTCCCACAAGTCCTTCTCTATTCACAATCAACAAGTCTAGGAGGGCACCTTTCCTAGTTGTCTCACTGAGTCTTTGCGACAAGAAATTATCTTCAACATACTTCAGGAATTCCCTGGAGTTGTTCATCACAGCAGTATATTCCCCACTGATGTCTGGGAAGTTGAAATCTCCCATAAGGACAAGAACTACCGATCCAGAGATTTCTTCTTATTTCCTATAGAACAACTCATCAGCGCTTACATCCTGGCTGGGTGATTGGTAGTAGACACTCATTACAATATCTCCTTTGTTTTTCATCACCCTATACCTCACCCAGACTCTCTCAAACACATCATCACTAACTGTAAAGACTGTACAATCAAACCTCTCCCTTATGTATATGGTTTAATATCTCTACTTTGCCTGCCCTGACTATACCTCCTGAACAGCCTGTAGCCCTCTATCTCAGCATTCCAGTTGTGGGACTTATTCCACCAAGTCTCACTAATACGAATGATATCATAGCTCTGGGAGCTGACCAACACTTCCAGTTCACCCTCTTTTTTTCTCCTACTGCGTGCATTGGTGTACAAGCATTTCAGATATGCTCCTGAGCCCTCTGTGCTCGCAGGAGCAGTGTAATTTTCCCACTAATATTTCTACCCTCAGACAATACTGTGTCAACCCTTGGCTTACCTTCTGCAGTCCTGTTGGTATCCTCTTTCCCCACCGATTTGAGTTTAAAGCTCTCTTGAACAGTCACACCAGCTTACATCCAAAGTCCTATTTTCCCCACTGAGACAGTTGGATCCCATCAGGCCCCAGCACACCTTGAATCTCAAAGGCCCTTCCGTGGTTTAAAAACTCAAAGTTTTGGTGGAGCCACCAGTCCTGGAGCCAGGTTTTGTTTTGTCTCTCTGATCTTTGCAAGAGTGCTTGCGCAGGTTCCTCCTCTGTCTCATTATGCACTTCATCTATTGTACCTAGGGCCTTGTACCTATTCTGTAAGGGTATCTTAGAGGATAACTTAGAGGATAAGGAGGAGTTTCTCTTACTGCTCCATGCTGTAGCCTTTTTCCACTCCTTCTTCTCCCCTGTGATGCTGTCTTCCTCCTGAGCCACACTGAGTTGGTTTCCGTGCATCATAAATGGCAGGGTATGGCTCCATTGATACATTCCCTCAGACTCTCAAATTCACCTCAGTCTGCCCACCTCCTCCTGCAGCTTGGCTACCAAGCAGAGCAGTTCATGAATCTCATCACACCTCCCACAGGCTTGCTTGCAATCACTGTCCACTTCTAGGAATATCCCTCCACACATCCCATAGCTGGAAACCTGGGTGGTTGCATGCTTGAACAGGAGCTGTCTGTGTGGCTGCATTTGTTCTACCAGGTGGTAGAAGCTGAGGAGAAGCAGAGGACACTGCTTTTTGACAGGTGCTCACTATGCTGCCCCGCGTCTGCCTGCTGGGAATATATACGCTTGTCCATTGCAATTTTCTAAGGTCTTTACCACAGACTTGTACAGAGTAAGTTTATATCCCATTAACATCATAACACCTCAATAAAAAAACAGTAGAACAGTGTCATTTGCTATATTTACTCCAGATCAACAAACACTTGAATGTTTCCGACACTTCTGATACATATAACTATCAAAAAACCTCCACCTGAAGAGACTCCAGCACTTGAGTGTGCCATATGGTGTAGAAGTACTATTGCAAAAAGTAACATATTGCCCATTAAGCTCACCAGACAAATTTCCATTGCTTCCATGCATATATCATTCTTGCACTGTGCCAGACAAACAAAAAAGAAAAAACTGTGTATTGCTAAAGGAAGTATAAACTTCTTACTTTATGATGTTACCTTCTGCTGTATTCAGTACTGTGCAGTAACAGGCTTTACAGACACAGGAGAAGTTTTGACCTTCTAAAATTCATGTTGATGGCAGCCCTCCCTTCACAGCAGTGCAAATAGATACCTGTTCAAAAGGGCTGTATGGAAGGAATGAAAGTAAGTAGAGATAATACAGGTCATTTTCCTGTGTGCCAAATGTGTTATTACTGTACACTATGTATGCAGTGGGCCTTGGAAATGGCCCTACCAAGCCAACATAGAACGTTTGTGTATGAGAGGGGGGTTGTTGCTTTGTTTTTCTATTGTATCTTGGTTTGTTTTTTTTTTTTTTCCTGGAGGTTCAAATTACACATTGCAATTGCAGGTCCAAAACTTTTTAGCTGGTGGGAATCTCCCCCTCGCTGAGGCAAAATTTATTTTGTTCATAAAGTGTATTTCCTCTTCATGTGTACTGTGGTGCCAGACTTCTTGCTGGCATGTGCATGACTGCTGTCTGCTTAGCCTAAGAAGAAACTCAGAAAAATTCTACCAAAACAATGCTTGGTAAAGTTATACTGGAGATGGGCCACAGTGTCACCAGGGTAAGAGCTGACTCAATCCACTGTAACCATGCCATTTAGTACTTAGACCTGTGTAAACGATGTTCCACCACACAATTAGAAGTATAGAACAATGATACAAAAAAGTATAGCAAATTTAAAAAAATCCCAACCAACCAATAAACCATGTCTGTTATTATAATACAAATAAATCACTGTTGCCAATATTTGTTTGGCTGTACAATAGAGAATGAATATCACTGTGATAGAAGGCCTGTATCACCACAGGCTTTTTTGCGAGTGAATGTGAAATGGTTGTTAAATGATATAAAATCAAAATTATAGCATTAGAACAGTTGGAAATAACTCTGCAAGTTACAGGACACAGAGAAGCGGAACAGGCTAGTGAAGTGGTATCACAGGAGACCACTCTTAACTGTTTTTTAACATGAGAATGTGCCATTTCTGCCAACATTGCTTAAATAATATTTGATTCTATTCTCATATGATTCAGTATGATGTTTTTTGTAAGACTAAAATGTAACTCCTTTACCTATATTTTGTGTTTCCTGAAGTATGCATTAGAAGCAGTAAGTGATGGTGCAGAACTATGCCTGGGGAAACTGCCCTTAAAATATTTAACATTACCTGCCACAAATACCTCTACTCTACCTTAGGATTGCCAGTCATTCCTGTACAGTAATATCTGAAAGTGTCATTTGTACTTCATCTGCAGTAATTCTTTTTTAAAAAAACTGATTCCAAATTTCTTATTTTTTATACAAAGTGATAAATATCTAAAAATACATTTTTTCTAGTGAGTTATTTATAATATCTGTTTGTAACACCAGTACTATCCCTTATATTCCCTGACTCAATAATTTTTCTAAGAGTTGTTTAGATCAGATGAGAGGGCAAGTGGTGCTCAGAGACCAACAGTGACTACTGTAATTATTTCAGGCACTGTTCCACTCTGATGAGCTGGTTTTGTCAAAAAACTTCCCTTTCCATTTTCAGATAGTTTAAAAATAAATGAAAAAAAGGTTTAAGAAAAGCTAAAAGTATGAAGTTCCAGTTCTCTCTCTTTTTTTTAATTTTTATTTAGGTGATCTATGCTTTACTTAGATACTCATGTTTCTTTTAGCTGTGTTATCAAAAGACAGAATTTCATTTTCTGACTTCATTTTTCTTTTCTAAGTTGCTGAAGGAAAAGACTCTACCAAAGTTGTTCCAGACCACTTTACTATTATGGGAAGAAAATGTTCTAATAGGTAAAAAAAAGATGAAACAATTCAAATTTCACAATAAAAGTAGCGCTGTGGAAATGCAGAGCTTTTTTTTTTTTTACTTTTCTATCTCCTGTTCTATTTTTAATGATGTCCATAATGAGGCCTTCTGCACCTATTTTAGTGTGTTCCCAGCAACTTTCAATCCTAAAGTTATTTATTATGGTGTGTATATTTTCTATATGAACAATACTGTTATTTTGATCATTTATTTATGTTAAGCGGTGGCCATTATAGTAAAGTGTAGCATCTGTGGTTTCATTTCTGGTGCAGAGGCAGAGTGATTACGGAATTATGAGCAAACCACACTCAGGGGTATTACAAAACATGAAATACAACAAAGTTCAGTAAGTTCTAATTTTACAGGGATGTGATTATCACACAGGAGCTACATCTTGTAGTTACCAGATGTTTCACAATAACAGTAACTCTGGAGTTGCTTCATTGTTATAACAAGAAGATTTTACTGCGGAGAAAAAGGTTGGCATTTTCTCTGCTGGATGAAGATGAAATTGGCAATTTGGAACAGCAGTTTCAACTGAGCTATGTGGTTTACATTGATTAATCTATTGCATTAGAATATTAACCTACCAATCAGAGCTCCATCCTAGAAGTTTTTTAATCTATGCCATATGTCTGGAGCTTAATAAACATTTTCTTTAATTCCAGCTACAATAAAGACTATTTTCCAAAGGAAAGAATCCTGACCTTTCTCTAAAACATCAGACATTTTGGATCTTAATTTTCTAAAGCAAAGTTAGAGTCTTATTTATGTAATAGAAAGAATCACTATCTATCTAAAATTGCAATGACTCAGATGATACAGATTCTGACACTCTACCTAAATAAAGCAATAATTCACTCGAGAAGAAGACCTGTTAACATGAATAAAGTACTTAGAATTGTGTTAAAACTGAATGTTCAGGGACAACTTCTGAGACTATTACTCACTTTGGATGGCATCTTCTTCTGTTATATAAATCCATTGAGATTATACTATCTAGGATGAGTCAAATCTGGCATTGGGAAAGGACAGGGTGTTTACAGAAATGAACACATTCACCCAGAAGGATCTCTTAAACATACACAGGTAAACATACACAGTTAAGCCAGCTAACACACAGAAAGGTGCTGCTAAATGCATGTTATTCTTCAGAGGCAAGCCTATCGCTTCCTCTGCACAGGAATTTTTCAGCTTTGCTCTATATGAATTTTAAAGTCAAAGAAAAACTGTTTGTTTACATAGTCAGCATCCGAACAGTAACTAGGAGAGTATTTCTGTGGCAGGATTGTCATTAATTGAAACTTAGAGTAAGTACTTCAGAAAAAGGGTTGATAATAGGTTGCTATTTTTTATATTTATTGGAAACATCTGACATAATGTCAAATAGCAAAACAAAAAAGGGGGAAAATGACACTGCCTTGTTCTTATGAAATGACATATATGTAAAAATTCTCATCCAGTCACAAGAAAAGTAAAGAAATCCATCAGCTGAAACTGAGAAGCATTTGCTTGGTAAGCCACAGAGAGATTACTTACTGACTATCTTAAGAATGTCAGGAGAACCAGGAATTTAAAAAGATTATAAATAATGTTGTAAGAGAAAGCAGGGATGTAAATTATGAATATTAATAAGATTAGTCTAGACTTTCAGCTAGCTTCCTAGACTGCCACAGAGATAATAAAATTTATGCTGGCTGAAGAGCAGATCTAATTTTGTGTTTTAATTATTTTGAAAAATTCTACTGTTTATGATTAAATTAAATGTAAGCTCTTTGGTTATTTTGAAGTGTAGTATAATTTATTTTATGTATACCTTAATTAGCAATAGTTACTTTTTCTTTGTAACCTAAAATTAAATGTATCAAATTGGCTTCTAACCAATGAGTTCTAATGGTGGATTGCATTTTTTCTTTCACTCCTTAGCTAGTGGCAGTAAAACAGAATTCAAGTATGGACTACGGATTTTTTTATCCTGAAGGAAAAATCTGTAACTCAAGATTGGTAATGTTCTGTCCTTTAAAAAAAATACACCAAAACCCCCAAAAAACAAAATCAGACACAATTTCCCAAACAAATAAATATTTTAAGATTTTTTTAAAGTTTGATTTGATTAATTGTAGATCCTAAATTAAACTAGTATAATTCATTTAACTTAAAAGTTCATTCATGCACAATAAGGAAACCATAATTCAACAGCAAATCATTCTTCTTTTTTGTTATTAGTCTTGCTTACACTTGATAGTTTTTGTAATCTCAAACTTCTGGGTATAATTTTGTTAAAAGAAATTTAACCTACATATTTATTTGAGTTCATGACTAATTAAGGCTAGTGATGTAATGTAACTAGGTTGTAGGAACATATCTTAGTACATACTTCTAAGTACTAATTCCTTTTATAATCAGCAGAGAGAAAGGCATTTTTTGAGAAGGACTCAGCCTGAGTAGTGTTCTAAATTAGAACAGATGAACTGCCCTCTGGGGGTACTTATTTCTCTCCATTAATCTTGAATGTAGACTTAAGGGGTCTAGTCTAGCTCCAGATATCTATGTTGCAGATATCTAAGTTTGGAAAGATTATTCACATCCAAAGTATCCCACTACTTTTACATGCCAGAAGTGGGAATAATAGCCTTCACATAGCTGTTTCCATTCCTCCATCAAGGAAACTGGCTTGGAAACCTCTACAGAGTCATTAAATCTTTATTTCCTAACAGCTTCCATCCGTATACTCAAAATATACTCTTGAACGTGATATATCCTTTTCATAGGAAGAAAAAATATGGCTGATTGACAATTATAGAGCAAACTCTCATTTGAATTCTTTAGAATTCACGATACTGTCTACACAGAGGGAAGAACATAGATAGTTTTGTCAGTTGAATATGGCATCTGGCCAACAGCCTTAAGATCCTGTCATAGTTGTGCCATTAATAGTTTGTTTCATGCTTTTCATACAGAGGATTTCTGGCAATGAAGAAGAAAACTCTTCGGAAAACTAATAGTCTTTTTGCCTGAAGTTGAGGTCTTTTTGAAGAAGTTAATAGTAAAGATAATACTCTGAGTAGTTGTCATGTCTACCAAAACTTGTTTGAGTCTATACCCTTTCCTGGGATAGGTGCATTCTAGCCATTTCCAGGATGAAATGGTTAACATCTGAAAAAATCTTATCTTCAGGAAATCTGTGTATTTCCCTTGGAGTCAGTGGTAACACACTGACTTTAAAATGCTAAGGTCAGTCATGTCATTCGGAAGACAGCTGTTTCTAGCACAAGACTCTTATGGTGTTATAACACAGGTATTTAGTGACTGAAAAATAGAAAGGTCAGAGTTTTTTCCATTTCAAATATCTTCTTCACTAAAAGGTAGTCAGCACCTTCATCTTTTTTTCTAGATGTCTAACTCAATTTACTTTAGAGCTGTAGCGTTTACTCAAAGATCTTGTGTTCCTTCAAATTTACTGAAGAAATTTGCAAGAAAACGGACATCCCACCTGCATTGCATTGCTGCTGTCTCTGGCTTCCCTAAGCATCACTTAGAACTCATATGTCCCTGATGCTGCAACATTGCTTCATCATGATCCTACATGCTAGTTCTACGAAGCTGGAGGATAGACAATGCACTGTGGAAAGGCAGTCACCAGTTCTCATTATGCTCATGCATGAACTGAGGCATAAGCTGCTACTGCAAATGTGTGCTCCTATAAATTGAGAAAACAGAAATTGATAACTGTCTTCCATTCAAGTTTTCTGTCACAGAAAATAAATATAGGGAGAAAACAAGAGACATTTACAGAACCCATATTTTATTTACTCAAAATTTTAAAAAAAGGGGTATTGCTTCTAACTGCTCAGAGAAATTTCATTAGTGAACTGTAGATTCTTTGAAAGCACTGTAGATATCTAGCATGCAGCAGAAAAGTGATGGCATTTGACACAGAAAGAAAAAAAACAACTTGTCAACCGATAAATTGTAGAACAAATTTTACTCTAGAAATGATTAATGGATTCCTTATTTCCATATGCTTAACAAAGTATTTCTTCAACAACAAAATCATTAAAAGTAATCAGTCTTATTGAAAATATTTGTTTAAAAAGTTTAGAAAATTTTACACTGTTTGTCACTGATATATTTAGTGTCCAATCCTCTTATCTCTGTAAAAAAAAAGAAAATACTATGGAGATGGGCTAGTAGGAATGGAAAACTGACAATTAAATAGCTACTGTACAGTAATGACCTAAAGCTGTAAGTAAGGACACAAGGGAGCCTCTACATTTTGATTGATATAGTTCACATTTTCATTAAATAAAGAAGCAAGAAATTCATCCCTAAGCACAAACCCAGAAGGACATGGAAAGACAAATGTAAAGTAAGGAGATACAAATTTTCAAGCAGGCCAAATATCCAAGGATTTGGAAGGACAACTATTTATGTTACCTGAATAGACAAAAGTTATTGAAATGAAGAAACAAGATCCAAAGGAAAATTATGTTTGTACACCTCAAGCTTTTGAAAACAATAGAAGAAAACTATCTGGACATTAGTCAGGCTGATATGTAAATTTTATGTACTCTATAAATATTTTTGAAGGATAACTTCTGAGAATGTCATGTCCTTTGATGTGCAAGACTTGTTAAATCATGATGGGTAAAATTTACTTTAGAGATGTCTTCTTGGCCTTGTTATGATGATGAAAATTCTTTACTCACACTTTATCAAATGGGGAAACTGATGACTTGGATAACTGTTACCAAAACTAAACATGTATAACAAAGGCATTCATACTCAGGTTACTCATGCCAGGCTCTCTTTACAGTTAATGATACTTCAGAAAACAATTTATTTCATTCTAAGATAGGTCAGGTATTCCCTAAAAGTATCTGTCTCTTGTCAGCACACATGAAGGAAATCTTGCTCGGCAGACATGAACACTGCAAGTGTTTGAAACCGAATTAAATGAATCTCACCCAATAAGATATATTCCCATTATGTGCTCTACTATAGTCTCCCCACATTTTTTCAGACGTTAGTAGCTTCTGTTCCTTGAAACACCTATTATTCAACCCATCTTTGTCAGCACCAGTCCTCCAGAGCTTTCACAACCTCATCTCCATTGACTTGCTTCTCCTGGCACAGCTGCCCAGAGTCTGTCTTGCAGACCCATCACTGAGCAGAAACCTTCTCCAGTTTATCAGAAGTCTGTCAGGCTTGAGAAAATGTCATGAACTTTTTTCAGCTGATGGATCTTTTCTTTCGATTATTTCTTGCCATTGCTATTCCTATGTAGTTGTCACTTTAAGCTTTTATTGTTAATTCATATGTTTGATACAGACATTTTCAATTAATCTCAAAGGTATAAAACTCATTAAAAACATGTAATGGTCTTTCTCAGACAGAAGGGACTTCATGAGATCATTTTGTCCATAATTTTACTTTAAAATTTAAATTCTGTTAGGTAAAAGAACAGGCTCAATTCATGTAAAAGCTCTGAGATGATATTGCATTTCAAGGCCAAATATATTTGATACATTTATGTAATTCCTCATCGTTCTAATCTCACTCTCCGGTACAATGTCCTACTTTAAATTTTACACTGGGACATAAATGATTAGATTAGAAAGTTTCTTCCTAGCATTGCCAGAGACTTACTTTCTGATGCTGATAAAAATCACAGGGGGTGGGATTTATCTGATTTAGATTCCATGGGTTCACTTTCCATACATGGAGAGAAATAACTGCTTTACAGCTCAATTTGCGTGACCTAATTTAGACATCTTCAAATGTTTTAGAATAAGATTAAACCTGAGGTACCTAACTTTAACATTAGTGCTGCACTGAAGACAGATTATAAAGAGAACATATCTGTATCAAAACCCCAATCTACCTCAGATAGAGCACTCTAAAGTTAGTTGGGATGAATGCCACTGCCTGTGTTTCTATGCCTTCCTTTCCTCATTTTTAAGACTTGGCATGCATGCAATTACAGAAGCAAATCATTTTAGAGATCTGCAGTAGAATACAAACGAAATACAAATTACTAAGCATTGTGGTTAATTATAAAATATATAGTTTCTTCCTAGCACATATTACTTCATTCTTTCATTTTCTACCATCCCCACAAACTCAACTTTCATTACACCATGGTTTTTCTATCTTTAAAAGAAAAATATTTTTAATTTTTTCCTTGTTACAGAGAGCAATTCCATCATTTATGGCTATGAGCCTTAATTTGCAATCTTTACTTATGTAAAAAGACTCACTAAATGCAGCAAGCTTGGTCTTTAATATCTGTAAAAAATAAACCACTTCTGTACTTTGGCTTTACACAGGTAAATATTTCATCTCCTTTTTGATAACTTTATGAAGGAAAGGTTTATTTTCTTACTCAAGTCTTGGAGATTAAGAAATATGCAGAACATATTATAGTTCCAAGTGATTTTTCTGCTCATGTATTGTAACTGACAAAATGCAAATTTGGGTACAGAAAATGACTAAATTAATGTATAAAGTGTTAAAAGGCAAGATAGGTTTTAAGAGTCTGTTGAAGAATAAGACATTAACCTTTATATGACTTAAAAATACTCACTAGAATTTTGCTGATGAATCTTAACTGAATCTAAGTCAATAATAAATTTTTAAAAAATGAACATTACTTTAACAGAAATTAGCATATCATGTAACAATAAAAGGAAATAAATACCCCACTGATTGCCTCCTGCCTTTTGGTGTTTAGTTATTGCATTCTGTCTCTGCATTCAGCAGGGCATAATGGAAGGGTTTATTTCTTATGTGATTAAAGTCACAGCTGTTCCCACTTATTGGATTGCTTTAACCCACAAAGTGTATGAAAGGGTTGATTCTCCATTTTATAATGTAGTTTTAAAGTTCCTCACAGTACTGCTGAAAGAAAAAATATCACTCTTAATGAAGTCCCTCAACAGTGCCTTCATTACATTCACATGATGATGATCATGTAAGGAAAGACTTGCATTCATCCCTGGAGTAACCCCACTGTGTGGATGCTTTTTTCCCCAAAACACTTTAGGACTATATTTTGTAATTCTATAGCAAACATAGCTTCACTATTTTAATCTAAGTGCAGATTTCTCTTTGTAATGTGGCATATTTATTTAAGCTAGGGTAACATGCAATAACCTACTTTAATAATGTGGGAAGGTAACAGATGCCAAACAACATGTTATGGAATGTAGCAAATAACTTAAGGCACTATTACTTCTTGGCTAAAACTAGTCCTTGCAACCAAGCTGGAGCAGCCAGGACATGTTCTGGGAAAGCATGACAGGCAAGATCATCTGTTACTAAAGGTTGCAGGGTATCTGCAGGTCTGATCAGCAAAGACTTATTTAGCTATATACTAACATCCACAACATAAACAGCCCCCAGCATTACATCACTCTCAAAACTCTGGATAATGTCTGAAGGTAATCCATAAACAAAGCCAGGCTGTCTACAATGATCATATTATTGCCCCAGAGTGAATGGGATGGGTAATTTAACTTGGACCACTGTAACAAATTATCTCAGGAGAAAGCCATCTTTCTGTACAACCTACTCGTTTTATTACTAGTTTTCTCCATGACAGCTCTTCAGCCATTTACATTTTCCTTTGCATTTTAAGAAAAATAATCTGATGTCTACAGTTTTTATCGACTTCTCGTGCATCTGAAATACCTAAAAAGCAGTCTTTCACAAACTTTCTCTGGCATGAATCTTGCCCATAGGCTGCAGCTTTTCCTGAGATGCTCTATCATGGATCTCTCCTGTGTGTTGCAATTTTTCCAGTGCCAAACTACAACAGTGGGGGCTTCTTCCCATAGAGACATGGCCTTCTTTGGGTAAAACCACCTGCTCTGGTGTGGGATCCTCCACGGGCTGCAGGTGGGAATCTGCTCCACTGTGGACCTCTGTGGGTGGCAGGGGGGCGGCCCGACCATCTCACCATGGGCTGCAGGGGGAGTACACCAGTGCTCCTCTCCCCTTCTCCTTTCTTCCACTGACCTCAGTGTTCACATAGATATCCTCCTCTCAACTCCTCCTCACAACTTCAACTCCTCCTCTCAGGTTCCTCTTCTTAAATACATTATTAAGGCCAAAAGCCGGGTGCTGCACTTTGGCCACAACAACCCCCAGAAGAGCTACAGGCTTGGGGAGGAGTGGCTGGAGAGCTGCCAGTCAGAGAGGGACCTGGGGGTGTTGATTGACAGCCGGCTGAACAAGAGCCAGCAGTGTGCCCAGGTGGCCAAGAAGGCCAATGGCATCCTGGTTTGTATCAGAAATAGCGTGGCCAGCAGGGACAGGGAAGTGATCTTACCCCTGTCCTCGGCACTGGTGAGGCCACACCTCGATTACTGTGTTCAATTTTGGGCCCCTCACTACAAAAAAGACATTGAATTACTTGAGCGTGTCCAGAGAAGGGCAACGAAGCTGGTGAAGGGTCTGGAGCACATGTCGTACGAGGAGCGGCTGAGGGAACTGGGGTTGTTTAATCTGGAGAAGAGGAGTCTGAGGGGAGACCTCATCGCCCTCTACAACTACCTGAAAGGGGGTTGCAGAGAGCTGGGATGAGTCTCTTTAACCAAGTAATAAGCGATAAGACAAGAGGGAATGGCCTCAAGTTGCGCCAGGGTAGGTTTAGACTAGATATTAGGAAGTATTTCTTTACAGAACGGGTTGTTAGGCGTTGGAATGGGCTGCCATTGGGCAGTGGTGGAGTCCCCATCCCTGGAGGTGTTTAAGAGTCGGGTTGACATAGCGCTTAGGGATATGGTGTAGTTGGGATCTGTCAGTGCTAGGTTAACGGTTGGACTAAATGATCCTCAAAGTCCTTTCCAACCTAGATGATTCTGTGATTCTGTGATCTATTGCAGTGGTGCAGCCACCATCATTAACTGGTTTGGCCTTGACCAGAGGCAGGTCTGACTTGGAGTCAGGGGACCTTTGAGAAACTTCTCACAGGGGGCCACTGCTGTAGCCTCCTCCCCCACTACCAAAAGCCCTTCCACACAAACAAACCCAACACAATTCTTGAAGTCCTTCATAAAGGTACAACACACTCACAAACAAATGAATGTGATGAGTAATATCCTGCTTACATATAGCTTGTTCTACACAGTTTGGATAAATTGTACCTTATAAAGAGTACTTCAGTTGCAGTGGAGTACAAGGATGTAGGCTTTGTATTGATGTGGCATTACAGGCTGTCAGGACTTGTCTGGCTTTTGCTTGATCTTAGATAATTTTATCTAATTGTAAAAATTTCCTGGCAATCAAGTGAATATTGCGTGACTTGTTGCAGCTGAAGCCCTGGGAACACCACATATGGTAAAAGTCTCACACATAAAAGTGGTTACTCTGCAAAATCCAAGAGACTCTTGTGTCAGCTGCGGCTGGGAGAGGCTGTTGAACAGCTTCTAAACTTCAGCTAGGAGTGCAGGAGAAGGAGCAAGAATGTGCTAAGAAAAAAGGTGAAAATAAACTCTAGCCGATGCCACCACTGAGGAGGAAGAAACAAACCCCTCTCCAACCTTGTGAACATCATATTCTTCTCAGGGAAGACCTCAAGGTGCTATAAATTTGTCATTATCCACACCCTCATCCTGCCTGAGGTAGACTGGTGGGCCAGCTTTAGGATTCAGAGTGACACTGAAAGGGTAAGCATAACACAGAAAAATGGGTAATCACTGTGAACAATTATTTTGTATAACAATTTATGAATAAGGCTCTTCCTGCTCTAATTAGACAGTTTGGAATATTATACTGCTTAAACACTAAGCAGACTAACAAAAATTCATGGCTCAATCTATGTTGTACATTCCCTTTGACCTGTAGCAAGATTTTGAGTACAGCTTTGTTTCCAGACTAACCTTTAGAAAAGTGTTGTCTGGTGTTATTGAGACACTGGCTGCTGCAAGAACAGTATTTAGGGTTTTTCCACAATCAGTAAGACCAGAATTCAGTCTGTTTACTTTTCTTTTTAAAATACCTAGGAAATGTGTGGTGCTAAGGTTAGTTATCTATTTTATAACTTTTACATTATTTGGAAAGAAAACAACTACAGAAGCGTAAAGTCAACCGGGAAAATGTCCACTATTTCTTAGGAATGGATGGATATCCAGGTCCAGAGATGTTTTCCTAGACCACTGTCTCATCCCACATGGTGGGTTATGAGGGGGGTGAATCTTGAATTCCCTGAGATCCTGCATACCAGTGGAAGAGCCGGTCTCTGCTCGGCAGCACTGCAGGGTAGGCCGAGCCATGACAATGACTCAGAGGAAGAATTGTGCTAGTGACTTTATTAACTGACCACTTTAGTAAGTGAATGGAGACAATTTGCAACAATCTACTGATAACCATCCAGGGAATGAGTAAAGACACTTTGGTGATGAGACTGTTTTCCTAACAATCCGTCAATGATCAACTGGTCACAATTCTCTTTGTACAAAACTTATACACATGGATATATATAAGAAAGAGATAGTGCAAAAAGAGGAAAGAGAAGAGGAGGGGATAGGAAAAGGACCCTTGGATCCCGCCCTGTTGCAGAGTAGCCAGCTTGGTTTGTAGGTGGTGGATCAAAAAAGACACACATGGGGTGTTGCCTTTATATAGTCTTTCTTATGCATGTGCAATAGGTTGTTCCAGAAGGTTCTCATTTTCTCTGGCTTGTTAGCTAGTTAGGCAAGTTCTGTCTCTGGGCAACCACAGGAGGGAGGGAGAGAGAAACAGTCCACTGCCTCACCTCCGCAGAGCTCGCTCCGCTTCTCCTCCACAGGGCATCCCACTCGAGTTGTTTGAGATATTCTCTTTATGAACAGTTTCTTGTTTACAAGCAGTTTGTGACAACCACGTCTGACATACCATTTCCCTTCAGTCTGTCTTGATATTTCATAACACCAATTCTGATGTACAATTGTTAACTATTACTATTTTAACTAGAAATCAGACATTTTCAACAAGAAATGAAAGCAATAACAAGCAAATAACTTTAATTAATCATAAGTAAGTTCCAAAAACTCTAGTTCTACATCTTAGTATCTTCTACAATTTTATATAGCTTCTGTATCACAATCCATAAGACAGCTCATTAACCACTTTAAGTTGTAAAACTCCATTCCTATCTTTAGTGTGGACAGTATATACTTGATTAAAGTTGTTATGAGGGACTTGAAGTACATTACAGATAATCAAATGTTGTAAATTAGTGTAGGGAGTATGTTGCAACCTATGTATTAGTAAACCAGCTTCAGTAACTTTCTTCCAACACTCCCCTATGGATTTCTCTCTATTTGACACTCTTAAAGAAATGTTCACCCCCCAGAACTGCTCCCTAAGCAATGTTAATTACTTGTCTTTATTCTACATCCACAGAAGAAGAATTAACACCTGCTAAAGGTGAAAAAAAGAATACAAGAACAGAGGAATTCTTATGGTACTTTATTGAATATATTCTCCTTGAAAAGCACTATAAAAAGAGGTTTTATGCTGGGAGGAGAGAGTTTTACTTTGCTTTCATTATGGATCCCTAGGTTCTGTAGGGTTAATAATCTGCATCCTTCCACTGAAAGTGAGTATGAAGATCTCAGAGATTTAACATTATCCTTCCCTCCCTCCCTTTTTGTTATGAAAAAGGAAGATAGGGACCTAAATTACTTTTCATCCAGTCCACAAAAAGACTAAATTCAGAAAAGAAATAGAACTGAGAAAGTTGATGGAAAGAGTTTCATATTAATTATCCAAAAAGCAGATGGCTGCAAAAAGCCTCCTAAAATCCAATGCACTTCAGATTTAATCCTTTCATGTCATCAGTTCTTGGCACACCAAATTAATGATTTAAAAAAGAAAGAAAATGAGAAGACAGAACTATGAGATGGGACCAGTGAAAAGAGGTGTGATAATACAACTGCAAACGGAGGTGAGAAAGTAGAAAAAAGTCAAAAACTAGAAAGACAGTCAATATATTTGTAGTAAAAGTATCAAAGGATCTTCTCAACAAAGTGTTGAGAAGAAGGTGAGAAATGCTGGTGTGTATTGGGGAAAAAGCAGGGGAAAAGGACCAATAATTGAATGAAGAATTAAAATCTTTAGTGTTGCAAGTTGAGCCAGAGTGAGAGGCCAGGGAAGAGAAGAGTAGGCAGACATATAAAATCCTTTAAAAAAAGTCAAAAAAATCAAGTAACTCATCGTATAAAAAGGAAATTAATAGACTTTAAGTGAAACAACTGAGATGTAAGTAAAGGTAAAAACATAATGAAAATGACTGATGTAATTGGTAGTTCTTCATAGAAGTGAGCATAGTGCCATAATATTAAATCACGACATTGTAAATAAAACAGATGATGTTTATGGTATTCTGTTTCAAGAGCAATGTCTAATAGGAAGCTCTGAATACACTTCTAATTAGAAGGATCTGGTCCAAAGTCATTTGTAACAGTTGGAATCTTTGTGTTGACTTCAGTTTTGGATTAGATACCGTCTACAAAGCTGCTGAAGTACAATGCATGGGGCAGATCATTAGGCACTTTAAGTTCTCGGAACTCCCATTGTATCTTAAAACTCAGATAAGGATTTCTCCTTCAGGTAAAATTAGTGAAATGCAAAATAAATAACAAATGCATGCTTTCCGCCATGGTCTCCTCCACCTGCTGCAGGGGAATCCCTGCTCCAGTGCCTGGAGCACTTCCTCCCCTCCTTCTTCACTGTCTTTGGTGTTTACAAGGTTGTTTCTCATACTTTTTTTTTTTTCCTTACTACTCACACTGCTGTGCAGCATTTTGCCACTTCTTAAATATATTTTCCCATAGACATCAACAGCTTGCTGCTACACCCAGTACAACAGGCAATCAAAATTCAGTGCTCAAGAAAGTTCCCTATTGTATTTCATTCCTTAATATTGTTCATAGCTTCTCCATCCTTGTTGAGAACCTCTATTCCTTCCCTCTCCCTTCTGAAACAAGAGACACTGAAGATCCCTCCATGAGAAAGGGAAGTAGGATGGAGAAAGTCAGAGTCAAAAACTGAGTAGACAGATGACTGAGCAGACAGCATGACTGGGTGAGGGAAAAATCTGTTAGGACTGACAAAATAACACTTCAGGAAGGCATTGTTATATTGTTCCTTATCATTGTTATTGATAATCAACAGGAAGAAACTGACAGTGTGTTGCATGTACTTGCATTGAGTATAGGGGGCAAGGTTTTGTCCACTGTGAGGACAGGCTGGGCCTGTCCTGTAGTGAACAGAGTCAGTTCCAGCCATCTCCAACGGACCCACTGCAGGGCACAGCTCAGCCTGCCAATGATGCTAGTGGCATCTCTGGGAAAACACATTTAAGAAATCATGAAATGCCACACAGAAGAGTGAGGAAAAAAAAGAAGAGTGATAAAAAACCTAAGGTCAGTGAAGAAGGAGGGGGATGAGGTGCTCCAGGTGCCAGAGCAGAAATTTCCTTGTAGCCCATGGATAAAATCATGGTGAAGCAGGTTGTTGCCCTGCAGCCCATGGAGGGCAACACTGGAGCAGACACCCTTATTGCAGTCCTTGGAGGAACTCCACACTGGAGCAGGTGCACATTCTCTAAAGAGAGCCTGAGGAGAGTCCACACTGGAGCAGACTTATCCTGAAGGACTGCAATGCATGAAGAGGAGCCACAATGGAGCATGGGAAAAATGTGAGGAGGAAGGAGCAGCAGAGGGGATCTGTTATGAACTGATTGCATCCCCCCATCCACCATCTCCCTGCACTGCAGGGGAAATGAAGTTGAGCCCTATATATTGTGGGGGAAACAACTTGAGCCTCAGAAAAAAAGGGGGAGGTGGCAGTAAAGCGGTTTAGTTTTAGTTTCTTACCACCTAAATCTATTTTAATTGACAATAAAGTAAATTTATTTTCTCCACGTCAAATTTGTTTTGCCATTGATGACAATTGGTAAGTGATCTCCCTGTCTTTATCTCAACCCACAAGCTTTTTATCTTACTTTCTCCCCGTGTCCTGTTGAGGAGGAGGAGTGAGAGCAGCTGGGTTGGTGTCTGGCAGCTTGCCAAGGTCAACCCACTACAGCACCATGTAGTTACACAGTGCCACAATGACTACCTGTGTATTTCCACCCTTCTCATGTGTGTATGCCTGCTTGACCTCATTCTGGGTAGATAAATGCATGTACTAGAGATTACGAAAACATTTAGATATATTTCTCCTATGCTAAAGCAATACACAGTAATCCAAACCTTTGCTTACATTTACATGGCCCAAGAAAAATGTATCCCCAGACTCCACACCTACTCTCCCACACCTGAAGGCAAATTTATCCCTATTTTAAGAATATCATTTAAAGCTGACTGCACAATTACTCCATAACAGTTTTAGAGAAGTAACATGAAATCTTAAGCCTGATTCTCTACTGTTTCCATCACATCCATAATGTGATGAAATGCACTACAGCAAAGAAGACAGACCACAGGGAAAAGGAAAAGTAAGAAAATGTAGCTTCCCATCTTTAGCTGCAAGCTGTGTTTCTCAATTAGATACCATAAAATGGTCTATATGAATCTGAGTGATAACATTATTAACACACTGTTAAATTAAAAATTATTTATGTTGGTCATCTTAAATGAGAACAAAATATTTTTTATCCATTGGGGAATGCAAGACTGTCTTTTCTTCAATTGTGTTCCGCATGCCTAGCCTAATCCCTGACTGGGGACTCTACACATTACTAAAATTCAAATGTTGAATCATAATAATTATGTTAGAGAATTAAAAAAACAGTATTGGGACTAATTTTGTATCCTTCCACTTGAAAATCCAGGCTCCCTTAGTTATCTTCAGTCAAGCCATACAAGACTCACAGGGAGCCATAAAAGGAACTAAAAATAACCTTACATAGCTTTTCTAGGCATAAAAATGTCATACTTTCACCTCAGAATCTTCCTGGGACAGAATTAAATTCTGTGTATGTCCCACTTGGACAACGAAAAATTTCTTTTCTAAAACCTTCTTTTTAGAATTACATTTTATGTACAATTAAGAAAAAACACATATAATCTCCTTTAAACTTTTTTTAGGCTCATAAATAGCCTGGCACTCTGAGCTGGTGTCAGTTACGGATGCATGAGTGTAATCAGTTATAAGATGGTTAAGTGGTAAATATTCACAAGGCCAAGAGCAAGTGGGGCTCTTCAGTAGGAGTGTGTAAGTAGATATGTTTCATATTAGACTTCAGACCCCAACTGTGTTGACTTTATTCATCATAACTGAACTGATTTTACATGAAAAGAGAGGATGCTTTTATGTTGAGACATGATAACCTCTATGTAAAACCTCTCAATGTTTAAATAGAACAATATGATTTATGTTTTTTAAAGATAAACTTTTGCTTTCTGCGTGTGAGGGCTAACTGAGAACTACTGTTATACTCTAGTTTTCGATTACTAGAAGTCCTTTGAAACACTGGAGTTATGGCAACCAAAAAGGTTAATGATGAGGAAAATTAACCCTTTAGTGGAGCACATATGCTGAAATTTCCAGTAATACTATGCCTTCAGAATACAATATCAGGAAGCACTGCAAAATTAATGCATTCATTTTCAAAGGTAAATAATGTTCTAATAGTAGTTGTTTATCAATACTAATAACAATTGTCATAATCATGAAAAAGTAGCCCAGAGCCATACAATTAAAATAGCAGAAAAAGAAAGGAAGAACAGAAAAAGGCACATGATACGACTTTGAAGGACAATCTAATGCTCTAAACACAAAACCAGAAATGCTTCACACATTTATGCACCATGGCAATTTTATAAACATTTCAGTTTTCCTTCTCATTGCATTTTGTACCTCTCAAAATGAATTGATATTCTTCAGTTGTGCTTCATTTCCATTTTGAAAGAGACAAAGAATTTCCTGCATGAAAATACTCCAGAAAGATTTCCAGGGTTAGCTTTATGATAAAGACATTTTCAAATCAAACACAATTGTTGTAATACATTCTACATCAGATTGTGGTACTTTTGCATCTAGATTAGCATCAAATTAGTTGTATTGAATGGTTTTATTCTGCCAGTTAAAAATTAATCATTATTATTGTGTTGGTGTGGTGGTTTAGCCCCCGCCGGGGTCTGAGACCACGCGGCCGCTGCCCCTCCCCCACAAAGGGAGTGAAATACAAAGCCCCAAGACTGAAATAAGGAAAGGTTTAATACAACAGTGCAATAGCAACACAACAAACAACAGCAATAACAATAACAGTAATAGTGATAGCAATGAACAGAGCGTAATAGCTACCAAATACAGCAGTTTGAAGCACGATGCACAAAACCACGAGTGCACCGCGCTCCGCGCCAGGAAAAATGTGACCTGCCAGGATGTGACGTCGGCATGGTATCTGAATAACCCGGCTAGAGCTCCCCCCCCACTGCTGGGGAAACTTAACCCTATCCTGGTTAAACCAGGACAGTTGGGTTTTATGATCTCATAAATAGTGTGCAAAGTACTACAAGTAAGCATGTCTCTTCAGGCTGAATAGAAAATGGATACTGTGCAGTCTTGCTAGATTCTCCCCCTGCCAAGATTAATAGAAGTACTTACAGTTTTTATGACACATGGAAATGTTGAGATGGGAGAGGTGTTTTTTAGCAATCTCCTCTTCAAAAAAAAGCATTCCTAAAACCAAAATCTACTATTTTACATGTAGACTGGGAGATATTTATAGAAATGTTTGAGTGGCTTATTTACATACAGAGTACTGCATTTCCTCATTGCTTTCCAATTCCTTCGAAGTTCAATCTCTTTCAGGGTGGGGGTTTTTTGAAAGAAAAATCTTAGTAATTTTAAAAGAAAATGAAGGCATGCAACCTCCTTGAGGAATAATATTTGAGTGAGCTTTCTTTTATATTTTTTATTTGTTATCAGACAGTTTTCACATTTGAAGCTATAAAACTGAGAATTTCTTAAAGCAATCAGTATTTTGTTTGCAGATCCTGGAAACTGGGCAGACCTGAAAAATGTAAGGCCTGATTTTTTGAGGTCTTATGACTCATATAATCATTTCCACCTGTAAAAGAGAATACAATGTTAATTTCTGCTGAACAGGTATGATTTTTTTTCAGTCAGTTATATCAGGGCAGTATGCTGCATCCACTTTGAAATCTTCTGCCACAGTCATAATAAACACACAAACTTCAGTCAAACCTGTAGTGTTTAAAAAACTGCTAGGTCCAGTACTTCTATTAAATCCACTAATACATCTCTTGTCTTTGACTCAGGTATTGACTCACAGAGAAGATTATGGCTAGGAGAAGGTGGAAGGAGGTCAGAAAGCAGAAACAAAACTCTTATACATATATATGTGTATGTATGTATATGTATGAATTTATGAATGTTACATCTAAAAACAACCATCCTGATGCATGCAGTTTTCCACCCCTGCCAAGTGCCTGCATCTTAAGATCTAATCAATTGGAACATATATTTAGTGTTAGTCAATTTACAGGGATACCATGGGGATCAATTTATCACAAATTCTTCATTGATTTCCATAATTGACATGCTTTCTCCAAATCATGCAAATGGGAATTACATTACTAGTGGCTTTAGTAGTTTCAACTAGTTTACATAAAAGAAAACTGCATAAATAAATTAACACTAACACTATTTCAAACTAGTATCACTACAGATTTTTCTCACATTAATAATATAGCATGAGTCATTGTGAGTATCTGAAAAGAGTGCATGCCTTAGTTATCTGTCTAGAGGTAAGATTATATAACAGTCAAAAGGGCCATGACCCATTTGCTCAAAAATCTGAACATTTACAGAATCACAGAATCATTCAGGTTGGAAAAGACCCTTGGGATCATCAAGTCCAACCATCAGCCCTACTCTACAAAGTTCTCCCCTACACCATATCCCCCAACACCACATCCAAATGACCCTTAAACACATCCAGGGATGGTGACTCCACCACCTCCCTGGGCAGCCTATTCCACTGTCTGACCACTCTTTCTGTGAAAATTTTTTTCCTAATGTCCAGTCTGAACTTCCCCTGTTGCAGTTTAAAACCATTCCCTCTTGTTCTGTCACTAATTACCTGTGAGAAGAGACCAGCACCAACCTCTCTACAATGTCCTTTCAGGTAGTTGTGGAGAGTGATGAGGTCTCCCCTTAGTCTTCTCTTCCTCAAATTAAACAGTCCCAGCTCCCTCAATCTCTCCTCATAGGATTTGTTCTCCAGGCCCTTCACCAGCTTCGTTGCCCTTCTCTGCACTTGCTCCAGCACCTTGATATCTCTCTCGTATTGAGGTGTCCAAAACTGGACACAATACTCAAGGTGTGGCCTCACCAGTGCAGAGTACAGGGGGACTATCACCTCCCTACTTCTGCTGGTCACACTATTTCTAATATAAGCCAGGATGCCATTGGCTTTCTTGGCCACCTGGGCACACTGCCGGCTCATGTTCAGCTGCTTGTCAATTAGAACACCCAGATCCTTTTCTTCCAGACAGCTCTCCAGCCACACCTCCCCAAGCCTGTAGCGATGCAAGGGGTTGTTGTGGCCCAAGTGCAGGACCTGACACTTGGCCTTATTGAAGTTCATCCCGTTAACGTTGGCCCATCGATCCAATCTAAACCTGAAAGGAGGTTGCAGAGAGCTGGGGATGAGCCTCTTTAACCTAGTAATGAGTGATAAGACAAGAGGCAATGGCCTCAAGTTGCGCCAGGGAAGGTTCAGACTGGATATTAGGAAGTATTTCTTTACAGAACGGGTTGTTAGGCGTTGGAATGGGCTGCCCAGGGCAGTGGTGGAGTCCCCATCCCTGGAGGTGTTTAAGAGTCGGGTTGACATAGCGCTGATGGATACGGTGTAGTTGGAAACTGCCAATGCTAGGTTAGTGGTTGGACTAGATGATCTTCAAGGTCCTTTCCAACCTATATGATTCTGTGATTCTGTGATTCTGTAAACAAGTCTCTCTGTAGAGCCTCCCTATCTTCATGCAGATCGACACTCCCGCTTAACTTGGTGTCATCTGCAAACTTACTGATGATACACTCTATGTCCTTATCAAGATCATCAATAAAGATGTTGAACAGAAATGGTCCCAACACTGAGCCCTGAGGAACATCACTTCTGACTGGCCGCCAGCTGGATTTAGCTCCATTGACCACCACTCTCTGGGACCGTCCATCCAGCCAGTGCTTGACCCAGCAGACTGTTTGCTCATCCAGGACATAAGCAGCCATTTTTTTCATGAGAATCCTATGGGGAACTGTGTCAAATGCTTTTCAAAAATCCAGGTAGACATTATCCACAGCTTTTCCCTCGTCCAATAGTCGGGTCATCTTGTCATAGAAGGAGATCATGTTTGTCAGGCGGGACCTGCCTTTCATAAACCCATGCTGACTAGGCCTGATCCCCTGGTTGTCCATTATATGACTTGTAATGACACTCGAGATGACCTGCTCCATGACCTTCCCTGGCACCGAGGTCAGACTGACAGGTCTCTAGTTTCCTGGATCCTCTTTTCTGCCTCTCTTGTAGATGGGTGTCACATTTGCCACCCTCCAGTCCAATGGGACCTCCCCAGTTAGCCATGACCTCAGGTAAATCATGGAAAGCGGCTTGGCGAGCACATCTGCCAATTCTTTCAGCACCCTTGGGTGTAACCCATCCGGTCCCACAGACTTGTGTGCATCCAAGTGGTGTAGCAGGTCTCTGACCACCTCCTCTTTAATTGTGCTGACTTTATTCTGCTTCCCCTCCCCATCTCCCACCTCATGAGGCTGGGTGTCCAGGGAACAGCCAGTTCCACTGCTAAAGACTGAGGAAAAGGAGGCTTTGAGCACCTCAGCCTTTTCCTCATCCTTAGTTACCATGTTTCCCTCTGCATCCAATAAAGGAGGGAGATTTTCCCTAATCCTCCTTTTGCTGTTAACGAATTTATAGAAACATTTTTTTATTATCCTTAACAGTTGTAGCCAAGTTGAGCTCTAGCTGCGCTTTGGCTCTCCTAATGTTCTCCCTGCATAACTTCACAACATCTTTATATTCTTCATGAGAGACCTGGCCCCTCTTCCAAAGGTCATAGATTCTCCTTTTGATCTTGAGATCCAGCCAAAGGTCCCTGTTTAGCCAGGCCAGTCTCCTTCCCCACCTGCTTGTTTTTCGATATGCGGGAACAGCCTGTTCCTGGGCCTTTAAGACTTCTCTCTTGAAGCATGTCCAGCCTTCCCGGACTCCCATATCCTTCAGGGCAACCTCCCAAGTGATTTTGTTAATTTACAGCCATTTGTGATATCATAAGGTGTTTACCTGGCTTTTAGCTGCCAGTTAGTAGTCCATGAATCACCACTGGTTTTGTTTTACCTGTCAGCTGCTTTCACAGAAAATTTTGTGCGCAAACAGAAAAAAAATCCAAGAATGTATTTTTTGTATGATTGAAATCTTCATACTTCATCGAAATAGTTATCATTACTTCAGATTCAATTTCTTACAGAACAAAGAAAAGAACAGAAAGGAAGAAGAAATTAGTGCTAATATACAGAAATGTTTAATAATAGACAACATTCTTTGTTCTCTTGATTATCCCTGAGATGTGTTTCATCCAATTCTAGTTATATTATTTAACTGAGTATTTGTGAGCTGTTTAAAGTCATGGTAACTCCAATGCTAGCCTGTGTCTCTGGCACTATCATCTCTTGCCTCTACTCCTCTTTACAGCATTCTGTGTTCCTGTTTTTCAAGGTTCTGCTATCATAACAGACCTGTATTTCTCTGTACTACAACACCACATTAGAGTTATAAGCATTTCAAATAGTTGCTTGTTTCTCCTGTTAAATACAAAACTGTGGTTCTGCCATACAAACATAAGTAAAAATAAAAGAGATTAGCCATAGCTAATCTGATGAACCATGTGAAAATGAAGTTCTAGGTATTTACAATAAAGTTAAGACAGAGAAAGTCTGACAAGTCTCATTCCCGAGGCATTGCAAAAGCAGTACAAAGACTGTGACCTGTTATTAACAATGGGAATATTGTATTAAATGACCACATGGCTCCACATCCTTAAACGAAGTCCCCTCTATTTAGGGGTTCTCAGGGGGGTTCAGTGGCATTCTCAGTGTCTGGCTATTATAACATGTCCATGCACAGGGGAATACCTGGTTTCAGCTAGTTATCTATCTCCTTATTACTTCAAGGACTGAGCAGTTTTTACTATGCTCTGTGGTACATAAGTAGGCCTTAGTTCAGCTGTCTCAAATAGGAATTTAGTGTCATTTGAGATATCCTGGATTATGAATCTTGTTATCTGCCAGTGTAGAGGAGTGTGATGGGTTAACCTCGGCTGGCCACCAGGTGCCCAGCATGTCACTCTGTCACATTCCCTCCTCAATAGGATGAGAGAAAACACAACAAAAATTCATGGGTCAAGATCACTCAGCAATTACAGCCACAGTCAAAACATATGTGACTTGGGGAAGATTGATTTATTGCCCATTAATAACAGAGTAGGATAATGGGAAAATAAGAACAAATCTAAAAAATCAGCTTCTCCCCACCCTTCCCTTCTTCCCGGACTCAACTTCACTCCCGATTTCTCCACCTCCTTCTCCCTGACCAGTGCAGGGAGATAAGGCAATGGGGTTGCAGTCAGTTCATCACGCATTGTCTCTGCTGCTCCTTCCTTCTCATGCTCTTCCCCTGCTCCAGGGTGAGGTCACACCCACAGGATACAGTCCTTCATTAGCTGCTCCAGTGTGAGTCCCCCAGGATCCACAGGTCCTGCCAGAAAATCTTCATGGACTCCTCTTTATAGGCCACAGTTTCTGCCAGGAGTCTGCTCCAGCATGGGCTCTCCACAGGCTAGCGCTTCCTTCAGGGCACATCCACCTGCTCCAGCATGGGGTTCTCCATGGGCTGCAGGTGGATATATGCTCCACCATGGCCTCCATGGGCTGCAGAGGAACAACCTGAATTGCCATGGGCTTCACCATGAGGTGCAGGGGAATCTCTGCTCCGGCACCTGAAGCACCTCCTCCCCCTCCTTCTTCACTTGGTGTCTGCAGAGCTCTTTCTCTCACATTTTCTCATTCCTCTCTCCCAGCTGCTGTTGTGTAGAGTCTTTTACCCCTTCTTAAATATGCTATCACAGAGGCACTACCAATGTCACTGATAGGCTCAGCTTTGGCCAGCAGCAGGTCCCTCTTGGAGCCAACTGGAACTGGCTGTGTCGGACATGGGGGGCAGGTTCTCACAGAAATCACCCCTATAACCCTCCCACTACCAAAACCTTACTGTGTAAACCAAATACAATGAGCAAAGGTTTCCACAGAGCCTGAATCATATCTGTCAGTGCCAAGGAGATGTCTTAGATGCACTAGGTCATTTTAGATAGAGCTTGGCACTTATGGTAAGGTAACCAAACAAAACCCACAGGCAATATAGATGATGAAAACTGTTCAGATGACCAAGCATATTTTGTGGTGAGACAAATAACTCAGGAAGCTCAACTGGCAGTATTGATTATAGGCTTGGTTCACTTGCCTTAACTTTTTGCCATTTTAGATGCTCTGGGGAAATACAAGATGTCATGTCAAGTTGGCAGATATGTTAGAGCACCCACAGAACCAGTCTTTGATAACCAGGAGTGGAGGCTTGTCCTGGAACAGCTGAGTACTGTAGGTGCCTTAAAATTAGAAGATATTTTTTTCTACCTGGACTTGTACAAAGCATTTGACACTGTTCTGCATGACATCCTTGCCTCTAAATTGGAGAGACTGGGTTTGATGAATGGACCACTTGGTGTATACAGAATTGGCTGGATAGTTGCACTCAAAGAGTTGCAGTCAACGGCTTGATGTCCAAGTGGAGAGAAGTGACAAGTCACATTCTCCAGGAGTCTGTGTTGGGACCAGTGTTGTTTAACATCTTTGTTTGCAACATGGACAGTGGGATTGAGTGCACCCTCAGCAAGTTTGCCGATGACACCAAGCTGTGTGGTGCAGTTGACAGACTGGAGGAAAGGGATGTCAAACCCAGAGGAACCTTGCCAGGCTTGAGAGGTGGGCCCATGTAAACCTCATGAAGTTCAACAAGGCCAAATGCAGGGTCCTGCATATGGGTCAGGGGAATCCCAAGCACAAATACAGACTGGTCAATTAGTAGATTGTGGATAAGGGCTTGGGGGTGTTGGTTGATGAAAAGCTCAACGTGACCTGACAATGTGCACTCACAGCCCAGAAAGCCAAGTGTATCCTGGCCTTCATCAAGAGAAGTGTGGCCAGCAGGTCAAGGGAGGTGATTCTCCCCCTCTACTCTGCTCTTGTGAGACCCCACCTGGAGTATTGCTTTCAGGTCTGGGGGCCTCAACATAAGAAGGACATGGACCTGTTGGAGCATGTCCAGAGAATGGCCACAAAGATGATCAGAGGGCTGGAGCACCTCTCCTAATAGGACAGGCTGAGAGAGTTGGCGTTGTTCAGCCTAGATAAGAGAAGGCTCCAGGGAGACCTTATAGCAGCCTTCCAGTACCTAGAGAGGAACTTTTTACAAGGGCATGTAGTGATAAAACAAGGGGTAATGGCTTTAAACTGAAAGAGGGTAGATTTAGATTAGATATAAGGAAGAATTTCTTTACTGTGAGGGTGGGGAGACGCTGAAACAGGTTGTCCAGAGAAGTTGCAGATGCCACCTTCCTGGGAATCAGGTCCAAGATCAGGTTGGATGGGTCTTTGAGCAGTCAGGTCTAGTGGAAGATGTCCCTGCTCATGGCAGGGGAGTTGGAACTAGATGATCTTAAAGGTCCCTTCCAACACAAACCATTCTATGATTCTATGATTCTTTTTTGTTTTTTCTCTTATCCCTCCGCTACTTAAATCCAATAATAAAAAGCTCATTAGAATTAAAACAGGTTATACATCTCTTCCATTTTAGAAGAGTACTCTAACCACCAAGTTATAAAATCAGGCTTACATATGCTCACAGGCCAAGTTAAAATTTAATTAATTTATGCATAGTGGAGCAGCTTTGGCAGAAAGAATTGAGAGGATACCTCTCTCCTGAACAACCTTCAGACTAATAATTAGTTAATCTCAATGGAAATGTAGTCTCAGGTCCTTGAATTCAAGAACAAAGTGAGCCTATGTCTGTCATGCCCTTCATGACAGATATCCTGAACCTATTGGATGAAAAGGTGGTAAGAGTACCATCATGATTTTTCAGAAAAATAAGAGACAGGTTCAATATTTGACTCATGCTAGGCAATTGAATGTGTCCTAGGCATTATTAGCTTGCATGAGAGTATATCCCTCCCCACGGTGAATTTGCTACTAATAAAGCAATAATACAATATATACAAAATAACAAGGTTTGTATGGATGTTCTGCTCTTGAGCAGCTTACTTTGTGTGTTCAGAACCAGCAAGTTATATCAATAATCTTTGTCTCATCTTTCAGACTTTTTCCCACTGTAATATTCTTACTGCACACAATACAAGGGAAAAAAGACTTTTTATATACAATTTCCTTTGTGAATCTCCAGACTTATTATTAGAAATTTATTCAGCATGTTACTGTGTTTGAAGACATTGCCAAATAAAACTGATTTGTGAAACAACACATCAAACCTTTTAAATCCTTTTACATACATTAAATACAATCTTGTAAGTTAGTGTTCCTAATTCTTCAGTGTCTAACATACTGTGATTATTTGCCTCTACAGAAAATGAGTGTAAAGTGGAAGAAATAATATACCATCTTCATCTACTAGTTTGTACACTTTGCTCAGGAATAAAAAAACTACACTAGGAAACAGAGGATTATGTTTCTTCTATCTGATTCTGTAATATCTCCCAAGAATTTATATTAGATCTTCTAATAATGGATGGGAAGGATCGAGGAACATTAGTCAAGATTGTCAACATGCAAGAAATCACCAAGGCAAGGCATTATATCCATATTTCATTAAGATAAAAATAGTTCCTTTACACTAAAACTTGTGAAGATTGATCACTGGAGGCAAACTGTTTTATGAAAGAGATTTTCAAAGGTATAAATAATTTTATGCTACCAGTTCCACTTACTTTCAATGAGACTTGGGTGTCTGGCTGGTCTTTGTGTCTTATAAAAGCTCTCAGTGGTGGTTGCATTTTTGCCCTGTACTACTCTTCAGTCTTAAATAAAATTTGTCATTCTTATAATCAATCCAGGTAATTTTTGGCAATTGTTGACTAATGTACTGCCATATATTTTTAAGATTGCTACCGGAGTATTCCATGTAACCAACAGACTCATCTAATTCTGATAAAGAACCTTTTAGTGACAACAAATGTATGAAAAGTCTATTTTAATCTAATCTTCTTTAATGTAATCTGGTACTTCTGAGAAAGATCACTTTATTGCCATTTACTGACTTAATTTCTTATGCATGACTCAAGAGTGGTAAGCAAGCAATAAAGTCAAGATACAGAATGCTCCTTAGATAGATACCCAGTACAAAGAACAAAAAGAGCATGAAAACCCATGATACAAGTGATATAGAAGAATCAAAAAGATGAAAGGACAAGTGAAAAATATCACATACTTGCATAGAAACATAGAAAATGTTACTACCTAGCATGAAGTATATATTTTTAATTCCCGAAACTGGTAAGAAAATACATGTGGAACAACTTTTATTCAATACATTAACTTCCATTAATTATTCTATGATCGTATATAAGAGTCAGACAGTGCAAAAAGGAGAGTTGACAGTCACTGGTGATATATACTTTGATGAAAGTGGACAAAAGGGATGTATAGATTAATAAAAAAAAATGTTGGAAAATAATCATATGAGATTAGATGCACAATATTAAGATATTTAGTTAATAAGAGTATTCTAGCCTTGATAGAAAAATGTCATTTCCATTTTATCTATTCTTAACTAAGAACAAGAGGAGACTTTGTGAACGACACAATGATTTTTCCCAGTCAGTCTTTTTCTTTCCTGAGCTGCTGCCTCATTCTTTAACGCTATGCAGCAGGCAGCTTTCTTCATGATAAAAAACCACATTCTGTTCAACAAAATTTATTGAATATCTTCTAAGACTATGACAGGTTGTAAAGGATGTCATGATGCAAAAGAGACCTGAGAAACACACAGGTCCCCCCAAAGTATAAGCACAAGGAAAGGACAAAGGCACCAAGTGTACTAGCACAAATCACAGATGGTCAATTACTGGACAATGAAGGAACACAGCCTTTGGAGCTGGGTAAAACTGGTTTTAGTAATAACAAAGAAAACAAGAACAAGTCTTCAAGATACATAAAATACAGTATGTTTGGATATAATGGAATTTCAAGACCATGCATAAAGAACAAGTAAACAGACCATGTTATTGAACACAGAAATAACTTGAAGCAGACCTTACATGAGAAGGAAGAAACCATCAATGTTAACAACACCCTACTCTTGAAAAAGAATTTGGAGTACTGAAGACACTGCAATTTCACCCATTTTCTCTCTAAAGATTTAGAACACACAGGGACAGTGCAGAGGTCAGAATAACACCAAAGAAAGGTGTAAATGCTAGAAAGTGTCCATATAACATTATTGGAAATTAGATGTAATAACTGGATAATTTGGAGTAGAAGCATTAGCATCCCTGTAACTGGACTAATAATACTTTGCTCAGACTGCTAAGGTTTTAATTACACTAATGATAAATTCTTTGATATGATGTGTATTTCTTCATCTCACCTAAATTTCATGTGACCAGGTACGTAGCACTTGAATACTTGCTGTTAAAATTTGTGAGACAACAACTGGGATTTCATATAGAAAAAGAAAACCCTAAGAAAAATTACAGAGACACTTCCAGTAACAATAGAGTACTGAAGTTATTTCACAATTTCCTGGTGAGACTAAGTCAGAATAAGTTACACTCTCTGGTCATCTGTATACAACGAAAATAAACTGAAACTGGAAGTGAAGAGGGCTAGTAAATTAGTCTATTTTATGAGAGAAAATAATAAACCTTTGACTTAGTTGAACAGAACAAAGGCTGAAATGAGTATGATTATTGTTTATAAACACTTATGAGGTGAAACATAGCAGGGGAAAGCTATTTGTTCTTAAGAACAGTGGTGGCACAAGGATAAACATAACATGCATAAATTCAGTTTTGAAATTAAGACCTTTAGAGATGTAAGTTTCTGGGAAAGTCTTTCAGTAAAGGCAAGAAGGAAAAATAATTACTTTTCAATATGAAGTATGCAAAGTGATGCTTGCTGTTGCAGGGAACTGACTTGATTACCAAAATTTTCCTCCTTACTTATGTGTTTTTATAACGCTACAAACTGTTGCATTTTGTGCTATGAATACACTCAATAATTTCTTAAATATTTCTACAAGAAAGCAACTTTTCAAATGCAAAAGAATCCATAATACCTAGATTACAGATAATAGGAGATGTATTATGCAAACTTGGCAACATTCAAAATAATTCATACATATACAAAAAGCGACACGGTATTTCTATGTGATTTGACAATATGTTTTTTATAAAACTAACAGAGAGCTGAATAAAACCTCTTCTCTGTTTCCCACCTTATCACCTACCTGTTAATATGATAATGGAATTAACTTGGCTTGTCAGAGAACCTTAGAACATTTACAGCAAAGCAGTACACATAGTTTGCATTCTACCAGTATGCAAATGACATTCCAAAATTTCAATTAAACCTGTGTTCAAATCTCTATTAAGCCCATGGAAAAAGACCCTCATTGAAAAATAAAGATTTTTTTGAGAAGTTTAAATTTGTAACAACGTTATATACATGCAGGATTTTTTTTATCATAACTCTAAAAGAATAACAACATTTGTTACTATCACCACATTATGCAATTACTTTAAATAGTATTTCATATATGAATCTATCCTAAATAATGAATGACCATTTTCCAGAGAGCTTCAAAGTACAGTAGTATTAAAGAAGTCAAGAAGCAAGACATATCTCTTAAATTCTGCCAGAATTACGGTCGGGAATATAGGATTGACACAGATTCAGTCTCAGCAGTATCATTTTAATCACTTCACAATGTTTTAAAATGTATTAAATACTGGCTTCTACTTTGCTACTGATAACAGTGTAAGATTTCTGTTTATTCTAACAGTTCTTCCTAGAATGTTTCTTCATACATCTAAAATTACATGGAATACATTATTCTAAGGTCCATAAATTTTAAGTTATAACTGTGTTATAATGATGAAATTAACGTTTGTCCTAACATTATAACAACTATGTACCTGTGTGTCTGTGTGCAAACCAACTCCATTTAGCCCAATTCCTTAGGTGGTCCCAAGAAGCTATGCATCTAGTTTCTACATAGATGAGGCAATGGATAAATCTGAGACAATGGACCAACTTCAGACAAGAGGATTGACTAGTACCACTATACCTACCACCTTTACAACAAAGCGCTTGGCTAATGTTACAGGAGCTCTCCAGGTGGGAATTTCAGACAGCCCTGGAGGCTTCCCCACACAGCTCCTGTTGTGCTTAGGTCAAGTGGTGACACCATTTCTATCCTTATATATGTTAGCTAACATGCTGCATGGGGAATCAGTTCCTGATGTAGAATTTATGAAACTATATACAGATTGTGGCATTTAAGGTAATGAATTAATGTCATAAGAGATGAATCCCCTTGTGTTCTAGCCGGTCCTCAGAGATTAGAGGGGCTAGGGGTGGCTGGACTTATCTCTTAACAGGAATGCCAATTATGGCCGTAACTATAGGCCTGACACCAGATGCACAAACAGCCCATGTGCTGTAGGTCCAGTTGCACTCAAGAGAAGCAGTCAGGTTCACAAACAGTATGGTTTATTCTTATGCAACAACTATAGATTCTTGATTGCCTATGATAAATTCGCACACTGGAGGTTGGCTATATAGCACTACACACAAAAACCGATCTGCAATCACACACACTTGATTCCTGGGTAATCACTCGGCGTAGCTGAGGGCCCAAATCTTACCAAAAGGCATCCCTTCCTGGGGAGGGGGGGGGGGGGAGGGGAGCAGTGAGGAGCACAACCCCATCAATCTGTCCCTTCAATTTGGTATCGGAGAATCGTCTCTCCGAATTAGATATAAACTTGGGGGAGTATTTATCTAAGTATGTATGTGTGAGTGGATGGGACTGTGGTCAAGCCACTGCTTCTTGAGTAACAACACAGCACTTTCCTTGGTGCAAGGTGTGTGCGGGTTTTGTAGGAGAAGAGGAAGAATGAGAGACAATGTCCACAGAGTACTACAAAACAGTCCTTGAGAGAAGGGGAAGAGCAGGAGATAAATCTGCATAGTCATGTCAAATGTTCCTTGAGAAAAGTGGAAGAACGGGACCGCACAGCCTCCACCTCACTTCGCATTCTTCCTTGGTGCCATGGCAACACAGATCACTGGATCTCCATCCCGTCCTGTGTTTGTTCTGGGAACCCTGTGTTAAGGAAATGTGTATTTTGCCGTTTTTTCACTGTTTTGTTTTTGCAGCACTTTCAACACAGATAATTTAAATAACCAGTAGAAATTGTTTCTGCAGGTGCAGGAGTCGGCATGTAGGACTTCTTTTTGTACACAGATAAGATAGGAGGTGTGTTGTACACAGTGTAAGATAATACAAATTGGTCATTGTACCCTGGAGTGGCCATGTCGTGTCATTAGCCAGCTAGACTGTAAGGATTTGGAAAAAGTTCAGAGTCTGTCACCAGAATCATGCAACAGAGACTCTGGTATCCAGACAGCTACTGGTTGTCCCGTTCAAGATGTCTGATTCCCAATGAGAGCATTACCCTATGTAAGGTATCCCACTTTTTTTCCCCTTCTTTTTTAACAAGCACTCTTTCTGTGAGTCTTTGTGTAACAATATAGACAGTATAGAGTATATGGTTTCATTATATATGTATACACTTATGCACCTTGATCTCCTTGTATATAAGGAAGATCTGTAGAGATTTTTAAGTGAGATTTAAAAAGTTGAACAACACAAGAGATGTGGATTCAACAAGAATAAAAAATACTTGAAAGAGAATAAGTATAAATGGGCTAGTCAGAAATACCACTTAATGTCCACTTTTCTGCTGGAGGTGGGAGAAAATATGTTCATTTTGAGCTAAAACCTAGCTTATTTTGCTTTATTAGATGTTTTGTAGATGTGTCACTGAATTAGGATTTATCTAGTTAAGCTGATTAAAGAAGGAAATTAACATCTCAGAATACCTTTATACACTTGAACATGCCATTATTATGTACTTTGTTATATCTTTGTTAAGTTCAATAATTATCAGTTGTAGAAATAATTCATTTTTTTTCAATGTAACGCAGAAATACTCAATGTTGTCAGGTAATATTATATTTGTTGACTGTTTGCTGAGTCGTACACCTGCCCAGAATCTTCAGAATTGCTAATCTGTTTTTTCATTATGAATATCTATGAAAGAACACATTTGCACAGATAACTATGGCTCGATTTCCTTTTGTAGTGTATATTGTAGTTACAGATTAGTTCATTCAAATGTTCTTGGAGACGAATAGTAAGAATAAAACCTTTACATAGGATTTATTTACGTTCAAATTAATTTAGGTAAATACTTCTAATAGTATTTTCCCAGTTTTAAACACTGCATTCTAATATAAGTCATGCTTATCAATTTAATTTCAACAATAGTGTTGGCATAAGTAGATGCTGATAGAATGACTCATAATAAGAATGATTTGATGATTAATCAGAACATTAATGCCTTGATCTGATAGTCACAGGAGGAAGATTTTAATGCCTATTCAGATACCATTCATTGCCACTTAAAAGTCATACATGTCATACATTTTATGCTTTAAACTCTCTCACAAATGTTGGTTTCCTTGTATTGTTGAGACAGATATTTTCTTTTAAGAGGTTTAACCTAACTTTCCACAGTCTTGATACTCAAGCTTTTCAATAAACCTTCAAGTCCTCTCTCCCAGATGTCTATGCAATGCAAAATGTAGGATCATGAATTAAACGAGCAAGTTAATCCCATTAAGTGGACAAGTCCCATGGAAGTCACAGGAAAATGTGCGCAGCTAACCACCAGAATAATTGAATGTAATTGCATTAAACCCCAATGTTCTTTTATATAAACAATTGATGTTGAACTTGTAGTCTGAGATACAGATGAAGTGTGGGAGCTCATTTCTTTCCATCTCTGTGACATTATTGTTGTTTCTTGTTGTTGGAGAATGTGTGGCCTAAAAATATATATTTATACAGCCTGCATAGCCATGAAGAGACAAAGAATTCCCAGCCTTTTTACATGTTGCTGTCTATTTGATGTATTTATGAACATTACTATTGAGACAATTTGTAGTTGAGAGTGGGATGCAGGTGCCTGAACATTGGTATCCAGAGACATTTTAGACACCCAAGAATATCCTGACTGCTCTCCAACTGCCACAGTATATAAATACATATCTCCTATTGTTTCTATCAAAGGTAAATGCCTCAGAGTCCTAAGATATTAAGAAACTAAACTAGATATGTATGAGCAGACTCTCAAAGTCAAAACGCCTCCATCCACTTGAGACATCCACCACCTTCACATTTTAGTGAGGAAAACCTTCCTTCAAATGTAATTAATCCTGAGTTCTGAATTTGCAGTGGAGTGCTGATTTCCGCCCACCCCCAGGAAATCAGATAAAAAAGATAATGATACAAAATACAGTTTATGGATGATGCTTCAATGTCTTCACATATCTACAGAGCTGGTTGATTACCCACACTTTTCTGTAGTCCTGTTAATCTCATGTAAAACAAGCTGTTCAATATCTAAAGGAAAGGGGCTGCATGTACAAATCCACAGAGGCCCCAGTGAAACATGTTTCTTTATCCAATGTGGTTATCCTGCATTTAAGCCTTTAAATATTTAAATATATATTAATTTCAACCATACATCTTCTCTAGAGCATAAATCTTCCTCAAAATGTTATCACAGTTCTACTACACTTCTTTTTTTTTTTTTTTTTTTTTTTTTAAGCCAGTCAGTTGTGAATTCGGCATTTAGACCTCAATAACAATGCAAATAAATACCACCATCCAGAAACACTTTGTGATTCCAACAGTTAGGTTCCTCCCTAGACACGTATTATGCATGCTATGATGTAAGTGCACATTAATCCCAGCTCCCTTCCAAATGCTTCTTCTTTCCCTTCTTTCTCATATAGAAACCTATCCACATTGTCAGGGAAAGAAGTGTGAGTACACTAGAACAAATCCACCAGTCTCTGGCCTTTCACAGGAGAAGGATTTCAAGGGGTGCTGTGGCACATTCTTCATTTCTCCCCTCAGAGTTCAGAGCACTGTTTTAATCTTCAGTGATGATGAAGAGGTTAGTTCATTACTTTAAGTTCCCTGTCTTGGAGCTGATTTAAAAATCAACCCTGACCCAAGTGGTACCTCTAAAAACTGTTTCATGTACACTGTACCAGTAGTAAAAAGATGCCAGCACCTCAATTTCTCCTTTATTTCACAGCTTTCTATAGCATATCCAGAAGTATCTGTAAGACAGTGGATGGACAGTTAATGACTTACATGGTCTTCCTGGATAAAATGTATATGGATAACTCTGTATTGTGGAACGGAACAAGGCAGCCACCATGCACTTGACTGATCAATATCAAAATTATCACAGGCCTGTTTTCTGGAGTATTTAGTGTTACGATTCTCCCACACCAATATTGGATATTAAACTGTCTTTATTTAGAAACTTATTTAGCATGACCAAAAGAAGAGCTGCTCTCTAGCCATGTCTCAAAAATAATGAAAGATACAAACCCTTCCTTAACCCCTCAGTTTATATTAGCTGTAAGGATTTCTAATGGGTCTCTTTTTAGGATATTCGATATTAGATGAAAGTTTATGGTGGTAAAAGTCCACCACATGAAAATTATTCATGACATTTTGTGGAATACCAGTATTTACATTTTGTACATTTCAGACTTAAGGCAACTCAAGGATCATAACTGGTGGAAGAGAGTTTATTTTTTAAAATAAAAAAGCTGGATCCAAAATAAACCCGTCCTCAAATCACAGTTACATTTAAGTCTCTGTACCCGAACAGTAGCCTTTCATATATACTAACTTCTCAGGTTTCCATTTCCTTTGGTATTTTCAAGGTCAGAGGGTAAGAGAAAAAGCACAGTTCTGTATGAAATTCTGAGAACTGAACACCACATACTGCTTTTGAATAACAGATGATTTCCTTTGCAGGACATAAATGCTAAACCCTTCCCCTCCTCCCTGGCCCTCTGGCATTCCAGCTGAGATAATCAGTAGAAAGGGCCTTGGCATCAAATGCAAATGTGAAACAGGATGGCGTGAAGCTGCTTACCAAACTGTTAGAGGCAGAGAAAAACAAAGATCTGTACCAGATAAAAACTTTAATCCTCTCTGCAATGATATAAAGGAAGAAAAAGGCAGATGTTAAGATGATAATTTTGATGATCTGGAAATCTGGCAGTGAGTTCAGAAATGGTAGATTAAATTAAGTACAGGAGAATAACTACATCTTTCAAAACAGAGCAAGACAGAAACTCCAATAGAGAAAGCATCATTAGAATTTGGATACATTCACTCTGCAGGCAACTTTTCTTTTCTGCTGAGGTCTATCTTGCTTTAAATTATCCATTGTATCCATTCCTCACTTCTGTTAAAAGTCACCTGCAGCTCTGTAGAATTTGCAGTCTTGTGGAGATAATAGCTAGGAAAAAAATGAGCTGTTTGGAAATGATGAAGGAAAAGAGAATAAGCTCCCCAAGTAAAGGGTAGAATTGTTCAGTTATACAACATATTAGTTAAAAATGAGTTCAGGAGAGAAATGCAGATGGTGGCCTACTGCTTCAGCACAGCAGAGTTTTGTCAGCCGAACGGTTTTTGAGTTGTTCTGCTTTGGACTTACAACAATAACTACCAGTGAAGCACAGCTGGTGTTCAGGAGACAGAAGTGTAGTAGTCCACTTATGTGAAAGAAGTGATTGTATAGGCAAAATTATAAAAAAGAGACATCAATTAAAAAGAATGTAAAAGACATCAGTGGAGGGGAAAAAAGTAGTTACAAATGTATCTTTTCTCCTAGATCATAGTGAGGTACATATTTGGAATACGACGGTACAGAAAGAAAAGCATCCATTATGTCACACAAGATTTAAATTACTTAATAATAATATTTTTTGGATTAATTTAAATTAAAGTTTCAGTTTGAGTTTTATTTCTTTGGAGAAATAACTCAGCAATACTGAGCCAGCGTCTCATGTGAATTACTGTGATATATGTCCTGGATGCATGTCCTTGAGCATATAAGAAATCTATTAGCTGGGTAGTTATTATATTTTTAAAAATCTGTAATTTAGATTCTTTTAAAAAATAAAACTATGGAATTGAAATTTGGATTACATAAATTAAAAAATCACCTCTAAATACTGCTGCAAATTTTATCACTCCTTTTTGACTGCAGGAAGTGTGCAGGAATATGGCAGTTCACAGCTTTGGGGTTTTGTAGAATAAAGTAACTTAAATCTTTTTTATGACACATTTTGAATTCTGTCATGAAGCAGTGTTTATGTATGCAGAAATTACTGTATTACCAACTGTTCATTTTCAGAAGTTACAGGAAAAACCCTGGAGTCACGGGATCAGTTACAACATTGGGAACTTAAATTATAAATGCATGTATATATTGTAATTTTATATATATTTTATAATTTTAAAATTATAAATACATATATACACATGTATATGTGTGCATGTGCATGTTTATTTCTTTTCTTAGTCAGAAACAATTTTTTTGCTATTATACTGAGTCTTAGTATGATTATCTTGGAAATGTACTTTATTAACATGACTCTGGAATTCAGACCCTTAAGAAAAATGTCACATACCCTTAGACTTTTTATTTAATTTATAGTTTTGGTATAAAACATATTTATATTTTTATGGCATAAAGAAATAGATTTATAATGGTACATTTTCAGTTTATTTCTGAGTAGAACCTAAAGGTAAATTGCTAAATTTATATTTTATATTATAAATAATTATGTTAAATAAAATTGAGATAAATATAGAGACATCTCGGTCTCAGAGCAGAGACTGAAAAAACATTTCTAACTTAGCCCTGTGGGATACGTTAGTGTTATCACTGACTTTTATCTTGTTTGAAATTCCAGAAGAATGACAACATATCCAAGTTAAACCTACATCTTTCCATCAAAGAGTTGAGGGCTTTAAGGATTCCAAAAATGTAATTGTAAACACATTAACATGCTCAGTGCTCCCACTATCAAGTTAGTGGAAGGATTCAGAAAATAACTATTCTTACTTCAGTGGGTTTGTTTCATTTTCAGAGCATTCTGAAAAATAAGAAAAACAACTTGCCAAGCATCCTTCATCAGCACACTTTGACATGTTTTGAATTCCACTAAAGTCACTTTTAGCCTTCAACCATGTAAAATTAAATTTAAGCAGAAGCAAAGGTCAATTCAGAATCCCCAAACATAATGAAAAAGGAAAAGTCATGAAAGGGAAGGCTCATTTTGGTGACTTGGATTCTTATAACCAAAGGCTCTGCAGATTTTATTGCATTAAGTGCAGCAGACAAAATATTTGCCTGTCCCTCCACTTCTTTATTTCCTATGAGAATAAGAGAGAAAAATCTATTTCTGGGAAATACATTACTATTAACAATGCTAAGGATAATTGATCCAGAAAACGTAAACATACAGGTAGAAGGATCTTTACTACTTGAATCACAGTTATCTACAGAATTATGTAAGTTCTCATATTTGATTGTTGGCAGACTATGGTTTGTAAAGTTACAATAGTATGATACTCCTAAATAATTGAGAAAAGGAGAAGAAAAATAAACTATGATATGATGTTAAAAGGTCTTTATCTGACAATAACAACACTCGTTCTCACCTGCTCAGGTCCTAGTCAATCACTCTAGCTCCTCCTTCCATAAGAAATCAATTATTTCTCTTTAATGCAGTCATTGTTTGAGCACTGCCCCAACTTTTATTGTATCAACACAATGACAAGACTATTCTCCATTTTACATGAGGAAGCTGGGCTGCTGGGGACAATGTGGAGTATGGTAAATCTTAACCCTGTGTGATCTCAACTGCATTGCTTCCTTGCCCTTTTTAGCCATTTAGGGATGCTGTAATATTTTCACTTTAGAAAACATATATTCTGGATAACTATTAGAATACTCCCATGACTAGGTCTATTGAAGTAAATTATATTGATTACAGAAGCAAAGATAAGGACTTTTGTCCTAGGGGTTATAAAGACCCTGAAAGAGTAGAACAGCTTTTAGTTATTTATATCTGAGGTTCAGACAACAGAGCTAGAACCTTTGTATCACTATCAGAGTGCCTATAAGAAATTTAAAATATCATAATTAGATAAGAAATAATAGTAATATAAAATGCAAAAGAATCTACATTTTACATTTTGTCTGCTATTGAAAAAGAGTTCACAGACCCTGAGCCAAACTTTTACAAGACCACAGGAAAGTTGCACTTTCCTTATCAAGTTTCATTGTGACCATGAGATTTACTTATGAAACTGTTCATGATCAGTTCAGACCATACAACTCCCACCCCATTTGCAAAGAACTTTTGTCTGATATGAGTTGCCCTGAAAGTAAAGCTAGGTGGAGCTAGAGCATATTAATATATTACTGCACATTTACTGCTACTTGACTACTTTGACTGTATCTTCTTGATTACTGACCGTGAAAAAAGAGGTAGAGCTCTTTCAAAAAATATAAATGGAACACTTTCCTATTACCAAGAAGGGTTTTGATAAATTCAAAATATTTCATAGGAACATCATGTTGATATTTTCAATTTTTTTTTTTCAAAATGAAAGGCTATTTTTAAAATTTTACTGTTCTAATTTCAATATCATTATTTAATTTTTACCAGAATAAAAATCTTCTTTTTGAATTAAATTCAGTAAAACATTTACACAACAATAAATACAATTTTAATGGGTTCTCAATTGTGTATATATATGTATACAAGAAACATCTAAAGGCCACACTTGTATTTTGAATTCAATGTTATAATAAATTCCCATTCCATTTTTTTTTATTATCTAAAATGAACAACAAAATGTTAGAATTTTTAGTGCAACAAATGTTCTATTTTATAATTTACTCTGAATATTACAGATTTTTACTTCAAAAGCTTGTTCACTGCAGCATTCAGTTCAGGTGGAGTACTGATTAGCAAGGAGGTGTGAACTCTCTGGAGAAGTATAGTAGATTGCCTGTCATATGACATAGAATACATATCACATAATGTTAATGGGGACAGAGGAAGTTAATGTTCCTTTTAGCTTCCACTGTTGGCCCTTCCCCCTCACCAGCCAGTAATTATATCCTTCATTCATGGCATATATGCAGATTTAGAACAACTTTCTTTAGAAAATTTTTACTGATTGACTTCCTTGTAAGCAGTCAGCAAATCTAAGCATAATGTAGCTGAAGTACTGTGTTGTATATGCACTAATATCTAAAGTGTATTGAAACACCTAATGTTAGAGGGGCTTTTGGTAGCCTTGAACCATAGCATGCACTAACAGACAGGAAATAAAAAAAAAGGTCTCTCACTAGCACTTCTGTGACTCACACCATTACAACATTATATATCATCATATATTTCTTGTATATCATATATTCTTTCACAGAATCATCAAGGTTGGAAAAGACCTTGAAGATCATCTAGTCCAACCATTAACCTCACACTGACAGTTCCCAACTACACCATATCCCTAAGCGCTATGTCGACCCAACTCTTAAACACCTCCAGGGATGGGGACTCCACCACTGCCCTGGGCAGCCCATTCCAATGCCTAATAAACTGTTCTGTAAAGAAATACTTCCTAATATCTAGTCTAAACCTTCCCTGGTGCAACTTGAGTCCATTGCCTCTCATTACTTGGTTAAAGAGACTCATCCCCAGCTCTCTGCAACCTCCTTTCAGGTAGTTGTAGAGGGCGATGAAGTCTCCCCTCAGACTCCTCTTCTCCAGATTAAACAACCCCAGTTCCCTCAGCCGCTCCTCATACGACATGTGCTCCAGACCCTTCACCAGCTTCATTGCCCTTCTCTGGACACGCTCAAGTAATTCAATGTCCTTTTTGTAGTGAGGGGCCCAAAACTGAACACAGTAATCGAGGTGCGGCCTCACTAGTGTCGAGTACAGGGGTAAGATCACTTCCCTGTCCCTGCTGGCCACGCTATTTCTGATACAAGCCAGGATGCCATTGGCCTTCTTGGCCATCTGGGCACACTGCTGGCTCATGTTCAGCCGGCTATCAATCAATCCCAGGTCCCTCTCTGACTGGCAGCTCTCCAGCCACTCCTCCCCAAGCCTGTAGCGCTGTTGGGGGTTGTTGTGGCCCAAGTGCAGCACCCGGCATTTGGCCTTATTGAAACTCCTACAGTTGGCCTTAGCCCATCTCTCCAGACTGTCCAGGTCTCTCTGCAGAGCCTCCCTACCCTCGAGCAGATCAAGACTCCCTCCCACTTTCCTACATCTGGATTAAATTTATGCAAACCAACCGAAAAAACTCAGGTCTCATCAGTATCACCAGGGGCACAGAAAACATCTGTCCCTTTACAAGACTGTGGCAAATATCTGCAGAGAAAAAACATCATGTTTTTCTTTGGAATGTGGGGTTCTGGTCTTCAGGAGCAGAACAGGATGATACAGACTGCAGCTTGCAGCAGATTCTCATTACAATGTAACATCTTAATAGAAAAAATTTAATTATTCAACACAAGCTGTCCCTGCCTTACTAAAAGGTTAACGCTCAATGTCATTAGTCAACTGATTTTTAAGAACAAAGATGAATTTTCGTAATAGTTCCAAACACCTTAGCAGAATATGTACATCTAGAAAGGACAGACAGTCTAAAAATCCAACAATTATAGATGCATATTTTATTTTTCCTTAGGGGACAAATCCCACAAAACCAAACAAACCCTCTAGCCCAAAACCAACCCCCAAAAATCCAACACAAAGCACTGATGTCTCTGGCATGACTTTTAATCCTAGCACATCTTAAATCTCTCAATAACATCTTTCTCTCACCACTGAGCAGTCCTGATTTTTACAGAATTTAGCTTAATGTATACCCAGGAAAAGAATGAAACTATGAAAGATCTTTCTGTTACACAAAAGTAGAAAGGCCATGAGGAAATATAAAGGACACTTGTGGTGGTTTAGGCCCTGCCGGGACCCGAGACCACATTGCCGCTGCCCCTCCCCTACCCTCGTACCGGACGGGGCAGGGAGTGAAATACAAACCCCGGGTTTGAGATAAGGAAAAATTTAATACAACAGTGCAACAACAACAAACTGAACAACAAAAATAACAATAACAGTAATAACAATGAACAGAACAAGAGATATACCGCACAGATACAGCAGTGAGGGGACCGAACTAGACCAAACCCGTCCCTGCTCTTCCCATGTTTGGGCACCCGGACCTGACGTCAGCATGGTATCGAATAACCCGGCTAGAGTTCCCTCCCCACTGCTGGGGAAACTTAACTCTATCCTAGCTCAACCAGGACAACACTATAGAAGTGAAAGTAGGAGCCAGCTTTTTTGCAGCTTATCAGGTTCCTTGACTGGGGTATCCAGTGTAAGCACAATAATAGGAAGGCATAACAGAATTTTGTCAATGAATGTAAATTAATCCATGCAATTCAGTAAAGCAGAAGAACAGGAATAGTGTAAAAGTATGATGGATTGTCAAGAAACTTATCATGAGAACAGTCATAGCAGAGGTTCACTTCATTCACTATCCTCTCTTATTCAGCAGCCAGATGTTGCCTGTGGAAAAATATAAGAAACTAATTATATATGTCCTTGATTTTCCTCCTAGTGATCAGCAGCTCAAAGACATCCCAAGACTAAGATATTTGTTTGTTCTTAATGGCTATTAATACTTTGCCCCCCAAAACCATGTGTGTTGTGTGTACTTTTTGAATCCATATAAGCTTTTGGTTTCCAAAACATTTTTATCTGGGTGAAAAGTCATCTTCTTAATTATTCCTACATTGGAATCTGTTTTATTCTTTTCAACAGCGATTTTGTCACTCGTGTCTTTAACTCCTTTAGTTCTACTTTTTAGAAATTGAGACCCCAAGGCTAATTGTAGTTTCCTCTATGTGGGTGCATCAGACATTTATATTGATTCACTAGTGGTTCTTCCTTATTTCTTTGCTGATAAATTACACTGTATAATGAGGTCTTTCTGTAATTCATTGCAGATGCTATTATCCTTAGGTCTGTGAATAATTTTATCAGCAAAGTTTGTGACCAACTTTTCTAAGTCATTCTTATGTTCCTTGCATATCCACCATCAAAACTGGCCATCAGTTCCTACATTTGACTGTTATTTACTAATTAGTTATTTATCAGAAAATTTACCTCAGATAATTCAGTACGTTATCCTGCAAAGGCAATAAATAACTAAGTATGAGATAAAACATCTGAAAAAATCAATTAATGTAAAGATGGTCACTAAAACCTTGTAACAAGATGGTACCTCAGCTGTCAGTGTGGGAAGTGTAGAAGTGAATATGCATGTGCTCAACATTTTGGTAAAGGCAGCTTGTAATAAATGTAATCATTTTGGCAGAAAATGCAAAGAAATGTAAAATATGAAAGAATTCATGATAGCTCCATTACTGAACACTGCTTTCCTATCAACAGTGAATTGGAGATATGAAATCCACAAGACAGACAGATAGACAGCTTCTGGTTGATTTGGGAATTATTTTATCTTCTTCTTACCCAAGGAAATATTTGGACACGGTAATGAAAAGAATATACATCCTGCATACTTATCCTACCAAAGGATATTAAGAAAAAAAATTTAAAAGTTCACATTTGCCAAAATTTAACTTACACAGATTTCATTGTTTAAATATGGTGCCTACTATCTGAACCTTGCTACCTCCAGGATCTTTCCACAGTCTGTAAAAAGAAACAAGAACAAAAAGTGATTCAGATTTTGATAAAACAATGGTTAATCATTTGTACGGGTCTGTCTTGGGTCCTGTGTGGTTTAATACCTTTTCCAGTTACCTGGAGGAGCAGGAGATAAACTACACCCTAAACAAGTTTGTCGACAACTTTAAACTCTGCGGGTTTATGTGTGTGTATGTGTGTGTGCATTCAATATGCATGAGGGCACAGCAGTGTTCCAGAGGGGTTTTAACAGGTCAGTAGAATGAGACAACAGGAACTAAATGATAAGCAAATGCAAAGTCCTGCACCTGCACGTGCCAGCCCCGTATGGTACGGGTTGGTGATTGCCTCATTGGATAGTAGCTCTACTGCAGAAGGCTTATTGGTCCTTTTGGGGTTCCTCATGCCCCAGCAGGATGAATCCTAACAGCTTACTGGGCTGCATCAACATAAATGTAATCAGTAGACAGAAGGTAGTGACTATTCTCCTTTACTCAGCATTCATTTGCCTGAATCAGGAATACTTCACCCAGGTTTAGTCACACAGTACAAAATGACATGGATAAACTTGAGCAAGTCCAGCAGAGAGTGATAAACATTAACAGAATTTATGGTGTTTAGTAGCTGAATCTGGTTATGATACTGAATCCTCCAAGAAGAAGAAAAACAGTAGATAGAAATGATCAAATCTGCTGACGTGATAACAGAAGGTGATCCACATCTCACAACTGCACAGGAATGCTGTGAGCACAACTGCTCAATAGACCTGAAATTTAGTATTGCCATGTGACATCATTCCAAATTCACAGCTAGCCTCGGCTACATAGTGTGTTTCAATGTACAACAATCTAGCACCATGGCATGCTTTAACGTGTGACTGTGGTGTAATGATGGGTGATAATGAAAATACTTGGCCCAAGTCTGATAATCTCTGCTCAATAAATTAATCTGAGTAATAAACACTACTGTTTGCCTTCTCAGTTGGTGACTAAAATGACTCATTTACTTGAGATGCTTGGAAAATATTGTGGGATATTTTGATTTTGGCCTACTAGTAAATGAAAAGCAGTTCTTGTTTCTGTTGGCACTCTCAATGTAAGGTTGTATGTTAAATTTACAGGTCTATATTAAAGGTAGAAAGTGCACCTCAACTAAATGCTACACTTAGATTGATCAACTAGGTATTTCACTTTCAGAGTGCAGCTTCCTTCAGCTCACAGACACTTCCTTCAGCACTTTTATCAGCATTATAAATGACTGTATAAACAGACTGACAGCCCTTCTGTTTGGGTTGAAGAAGGTAGCTAAATTTCTTTTCTTATTTTTTTTTTTTTTACTTGCACACATGGCAATTGGAGAGAAAGACATTTTTTAAGTGCTTAAGATTCAAAATGGATGAATCAGGCTAGGTATTAATATAGTCGTTCTATCAACTCAGAGTCTGCCCTATTATGTTTTCATCCAAGGCAAGTTTCATGTCACTCAGAAATCTCAGTCACTTAATTAAGTTCTCAGATTAAGCTGCAGAAAATTATCTATGTTTAAAAGAAATTATAAACATTCTAGCCATTAAATGCTTTAAATGAAAAAAAAAAAAAAAAAAGGAGTCATTTTTGTTTGATCATTTACTGTATATCAGTTTGTGTGAACAGAGTTATGTCAATTTAAACCTGTTGAACAGATAACGTACACGAGCTTCAGAAATTTTAAAATTAAAGTACTGCTGGCTCTTTAAGGAGAAGTAAGGTATGCAGTAAGATCCAGACTGATCCTGTTCTCTGAAAAAAACCCCAGCATCTTCAGTGGGTAGTGAAATTAAACACTTCCCATTGCAAGATTTCCCTCAGGAAAAAGCCTATTCTTTCCCCAGGGGAACAAACCAATTTTACACTGATTAGACTTTCTATTAAAGATATAGACTTCTACAGTATAACTTTGTCCTGTAGATTAACAGAGAGCTTTTATGGGCAGAAGGAATCATTTATGATTACCTAATCTGGCTTTGTCAATGCAAAGGTCATGGAACTCTTTACAGTGCTTCCATCTTTTTACTTCAGCTAAATCTGATTAGATACAAATCTGTCTTTCAGAAGGAAGAATGGTCTTTCTGTAAAGGCATCAAATGCTGGAGAATTTACTACATTTTAAAGTAATCTTTTCCACTGGATGTTTATTTTTACTAGTTACTCTTACTCATTTAGTTTTTTATTTGTGGGTGAGCCCTGTAATTTCTAGCACAAACTATTGTGTAGTTTCTTTCTCATCTAGCCTACTGGTGGGGAGTATTCTTTTCACAGAATATATTTCTTTTTTTACTTAACCTCTTGCCAAGATCAGATATCCAAGAACATTCCTTTGCTTAGCAAAACAGTGATCCAGAAGAATCAAATACAGTGATAATTTTGGTATGCAGTGGGAACTAGCAGATTGATTTGGTTGTCTAAATGTAGGCCTCTGGTGCCATTTGAGATGCCTTAAAGTATCTAATCTGACCTCCAGCTGCCACTCCAGAAGAGCTCAAGTCATATCTTATGTCATATCTGCCAGTTCCACACAGATATGAGAGGACATCTAAAAATGGCACTAAGCATCTAACTGTGAATTCAAGCACAGAGAACTGTTCAACTCATCTTAAAATAGACATCAACATTTGGTCAACTAAGTAGCTTTCCAGACACCACTGGGAGCTATTCAGTTATGTGAACATAGATGTCTAAACGTATTTGAGACTCTAGTGTATCTCAGATGTCTGCCAGGCGTGACAGATAAGGCACTAGACTTACTACAGACCTGGACCTTTGGAGTGGGAGTGGGAGGCCATGCAGGGTATTATAGGGCCTCTGAAAGAGTAATAGTAGGAATTTCTAGAAGCAGATTTAAGTTGTGAAAAATAATTTAATCTCCTAATAATATGACTTTTATTCTCCACTGACTTCAGCAAAAGACAACAATGACTCAATTCTTAGATACCTAACTTATGAAGATTATGAACCTTCTGTGTCTGGCTTTTCTCTGAGTTCAGTGGGGAAGTAATATGCACATCTATCTCTTTCCCAGTTAATAAAATAGTTTTCCAGATGTCACAGGATAGAAGCCTATAGGCTGGAGTAGACACAATAGTCTACAAATGTTACCATTGTATTAGTGTGGAAACCATGGTCCCTCTTCTGACAGAAACAAATATCAGCCTTAGGACGAGACTTTCATGGAGGGAATTTTTAAAGAGATAGTTGGAAGAACAGAATTATACTGCTCAGTTACATAACAGCAAAGATTTAATGACTAAGCAGGATGGCTGTAGTAGTGGATAATTGTTTAATTTCTAGCACACACACATGATCTGTAAAGAGCACTTGCACATCAATAAAGGTGCCTGCACCATGACCTTGGGGAAACACAACACTCCCGCTAGCTGAGTGAGCTGTCTTTCAGGGCCCTGAGGGTACTACTAGTCTTACTGATACTGACCCCCTCTCTTGGGGCCTCCCCCTTCCCTGCCAATGTCCCAGGACCCCATTTCAGCCCCCCAGAGTCATCAGTCCCTGTCCCAGTGATGCTGCAGCTGGGTCAGTCTCCAGCTCCCCACAGCCCTGCCCTGCCCTACCCTGCCATTTGTCCCATGTTCCAGCCTACCCTTGGCCTCTCCCTGACCCCAAGGAAGTGCCCGATGCCTACGGGTGGGGCTGCCCTGCTCCTGGCTGGCACGGTGAGAGAGAGCCTTGCTGCCAGGCCTTGCCCTGATGGACCCTTGGAGGAGCTGCCTGGCTCCTGCTACCCAGCCCACAGGGAGTTTCTGGCCCTTACAGCATTCTGATCCTGCCCAAGACTTGTCTGGCAACCTGGGTGTTAGACATAGCAGTTCCACCTTGGGCTCAGGCTTCTGTTTGGTGTTGGGCTTCCATAGATAAGTTCCTCCAAGAAATCTTGTTTTCATGTGTAGTGCTTTCTAATTTGAATGGTCAGCGTGAACCACCAGTGGCCTCACTCAGGTTGATCTCTGATTTTCCACATACCCAAAGCCATCTATTGGCCATTACCCACATTACTATCACATTCTGGCTTCCTGCCCCAAATGTGTTAGAATGGTATGAAGTTATTATTTCCTCTGTGTCTCCTTGATTCTTTTCCATGCACACCTAAGCCATTAGAGGAAGGCACATATAGTCCAAAGCTCACCAGTAAGCCTTCCCTTCATCTGTGTTTCTTTTGTTTTCTCAGTATGCACCATAATCACCTAGTAAGTTAAGCGGTGGGTAGATGTAGCCAAGGTCTCACTTAACTGCACAGTGCTATTTGTCCCGTGACAGAGGTAACTGCATAGTCACTGAAAGTAGCAACAGTGGAGAGATTTTACTGTTTTGCTTTTCCTTACTACTGTCCTTGCATGGTTTGATAACTTTGATTTCACAGGCAGTTTAAAAAACACTTGAAACAAGTATTTTACAGGCAGTCCAGATATGCCATGTTTTAAATAATACTGTATGCTGAATAAATACTGTACACAAATATGCAGTCTGCACGCAAATAAATAAATACACTGTGCAGTACACAGAAATTACTGTCTAATAACTTCTCTTTGTTCAAGGCACTATATTTTTCCATTTAAAAATACTTTTACTGCAAAGATAACTATTAATAATGAAAAGAACAGAGATGAAGTAGGTGCTATATTAGTCTAGAAATACATCTCTGACAGTTAGTCCATCTCTATCCTCCACTTCAGAGAGAAATGTAAATTTTCTTTATGAAGTTATGCAGTAGTAAGTCTTAGCTTCATTAGTAGATGGTAGGTTTTCAGTCTTCTATTCCAAACTGTTTACTGATAAACTTATTCTTACCCACTTACTTTAAGTAAAATCTAATTTGAATCTTTGTTGTAAATTGTGATCGTGAATACCACAAATCAATTAAGCATCCTCAAATAAACTTAATACTAGTAATGAAATGAATGAACACGAACATACTACATTTCCATTCATGACTATGCTACAACTCATGTTTTTCAGATTGTTGTCTGTTCCTATACTTTTAAAAATAAAAAATAAAAAAAAAATACATTAAAATTATGTCCAGCAGCCCTCAAATTGCTTGCCATTTTAATGTTTTCTTCTTTTGCAGATAATAAAACATGTTCAGCATGGTAGTTACTCCCCAGAGCTCACAGCACATTGTGAAGGACAGAGGAATCATGAATTCTGCTTTAAAAATAAAGGAATGTAGACACAGACTGGCAAAGCAATTTACTTTAGATAACTCATCAGGCCACTGACAGAGCTAGCATCATGAAAACATCAAATGTTATCATTTGATGCATCCCCAAATGCTTCTAAAATGAGGTGTTAGATATTTAAATCATTTGGAATTTGCTCCACAGATGCCTGCAGACACAGAGTTAAAGGTAAGTTATAAAACTGAGGTGCACGAAGAGAGCTGTTATTAGGGCAGGGCTGAATACTTTATAACCAACATACAAACATACATATGCATATGCACACACACATACACACATACAGAGTCTCTATTTTTTTTAAGATTTCAGGAGAAAAGCTTCTTCCAGTCATTCTTATTTGATGTAATCATGCTATATTATTAAGTAGTCCCTGAGGGCTTTTAAAATGATAATGTGTCTAGGGATTTTCAACTCTATGGTTAAAGTTCCCATAGTTTTAACTGTGGCAGACAGAGGAGGTTATTACCTAAAAGAGCGAAATCAAGTGAAAGTTGACAGGTTTGACTCAAAGAAAAACAGAGGGGTGTGGGAAGGAGTATCAACACAAAAGAAAAAGTTAATATGAACCCTATGAGATCTGGTACAAGTGAAATCTGAAGAATTCTAAAAGGAATGGAGCCATGAACAATACTGGGAAAATTCTAGGTCTCCCAACAAAAAGGAATATGTTCTCTCCTCTGAGTAAATTTATGATAGCACCCCATATAATTCCAAAAGAATCCTTAGCTGGGAAAATAATTAAAATTAATCATGTTCAATTTTTTGCATTTTATTCTATAAAAGACATTGCATCAAATATATAAAATGACACATCCATCCTGTCACTATTGTTTTGATGTTTTATTCAAATCCTGCGTTTTCATCTCTCTTCAAAATTTCTGTAGCACAATCTCTGTAGAATCTAAGCATTAAAGCATATGATTTGCTTTATGCAAGCATATGATTTATACTGCACTTATACTGCACTTTTCTAAGCAGCATACTCATTACAGATTCTGTGGCATATTTTTTTCTATTTATGAAAACAAAGATAATATTAATATTTGCATAATTTCTGATATTCCAAGGTATATAATTAGTACATAAAGACTAGGATTGTTATACTTGGCTATTGCCTACAAGCTTGGACTAGATATAGTTATTTAAATATTTTTATCTTTTTTCTATAAAAATCTCAGATTTCCTGCTTTGTTGGATAAGGGCAACCACAAATCAGCAAGATGCAAGGTACCATCATGGTGTCCCCAGCACATGACCTGAAATGAAACAAATGAAGGAGCTGGCTGATCGGTGGATCGAAGTGGTGGTCGAAGGCTGACTAGGGCACAGTGATCATGAAATAATAGAGTTCTCTATTCTTAGAGAGACCAGGAGAGGGCTAAGCAGGACTGACATCCTGGACTTCAAAAGGGCTGACTTTCTCTTGTTTAAGCACCTGCTTGAAAAGATCCCTTGGGAGATGATCCTGAAGGGTATAGGGGTCCAGGAAGGCTGGGCACTCTTTAAGAAGGAAGTCTTAATGGCTCAGGAGTAGGCTGTCCCCAGGTGCTGTAAGAGAAGCTGGTGACAGAGAAGACCACCCTGTCTGAACAGGGAGCTTTGCCTGCAACTCAGGGAGAAAAGGAAAGTTTACAGCCTTTGGAAGAAGGGACTAGCCACTCACCGTGATTACAAAGAGGCTGTGAGGATATGCAGGGCAGAAATCAGGAGGTCTAAAGCCCAGCTGGAAATTACTCTGGCTTCAGCAATCAAGGATAACAATAAATGTTTCTATAAGTACATCAGTAGCAAAAGGAAGACCAGGGAGAGTATCCATCCCCTGCTAGATGCAGGAGAAAACATGGTAACAAGTGATGAGGAGAAGGCTGAGGTCCTTAATACCTTCTTTGCCTCAGTCTTTAATAAAAAGACTAGTTGTATTGAGGGAATCCAGCCTCCTCAGCCAGAGAACAGAGACTGGGAGAACAACCCCCTCGCAATCCAGGAGACAGTCAGTGACCTACTGCATCACATAGACACACACAGATCTATGGGACCAGATGGGATACTCCCAAGGGTGCTGAAGGAGGTGGCTGGGGTGCTCACCAAGCCGCTTTCCATCATTTACCAGCAGTCCTGGCTGACCGGGGAGGTCCTGACAGATCAGAAACTGGTCAATGTGACGCCCATCTATAAGAAAGTTCAGAAGGATGATCTGGGAAATTACAGGCCTGTCAGCTTGACGTCGGTGCCCGGGAAGCTGATGGAGCAGCTCATCCTGAGTACCATCATACAGGACATGCGGGACAACCAGATGATCAGGCCCAGTCAGCATGGGTTTATGAAAGGCAGGTCCTGCTTGACAAACCTGATCTCCTTCTATAACAGGGCGACCTGCTTATTGGATGAGGGAAAGGCAGTGGATGTTGTTTACCTTGACTTCAGTAAGGCCTTTGACACTGTTTCCAACAGCATTCTCCTGGCAAAACTGGCTGCTCAAGGCTTGGATGATCGCACGCTAGAAGGATGGCCGGGTCCAAACAGTTGTGGTGAATGGAGTTAAATCCAGTTGGCGGCCAGTCACGAGTGGTGTCCCCCAGGGCTCGGTTTTGGGGCCACTCCTGTTTAACATCTTTATTGATGATCTAGACGAGGGGATCGAGTGCACCCTCAGTAAGTTTGCAGATGACACCAAGTTGGGTGGGAGTGTTGATCTGCTCGAGGGTAGGGAGGCTCTGCAGAGAGACCTGGACAGTCTGGAGAGATGGGCTAAGGCCAACTGTAGGAGTTTCAATAAGGCCAAATGCCGGGTGCTGCACTTCGGCCACAACAACCCCCAACAGCGCTACAGGCTTGGGGAGGAGTGGCTGGAGAGCTGCCAGTCAGAGAGGGACCTGGGGGTGTTGATTGACAGCCGGCTGAACAAGAGCCAGCAGTGTGCCCAGGTGGCCAAGAAGGCCAATGGCATCCTGGCTTGTATCAGAAATAGCGTGGCCAGCAGGGACAGGGAAGTGATCTTACCCCTGTCCTCGACACTGGTGAGGCCACACCTCGATTACTGTGTTCAGTTTTGGGCCCCTCACTACAAAAAGGACATTGAATAACTCGAGCATGTCCAGAGAAGGGCAACGAAGCTGGTGAAGGGTCTGGAGCACATGTCGTATGAGGAGCGGCTGAGGGAACTGAGGCTGTTTAGCCTGGAGAAGAGGAGTCTGAGGGAAGACCTCATCGCCCTCTACAACTACCTGAAAGGAGGTTGCAGAGAGCTGGGGATGAGTCTCTTTAACCAAGTAATGAGTGATAAGACAAGAGGCAATGGCCTCAAGTTGCACCAGGGAAGGTTTAGACTGGATATTAGGAAGTATTTCTTTACAGAATGGGTTGTTGGGCATTGGAATGGGCTGCCCAGGGCAGTGGTGGAGTCCTCATCCCTGGAGGTGTTTAAGAGTCAGGTTGACATCGCGCTTAGGGATATGGTGTAGTAGGGATCTCTCAGTGCTAGGTTAATGGTTGGACTAGATGATCTTCAAGGTCCTTTCCAACCTAGATGATTCTGTGAAATTCTGTGAGTAAGGTTGAAGCAAAAATGAAAGTTAAGGTATAGAAAAAATGCTGTAAACCGGAGGTTAAAATCGAGTAAGGGAATGGGACTGTGTGTCACAAAGTAAAAGAAATGGGCCTAACTGGTATAAGCAGCACAAGTAATGGTCTGAGAGCAAAAGATTGGACCACAGGTAAAAAGTGACTTAATGAAGCTGAGAGGTAAAACCACAGATCTTAGTCACTTTGTTTGGAGTATGTATTTGTGAAGCCAGGCAGATAAATCAGGCCTGTAGAATTTATTAAATCTTATAAAGTGAGAGCCAGGTCACTTAATCTAGGCACCTCATTTGAATCTGATTTTTTAAAATCACAATATTTAGAGGTAAGAGCCTAGATAGCCTTACCTGGAAAGAGGTAATTATCATATAAAGCCTTCAGAGTGTGATTCTGCCTATCTTAAAGCACCAAAGTTAGATAGGTAGTTTTATCCTCAGAGACATTCAAAGAGGTATGTCTTTGTTACTACATACATGGAGCTGAAGACCCTTTCCAATGCTAGCCCTAAATGTTTTTAAGATACAGTAAGGGAGTTCATTATCCAGGAAGATTAGCTTTCTTGCTGATCCAGAGTGTACTGTATATTAACTTTTATAGTTCTGTGAAGTTTAATTATGGCTACTTTGAAAGTGAGAACTTTTTATGGAACTGAATTCCAACTTTTTTTTTTCCTCAGCTTGCATTAATTAGCAAGTGTCCTTTTATTTCCTGAATTGAGCACAAATTTCTGATATAAGTGCTTAACTCAAAATGGAGATGAAGTGGAAAAAAATGAGGCATGATTTTCAAAGGAATTTTAGTTATTTTAGTTACTAAAATTGAATTCAGATCTTGAAAGTTGGGTGAAATTATTCACCCTCAAAATTGTTAAATTCTCTCAGCCCAATTCATTGCCATAGTTTTCCTTTATACAGTATTATAAAGGTTGTTTCTTGGATGAGATCTTCCAGGCCGATTGGATTTGTTCCACAAATCATTATCCTAAACCGCTTCATTCTTCTGCCTGGTAATTCTAGCCCAAAATGATTTTGACCTTTACTCTGGGTTAGGATTATAATCTGGTTGCCCGCTACACTTAATAATAATAACGTGTTTCTTTAATTTAAATAAACATACAAGCAAACAAAGATTATCTGGTAATGAGATGGAACGTTCATAACTTTTATTTAATACCTTTCCCCATTAAATCTTTCTCAAAAGACAACTGGACCTATATATCCTATAATTTGATGAGATACCTAAAGAATACAGCGTTTGTTAATCTTCCTTAATGTTCTACCTAACATATCATAGAATCATAGAATATCTCAAGTTGGAAGGGACCCATAATGATCATTGAGTCCAACTCCCTGCTCCTCACAGGACTACCTAAAAATAAACCATATAACTAAGAGCATTGTCCAGATGCTCCTGGAACTCTGACAGGTTTGGTGCCATGACTAGTAGTCATGGGGAAGTTCCCTAACTAGTTCCCTGGGGAACCTATTCCAGTGACTGACCACCCTTTCAGTGAAGAACCTTTTCCTTTCCTTTTCAGTCCAGTCTGAACTTCCCTTGATGCAGCTTCATTTCGTTTCCTCGTGTTCTATTGCTGGTCACCAGAAAGAGGAGATCAACACCTCCTCCTCCATGGCCTGCCTTGAGGAAGCGGTAGACTGTGATGTCACCTGTCAGCCTTCTCTTCTCCTATCTGTACAAACTAAGTGACATCAGCTGCTCATTGCTCCTCATAAGTCTTGCTCTAGAGGCTTTCACCATCTTGGTTGCCCTCCTCTGGACACACTCTAATAGTTTGATGTTGAGTCACCCAAAACTGCACACAGTACTTGAGGTGGGGCTGCACCAGTGCAGTGTAGGGTGGGACAATCGTCATCCTCAACTGGCTAGCTCTGCTGTGCTTGATGCACCTCAGGACACAGTTGGCCCTTTTGGCTGCCAGGGCACACTGTTGACTCATATTCAACTTGCCATCACGACAAAACCCCAGATCTCTTTCTGCTTTCTAGGCTCTCATCCCCCAATTTGTACCTTGTCCCAGCTGCAGAATCTGGCACTTTCTTTTGTTAAATTTCATACTGTTGGGGATTGCCCACTTCTCTAGTCTGTCCAGATCTCACTGTAAGTTGTCTCTACCTTCAAGGGAGTTCACAGCTCTGATTAGTTTAGTATCAAACTTATTTAATGTACATTTGATTCCTGCATCCAGGTCATTTATAAAAACATTAAAGAGCCCTGGCCTTAAAATATCTCAGAAGCAATCAACTCCTCAGTTTTATTTTTATTCTGCAACATTTTCTCCTCATTTTTTTCCCATTTTCATAGAATGTTCTTGGGGTCTGCATGAAACACCTCAACATTTCCTATTACTTTCACATTCTTGTCAGATAATAGAAATAAGGCATTTTGATATCTTTATCCATCTTTCTTTCGTAATTTCAGGAAAGCGAACTGATGGACTTGAAGCTATTAAGATGCAGTTAAAATTTATCCTTTCAATGTTGACAGGGATTAAATTGTAATGACTTCATGTTCAATTACTTTAATGAAAAATAGGTAACATTTTCACCTGTTATTACAGAGGTTTGGAAGATGAGAGCCATATGAAAGTGTTAAGTCTTTTGCACCAACTGATAGTATGCAGATGACCTCTGACAGTCGTATAAATTGAGCTTCGTATCTAATTGTCTATAGTAGCAGTATTATTGATAATTGCCATAAAGCATAAGCTTTCTTTAATCTCCATGTACATTGAAGTTTTGTACATGCATCATGTAAAATTTTAAAAGTGAGGGGTCTTGTTTCATTACATATATATCCCCTGCACTGAAAGAAATAATGCAAAATCAGTATGTCCACAAAATCATTTGTTAAGAGTAATGTGATATGAAATGAACTGAAAGAATTGTATTTGTTATAGAGATTTTTAATTAAAAAGTGAAAAATATTTTTAAAATTCTCTTTCATTCCTTTGGCACTCTTGTTCTTAACTTTGTCAAGTTTTGTCTTAGCTCTGGCTGTAAAATAATAACCATAGACCTGCAGACATGAAGGATAGTGATTTATTTGTTAAGAAAGGTACTTTCTTGCCTGATATGTTTCATCCCCCTTTTTTTTTTTTTTTTTTTAAATACTTGTCATAACATGCACTGATTTCTCCAGGAATTTATAGGTTTGAAAATACTTTTATTACATTCTATGTTTGAATTCTATAATCTTATATTTTTAATAGAAATTATCGTTATCATAGCAAGGCATCTGCTGCCTGCAGTTAACATTTAGCCATTCAGGGCCACATTTCTGACTTTTAAGTCACTGTTCATTCCCTTATGACTATTTTGAGGGAGAAAATTACACTACACATACCATTTATCCTGTCAAATGTTGGACTGTGATATATTTGTGAAGACAATTAAAGGGAGTACTGTCATTGATTTCACCTCAAACACTAAATCCATAAAAATTCACTTTTAAGTTAGTTATTTTACTGTGTACACCAGCAACTAGAAATATTCAGTAAGATTGCAGCTTAGTTTGTTTGAATGTCTTGTGTGAGTTACAAATGCAGAGGAAATGAGTATTCTAATCTTTATAAATTGCAAAACATGCTTTCTTCAGCGTTTGTCAGCTCCACTGGCCCCTGTAAGTTTGACATGTTAAATGGCAGATGCTCCTTACCTTTGTTCCTCACGTCATTCCCACAGGATGCAAACAATCTGACATAACTACATCAAATCTGCTCACAGTGTTTCATAATGCATACGAAAGACATACCTTTCATTTATTATGAATGCACAGATATCACACAGCTGAGGTAGAAACACTGGTTGAAAGTATTTAAAAAAAAATGTTATGTTTTCAACAATGTTACAAAATAAGCTTAATAAGATAAAGATCTCAACCATAAATGTTTATTAGTAATTTCTCACACATTTCCACTGAACTATAATATAGGTTAAATACATCATTTGCATACTGGAACATATTAGTGAATTCTTTTTTCATCATCTCTATGGTAATTCTCTAATATAAAAACCTTGAAAGATGGAAGCTATGGATAAGATTCTTGCTAAAGAAAGAAAACAAAAATGAACAAACAAAAATGAATTCAGTTTCCTATTTCCTTGAAAAGTGAACTCAAAACTTCCAGCATATAAATTATTACTTATAAGAATGACCAGAAGTATTTTTAAAAGACAATAAATCATTAAGATTTTTCACAAAATAAAGACATACACTTAATAGAGGAACTGATATTTTACCCTCAAATTATCTGAAGGAAGAGAAGGCCTTAAATTAGATGTAAAACCTTCTGAAAATTGGTGAGTGCTGTGGCACTTTGGGGCATCTCTATTCCGTAAGCAACTACAGTCTTGTGGCAAGACATGTTGAAAAGACACTACAATATTTTCTGCATTGTAAGGAGAAAATAGTGACATGGTAGACGTCACAGTGCATTAAAGAAGTGGTTATTCATATATTCTATAGGAATTCCTAATATAGAAAGCCTCTGATGAAAATCTGATTAAATAAAAGTAAAGGACCGGAGCTCTAAGACAAATAGGGATATTATACAGGTAACTGCGAGTGCGCACAAGACAGGATCATCTGCTAACCGAGAGAATAAGGCCTAAGGGGCAAAATAAACCTGACATATGTACCAAATATTGACAACAGTCAGGTCTCTGTCAATGTGGGCTTCGTACTAGGAAGAAAACACAGGCTTGTTTCTCAAACACATACAAACAAAAAAAGGTGGCAGTTCCTTTCAGGAGCAAGGTTTCACAATGCAGTCTTGAGACTAAACTTAGACACACTGGTCTGGAAGTAAAAACTATGGATATTACAGTAACAACCAAATACGAGAGCTATCATAGTTGAAACAGTTCAGGAAAGATACATTTAATAATAGTAGAATAAAATATTTTAACAGCACATGAACCTTAAAAAAAACCCCAAAAAATCAACATTGAGAAAACATTCTGCGACAAAGGCAGGATTACTATTGAAAGGAATGTGGGAGTTAAATATGGGAGTATGAATACAGAAGTTTCAACATCTGAGCTGGAACTAAAATTGGAAGGGGTTAGCATCGGTATATTGGATGAACACTGTTGTCTCTATTTCATAACCAAGTAGGAACTGAATATTTATGGATTTCCTTTGTTCTGAATCAATAAATGATGGGCTGGGTTGACTGTCTGGAATATGGGAAAAATATGAAAAATTAAGTATGCAAACAGAAAAATAAAAACACAAGTGGACCAGCTGTTGTTTCAAGTAGATGAAAAGAAAATCTTAGATGTTGACTTACCAGACATATTGGAATGGCCTTATAACAAAGAAGTAAGGTTAAAAGTAACAAAAATCATAGGAAGAGAAAATAAAAAAATTAATACTTATAGCACTTCTTTAATGCATTACATTTTTAAAGACCAGACTAACACAAATCCTCCCTGTTAAGGTTAATCCCTCTGTTAGCATAATGGAGCTGTAGTGTATGGCTTGCCTAAATCAGCATAACAACTTGGAAGAAGATCTGGAATCATATTTTCCAGTTTCAGTGAATCATGCTTCTCTTCAACCCCCTTCATAAATTAGACCTGGCATCTAACTTTCAGGTAGAAAATTTGGCAGGGTTGCTTTTCTCCCGGTATACTGCCCACTCAGGCTAAAATCTCACCAGGTCTGACATCCTAATCACAGTCAGGTTTTGTAAGTTATTAGGTGGGAGAAACAAAAACATTCCCCTGCATGTTTATTTCTCTCCCTTTACATGAAATGTGAGTGTGATGAATCATATCTGCTATTCCTTTTACAGAGGTTTGAATTGTGTTTAGAGAGTGGTCTGTCCCAGATGCTGACGTCAATGGCAAAATCTCAGTACTCTGCTTTGAGAAAAAATAGATTTAACTGAAAAAGAGGAGAATTATTATAACTATAAAAACAGCCAGACCCTCATAGCCTCACCCTTTTCACATAACTTTTTGGTATAAACCTGAAGAGTTACTTTTAGAAACTTAGTCATTGGAAAGAGAAAGTCACTGCCAAAGCATCATTTGGTCTGCTACCATCTAGATCTCTGATCACAAAGAGATTCTAGATTGATCCGCTTCTAACCTAAAGAGAAATGAGGGGCAAGGTTCATAGGGAAAGGTTTTTACATCACCTAGTAGAGGTATAAAAGAATAAACGTTCAAGCAGGCATGACAAGAAACAGGAAAATTAACCTAAAATTAATTAAACACAGTTATTCTACTTATAATGTGATTATGTTACTGAGTTAGAGCACTTAAAAGGAAGGGGTAGTTAGTCCCTGTGGAACAGAGGGAAAAACTCATTAGCACTTGGATACCAGGAAGGGACAACATGAAAAATTATAGTAATCCATAAAAAGACTGCTCTGTCAAGTCTGTGATTTTTAATATGTAGCAGAATTAATAATTTCAGTTCCCAGGCTCAGCTTTTGAAGTATTTTGTATATCTCATCTCACTTGAAGTTCAGGATTGTTATGTCAGGAGTAAAATGACAATTTTTTGAAAAATATTCTCCTATGTTTTAATGAAATATTTTCATGAGGTATTTTCATGAAGCATTTGATGCCACTGATGGAGTACATCACAATACGGGATAAAAATTCAGTAGGAACTGCCATTATGAATGGTTCTTCATAGACAAGCATTTGCCATCTGATCCTGGAACTGTAAACCAGAATAGAATCATTAGCAGGGAAAAGGATGAGATATCTTTTTCTGTTATACTACTAATGGAAAAAGAGCAATTGGAAGAGTTGATTAGCTGTTTCATGTTTTCCCTCATAAATATGTTAAAAATAATTCAACAAATTTTCTTTTAAAAGTGATCTTTAAAATTCACTTTTTTGTTTTAAGTGTTTGTATGTTATTTTCTCTTATACAAAACATTTAGTATATCAAGTGGGATTTTTTAATTTTAATGTTATGTTTGGGTCTGTTCAAACACTATTACTAAATGAAATATAAGATTTGGCTTTTCACTCAATACTCTTTAATGCTAATTTTTATCTAAACCAAGAAGACCCATAAGTTCCATCTACCACATTCTATATAGCTATTTCCTGGATTTTTTTTTTTTTTTCCAAAACTCAATTAATTTACTTTAGTCGGTTTTACATCCAAGATTGATGTCATTCACAGAATGTGAACTTTAGTCTCTGATAATGAAACAAGGTCACTTTCAAACTCTTTCCTTAAAAGACACAAGGCTTGATGGTGTTTGGAACTCTGGTCTTTTATACTTCCTTTGATCTGTTTCCTCTACTTTTGTTGTGATTCTGAGCAGCTATAGTATTAGAAGTGATATTATTTCTTCAGTTGTAAAGCTCTGTGTTCTGGTCCTTGAAATGTTCATCTCATGGTTCTCAACAGAAGGAATAACAAAATTTTAAGGTCCACTGATGCATAATGTTGACTGGAATACTTCAAATAATCACTTAAGCTACAACTATACTGCAGGTTTCATCATAGGATAAAGATGTCAGAGACAGCTTTAAGAGGTAATAGTACAGTCTAATATCAGCAACATGAAGTTCAATTAGTTAGATAACCTATTTAAAACTAGTCATAGCATTTCTATATTATTTGCTGTGCATACATAGACTATTTCTTCAACAGTTCAATATGTCCATTTCATGTGTCATTTGGATACAAGAGCAAATAAAACTATTTTTTTCCAGTTAAAAAAAAGACACAAACTTAAAATTAACTTTAACTTTAAATTAACTTTAACTTTTAAAAATTAACTTTAACTTTAAATTTTTTAAATTACTGTCAGATTTTGAAACACATAATGTAAACATTTGAAACCACTTACCTATTTATCTTTCTGTACCCCACTAAGCTGTATGGAAAAAAAAGATGCATGAGAGAGGCAATGGAAGTTGGTTGGCTTCAGATTGGAGAATACAGTTGAGGAAGAATATAATGGCTTTCTTCAGTGACCTGGAAGGTGATTATTGAGAAGATGCATTCTTCTTCTGAAGTGAAAAGCAAAAGAACAAGAATTAATGTACACAAACTGCAACAACAAGATTTCTTATCATAAATAGGGAAAAAAAATTATTCAGAGAGATGGTAGCTAAGTAAAGAAGTAGGTTGCCTGGAAGGATGGTGAAATCTACATCCTTAGAGATTTTCGGAGATCAGCTGGACAAGACCCTTTGCAATCTAATCTTTTGGCAATGGGTTAAACAAGATGACCTCCAGAGATCCTTATCACACCAATTTTTTTTTCATTTTCTGTTTATTCTGATTTCATTCTTGTCCCTCCCCAGCACCAAAATATTGAGCTAATTTTAGTGAATCCTTAAATGAGAAGAAGGGTGCAAGAAAGAAATGTTAATTTAAATGGGAAGAAGAGATATTTAAAAGCCTGATGCTAACATGAGTTTCGCAGTAAACATGAATTTTGCATTTACTAATGAAAGATAACAGACTTTCTATTGCCCCAACAGTGCAGGGTCTTGGGAATTGATTGGATTTGTCTTGAATTGAGATTTGTTTGTTTGTTTGTTTAACTGGCATAACAATGGTCTAGTAACTGGAAAGCGTTTTAAGTTAAACTTTAATTAAACCAGTATGGAGCAGCTATGTTTGGTTAATTGAATTGCCTGTGACTTTAGAAAAAATTGTGGAGTGGAATAATGAAAACGTAAAATGATACCAGAGATTCCAGATTGTAAATGGAAATTGTGGTGGTCACTCAGCACTAAAGGAGTGTGCCCTTATGTTGTTCAGTAAAAGCAGTTACAAAGATATCAAAAAGAACAGTAAAACTGAGTAACACGGAACCATGGAACATGTAAGCACACTCTCTTAAGAAAATACATAAAAGTAAACCTAACCAACATTTTGAGCCTCCCCACAAAATGGAAAATGGCAGAGAAGATTAGGGGACACCTGTCTTTGAAGACTGACTGTTCCTGATTAGAGAAAAGTTACAAAAAACTCAAGAATGAATTATTATGAAGTAACTTGCACAATGCAGAAGATTTATCAGCTCTTTCAGCTAGTGATTCGATTATGTGCTGAAATCCTTTTTTTTTTTTTTTGCTTTCTCTAATGTGGCTGTGAGAGTTTTCATTATCTATGTAAGTGTCTAATCCTTTTAACAATCCAACTAAGCTCTTGTCTCAGGGATATCTTATGGCAATGAAAACTACAAGTTAATTATGTATTGTGTAAAGATGTATTCCGTTTCATCAACTTCAAATTTGTTGCTTTTCAGTTTCATGTCTCTTTGCTCCTGTATTACAAATTTTGGTACATCTCCTTTCACTAATAAGTGTTATTTAAGTGCAAGATATTTCATTATTATATGTTTTAAAGGTATTATCCTCCTGTAACAAGATCTTTTTTAGTACAACTGAATAAACATTATTCTTACTTGTTCCTCAAGAAGACCAAACCCTTTTCTAATTAAAATGTATGAGGTTTTTTCTCTTCTAAGCTGCCTGCTCAGTTGTTTCCAGAGTAAAATTTTGTCTCTGTTATTTTGAAATCATAGTGGTTTTAGTACTCTTTGCTGTTTAGAAATAGATCAAGCCATTTATTTCATAATAGTAAAATGTTTAGCTATGTAATTATAAACTGATTTTAATTACTATATAGTTCACAAAAATATATTTGCGTGATGACATGAACAGATTTTTTATTTTTATACCAACTGTTAATATACCATTGAATATATCCAGTGATAATTTTTATAAACTCAGTTGTGTTTCTCAAAGTACTGTTCATCTCTAAGTTAAATATTTTAAAATGTAATTTAAAAATTATGAAAAATAATATCATTAAAATATGTATTTGCAATGGAACTGATGACTTAAAAACGATTATTTTAATTGTTATGTTGTGCATGCTTCAGTCATGATATTCTATCTCCTGAGAAAAATAAAGGGCAAATCCAATTTGGCATACGTATAATTTCTTCTCAAGCCAACAGATGTGTCATTCAACTCAACATCTGCTTGTCTTTCACTTCTAGTGATAGCTCATGTATGTGAATTTATAATTTATATTAAATGATCAAAGAGCAGGTTGAAAATTTCTCAAAAACTAAAGATTTGCCTCTAAGAAGTAGTATGAAGACTCTCCGGTTTTATTAATCAAACGATGTTATTGAAGGTAAAAAAAAAAAAAAGTATGTATTTGGGCATTGGGTAGAAAGAAGCAAGATGTTTGAGGTAGTTCTATTAATAAAGATGGACTAGGCAGGGAGTTGAGCGTTTGTTTTAAATGTCAACTGTAATATCTAGGTCTATCATGATGAAGAGAGAACTTAAGCATCAAACATTTAAAATACACATAATTAATACAGGAAGCTGTAAGTGCATAACAGCTGTAGCTAAAATAATGTGTGAATGCGCTTGCATAAATTCAAGCACATTTATGTTGGGTGTTTCTAATATTTATATTGTTATTTTCAAGTCAGATAGTATCTATCTGACATTGCACCAGCATACTTAGTTTATGCTCCAATGGATATAGATAGTATGAAACAAATAGAAAACTAGTATATGAAATTCATACATGTTTCCATAAGCATCTTCTAAGGTATTTTTATGTGAAATTTAGGGAGCAAGGAAGAGACACAACTATTTGTCCTTTTGTCCCACAAACCAATTAAAATATTTGCCTAGCTCCAAATCTGTGAAGTGTATTTAACATCTAACATTTGAGGAGTAAGGTCTCACATTGAGATTCAAATTCCTTATCTGACCACCTAAAAACTAGATATCCATGACTGAACTAGTTACCCTAGTCTCCTTTTCTAGTCACTGGAGAGGATCAGGGACCTCCAGAGGGCAATTCTGATACCTGGTTTAGGTATTTAACATAGGTCAAATGAAGCACCTTCCAGAGATAATTCTTCTTGACTCTGAAAAGTAGCCCAAAATGAACATCTTACATGATTACTACTTTTTTTTTTTTTAACCTCTAGAGTACTATTTAATGAATCCTAGTCTACATGTATGCTTGTAGGTACATGAAGAGCTACCTGAAGCTTGACAGAGACTAGCTGCTCAATATTCACACTAAATTACTATAGAGTTTACAAACATTATCCTCTAATGTGCTTTAAAGCAACTAAAATAATATGAATTGAAACAGTGAACGTAGGTGATGCTAATAATTTAAGAATGGATTTGGAAAGCAAGAATGTATGGGTTTGCAGTTATTGTAGACTAGTAGAATTCCAAGGCAAAATGGTTTGACAATGACCCTTAGATTTTTATTAAAAAGGCAGACATTGGACAAAAGAGGAAGTAATTAATCTAGACTACATAAAACTGCTAAATGAATATTTTTGTCCATTCTGGTGTCCACTTCAACAAGAATGCTGACACACTAAAAGAATTTAAAAGGGTGTGTACAGAAATGATTCAGAAGCTTGAAAATAAGCTTTATAATGAGAGTCTTAAAAAATTTCACATTTGGAGCTTATTGAAAAGGTAAATAGGTGATCTGATTGCTATGAATCAGTGCTTAAATATGAAGAAAATATGTTTCTGCATGGAGAAAAGTGGCTCAATTGCCTACAACTGGTTACTCAGTTCCCTGTTACTGTGGCAGTCAAGATTTGACAGCGATGAACACTTCCATCTTTTTTACACTCATCAAAAAATGCCGTGGATAAAATTGTAATGGAGTAGTGTCATTACCCTTAGTAGGCTATGATATCAAGGTCAAATTAGTCAATTAGTTTTTTTCCAGTTCCTTTTATTCTAAAATGTATGAAAAGATTTATGGTCAATAAATGCCACATCTTCCATATTTTTGCCTCCTGTTCCAATCTGCTGTTTATCAGGTCTGTATTTTTAAATAATGTTATGGTTATGGTTTTGATTCAAGTAGAGTATCAACAATATGTGCAAAACATGTGGTCTAATTAATAAATACGTAATTTCTATGATTTCTTATACTTTTGCTCTAGATTCATATGTCATTCCTGAAAACAACAGTAGTATATAACATGTTGAGTTGTTCTGTTGACTGCCAAATTGCCTTTATACAGCAAGAGGGGATTAAAAGCTTACACATCTCATTCCAAGGGACACTTTTCATCTGAGATATGTATACATCAGTCTACAATGGATACAGAGAATGAAGAGGGGACCTTAAGTGAATAAATAGAGGAAAAATACCCCTAAAACTGTTAAGAATCCACCATTATTATTAAAAAAAAAAAAAAAAAAACAAACAAACAAAAAAACCCCACCAAAACCAAAACCACAAAAAAAACCCCACAACTAAAAAAAACCCAGAAATCATACAAAGTTTCTACTTAATGTTTTAAAACTAAGTTTCTGGGTGTTTTGTGCTTATGTTTATAACAATTTTATTTTAAAACTCTCTTAATGTGAAGACAAAACAAAATGAGAAAACAGTGGGACAGGTTCTCAGCTAGAATCAGTTATAGAAGTTCTGTTGAAGGTTATATTAGATGCAACTGCCATCTCTGGACTTAAAACCAGGGATGTGGCTGGGAAAGAAATGATTCAGTGGTGACCCATATTGGCGAACAGTGAAAATGCTGATCATATTCTATTTAGATACACACACATGCACACAAAAAAACCCTGAAAAAACAAAAAACCAAACCATAAGATACTTACAAGGATGAATATATTCTAAAGTGATCAGCATTTTAGAAATTAAAATTTCTTTTTGACACAATTTCATCATTTCAGCCAACTTAACGTACCCAGTGTCTATTTGACAAAGGTGTGTTAACTGCTCTTTCTTTTCAGAAGTGACTGTGTTTCACTAACGTTCTGGTTAATGTTTACAGATAATGAATTAGTTTGAGAAGCTGTTAAAGGATTTGGGGATCACCATGAATGAAAATAATTACTGTTCTTCATAACAGTGCTCAAAAAAATGTCTGCATAAAATAAACAATTTAAAAGAAAGATTTTAAAATTAACTGTGTTACACAAGTAGATAATAATGAGAAAAATATGCTCGTCCGAACATTTCACGCACCTACACTCATGTCACAGTTAAAAAACACAGGCCATGCAATAACATAACCATTGCTGAATATTTACTAGTTTCTTATTGTCACGTATCTTTTATATCAAGCTGAGCACATGTTGCAAGGATTGACAATTTATAACAGCAAAATAAAGATGTGTAAGAGTCAAAGACTCTTACCTTCCCGCTTTACAGTTTTTGTCAATTGGAATATTTTCCCATGCCCACCAGAGTGTCTTTGATCATACTCAAGGAATATAATGCCTATGGGGATACAGAAGAAAATGAGGAAAAGGAAAAGGAAAAGGAAAAGGAAAAGGAAAAGGAAAAGGAAAAGGAAAAGGAAAAGGAAAAGGAAAAGGAAAAGGAAAAAATACAAAACCCGATAACACCTTAAAATAATTAACTATTTAAAAAAAAAAAAAAAAAAAAAAAAAACATGCAACATTTATTAATCTTATTTGTATTTTAAAACACAGGAATCACTGTATAACAAAACAGAAGTTAAATGCCACTCCTGTGAATTATTATTTTCAAACAGGCCAGAATAATTTAGAAGTAAGTTTCCATTTGAAATTAGAAATACTGGCTTCCTTTCACAACAAAGTGAATTTGTTCTATTAATATCAGAACTCCTTTGAGTCTGACCCACACCCCTCCACAATACTTCAAACATCATGCCACAATTACTTTCATGACATTCCTGTGAAACGACAAACATATATCTTCCACATTCTGTAGGTGAAGAATGCAGAAACAAGGACGATAAAGGCATTGACTGAGATATACAATAACTAACTTCTTAAAAATTACTATTCAGTTTTTATGGCCTTCAGGGATTTGGGTGAAATTCCTAACTTTTAAGAAACTTTACAAAGAGAGATCAACATAACTATGCAGACATGTAAAGCTGGAAATTAATTTCAGTTGTCTCCTACTTTCACCTAAATAACAGTATTAAAGTTCAGCTATGTTAGACTATATTGTTACATTGAGCTGCTGAATTTTAATCTCAGAAAAATCTATTTTTCTTTTTAAAATTGTGCCATCTTTATATCTGCATACGCTTTCGAAAACTTCACCTTACACATATAAAAAGATCAGGTACCTAATTCTCCCCAGTTCTACCTGTGTTCGTGATGGAAACCAGAATAACTCTTTATAATTTATGCCAAGAGTCCCTAACTTGACAAAGGTTTCCTATAAATCCCAAAAGATATTTCTGGCTTTTTTTTTTTTTTTTTTTTTTAAACGTTGAAGTTTGTAAGGCTTGTGGAACAGCTAGGAATTTAAATCTTATTGAATGCTCCTGTTGAGATTTCTAATATTTTTTTCGTGCAAGTGCACAGCCCAATTTGATGCAGATAAATGAAGTCATGACTCAGAAGGTTAAGCAGGGAGTGACAGGAGGCTAAATAATGTGTGGGTTTGCATTGCAAAAATAACAATGGCATTGTTCATACAAGCCAATTCCATTTGGAGGTGGTGGGAATCTTTGACTTTGGTGAATGCACAGAGTAAACCTATGTCTTAAAGCTAAGTCTGTGTTCTCAGAACACACCTAGAAAAATCAGGCCTCACACAAGGCTCAGTAAGAAGTAGCAGTACCACTTAAAACAGTGTTCTGAGATTAACCAATTTACCAAGAAGTCCTCCCTCTGTTTTCTGCAGAAGAGTTTGAGCCCTCTTATCTCATGTCCTCAGTATTAATCTAGATATATTTTGAAATAAGCTTGCATGTGTTTTATTGGGGGGGGAATCATGTTGAATTATAATAATTAACTATTGTCTGGAGAATACATCAGAACTCCCATCTTTTTGAAAGGGTGGATTATTCATCTGTTCCCTGCTTTAGTGTTTCTTCTTTGGTCACTGCTGAATTTTGGTGCTCAATTTTCTAAATGTATAAGGAGCTCAAATACTTAATTTAAAGCCATTACAAAAACAACACTGTTGAAATCAATGCCATATCTGCAAAACAGATGCATGAAACTCTAGCTTCTCTATTGAGGACTCAAGCTGTTCAGGTACAATGTAGTCCAAACAGTACAGAACTACACCTGAGTTAATAAGAGATCCACTAGCACAGACATGTGGCTTCTGAATCAGATCTGTTGTGTGTCCATGCACCTTAGCTTGCAACTAATCATACCATATCTTTCTGTAGATATTCCTCAAGTTCTTGTTACAAATAATGGGTAGACAGTACCTGTATCCCTTTAAAAGAGCAAAACAGAACATCAAAATAAGGAGCACTTTAATATACATCTTAAAAAAAACAAACAAACAAAAAAGTCAAAAAAGCCCCAAACAAAAAAAAACAACCAAAACAAAACAAATCAAAAATCCCCCAAACCCACCAGAAACCAAACCAAACCAACAAACTTAAAAACCTCAGTTCTCGACATTATACGTGCAATAATTCTTTCAATAATTTACATTAGAATTCCACAACTAAAATGTTAGGATTCTTTCTGCAATAAATGATATAGAAAACAAAAGAAAAAGAAAAGATGCAGGATTTCTTTTACCAAATGCTTGGCAGAAAAAGGTGCAGTATTTCTTATATCCAATACTAAGCATACATATAAATATTTCCTTAACCATGATATTTTAAATGCTGAAACAGACAAAAGCATTATCTACCGGGATGGCTTCCAGGATGTTGATAGCCTAAATCATTGAACCAAAAAATGTTACTTCAGCTGGCATTAGCATTCTATAAGTTGACATGCACCACTGAAGCAACACTCATTTCATCACAGCTATCTATCCAGTTGCAGTTTTATGATGCTGTTATACAAAGTAACATATATTCACATAAGCAGTGTGTTAGTTTAATAATATGATAATAAAGTATGTCCTTTATACAAACAATTACTTTATAAATGATCATAATACACCTCCAGAAATGTTTAGCATTTCTTTTCTTTTCTTTTAGTGTCTGTCTGTTATTTTATTATCTTTAGGACCCAGTCATGTCAACTGATTCTGAAAGGTGAACAGGTCTTATGGAGTGCTGATACTTTTGTTTGGACTTGCAAGTGCAAGTTGCATTTGATTTTAAATGCATGTAAAGTCATCTGAAATAAATAGAATAGAAATAGTAAAATGGAATTAAAATTTGTGCTGCAGGAACCTTTATCAAGCTGTGGTTGTGTTAGAGTGGCACAAGTTGCATTTCTTCTTATGGAATGTGGATAGAAAGAATGGTTTATTTGAAATAATTTTCTCGGACATCCAGGAAAATATGAAAAAGGCAAGAAAAAGTAGCTAAAAGATAATTCTTTTACAATATTTTTGTAGACTGAAATTGAAAGCATTATACCTCCTGAGCATATTTTTACTTCATTTTTCTACCTTAAAAATATAAAATGTAAAAGAATATAAGACCTTTTGTAATGTTGCTGCTTTCTAAAATTTGATCTTTATCCAAACAGAAAGTACCCTCGTGTCAAGAGGCAATCTATGTATTTTCATTCTTTTCTCCCTTGTCTTCTTCGAACACTTATTTCTTCCTTTATTCTAAGCAGGTATGCAGGTGGTGTGGCATAAATATCTGCTGAATAATCATACTGTCATAAAAGTCACGTAACTATTAATTTATCTACAGGGATGAAAAAATATTTATAAGAATCTATAAGCTGCATACACTAAAGTCTATATAACCTGTGTCCTGTAAACAAAGAGATAAATATTGTTTCAGCTTTCATTTTAAACCCTTTAGGAAGAAACAAATCCATAATATGTTTGGATTACCCTTTCTAGCTATTTTGAAAAGAGATTTGCAGTTATGTAGACCTGATTACAAAATGGCAGCCACAAGTCTGAAACATTCTTTAAGACCCTTGTTAGAATCATTTAATTGAAACAAAAACAAAATGCCAGACTTCATGACAGGTAGTAAAACTTTGGTAATATTTGTACAATGCTTAAATTAAGAAAAAATACTACATGTTTAAGAAATTCAGAAGAAAAAATTATTTTGCAGGCTCCAGTGCTCAGTAAAGCTTATTTTTTAGGGGGGGATAAATTCTGCAAGATAATATCTAATTTAAAATCTGGGTATGGAATTACATATAGAAAATATATAATTTGCATACCTGTGTTTGAATTCCAATACAGTTTCTGTTAGTAAAATAACAGGAAAGTTGAATTCAATGTGTATTTCTCACTTCACAGAATCACAGAACTGTCTAGGTTGGAAAAGACCTTGAAGATCATCCAGTCCAACCATCAACCCAACATTAACAGATCCCAACTACACCATATCCCTCGGCGCTAAGTCGACCTGACTCTTAAACACCTCCAGGGATGGGGACTCCACCACCTCCCTGGGCAGCCCATTCCAACGCCTAACAACCCGTTCTCTAAAGAAATGTTTCATTGAAACATTGCAGTTTCCAAGTTTTGCTGTCTCATTTCTGTCTGGTTTTTGCAGCTTTGGATTTGTCCTGGTTTTAACTGAAACCATTATATTCTGCAAGCCTGCAGGTGTGTCATTTTGAGAAGAACTTACCCTTTTGCAGATTCAGATACCACAACTCAAGTCTTCACAAACTTTTTATTGCTCACATAAGTGAAGATATGCACAGTTACAGTGATATTTATTACCACAAGGTATTTTTTGTCTATCCAGGCATTATCATCTCTGTGTGAACCTACTGCTTTGTGGTGATAGAGGCACTCATTAAAAAACAGAGTGAGGTTCCCACACTTTTCAGCATTGCAATATTTACCTTTTCATGCCTTATGCTACAGGGGAATGCAAAGCCTTACCTGCAGTCTTGATAATAGTGTATGTAGAGGACTTAGTTAAACCAGAATTTTTTCTATATGTGTTTCTGTTCTTGTCTATTCTTCTCTTATTGTTCATTATTTTACCTCAAGATAATAGATTTGATATATGAGTATACCTAACCTGGCTTGTGTGGACTATGGATATGCTATACAGTGCAGTGCAGCATAGCTATACTTAATTTACCTAACCTAGGAAGGCAGCCTAGCTGAAGTGGCACAGATCATTTTGCTGGCATACTCTCCTGTGATATTGTGTGATTCAAAAGGACAAGTTTTAAAGTCTTTTAGAGGTTTGGGCACTGTACTGCAGTTCACAGAACATTCTGCTTAGGACCAGTTAGTTTTCCTTCTTAACATTAGAACATATGGATGCAGATAGAGAAATACAGGTATTTCTTCCATGCCTTTCCTCACAAATGCTTTTCTTTAATATTTACTACTTTACATTCTGTTATACTAAACATTCAGCATAGTACACCCCTGACTTAGAGTTCTCCTTTTTCATTCAGTCAAAATATTGCATAATACCTGAAGTAAATTTAAAATGAGAAGGGTAGAGGGAAATATGGAAGAAAAGGTGATGAATCCTATGAACTCCAACTAAGGAATCCAGTGAAACTTAACAACTACATGCATAAGAGGATGACTGAAGAATATTAAAACAGCCGTTTTGTCTCTTCATGAGGGTATGTGGAATGATTGTAAAGGAAGAGAAAGAAAAAGTGGTTATTTTTTTGTCAGAATGTGAACCTACACAATATGCATGAAGAGGCATTAGCTTTAGTAGCCTGGAGTTAGTTTATAAAAAACAAGTCAGTTTTCTGACTGTGTTACTAGATTTTGAGAAATACTGCACTTCTACCAGAAGTGAAGGTTTGGGAAGATACTGTTTTCATATGAGGACTCAAAATGAAAAAGCAATTTTGGAAGCATTTATAATAATGTGAGACAAGGTGTAATTTCAGAGTTAGGGACTCACTATTTTGAAACTCTGATCTGAACTTAAAAGAAGCAACTAGATTTTGTCATGTTATAGAAAGCAACGACCTATAACTATTAAAGACAGGTCAACTAAATACTACTGCTTTATGGAGCCTGTCTTTCTAAGCAGACTGAGGAGATTATTAACTTTACACTAAAAATATTGTATACTTGTACATGAGAAATGAACAAGATACTGATTTAACACTCTTTCTTGATAAAAATCATGAAAAAATTTCTCAAAACAAAATGTATACTTATTTGCTCTCAAATTTGTAATTTTGTTGGCTTGGCAACAAGAATTACAGATGTTAAATGCTTCATCTTGTGATAACAAGCCCTGAACAGAAAACACAGGCATACTTTTTCACCTCCTGAAATTATTCATGCTCTATATTCAGTGCAAGCTGTGGCCATTTACCCTGTAATATCCATGATTTTGCTTGTTCAATATTACCTTTATATTACCTCAACAGCACTAAACTTACAAATACAACATTACCACAACTTCATCTTGCAAGAATCTTACAGTCTCTGGAGTCAACATAGCCTTTAGAACAAATAAAAGCCTATTACCCAAAAACTGGATGCTGACACACAGGTCAGATTGATATCTAAACTTAATGGTATGAAGAAAATATAGTCATGTTGCACATTGACATATAATGCTTAGAAATGCTTAGACCATTTAGTGATGAAACTGTTCCCATGGTGAGTATATAGAGGCAGCAAAAAACATTCTTGAAAAGATAAGTTTTACAGAAGAATGAAGATAAAAGGAAATAAAATCAAGCTTATATATAGAATTTAGGGAGAAAATATAATTTCCAAGAAATCAGACAAGTATCACAAGAAGAAATAATTTTTTTTATTTTTTCAAAAAATGATTGATAACATTATTTAAATTACTGTTATCTACAATTGACAGAACATGTGGCAAATAACTTTAAGTTAAAAGAAAGTTTGAAAATAATGGGAAGTCTAATTCAGATCTCTGGCACCTAAACAGATGTGAAAGTACCCTTTGAAACTGGGTTTGTCATCTGCTGAAATGTTTGACAAGAGATTAAAAACCAGATTACCCAGCTATACACTCAATACTGCCAAAAAATAAATAAGTATAATAAAGAATGATAAGAACTTAGAAATGCTACATAAAATTCAGGTAACAATGATATAAAGCTAGAAGGTCATATGAAAGAAAAGTTTTGCTGCCACAGGACAGTTTATTTTTAAGCACATAATGTCTCAGGACAGTTTTCTCTATTCCCATAATTTCTAAACAAAAACAGACTTATGGGAAAGGAGAGGTAACACCTCCTGCTTAAGGCATCTCAAAAGCGTCATGGTCCTTGTTGTCATACTCTGCATCTGTCATGTCTACAACAAGTATTCTACATCATACAGTCATTCTGTACATTAACAGCAAGTCTGACATTTTGAATTTGTCATATGTGAACAGCTTGTCTAATCTCTCCAACTTCAAATTGCCACAGACTGGCAGTGAGACCTGGGTCCAATGCCTCCATGCTTTCAGATGCTTTAACTTTTCTTTAGAAAAGGATTGAAAAAGGTGAATCTCTGTCTCAAATTTCAAAGCAGATTGTACCATTCAGGAGTCAGTGGGCCAGATAGAACCTAAAGGACTGAGCAGACTAGAAAACGACTGAAAGAGAAGTGTAGAGTAAAACCCCATGAGACTATCCTGAGAGCTCATAAAAAAGGACATCAATTCAATAACCAATTTAGAACTGGGGGTGTATATGTTGCATTAATGATACAACTACATTTTCCCTCTTTAGAGAAAGAAAATGAGTTACTGATCCTCTAAATGTTTCAGGCTGCAAAATTATAATTATGGGAACTTTAATCAATTCTAGTGGAGACTGGTTTTTGCCACTACTATCAGTAAACAAGCAGTCTGACTGAGGGAAATACAGATCTCTGTTTTTCTTACAAGATACTTATGACAATGATTGACATACATTTAAAAGTTAGTGTGCTTTTTTCTTATCAAAGACACTAGAGGTTTAAGTTCAAAGAGCTCTCATTATTTGTCATTTAAGAAAAACATACCATAAGTTTGCCAAGTAAGTTAGTCTTATTGATCCAGCTAATTTTCCCTTTCAGTCTCCTGGGAATAGAAATATATGTTCCAGTATGAGACTTTGTGCTTTCTTCTGTTCTTGCCCTTTTGGGAAAGTAAGAATCCTAACAGAATTTGCAAAAAAAAAATTGCTTCTTCCCCTTCAGATCTCTTGTTCAGTCTCACATCTGCTGTGCTACCAAGAGAACACCAAGCGGCACAATTTCTTAAAGTACATATATACATCTATATATATACCGGCACACATGCTTCTTTGTGTTCATGAGAGACCATCTCCCCCCACAAGCTTCATTTCCTCTGTGCTTTCAGTGGTCCTAGTGGAAGAAGCAACCACCAGTTTTCCCTGAGAGAAACAAAGCGAGGCTATTGAAAATACTGTAACACTTTTCAGTAATATTTTTTACCCCAAACAATACAATGCCTAGAACTTGCACGCAATGTACTGTATTGCAACTGTTGCATGGATGACATAAAACCAGCTACTTTCACCTAAGGAAAATATCCCTTTAATTAAATTGTGTAACATTTGATTAGTCAAATATATTCATCTGTATCTTGATAGGGCTTTTCTCCTATGTTAAGAAATTTCATATATAACCTGATGTAAAAAGCAGCCCTTGACCTATGGGAATATCACTTTAAAACTAAATTTTAAAAATCCTTTTCACAGACAAGTTGAAGAAGCTCACTAAGTTACAGTGCATTACTACAAGTGTGTCATACAATGAAGACCCCAAAGACCTTCCAGGATTTGCCTGCACTAGAAAACTTTAAAGTTGCTTTAAAGTACATGTATCTTCTTAGCAGACGCACAAATATGCCACTTCAGGAAAGTTTGTAACTATACAGCCAGGAATAAAAATAATGTATGACAGTTTTACAGAAGTACAAATCATGTCCTGTTGTACCAGCACAGTCTGAGGGGTTTTGTTTTTATAGTTATGTTCACAAGTAAGATAAGTGTTATTGTAAAATGTAAACCGTACAAACCCCCCAGAGAGTCCTATGTCCATCTGCCTTGGCAAAACAAGAGGCAGGAGTCTTTCACACAATAATGCTTAACGCTTTTCTAAGTAAATCAAATAATATATTTAAAAAAAAAAAAAAAAAAAAAAAGAAAAATTGAAAATATTTCTTACAAACAAAGTTGTGTTCTGAAGAAAACTCTACTTCATATACTTTCACCTGAGATAGTGAAATAAAGGGTAACACACAGAAAACTCCCTGGAAGATTCATACAATTTAGGTTGGTTAAACAATTTAAATCAGTTCCAATACTGTCTACCTCCAAAAGCCTCCATCACCTCCTAGTAAACCCCAAAGTCAAAGATCTACCTTTTCTATACTCAGTCATATAACTTTAGGTTTTGGAACAAAATATTATCTTGAAAAATCCCATTCTAGGAAGAGAAAAGACAGTAAAGACATTTTCTATTTATTCAAATCTATACCTTTTACTGACATAAATAGCTCTACACTAACTTCACAAATACAAATCTTCAAAATCTTATGTAGGAGTCAAACATCCAAATAATAAATGAAGTCATTTTGCTTCTTCAGTCCAGAGAAAGGATATCAAAATCTACAGGGAAAGCTACATAACTCCTTTGGGTCATATATGGAACAGAATCCATACATGAAGTATTTTCAAAGAATGAGTTCCTCCTGGTTTATGGATCTTTCTCTTTTTTGTAGTAAAGTAAATCAGCTGTGTAAGTGTTGGCTGCTATACATAGATCTGTGTAATGGATATGATAATTCATTGCAGTTTCAGTGACATGAGGACAGTTGTGTAACTTGAAACTAAATGAAGAACTGACCCTAGACCCTAAAATTATATCTCATTATTTCATTGCACACCCTTAGCAAATTTCTTGTTTCCTCCTTCTGCATCTGTAAAATGTATCCAACATAAAACCTGAGTGACAGAAAGCAAGATCCCTACTGATGAATACAAAACTTCCTACTACATCTTTCTGCATCTCATGCAGCACGCATGCTAGGTCAGGCTATCACTAAAGCAGGCAGCACACTGTAGGTAATCACCCTCAGAGTAGGAAAGGAACACAGCACATCCAGTTATACTTTTTTTCCACTTTTTTTTTTTTTTTTTTTAAATGCCAGGCACAAATCCATTACTTAAGGTTTCCAGTCTCCTGGGTAAATGACAAAACTTCTGTAAACAGAACTAATAGACCAACATTCTCAGATTGTTTAAGTAGAAGGTTGACTAGTATCTACAGGTGGTTATGAGGTAAGATTGCTCAGTCTTATCAAGATGAGAAGAACTCTTGGAACATACAGATGTAGGATTTCAGGTCTTTGTGAAACTTTGCAATTAAAGAAGTATAACATTTATGAATATCTGTGTTTAGAAAGCAGCTGAGAGTGTCTGCAGGTTCAAAACTTTAGACAAAGGTTTCACATTGTATTCAAATCCCACTTATATGCGTAAATCCTTTTGATAGATGAGGCCCAAAACTTTTTTGAGTTAAATGCCCATTTTCAATTCTATGTTTGAGAAATCCCTAAAATAACTACTGTCTCAATCACACTGAGGATTTAAAATTCAAATAAATCAATTCATCACAGTTCTGTGACTCTGAGTATTTATTTTTTACTCCTGTGGTCACAGAGCACCTAATATTTCTAATATTTTATACATAGATTTTTAATTATTCAACAAAAGTAATTGTTCCCTAAATTGGCCAGAAACTTATCCTGAAAAATATGTCACTCTGATTATTCAGTTTTTACTGCTTTCTCACTCAGATGAGAAATATTTTTGAAATTACACACATATCCTGATGTCCTGTTGTCTTTGCTGTAAAAGGTAGGCATAAGTCTCAATTTACAATGTTAAGATGTTCATTCTTGGTTCTAATGCTATCAATAAGAAAATAACTTTTCTTTGCATCTGTTATTCACTATACTGATACTTCCATTTCTAGAAAATATAAGAAATTTTCCTGAATATCTTGGTTGAATCATGTCAGGTTTGGAGTATTGTCAAAATTTATTGCATTCAGCTGGATCTCAGAATATTGCAGAACCACTCCTAATAGAGCTAGTCAAGTAATTTCTCCTCTGTTACTACATGTTTTAAACAGACTGCAGTTGTTTCTTGTTGGCAGTCACAGCTTCATTTCTAGCTATCCTCTGCAAATTCATGGGTATACTTTTTTAAAAATCATTGAGAAAAATATACAGTCACTTGCAAATACACTTTTATAAGAACTCGTGAACAAGTATGACAAATCTGTTTTTTAATATAAATACTTCATTTAATTTTCCCAAGACAACTAAGTATAGATGCAGTTTTAGCATTGAAAAGATTTTTAGTAGAAATGTACATCTGTAATTTCACTAAGTACAGCTAAAATAGCCTAGGATTGAAAAATGTTCTAACTTGAAATCTGTAGACTTCTAGCTAGATTTTCAGTGAGAAATAATGGCAAAAAGCCATCCTTTCTTTGTCTGAAAATACTTCATTGTTAGAGAAATATCTGTGCACATCACAGGAGAGGAGAGCTGAAGGTCAAGAGGTTAATTCTACTTACTGCAACATATCTTCTGCAACTGACTTGTAGCTGTGTGATCTTCAGAACTCTCACTTAATAGGTAAGGTTTAAAGATAAAGAAAAACAAATTCCTTTTAATGATAGTTCAGAACACTAAAGTTTACCGAAGGAAAGGAAGGCTAATATTGGGGGAAGGGAGTTGCTGTATTTTCATCTTTTTCTTTGTTGTCTTTGTGTTCAGAGAAGGACCGGAGAGTGTTTGAAAACATTTTTTTTTCAAGAGAAATCAAAGGAGAAATAATGATGGGGAGGGTGAGCTTTTATCCTTTAAAAATAAAACCTTCTACAAAAAGCTACTATCCAAAGCCATGAACACACAACAAGGTGAAAAGCAACACAATCCACTTACAAAAAAAATTGTGGAAATAACAAGTCTCCAAATACAAGCATCATTAATTTAAAAAAAAAAAAAAAGAGTGTGGGCATGGGCTATTAAATGTACTATAATCTATTCAGTGAGTTTAATGTAAGGGTCATTATGAATTTAGTGCTTATTAATGATTTATAATGAAATGGCAGCTAGAAGTCACTCCTGGGGTAGACAAACCAATGTGCTATGTTGCTTCTGCATACTGATTAAGTGAAAGACTCTATTCAGAGAACAGTTTGCTAACTAATCTAAAGAATCTAGAACACTCTCCTGGTAATTTTGCAAAGGATAGCTGTCAGACTACTCTTTTCCATTCCTAAATTAACTGGATATAGAAAACCCCATGCAGAACCCCTTTATTCTTCATCATCTTTCCTATGACTTGGGAAATCTCTAAGATAATATTTAAATACTTAATACAATTAGTTGAATGTAAGATTTGTATCATATGTCTATTATTGCAGTACATGGAATATTACTTTTCTTATACTTTACACAGATTTAGATTAACAGAGCATAGCAGCCTTTGCGCATCATGCTGAGATGTTCAGAAGTTCCAGCAGGGTCATGTAGCTGTGCATATATGTTTTCCATACTGTGCTTGACAGACGGTTAAACAGAGAAGGCTGGATAGACCTCCCATCACCAGAATTGATAGCCTAATTTCAATATAACCAGGACAACAAAATCTCTTTTACCTTCTTCCCTGTCATTGTGACGTGGTGAGATTGGCTATTCTACTGATTACCCAGAACACAGCCATATGCCCAGGCCTGGCTTTGCCTGTATTGGTTGGGGTTTTTTCATGTGTTTTTTTTGCTTGGGATTTTTTTTCTTTGGTAGTTTTTTTTCAAATTGCTTGCTGTCTGTGATCCTGTTGTATCAAATGCCTAAGGCTAGCAGGGGAGCAGAGACTTCAGGAATGATGATAGTTGTACCATGATAGAATTTGTTTTCACATTTAAAATATGACATAATTTGAGATGGAATGTCATGATACAGTCTTTAATGAGGCATTAGTGAGTAAATAGTATTATCACAACTTTCCCTAAATCATCATTAACTGGAGAAAGAGAAACAGTGATAAAATGCCTGTACTACTGAGTTTCACCTTCTACTGCATTGCACATTGTAGACACTCACACTTGTACAGAGGCATCATGAAGAAAGGAGGACCCATTAAAGAAGAAAAGATTTCTATGGGGCACCAATGAATGACTGGCTAGAAGTTGATGCTTCCCTGAGCTATGATCTTCCCTCTCTCCTGAGCACACAGCATAATATAGAAGTTCATACACTCATACACTAACATCTGAAAATAATTCTCTCTTTTCTTCTCATATTTACAACTTTTATGCTTTCCTCATTTTTTTCAATAAACTTTCTTGTTATTTGTGTGGAGATCTGCCAGTCATTAGTGTCTGATATCTGGCTCTCATCCTGTTGAACATGGCAGACATGAGAACAACACTGCCCTTCAATAAAGCAGGCATTCTTCTGCCTAGATCTGTAATCAGTTCTGACTTTGACAAGACAACATGGGGCAAGGTGATCTGCAGATACCAACTGAAGAAATAGAAAGGTCATCTATAACTGTGAAAATGGCAATTGGATAGAGAGGACCTTTATTCCCCTTGTAGTATCTGTCTCCACATGCCTGCAATGGTAATGAAAATGTAAGGAGAAGCAAACATATGTTTGCTTATGTTTGTTTATATAAGCTTACGTATGTCCCATTTCCCTTTTTACTATATAGTTGTGGAAGGCAATGGTTTATTTCAACATCTCTGGTCTAGTATAGCATTCTGGTACAAAACCTACAAGATGGCGAGCTGCTATCTCCAGAAGCATCAGGAAGTTATACCTAGCCTTGTGAATAAAAACAGCTTAAATTTCTGTATAGTTTGGCTCAGAATAATGCCAGATGATAGCTGTATGTCCAGTTCGATGGCTGTACAAACACAGCAACTTCATGACTCTCAGTGCAATTGTTGAAAGGTTATCTGGAGTGCAGGCTGCCTGTGAATCCCATCTGTCTCCATAATAACTAACACTGAACCTTTCAAAAGCTTTGTCTGAGCAGAATGTGAAGTTGCTGAGGATAGTGGTCAAAATAAGTCATTCTGTGCCTAGTCTGTTTATGCTGTAGAGAGATTTTTACATAAACCTACAAAGAGATAGAATACACCTGAGTTTTTCTTCCTGGAAGCCTCAGAGCTTGTATAATAAAGATACATAAATATCTCTTCCTCAGTGTTTCATTTTAGTGAACTTTTGTCATTTAAGAAACAGTAACAATGCCTAATTTTGTTATTCCTGTTAATATAAACATCCTAAATGCTACAGAATTTCTTTCTAGCTTTGTACACATGCAGCAGGAAAAAATAATTCTCTGACTGCTCAATGAATATGTCTGTCATTAAAACATTCAGGAGAGTCAGAAATATAAAATTATATTTCTGTCATGTATTCAGTTTTGTAAATCTTTACAAGTATAAAATGCAATGTTTAGTCTCTTTCTAGCTTTCCTGATATATTTAGTGCCATACTAACTTACATATCACTGGATCCTGTAATAAAAAGGTCAGTTGGAAGCTAAATAGTTAAATTACAAAATGCATTCCGCCCAGTATTTTGCTAATTGTCATCTGACCATCATCATGATCTGTAAATTAAAAGACAATGGAGAACACTTTTCCTCTTTGCTCCTGAGAATATTCACTCAACTAGATGATCATCAGATTTAATTGGAAGGAAGGATATGTCACAAAATGTTGTCTAGAAAGAGTTAAAGGATTCTAGCAGGTCAGTGAAAATGCCATTGACATTAATAACTATGACAGATTAAAGGCCTTTGGGCGCATGCTCATGTAAGATCAAACACCTTTTTTGTCTGACTGGTACTAGATCAACAAAGTATCTGTCGACTATGGGGATCACAGAGGGGAATAATTTCTTTTACTTTTCACTGTGTATTATTCAGTGCAGTACAGCTTGAAAAATGGCAGTGACACCCCCTGTAATCATTTGTTTGTGTATTTATCCAGATCTCTGCTGAGAGGTGGATGACAGCACCTATTGCTTATTGTTTAACTTTTATTTCATTGTGCTGTGAAGAGATAACTGCATCCCCAGCTACACCTCCAGATTTTTTTAACAGCTATAGAGCTTGAAATAAGTTGATTTATAAAGAAGAATGTTCAGAAAAAAAAAATTATTTAATTAATATGGTGACTTTTTCTCCTGATTCACTACTCTGAAAGCAATTCCAGAAACACAGACAAAGGGGTTTTTTTTATTATTTCCCCTGAACCTGGAATAGCTATTTTTTGAGCTCAGCAGAGAGGGTATCTTGCCCTTACTCAAGTGTCTCTCTGACCAATCATTGAAAATATGGTTATTCGTAACCTTACACCAAAATAAAGAGCACAGTGCAAACATCATTTCGCTGACAAAAACCCAAGCTGACCTGACTTAAAACTTTGTAATATGAATTTACCAATTAGAAGTCTTCTATTTTCTTAGGTTGCTGCAACTTCAGGTAATGAGTTTTGACTCATAGGAACCTGTTTGCTTAAAAGCAACATATTTTTTACCTAACTCCTACAGCTTCCACAATTCAAGATTCTTTAGAGTTTGAATATTTCCTTACTGTAATATTTAAGGTGATTATGACAGGAGCCTGAGCTAGCTACAGCTTTTGACTGATTGGTTTGCCTCCTCTTCTTTCAGGTAGATATAATAAAACCTTTTTTGGTCTACATTAAAACAGAAATGAAATAAGACTTTTAAAACAGAGGACTTAGATCTGTCAGCACAGGTTCTATACCATTCAGTAAAACATTAAAAGATTATTTGCTTCCTACAGAGTCCTTGTAGGGCTGCAGTCTATTATTTTTTCGTTGTTCAAAAGCTTTCAATGGTTTCCTGTATTGAAATGAGCACTGTGAAGTCTCTTCTGTGTCCTTATGAAAATCTCTTTCTTTTTTGACCTCTGAAGCTTGGGCCTCATTCTGCTTCTCCACACCTTGTGAGTTTACTGATCTAACCAGATCCCACTCTTTTGCAGAACATAACTCACCATGGGTATGTACTGCACCAAACACTAGTCAGTTTAGTCATCCATCCTCAGGGGAGGAATAAATTGTGCCCTATTTTTAGTCATCCATCCCAATTTTAGTCATACATCCTCAGGGGAAAAAATTTGTGCCCTGTTTTACTGGTCTCAGTGACAACTGATAACACATGAAAGAAACTTGCAGAGCAAAGCAGTAGAATAAAAGATCCACTAGAGGAATGTGACCAATTCAATAATGAGATCTGTATTTTCTGTGGCATATGTTTAAAAACAGGAAAGTAGGAGGGAATACAGAACTCTGTGTTCTCCTAAGTATTCAGACTGGTCAACAGATTAGTATTTCTTGGGGCCAGGGATATTTCTGAGGAAAAATGAGGGCAATTTATGGACCAGGGGTAAATAAAATGGAATAAAGCAAAATAATAAAAGTACACAGAAATACTAAGTACCCATAGAATCATAGAACCATGAAATGGTTTGGGTTGGAAGGGACGTTTAAAAGTCATCTAATCCAACACCCCCTGCAATGAGCAGGGACATCTTCAACTAGATCAGGTTGCTCAAAGCCCCATCCAACCTGGTCTTGAATATTTCCAGGGATGGGGCATCCACCACCTCTCTGGTCAACCTGTTCCAGTGTTTCACCACCCTCATTGTAAAAAATTTCTTCCTTATATCTAGTCTGAGACAATTTTACCAAAGCTGCAGGTGCAGCTATGGAGCCTATTGGAAGACTTTTGACTCTTCAGTAACAAAGCCTGAAGTCCTATTTCTGAAATAGCAGGAGTTTATGATGCATTTAATACATTTCTGTTAGGACAGAAGCTAAATATTGAAGAATATAATAAAAGTGTACTGTATTTCATCTGAAAAAATGAAACTCTATGGAAAGTGAATTTTTTAAAGCTAAAGGCTGTTACAAAAATGGAGAATAAATATGGTGTTTGAGTTATTCAGGACAAAAACATACTCTGCTTTTTTTTTTTTTTCTTGTAAGATTTTATCTGACTTTAAGGTAGATCTTAGGCCATGCTTTGTAAAGAGTATAAGGATGATATCAATAGGATGTTTCTAAAGAAGACAATGAAGAATACAGAGTGAGATATGAAAGGCATGTTACAATTTTAAAAAGACCAGAAAAGTAATTTGCCAATTTGCCACAATGGTCAATGTTGTAATGTTGCTAACCCGGACTAGAGAACTGTAGTGAAAGGAATACAGTTTGACCTATATTTCCTGTTGCTCTTGTGAATATACCAGCAGTAGTAGCCATTGGTCATGTAAAAATCAACAATGCACCTCCGTGTCAGAAATACACTACCTGAATTAGCATGCATTCCAGAGCAAAGCAAACTATTATTGTGTCTTCCTTATTCTAGAAATTCAACACCATTGTTAGATTCTGTGTGACTGTTCTGAGAAGGCTTAACAAAATTTTCAGTCCTAAAAAAATGAGTAATATTTCTAATTACACATGTAAATATTCATGTGCATGGATACTACTGTGCTGCTACTTCATGTAGCTTCAAATTCTGTCTGTTCCCTCTTGACAATTATAATGCTATATTGGACTTTTTGTAGGTCAGTTAAATGTGAGAAAACATATGATGAAAATTTGTAATGTTGTGTCATGATACTATCAATCACAAATGAAGCACATCAAGGAGTCCATGATAAACAACTGCTCTAAATTCATGCCTGGTGTCATATTTTATAATTAATTTATACAACTTTTCCTGGTTTAAACCTTGTGAGAAACAATCTTCTCTTGGACAACATAAATACACTTATTTAAATTCTTGGACTTGACATAAAGTCAAATATTTTCCAAGATGCCAGTGTAAGTATTTCATTCATTGCTGCTTGCTATTTTTAAAATTGAGGTACATAGATGCTAACAAGTATAAAAGTTTGGGAAATTATTTTTGAGGATAAAAAGATTGTAGAAAGAATTATTTCTTTTAGGGTTCCTTTTTCTTTATTCCTTTGAGTCAATTGTTTATTTAATACAAGGTAATAGAAAGTATTAAAATATCAACAGCAAGCATCCTTTCTCACAAACGTAAGACTGCTTTTCTGTATATAGTATTCTGCAAAGTCTCTCACACACTCTTACAGTGTTTCTTTTCTGTTTTCTGGTTATGTCTGGATATGGTACCTACGAGTGTCATCCACACAAGCATAGAACTGCAAATATGATAATTCCCTTCTTTGCTTTCCTCCTGCTATGGTTTTCACAGACAATAACTGAACACATCCTACCCATACTTTGATAAATGCCTGGCTTGAATGCTGGAACACAGAATGCCAGAGCATACACACCATTATGCACCTCAGTAGGAAAGTAAAGACAAAATCTTTCCTGCAGCTATCATTAGTCAGCCCAGTAACTGAAGTCAAGCTATGGAAAGAGTGTATGTGTGTTAATGTTATTTAGTGTCACTTTGTACTCCACTACCCTCTTCTTGTTTATAGGAAGGCATGCAAATAAGATATTCTGGAGGTGAGTGCATAAATGGACCTGTTAAAGTATGAGGAAAGTGACTGGTGAATGGTATAGCATCATCACAGCATGAACCGTATCCAAAAAGACTACTCAGGTAAGTGAGACTTTCACCACGTCTTCCTGGCTGGAAAACAGAGCTATACATGAACTTTGTTGTAAAATTCCTCCTAAACTGACATATTTGGTGCAGGAGACCAGAACATGTTAGAAAATCCTTTAGTAACCAGTGACTGACCAAAGAGATAGACCCACAGCTACATGTTTAGTAAGGCCTTCAAGGTTTAAACAGACTAATTTAGAAAACAATAACTAATTAAAACAATAGCTATTTGGTCAGGTGAATACATACATGAATGTCAGATAGTGTAAAAGGTTGAGATGAGGTGAAACTGCTACATGTAGAAACTGGGATGTCAGTCAGAGCAAGGACACATCCACCAGATAGAGTCAGTGTCCTCTTAGGCTAGTGGTCTAAACTGGACTGGAGGGGCAGGGACCTTGACTGACCTGTGGTGTGTGCAGTGTGCCTATTGCAGCAAGGTTCATATTATATGTATTGAACAGTGCGATTCTGTTCTTGTGGCAAGCCTACCACAACTCCCTCATGGTACATGGTGGCTCCAAACTAGAAAATAATTGATTTTCAGTATTTTACATGAATGAAGAAGAGATTCTAATTCTAGATGTCCATTTTCATTAAAATATGTTTTTCAGATACATTTGTATGAACATGTACCTGATTTTTTAATTCTACACCTTAGCATACTCAAAAGTTTTAACTGCTGCATTTACCGGTGCATCAATGCCTTTATATTCTGGATCACATTCCTTGCTTCCATACAATCTCACAAGGCCTGGGACAGAAAGAAATTTCACCTCTTCATTCTTATTCACATAAAGCAGACTGACTTCTGATTTTCTCTATTTTCAGTCACTGTTTCCTTTCTGAAATTTAGGAAGGATATTCTGGATGAGGGAAAAGTAATGTAAAAATTGAGCCTGAGGGTTTGGGACAAGGAAGTCATGAGAGAACTACACTGGAATGAATGTGGAAGTGGACCAGCTGAAAAGAAGGCTTCACACAGACTGGAAATAAAATGAAAAGGGCAAAGAGAGAGACAGGAAAAGCATATTAATAAAACTCAAACCCAGATGGAAGAGCAAATATTGTAAAAGTGAGCCCTGTTTCCCATATTTATTTCTCTCTTGGAACACTGACTAGTGGATAATAGCTGAAGATTTATACTTATCAGGACATGAGGGGTTGTGACTACATATGTGTGTGAATGTTTCAATTTGCAAAGTGACTTTCATTAAGGTCTCTAGACAAAACATAGACATTCTCTATAAATGTATAGAAATTTATCTCTTCAACTACTTATAATCAAGAATCAGAGCTTGCCCTTAGGCTTTAATATAAGCCTCACAAGTGTTCATCTGAAGACTAAATGTTGTCCTTTAGTATGCAAACCCTGGAAATTGGGTTCTGTTGCCTTGGGAAATTTAATTTGCACTGAATATACTCTTTTTTTCTTTAAAAGGGAAGTCATAAAGCAAACAGCAATAATGTATCATTCCATATCTTTTAAGGTCTGACAGCTATCAATGATTAAGTCTTTCAATCAGTGCAAGCATCTATCATCTCTAAGTCTTCAAATAATAAAACAATATTTAGGTGTTTGTGCTATGTGGTTTGTATGCAAAGGAATGGAATTCCAGAAATTGTTTACAAGCAGTATTATATATTCCTCCTGACAAATACTTAATTTCAGCTAGAACATGCAGGTTTGCCCTGAGAACGGACATAGGAATATGCTTCTCAAGTTTTCCTTTTCCAGGATAATGCTTTGCACTGGGCCATCCTCTAGTGACATTTGAAATCGCAGGATTCCACTTAACTGTGGCAGCACTTAAGAGCATTTTTGATCAGGAAACAAGGGCTTGAAACTTTTACCATTCAATGGTTATGTATCATAGAAAAGAAAAGTTAATTGGATAATATAAAAGAAGCCTTCAAAATTTGACAAGAAAATAATATTTTACTACATATTTGTGAAATAAAAAAATGTTGATGGCAGAGAAAAAGACACTATTTCTCCACTGCATTAATCCTTCTTGCTAGGCATATACTAGTTGCTATCATCATTTTCTGAGCTGCAGCATGCCTTTGAAATAGGAAGATCTTTTTTCACCTGATCTTAATTCTACTTGTAGAAATAAAATTACAAATAAAAATTTTTTAGAGAAGATATGATGCTTACACAACAGAATTCACATTTCTGTGTAAAGCTGCTGTGTGTGCCCAGAAGACAACCAGATATTAAGTATGTGGAATTTGTTCTGCTGTTGATGTAGACTTTAACTCATCAGTACCTTCTTATTTGCCAAACATTTAAACAGCTGCTTAATTAACTTAACTGGGTTTGGATAAGATTTAAACAGGGGTTCCAATATTTTTTTTTAATTTAAAGCTCCAGAATGACTTGTGTAGAGACAGGGGGCAGTGAAATTGAATGCATGTTTTTCTAACTGTATGCCAGATGCAATGAATCTTGCAGCAACCAATTAGGCAAACTGCATTGCACAGTGATCTTAATCTTATGTGTCACCTTATGATCTATACGCAGGAGGATAATGATAAAGATATAATATAGTGCTGTATGTATACCAGCATCATTTGAAAAAGTGAAATTATTCTTTAAAATACATCTAAATGAGGTACAGAAAATAATTTTATTACTTCTTAACATCATGTTAAATTCTACTACAATAATGTTTAATTAATAAAATATAAGAAAATAGTGAAATTACATTAAACAACTTGACACAAATTTAAAAGATGTAAATTTGTTGAGCTCATATAGCAGTAGCTGTTCACGGGCTGAACACCATGTAATCTGCAGAGTCACAGTTATTCTCATCTAAAGTAAATGGCAAAAATGTTTGATTTTATCACAGTTAAGAAAAACTTTTAAAATTGTGTTCATTTTTCAGGTTTGCCATATGTTAGCCAGCTATCCCTGGAATCCATAATGGAAAGCCTTCAAATGATGCACTAAACCTCTACCAATATAATCACCTGAAGGGTTAAAGAAAAACACATGGTCTTATAATCACTTACTCTGCAGAGCGTGGAAGCAACAAAAGATATTCTTCATTTCATGTTTACTGACATGTCCTCAAGTAATTACATTTCTATTCCATGATCCTCTTTGTTTTTCTCTTCAGCAAACTTACCGTTCTCTCTTCTGCCATGCCAAAACCTGTCTGAAAATATTGGTTTGATATTTAATACCCTACTTCCCTGAGGCTTCTTCAAATTTCTGCTCAGTTTAGCCCAGCACTGTCCATCAGTGAGTTGTTGCCTATCTTGTGTGTTAGTAACACCATAGTGTCCAGGCAAGTGTGAGCATAATGAGGATCAGAATGTCATGACAGACAAAAGCATCCCAATCCTTCAGCACCCGCTATTGTCTATGACACAGTTCTGAGCCAGACATATTTGATGTTTTAGTGAATATAGTGAAGATACCATTAGAGAGATACCAATGTATCTTCTAACAATAAGAACAAGGGTCTGGATCACAGGAAGAGGTGAAACCACTAGTCATTATGGCCAGATTTGCTGGTGGGTATTCAGACCCTCTTTTTTTTTTTTTTTTCCTTTTTTATATTTTCTTTTATTCTGTTATTTATTATTTTTATTTTTTAATATATGAACAGCAATGAACTCAGCAAACAACATTTTCACAACCAGGGTGCTACCCACATTTTATGCTTAGCATAGATGTGGTTGCAGCATAATAGGAAGGATTTGGGATCTAATGGCCAATAAATTTATTGTTCTGGAGGCACTGAATGGAAACATTTTGGACCCTGATGAGAACATATTATACTTCTTTTTTTTTTTTTTTTTTTCCAATCCCCTAGCACTTATGGTCCAAGATAGACTTCTAGTAGAAAACTGAACACAGAGTTCTTGGTTTAGTTATCTTTACAGTTACTAAGTTGCAGTAGTTATTAATAAATATTTTTGTATAACTTTGAATTACTTTGCTTTGTTTGGGGGGCTGAAGAAATGGTGAAAGACAATATATATGAGAAACAAAATGCAGCTTTGCTTTTCATTTAACAGTTAGAGATGAAAATTAACCCTTCAATTGACTTTTGAATAGCCACTGGTCAATGGCCATAGTTCATAATTATGGCATATAATAGTAAATAAGGTTAATTAGTGAATTATGTGACTATTTTCTGTCAAGCAAGTTACAGATAAGACAGAAAAATCATCATATTCATCTACAGTTTACAAAGATCCAGTAGTTACTGAGCTCCACTGTACTGATCGGATCTACCATACCTAGATAACACTTTACCTACGAGCTGTATTTTCGCATTATTGTCCATAAACAAATTGTCATTGTTGAAGACAAGTTGAATAACTCCACAGGTGTAAAGTCTATGAGATGCAGAAATCCATCTAACAAGTCATTGTCATGAAAAACAAAAGATCTCCTCTCCCTTCTAACCCTTCCCTTTCCAATTCCATGGAGAAGCTGTCATGCAGAATTCAAACTTTAGCTGAGAGCCCGCAACAGTGAAGGAAGCTGTGATAGGAAAATATTAAAAATAGATCCAAGCAGACCCCAGAATTGGGGAAGAGGAAATTATTACCTTGAACACTACACTCTTCCCAGTGCTAATAGCTAACGTACTAACATATCAGCATTGCAAAAAATAGTGAACAATCTTCCTCCTTTTTTTTCTTTCATGTTGTTTATGATTTTATAATTTCTTTCTTATTCATTGCCAGGTGTTTGCTTTTCAGGCTGAATGGTTCTCATTCATTTGGTTGTGCATTTGACCAGTTTCTCTTTTCCCAGTTCTTGGGGAGAATACCTTTTGGGAGATCAGAACTGTAGAAGGTATTCAAGATGCTGACAGCTCATAGATTTGTAAGTAGTGACATGATTATATGAGTGTTATTTTCTTCTGTATGTCCTTTCTAGTAGTTCCTAATAGTAAATTTGTTTTCTTCACCTCTACTGAGCATTGAAATGACATTTTCACTGAACTAGCTACTAAGGACACAGCTAAAGCCTACCCTGAATTAAATAATGGAGTCACTTCTATTTGACTTTTCTTCATTTTCAGGAGAAACAATATGTAAAGTACTAGAATTCAGGAGAAAAAATTGTGCATATACTGAACTTAACTTTTGTAATCTACTGATAGAAAATACATTTCTGAATTCATAAATTTATACGTGAAAACAAATTATTTTTAACACAATAGTCAACATAAAGGGCTTTAATAAATAATATGTATTACATGAATCCTTACAGAAAAGCCATTCAGGATTCAACATATTTTGAAATAATCATGCTAAACAGAACTGTAAAAGAAAAGTTATATGTGTGTTGAGCTCCAACTGAAAATTCCTATAGATGTTTATACATATGAACTCAAGATAATTCTGCAGAATTGTTATAGGATGGTAAACAAATTTATTTTAAAGCCGTCATAAACAGAATTGCCAATATGTTTTTGTTACTTTGTGTCAATTCAGTAAACATAAATTTATTAAAAAAGGCTTAAATAGTCATTCATATTGAGTTTATGGATACTTTGTGCCTTCAGAATGGCAGAAAGAACCTGGAATTCATGGATAAATCATTCAGCAGAGAATAGTCTCCTTTATATATCTGAGACATCCTAGTCAACTCCAAAGATACAATTTTTCTCATTATTACTTTATAAAATGTCTCCAGAAATCCTAGTGACAATATACTATAGTTTTATAGCTATATCCCACAATTGAGTCTATAGCAGTATCACATCTATAGTAAGAGCTCATAGGGAGAAAAACTTTGCATTTAAATATAATGTTCATTCATTAAGACATGGGTATAAGGTGACTATAAACAACTTTGTCAGATAATTAGAAAGCATTCAATCCCTAAAATAATGAGTTTCTACATAAGTAATGCTGCTGTGAATAATTACTTAGATCTAAAAAGTAATGTAATCAGTTCGTAAGTACTGATGAGAAATGTATGTGATCAAAACCAGTCTGCAGTCAGTTACCCAGAGATTCCTCCTAGTCTTTGGTTTTCTTATGATTCTAAGTATACTTTAATGAATAAATTACAGTTCTTAGATGCAGGTTTGTTGTTTTTTTTTTTTATTTTGATAGCACTCTACTTACTTTTAAATTAATTTATTCAGAGCAAACAATGAAATATGCATGTAAAATGTAATATGTTAGTATGACATTAATTGTATTATATTTTTTCCCTACAAAAAAGCAAAACATGTTAAATCTAAAAAGCATAATAACTTAGTATGGATATTCACTTCATAAGAAATGTTCAAAACACTAATAAAAAAGCTTCTTTTGCCTAGTTTAAAAATGAGATTTCTTCATATGCAAAAGTCTTAGTATTTTATGCTAAAATATTACTATACTTGAGCACATTTATATTTCATTGTCTGCCTTTCTCTATTTTATCCCCTTTGTTTACTAGACTTTGATATCAGAGAGGACTGAAAATTTCTTTTGAGTGGATTGGCCCTATCACAAGTGTTTTAAAAGATAAATGTGCTTTACATTTACATTTCTGAATAAAATATTTTGGGTTACGTTCATTCACTGCTGCCTTTCACAGGTATCTGTTATTCTATATTATGTTTTTAAAAGAAGAATAGTTCTACTTTCTCTTCATTTGTTTAGTTTATTCAGACTCTATCCTCTACAAGCTATTGGTTTCCATCTCAAATAAATGTTTAAAATTTCTCCTTTTTATCTGTAGCATTATATTTTTTACAAGCCAGAATGTCATATAGCTAAGCTGCTATCTCTAATCATGTATTTTCAATATACACTTTAAAAAAATACAGATTTTTAATTTACTTGGAAACATGTTGGTGCATCATCAGGTTTGTCTTCCTTTATAAAGGTGTAATCCTGATTTTCTTATTTGCTGTAAGATTTGTTGTTGTTATTACCAAAAAAACCCCACCCAGGAGTCATAAAAGTCAGTGTTTCTCTCTGGCAATGTGTTTGAATATCGTATTACAGCTTCCTTTCCCTTTCTGGCAGGTACTGTGTCTGAGGTGATGAAGACTTGGTTCACAAGTGATCTCAGGAATTTATAAACATTACATTTTTAAAAAATCTCAATTTTCCACAATTATACATTTTTCTATAATGAACATTTTATATTGGACACCCATATGCACAGGTCATTATTCAGAAGGACTATATTTCTCACTGAGTTTTCACAAACAGGTATTTAATGCCACAGGGCTGTGTGTAGGTAGCAGGCTTTTAAGAACTTCGAAAGGACTATTTAATCTGAAACCAGTTTGCCTTTCATGACTACAAAACATGTTAAATCTATAGTCTGTATATCACTGGGAGTCCCTGAGTAATCATCTGGACAGAGAGAAGGAGGAAGGTCTCCATTGCCAGAAACATTCATCAAGTTTTCTGTGTGTCCTGGCATGGATCTGAGAGTACCTCTGTGCAGAAAGCATTAGCTGTCATGCCAGCATCACCCTGGGTCACACTCATGTGTAGAAGGGAACATAGTGTGGGATCTGCTTTGTTGCAGAGAATAGGTTGCGGTATGTACTCTGTCAAGAGAAGCAGGTTTGTTAGACAGAAATACCTCTGTAATCATATGATAGGATCATCAGTACTTCATGAAGGAATATGTAGGTATTACAGTATCAACGTGGATGAAACTTGTATTAGTAAGATTTTTCAGGGATAACTTGCAAAATATAGGACACAGCTAGAGTACAGTGTTACAGAGTAGATGGCAATTACTCTTCATTAAAGTCATATTAACAAAGTTGGTATCATTCCACAAGGATATACTATCAATATAAAGAGTATATGAAGAGACTGTTACTACAATGTCAGACACGGTTGAGAGTTTTCTCTGGGAGGTTTGAAAAGGAAAAAAGCCTCTAACATAGAGACAACTTGTCAAGGTGTGAACTTGTGAGAGACGACTTGTAACTTCCCAAAACAGGGCCTGAGAGAAACAAGCCTGCAAGAAAAAAAAAAAAAAAGCCTGAGAGAGATAAGGGATGGGGGAGAACGGAGGCCCTCAGAGCTCAGAAATGTCTCAAACACTTGCAAGTAATGAAACTATAGTCACGGGTTGGATAGTGTGGAGGTCAAAGCTGATATGGCTGCCTAGAAAGCACAGGATGCAGCTGGAGGAGGGAGCCCTGTGAAGTCAGGAAGGTTCTGCTCTGGTGCACCTTGCAAAGTTTCAAGGGCCATCTGTCTAGTGAATGACCTTTGCTTCATTATCCACGAAATGCATATTAAAGTTGACACCCCTAACTATGCTAATAAATATTAACAAGATCATGCTAATTACATCATCCCATGAAGCACCTTACCCCTCCCCATACATGGGATACGTAGGTATGTGGGTCGACCTAGGGGATGGACCCAAGGAAAGTGTGTATAAATTGGGGGGAAGGGGTGAGGAGTGAAAGGGAGAAAGAAAAAAGAAGACATGAAGAAGTGAAGAAGACAGATGCATCCCTGATGAACTCGGACAGGAACAATGCAGGAATCGAGAATGGTGATTTCTATTTCTCTAGTCCCTCTATCTCCCTCCTTTTCTTTTTCCCCTGTTCCTTCACTACCATAAAGTAACACAAAGCATACTATTCTGCTTGTCATAACTCATTATATACTTAGCCAATAATCGTGTAGCCAATTAGTACATTGTGGGAAGTTAATAAATGTCTGGACTTTGAGACTTGTCTCACTATTGTCCACTCCAAGTGATAAGGTAGTCTCTGCACGCCAGGTGATCAAAAGACACAAACTTGTTTTGGAAAACTTTAAAAAATGTAATTTTTAATCACATGGTCCTTATTCTACTGTTGTGTGTTACACTGCCTGTCAATAACTGTTCTCTGTCAAATATATGCGTAAGTATAAAGTACACATTCATTAGCATTCTGCCATATGTCCCATGGACAACTATCCAGACATGATTTCTGCATATAGATTCCTTCAGTTTTCCCTAATTAGGAAGAATTATCCATGACCATCTGTCTGCCTCTGTACCCAAGTCCTATAGTCCGAAGCAGGGCTTGGATCCATATCAAGTCAAAATTCAATCAGCAATTACTCATCTTACCATGCCAATAAAGCTATTAATGCTCAAGATAAATTAACATAATGTGTTCCCTCCATTTCTGACTCATGGCTAAGAAGATGCTCTAACCTCAGGGTGTCTAAGTTTTCTTGAGTGGGCTGTGAGGGTCACTGAATTAAAAGTTTACTGTAGTCTTTTTTACTTGAAGAATTTTACTCTGGGGGAGAAGATTCAATAAAAGACTTATGCTTCTTTCCCCCCACCACAGGTCATACATTTTACTGTATAAAAGGAAGTTTGTAGTTCTTCTTTAGGACTCTTGGGCAAGTTTTTTGGTGTGAAGAAGTTGTTTGTTTTTAAATAAAAGAATTGTGATTACTCTGATTTGATTGGCAATAAATTAAATTAATTTTCCTGAGTGGAGTCTGTTTTGCCCATGACGGTAATTGGTGAGTGATCTACATGTCCTTTCATGACCCATGAGACTTTTGTCGTATTTTTTCTCCCCCTGTCCAGGTGAGGAGGGGAAGTGATAGAATGGCTTTGCTGGGCATCTGATATCCAGCCAGGATCAACCCACCACACCTATTTACAAATACAGGTAGCCCACAGGTAGCAGTTAGCATACTGCTGATTAGGCTAGGATATGCATAGAACTTTTTCTGTAATTATATAAGATATTTCAAAAAAATTTTAATGAGTTTTAGGGTTACATGATTGCTTCATAGACTCCTTGGATGATAAATAGCTTCGCATAACCATTTCCTACTGAGATCTGAAAAGCTTCAGGTTGTTTAGTTTTATTAGACAAATAAGACATGTTGTTTCTCTTTCCTGCTAGAATAATTAACTTCTAGAATCATGTTTAATGTGTATTCCCACCTGTCTGTTCAACCAAAGCTATAGAGATGTACATTTTTTCTTATATTTGCATATTTTTAGTAGTCTTCATGATTGGCCTGGGATCCATATTGCAGGTAGAAAGGCAAGAATAAAACCCACAAATGTAAATGAAGTTATTCTAGTTTGTGTATTGTCTGAGGTTTTTAGTCTGAATTAGACTTGCATTTTTTTCAGTATTTGCTCTTATTTTTAATACAGTTTTTCTATCTGATTTTTGTCACTTGAATTATTTTGTGGGACAAATTCTCAGCTGATCAGATAAACAGAGTTAAATTAATTTCTGTAATGCTTCTATTTACTATATACCTGAGAATCAGGTTCTGTTTCAAATGAACTACCTGAAAATTTCTCCAGTCAAAACTGGGGAGGTATTTATATATGTGTATAATGGAATTCCAAGTTTCTGTTTTCTCCTAAAAGTGTCAAAACAATCTCCTTATGGAACATCAGCAGAAGTACAGTTCTTAGAAAGGAATATAAAAATATTTAAGTGTGTAATGGATGTACCTTTAAACTCTTGAAACCCATGATTTGAGTTGCATGTTATAGGAAGTACTGTATCAGGAACCATACAAACCAATGGAGAATGAGTCTCACAAGAAGCAGTGCAAGTGCAGCAGTGACTTGACCTGAGCTGTCTTTGGTGCCCAATAACTCCGTACAACACACCGTGTCTCCTGTTCTGAGTGACCACCATAACAGATAGAACAGAAATCATGGACTAAATGAACTCAATGGGTATTTTATGGACATTTTATGGACACTTTGCAGGAGTGGCCCATAGACTAAGGGAATAATATCTGTGTATATATCAAAGGATAAGAAAGGAGAAGTTATATAATGTGGATGTATTGGGCATGACATAAATTATATGGAATAAGGAGTGGAGATACGATCTTTTGCTGGGATAGTTAATTTCCTTCAAAGTAGCTCATATCGTGCTATGTTTTAGATTTGTGACCAAAATAGTGTTGATAACACACTGATGTTTTAGCTGTTGCTGAACAGTGTTTATAAACTATCAAGCAAGCCCTTTTCTGTTTTTCTCATACCACCCTGTCAGTGAGTAGGCTGGAGATACACAAGAAGTTGGGAGGGGACACAGCTGGCACAGCTGAACCTAAGTGACCAAAGGGATATCTCATACCCTATGATGTCATGCTCAGCAATGAAAGCTCAGGGAAAGAAGGAGGAAGAGGGGACATTCAGGGTTATGATGTTTGTCTTCCCAAGTAGCCATCACATGTGATGAACCCTGCTTTCCTGGAAATGGCTAAACATCTTCCTGCTGAGGAGAATAGTCAGTGAATTCCTTTTTTTTTCTTTTGCTTTTGCACATAGCTTTTGCTTTACCTATTAAAATGTTTTTATCTCAACCCACGAGTTTTCTCACTTTTACCCTCCTGATTCTCTCCCCCATCCCACTGTGGGGGAATGAGCGAGCAGCTGTGCGGGGCTGAGCTGCCTACCAGTGTTAACCCACAACAAAATTTTATCAGCTATTTATGTGAAAAAATAGCAACTTGAAACACTTACTAAATACTGAAAACTGGAAAGGAAATATTAGGCTGAGAAGGGACAGGATCATGTCCTGTCACAAATAGCTGATTTCATTGGTCAGATTCTGAGTTTTTAAAGAATGCTCTCACATTTCACTTTCAAAAATGTTTCTAGGGGTTTTCTTCTGTTTGCATTATGTACATAATAACTCTTCATTATGTTTAAAATATACCGAGTCAAAATAATAATGTGAAATGTAACAACCACTGAAATCCAGCATAATTCCAAATTATGCATGAATGAAGGAAAACCACCTGCTTTTATACCTGCAAAACCGGCAGTTGATTTTGCTGAGCTGGGTACTCGTTTTTTTCGTTGAAATAGTCTACATATTACATGATAGAATCAACAGCAGAATTTGAATTAAGAGACTGAAGAGAGCAGTTTATAGCGAATTGAAGCAAACAGCACAGATGCTTACAGCCAGTGCATATTGTTGACAGTGCACATCTCAGAACAACATAACAGAATAACCAGAGGTCATCTTGCAGACAAAGCTGGAAATATGGGATCTGGTAAGAAATATGACACAGAAGATTTCAAAGCTCAGAGACTGCAAGCTGAGAACTTCTTGTGGCTAGAGACATTATAGACAATTTGACCTTGCCTCTAGGTCCCAAAATTTTTGTATTTCACTTACACCATTCTCTGTTCTTAACATCCTACTTCAGTAGTTCTCACTCTTCAGTTGCTGTGCCTGAGTGTCTTTTTGCAGTACATTTTTCTTAAAATATGTGATTATATAGCACTTGCTGATAAACAAGTTGAGCATTTTATTCACAGATGGCTTTTTCTTACTGCCACAGTTTATCATTACTCTAAAGATTTCACAGTTTTTAATTTTACTGCTAAAATACCAATGCAAAGTAAGTTTTGAAAGGTTATGTTTTACTTAATAACTGTTTTTACCAGGCCAACAGATATTAATGCATACAATTTTTCACTGACACATTTTATTTTGGGGGGGGAGGGGGAGTATTGTTCAGTGGTCATATGCATATTCCCAGACATTTGGGACAAAACAAAGAATAGCTGAATTTGGAACTGGTCCCCTGTGGGCACTAGAGTAATGCTTGGTCCACTAAAGCAGTTTCCTTCTATTTGTTGATGATTTTATGGAAGCTAGCCACTTTTAAAAGTCTGGCTCAAGTTGTGATATTTTGCTGCTTCTGACTATGTACTCATTACTGTGCAGATAAATTAATATCCCAGTTGAATTAAAATATCATTTTTCCTTTTTCATAATCATTGAAGGGAGCAGAATTACTTGCTAAAATTTGAGTTACATTTGTATACATCTATTCCATTAAATGAGGCCAGATTTCTGAGGGTATTTGGGCACCCAGCTTCCATGATAGAAGTGGGCATTAGACACCTAAGCATATTTACAAGCCTCCTTCAAAAATAAATTGAAAAATTAAGGAATAAACTCAAAAGATATGAAAGACGGTTAGTGGAACATCTGTTGGATCTCAAAGGTATAATTGTGATACATGCTACATGTCATCTTCAGTGACTATGTCACATCAGCACTGAAAATTAAGAGAACTGGAAGATGGCCATATGTCAGCTGGACGAAAACAGAAAGTGTTGAGCAGTAATAAACACATACTTTAATTTTATCCAGTTTGAGAAACAGTTTGTACACTGTTTATATGTAAGGATAAACAATCTATATTTCATATTTTTTAATTTCAGAGTGTTCTTAATATTAAATGACCTTACCAAAGTCCTCAAAGAAGATATATTTGCAAAAATGCGAAATAACAGCACATATATTAGGATCTTTCTTAAATAAGCTTGAAGGAAAAAAAAAATCAATATTCAGACAACTTTTAGACTATTTTTAAAGCTAATAGTCCTTTGATAAGTCAAATCTACTAAGGAAGAAGAGAGAACCATGTTTTATACCTGAAGTAACATTGGATGTGTAATGCAAACAATTTTGACCCATTCTCATAAAGAAAGTAGGTGAATACAAGACCTAAGTACCATCAATTCCAAACCCAGAAAGGACATTGTAGAATCCTCACTGCACACACCCAAGCCAGATAATTTCTCCTGAAAATTAGAATTAAATATATTTAGAAAAGAATAATCAAACTTACCTTAAGAAGTTAGTAAATAATGATTTTTCTCCTACTTACTTTGAAAGAGACATTCCAAAGCTGTGCAAATATTCCTCACAAGTTTTTAGAGCTTTTCTTCAGGTTTAAATAAATCTAACTTCAGCCTCTGGACACTGAATTTTGTGCTCTTGTCAATGGGAAGAAAACTTTTTGTTACCAAATATTTTCTTTCTGTAAGCATATATGCAGTGATCTTCTCTCAGACTGCTATTAGATAGAGGTAGCTGATCTTCATAAACCTCAAACATCCATCTTATTTGCCAGATCTGAATTACAGTGTTTCTGGCCCACCAAGCACAACACATGATTTATTTTTTTTATTATTAGATATAAAAGTTATTTTTATAGTAGAATGGATATTTCCACAAGAATTTTTGTTTTCTACATAAAAAATTTAAATTTTATATATTCATCTTCTGAAAATATTCAGAAAATTAATATGGCTATTTTTCAGGGCTATCATCTAAAGGTAATCACCTAAAACCTGCTCTAGATCCCTATTGTGAAAGACTGATTGAAACTTCATTGAAGTCAGTTCAAACAATATCATCAGCTTCACTGGGGTTTAATTTACTCCTTACAAACTTTGCTTCAAATCAATAAAACAGAGGTATTTAATGTTTTCTAAATACACACAGTCCTGAATCTGCCAGGATTCAGCTGTTTAACTTTAAGCAGGCCAGTTAACCATTGAATCTGCTGAGGTTATTCACGGATTTATAAACAGGCACGTGCACAACTATTTCAGCAGCTGTATATATAAACATATGTAAGTATTTCCCAGCTATTAAAGATAGCAGTTATAATCAATTACACAAGACTACTATAATTATCATTACCATGTGTCATAAATTTAAAGAAAGGTTCTGTAGAAAAGGGAAAACAAAAGTATGTAGTTGGCAAGTTACCATTTTAATAGACTGATGGCAACCTAATATGTTATTTTGATGGATCTGGATTATTTTGTTTACTAGAATTTATATGGGTTCTAACAAAATAATGAAAATATATACTATATAAACTTCAAAACATTTTTTATTGTAAAGAGCAGTGGATATTTGATACCTTCCTCTAACAATAAGTACTCTCTTAAGAAACATTTATTATTAATGACCTTTTTAAATAGTCCCATTAACTGATGTGTTTTAACAATGATTATTCTAGTTAGGAAACCTACATTATGGAGTGATTTTTTTTTATTCATTTTTACTACAGTTCCATTTTAGAGTGCATGATCCTTTTGGTTCATTCGATCTGTGCAGTGAAACTATTTTCAGAAACTTCAGGCATTCATTTATTCATGTCCCCCCTGGACATAGTAGTTAACAAGTCCTGTTTATTTTGATGCAGCTAATAAGAACTGATTTGATGATAGCATGGTTTATTGTGACCCAAGTGAAACGAAGTCATTCATTAGACAGTTTGTGATGAGTAAAAATAACACCTCAGCAATACCATCTGGATTCTCATAATTAAATATAACCTTCAATCAATTTAATTTGTTTTCAACATAAAATTGTCTTGTAATTCCTGGTAGGTATCTTACAATACTTAATACTTTGTTCTATACTTTTTGCACCCACTTCTTAATATTAAAATTCTTGTGCTTATGTATTCTCTGATTTTAACATTCCCATTATAACTATTTTTTAGATTTCAGCCTAAACCTAACCACTTTATTTTAAAAATCAATTAAAACAAAAGTTTTCTAGGAGAGACCACAGGGTAAACATCATAGGGGAAGAGAAAACAAAATACTAGAAAATATTAGAAGAAAAATTATAATAGCACTAATAAAATTTCACTGTCCATATTTTCATAATCATCTGAGAACAGAATAGAGGAGGCCAATGATCTATTGCTGTTCATACCAGCCTCTAAATATAACCAACAAATTCCTATTTAAAATGTAAAGGACAACTCTTCCTCAGACTCCAGCAGTTTGCAGCTCAGAAGTCTCATGACCCAGATAAATTTTCTTTGGATTTTTCTTTCGTTAATCTGTCTGGTTCCTTTCTTACACCAGTGTAAACTTTCACCATACCGAATATTCTGCATCTAAGAGGCCCACAGTTTAATCATATGTTATGTGAAAAAAACATACTTTTTGGGGATTGTTTTTAGTTTCTTTACTTAGTCATTTCCAGTATAGAAGATGTTCAAAGTCTTCAGTCATCTTTGCTGTGTTGTCTGAACTTTTTCCTGTTCCGCTATATTCTTTTCAAGATATCAGGACCAGGACTGCCCACAATAGTCAACATGTAAGCCCAACAGGGACTGATGAAGTGAAAACAATTCTCAGACATTTGGCTTAGTGGATTGTGTCTGTGTTTTGAGAGAAGGGCATTTGTGGTTATCTGTTATTTTTTTTAATAATGTCTAGCATTTACTTTGTTGTTTGGTTGTTGGGTTTTTTGGCTGTTTTTTTGTTGTTTTTTTTTTTTTTTTTTTCCCCCAGATCACTAGTCACTTCAGATAAGCTATTTCCATAGAATTATCTAAAATAACGCAAATATCTCATCCTAGATACTTATCTCAAAATCCATGATTGTAAGTATGAAATCAAGACTTTTCCTGTGTTCATGATTTTGCACTTAGCTACACAAATTCTATTGACTTCTCACTCAGCTTTGTGCAGTTTTCCACTGTCAGCGCTCCTCTTTATTGTACTGGGTAACTTACCGATATAAACAGATTTGAAGAACTCACTACACATGCCCTTTTCCATACTTCATAAGAATATGTACAGGAGCATTTAATCAAAAACAGATTCCTGAAGCACTCTATTAGTGTCAACCTTTGAGACAAAAATAAGTCACTAGGTCTTGCTTTGCCTTGCCTTGCCCCCCTTCTTTTCTCTTCCCTTTCCTCCCCTTTCTTCCCCTTCACACCCTTTTCTCTTCCCTTTACCCTTCCTCTTTCATTTTTCCATTCAAGGACACAACTCTTGTCCCTTACTTGCTTAGCTTCTTCAAGGACATTTGGTAAGGAGCTATGTTTAATCTCTATGTGAATTGAAAATAGATTATATCAACTCAGATCTTCTTTACCTGCATGATTGTCTCAAAGAATTCTAAAAGAATTGTAAGGCCTGATTTCCCTGTAGAAAAGTTGTGGTTATTTTTCCTCAATATATCATATTTATCCAGCTGTTTACTGATTTTATCCCTTATTATACTTTCTACTAATTCATCAGGTACAGTTCTCCACTGTCCAGGTTTGTATTTTCTCAGATCTCTCTAGGAACAAATTGTGTAACATTGATCAAGTTATCTAACTTTTAGGCATGTGGGACAAAGTTATTTTTAAGCAAAAGTTTAGTGGATGGGCTATTTTATCCCTGAGCTCCTTTTCTTCTTTTTCTTGCAGGGCATATCTGGAGGGTTAGGACAGAATCTTCAGTCTCAAAGAACTTCTGATTATACCACTGCATCTGCTTCTTCAATTAATAATACTCTCCAAGGGTAACTACCCCATTGCTGAGTTACTGAACTCTTAGTAGCATATAACACAGAGTATGAAATATGAAGCATTGGCCAATATGGACCATTTAAAACATTAGACCACTGAAACCAAATAGTTGAAGGTTTCAGTTAACTACATTCTGGATAACTGCATGGAATTAAAAGCAAACAAAACAAACAAAACAGAACAAATCAAAACTTCAACACAAAACAAAGCAAAGCAGCAGCTGCAATCTCTCTATTCTTCCTCTAAATCCATTATCTTCATAAGTCTGGAAAAAAATAGAAGCTAAGAAAAATAGATATCTGAATGACTTCTCTCCCTGAGACAGACATTTAAATGTCTATATTCAGAAAAGTGAACTAGTAGATGGATTTCATTATATTTTTCAAAATTCAGTGAAAAATAAAAACAAAACATGGACTTTGTTTTGAATTTGTTTTAGAAGAATTGACAAAACTTTGGACAATTTAGTGACAAGAAACAGGCATTCTTACTACTGATTTTGACTGCATATGCCCATGAGTGGGTCTTGTTATGCTGAAAATAAAAAAAAAAAAAATACTGCAGAATTTTTAAGCTAAAGGATGAAACAGTTTCACATGTAGTGATTATGGAAATGGGAACAATCTTTGCCTCAACAGTATCAGATTTTAATACTTATAAGATGGAAGATGTATAAAGAACAAATACGTATTTTCAAATAACAAAGAGTATTGTTTGCACAGGATACAAATGTGCCAACCAGTTGATATTATTCCAAGTCTGAATTGATGTTTTAAGGAGTCTGCCCTTTCCGGCATATTTATTCCATTTGAATTGAAAACCACTACATTTTAATTTGTTCTCTCACATTGAGATAACCTCAGATTTTACTGCTGGAATATATTATTTCATATTATTGTGTTTATTCAAGGTAATTCTGGAATGCTTTATTACCTGCAAAATCAGGGATGTTTCATTTAAAAGGGCTCCTACCTCAATGACTGCAAGCCTGGACAGGTTTTACCAGAAATATATTTGGCCAAGTTACATTTATCTGGTCTATTTTGAAACCTAGTTTGAATAGAACAGTGAAACATATGTTGACATTGTATCAGGTCTACATAAAGTATGTTGAATTAAATATGACCTTTAGAGTATGAAGAGAGTTCATCTGTGCAATCTGCAGGTGTACAGTATGATTTGAAAAGTCCCAGATGTGTCATATGTTTATTTATTTACTTAAAAAAATTTCCAGCTAGATTAATACAGTGAAGCCTTACAAATTCTTCGAGTCCCCACATTGTGCATGTATTCAGAACCCCCCATATGAATACGCCTTCGATGTGTTAAGGGCCTTAACAAAAATAAGAGAAGCCTTCACAAATACAATTGAAAAGCATTCTCAGGCTTTCTTTGCCATACAGTGAAGTGGAGGTAGGGAGAGGAAACTTCACTGCTTCTTCTCCTAAAGAAATTACTTTAACATTTGTAACTTTGGACTGATGAGAAGCTGCCACTTGCTGCTGCACTGTGGTATGGTTCCTGCACCTTCTCTGCCACACTGACCACAATAAGCAAGGCCATAGTGGGACCTGCTCTTTCAGAGAAGGTAACACAGTGAAGGAACTTGGGAAACAAGAAGACATCCAGATGGGTGGTTGTGGCATGAGATATAAAAAAGGAGTGAGATTGGGGTCCTTGTTTGTGAAAGTGATATTTGGCAAAAATGACTAAGATAACTAAAATCCTTACAGAAGAATCTAGGTCATGTAATATCATAATGAAGAGAAGATCACAGAATGAAAATAGGAGTTTGAAACGACTTCTGAATGTTCAGGGGGAGAATAGAATGCAAATTCACTTTATTTTAGCATACATAACGACATTTAACATTGCCTCTGCTTTTATTGTCTTGAGACAATTAGGTTTTATATTTACAGTCTCAGAAGAATTTCAGACAACTAATGTCTTTCAGAATGTTTGGATTTTTCTTTTCTTAGTTCCAATTTAATTAGTCTAAATTAAAACAGGATTTTTTCCCTCTTGGATCTTATTTTTATCCTTTCTTTTTAATCAAAAGAAATAAAATTACATCATTGTCTTCTCCAAACAGTAGTAATATTTTTATTTTTTTGAAATCAATTTTAAAATAGTCCATATTTTAAATCTTATGTTTATTTATAAAAATCATTATTTTTTCATTAAGTATGAAATATATTGGAGAATGATCTGCTCAGTTTAGTACTTAAAGTTTTAAATGAACATTATTTTGTAACACATTATGTGCTACCCTTACTTTTTCAAGCATAAATTTTCTTTCATAGACATTTCCTTTTTTTTTGGTAGTATTTTATATTGCAATTTTTGAATTTTTACTTTGCCTTAACCACTAACGATCATAATAAAAAAAAGTTTGTTGAACATTGTGTTTGGTATGTGAGTGTTTTCTTTAGATGTTTAAGCTGTGCTTTAGTTATGTACTTTTTACAAGTCTCATTGAATAATACATTTAAGAATATTATAAGTCCATCAATGTTAGATAAGCTATTGGTACCTGTTTGGATTCCTTAAAATTATTAACCAGCTGAAACAGTCGCCCGTGCTCTCTGATTATGTTGTCTTACATATATGCACAAATAACATAATGCTACTATGTTTGAGCTGGAAGGGTGTGCTTCACTAACTGTCGTGGTTTGAGCTCAGAGGGCAATTGAGCACCACGCAGCCACTCACTCCCCACTTCCCCCCAGTGCTGAGAAGGAGGGAAGCAAAAGATCCAGGAACTTGAGATAAGGACAAAGAGGGATGATCTTATCCTTTAAGGCACAGGCAAAAACCAGACTCGTTAAGGGAAGGAAAAAAGAACATAAAATGCAATACAGACACTAACAACAAAAACATGTAACAGTGAGAAGCATTAACACAACTTGAAAACACCTTTCCCCATCCTTCCCTTCTTCCAGGGCTCACCTTTGCTCCTGATATCTCTACCTCCTTTCCTGCAGCCGTGCAGGGGTCAGGAAATGGAGGGTACAGTCAGTCCCGCTGCTTCTTCCACCTTTGGGGGTGGGGGGAGGAACTTCTGGTATTCCCCCTCTGTTCCAGCGCTGTCCCCTCTCACAGGAGACAGCTCTCCACAAACTCCCTCCAACATGAATCACTTCCATGGGCCAGTGGGTCACCCCCACGTGTTGCAGTCCTCCCAGAGCTGAACTACAACAGAGGGGCCTTCTTCCCATGGGGTCCTGGCCTTCTTCAGCTGCAGTTACCTGGTTTGGCGTGGGGCCCCCCAGAGGACACAAATCTTTATCTGCTCCACCGTAGATTCCCATGGGTGGCAGGGAGGGTTGGCCCTGCCATCTCACCACAGGATACAGGGGAGTCTCTGCTCCTGTGCGCTTCCCACAACTCCTCCAGGTTCCGCTTAAATAAGTTATCGCAGAGGCGCAGCTAATTGGCCTAGCTTCGGTGCAAAGGCAGGTCTGACTTGGAGCCAGGGGAGCTTTGAGAAGCTTCTCACAGGGGGCCACCACTGTAGCCCTCTCCTCTGCTACCAAAAACCCCCATCACTCACTCAAACAAGAATACTTACACCTTCAGGCTCTCTGAGAAATTTGTATTGAAGCCATTGTCTCTATACACCTCTTCTCTACATGTTGGAAGTAAGAGATATGAGGACTCTCCAAAGCATCCTGACAGACGCCAAGTACCCCCACAGTGTATTGTAGTATGTGGGATCCATAGTCGGTTGATGCAGTGGTTCACAGAGGTTTCACGTCCATCATTTTCCAAACTCACAAGCCCAGCTGTTATAAATGAACCAGAGAAAAGGAATGTCTTCCATGTTAAATAGATCTACTCCAACTCACCTAAAAGGACTACATACATTTAGCAATTTTGCCACATGAAAAAAAAATATTTTCCTCACCTGAAACTGGAAGTCTGCCTTGGTCTTGTCACTGCAAGAGATCTAACAAAGAGCTTGGAGAGTGGAGAGCAGTAAAAACAGAACACAGAATGGCAGCAATTCCCCTTCACAGTCCCTATGCAGCCACAGAACCATCATTCACACTTCCTTAATGTGACAGGAGTCCTGCCCTCTCGCCCCCAGTCAAGCACATGAAGACTATGAGGGGTGTTTAGCTAAGAAAAAAGGAGAAGGAGAGGACACCTGGAACAGTGCCTCATGTACTCGCAAATGACTGATGGTCTTCTAAGACCATCTGATGTTTTCTTCTTGCTCAGGATGATGTCGACGTGTGCCTGGTCTGCTAAGTCTGAGAGAAAGATGGCTCTAGAGTATTATTAGTAAATACATAAGATCTAAAATAATATGTTATTTGTGATTTACATCCAAGGCCACAGGACAAAAATTATTCTGAGGGAAACAAAAAAGGTCCATCCCAGAAAGCTTGACGCTGTGTATGGGTGACCACTATACTGACATATTCAGTTTCTGATTTCCAGATGATAAAAAGGCCTCAAGTAATTCTTATGCAAAACATAACCCACGTCTTTGTGATTCAACAGGAATCTGCAATGGCACTCTGTATTGCCAGGGGTTATTTATATTTTTATCCTAATTCAGTATTCAGCTAAAAGTATGATAAGAGACAAATTCTATCTCTTTTTACCAGACTATAGCCTCCAATATTTTATCTGAAAGTTTTTACAGGTTTTAAGATTGTGTATAATAGTAGATTTTATAGAAAGTAATTTTCAACAATGTTTTAAGTTTTTTTAAAAAGACAGGTAATTATTTTCTCTATAAATATTTATGAAAGTTATATACTACAAGGAGCCAAAAATAATTTCAGAATTTTTTTCTGTCCTCCAGTACAATACATAGCTTAAATATGAAAGTAAGTTTCTTGAGTTTAAGGAAATTATTCTTAACCAGGATATAAGATGATACCTTTTTTAGCAAGAAATATTGTGAAAATGTGTAGAAAAACCAATGTAATAATATTTTTTAAAAGTTTGGTGATTCTCAGTAGAATTTAAGTTTTTTATGGTAAAAAATATTCTTCAGTCAATGTATAAAAACTTTATTGTTATTATTTCACAGAACAGTTTTCCAAATATAAAACTGATAGATGAAAACTGCTAGACTGCAAGATTCTAAACTTTAATTTTTGTCTACTTAGCTAAATGCAGCTAAATAATGGAAACATTGAGACTTCTTTTCAAACAGCAAAGCAGCACAACATGAAAATGATACTATAATGACCAAAAGGAATCAATTTGGTCTTTTATTTCTTAGTGACCATAATAATTAAAAAACCCAGATCCACTGCACATATTCATGAACAGAGTCTTACATCTTATAATCTTCAAATCTGAGTATTTTATGAGAATAGCATTTGAAGAAATTCATGATAATCTTGCATACTCAAATTTCATTTAAAACTATGCTTGATAATCTGAACAAAGAATATGCATGTAAATTGTGTTTGAGTACAGAAAAAATATAATTTCTGAAGACTTTACTTACACTGACATAATCTGACAATTCAGTGCTATATCTCTTCCTTGCAAAATCAAGCTGCTCTAGAAATGTGTCTATACATATGTGTACGGCTATTCAACTTTTTTTTCTAAGAATATATGTGTATAGGTGTCTTCTGTATTACTAGTCTGGGATGGGTGATTTATGTTGACTATATACAATGAATGTCAGTGAAAGGCTTTACGTTTTTGTTCAGTACATACCACATGGTTGCACAGGTTAGCACCAAGGTTAAATGTTGCTAACTATTTTCCCTTGTAATAGAAAGAAACTCTAGATCCTGCAGTGGTGAGGGATGTCAACTAGAATTACATGTGAGATCAGCTTCAAAACCTTGCAATGTTACAATAAATCATCATTTTTTGGTAAAAACTAAAAACATCAGCATTAGTCAAAAATAGTATTTGACTAAAGTTGAAACTGAAATATACTGGAGAAGAGTAGTCGTAAAGTCAGTCTTCCACCAGCACTGCTATTTCCATCAGAGGTGTGAAGACATAATAGTTCATACTAAAAAAGATTTAACTAACTGCATTGATTTTGCTTGTTTTCCTTATTATTTGAACTGATATTGCAATTTAAATATACGTACATGTTTACACCTATAGTAATAAGTCCACAGTAGAGTTTTGCCAATAGAATTCATTCTATTCAGGGAACTTTCATTGATATAGTATGCTAGGAAGTCAGTATAAAATACCCACCTCTAATACTATTCTACCTAAAATAGACCATTAGTGGCATCATTATTTCCATAATATTTTAGGTTCATATACTACTACTTGGCTTGACAGGTCTTTAATTTCAGTGGTTGTTTTGTTTTGTTTAACCAGAACTTTTTGTTGTTGTTGTTGTTGTAACATTAAAAGTTAAATATTTAGCAGCAAGAAGTATGGAATTTATCTTCAAATCTTAGTGGGATATTGGTTACTCTAAATTACAGTGTTGCTAATTATAAATGGCTGAAGTTCAGTATTTCCCCCAAGATACATCCATGCTATCTTTAATAGCATTTCTTTTCAGTTCAGAGCCTAACTCGTAAAATAAGCTGCATTTGCACACTGTAGACTTTCTTTTTGTTAGTGCATTTGATATATAAGTTGGAAAGTGTCCTGGTTTAACCAGGATAGGGATAAGTTTCCCCAGCAGTGGGGGGGGAGCTCTAGCCGGGTTATTCAGATACCATGTGGACGTCACATCCTGGCAGGTCACATTTTCCTGGCGCGGAGCGCGGTGCACTCGTGGTTTTGTACATCGTGCTTCAAACTGCTGTATTTGGTAGCTATTTTTCTCTGTTAATTGCTATCACTATTACTGTTATTGTTATTGTTGTTGTTGGTTGTGTTGCTATTGCATTGTTGTATTAAACCTTTCCTTATTTCAGTCTTGGGGCTTTGTATTTCACTCCCTTTGTGGGGGAGGGGCAGCGGCCGCGTGGTCTCAGAGCCCGGCAGGGGCTAAACCACCACAGAAAGTAGAGTACTTTTCTAAATAGATACAAAGTATTCCAAAGTACACACTCCTTTTTTTTTTTTTTTTTCTTTCTTCTTTTTTTTGTCACATAAAGACAAATCACTTTGAAGGGAATAAAGGCAATATAAATTGGGAATTTCTCTCTTGGACTGAAATGACAGTAACTTTGTTCAAAATTTGTTTGGAGACTCAGAGTGTCATGGAAAAATGTTCCATGTGCATAATGAGAAAATGGAATGAGAATGAACAGAACTTAATTAGTCCTGTTTTCTAACAGGGCTAATAACTAAAAAAGAAAAAAAAAAAAAAGATCTTAATTGTGATATGCGATTATATCAATGTTTTATCTGTGTTCCTGACCATAAATTAAAGTAAGTATGAGCCTTGATCATTATCAAACATGAAAAATAACTGACTTTGAGCTAAAATTCACCTTCTTTTTTAATAGTTTTTCATTTTAAAAACTTTCCTTTTTAAAAATTCATGTTCAGTTTGATTCAATGAGATTAACACAGAGATTTGTCTTCCAAAGACTTTCTTTAATATAACAGCAAGATTAGAAGGGAAAGTTAAGTGGACCAAAAATCCCTAACAATTCATAAATTGAAGCTGCCATTTTCTTTTCATCTCGTTGATCCTTCTGGTTCCCCAGTGGTATTTCACTGAGTCCTCCTGAGGTTAATAAAGGGCTGCATGCTGCCAACAACTCTTCTTAGCCACTGCGTCCCCATTCTCCTTCCCTTTTTGCATAATGCCAACAAATTCAGAAAAACGTAAATGAGCTAGAAAATCATGGGCACCCTTTACCCTTTTTTTTTTTTTCTGCCATAGACCACTGACGACTTTGCTTATTTTTAAGGTCCATCTTGTCTATGACGTGGTGTCAAAACAATTCAGCCTCAACATGTTTTCATGAAAGTGACCACATTCTTAAGGTTTTACCAGATCAGCTATTACAAAAATATTTTTATATAATTTTTAATATTTTAAAGTTCTGAATTTTAATTTCAGACTTCAAAGACTATTTGTCTCAACCCTTATAGCCTTAAGATGAAAGTAAACTGGGAACCTAAAGTTAAAAGTACATCCTTATAAATGACCTGTTTCAGGAATTACCATCTGCGATCCCAAGTGATCCTGCCTTGCAGTTATGTCTCTCAGTTACTTGTACACAACATGCTTGTCATCTGACAGTTGTGCCAGCTCAGATGACACTTCCAAGCAAAAGTTCATGTGTCATTCTTCTCAACATAAACTGAACTTTGTAGAGATCAGCAGCCTTCCATGAGATCTCTTGCTCTTTCCTCAGGCTCTGCTGTGACTATAACATCCTTTAAAATGTCCCATGGAAATAAACTGCCTGATGTTTTCTGCAGTATGTCAGAAATGTGATACCTGAATCACTGAGATAGAGAATTTAGCACAGACAATTCCATATGTAATACCAAATGAAATGAGCTCCAAAGTTGTAATAAAATTTTAAAAAAATGTATCAACAGCAATGACAGAACCTTCCCAAGCGTAAAAGATTATAATATTTTCTATATATATACCGCAGCAATGTCCCTTACCCAAGAAAATTTATCTATATTTTTTTTCTGGTTTGTTCTCTGCTCCATAAAAATACCACCTGCCAAGCTGCAGAGTATTTACAGATCTACAATAAATTCAGTATCTTCTTTAAATTTGTTAGCAGATGTTGAATTATTCTGGAATTAACTTATTCTTTGTGGTTCCTTGTAGCAATTAAATGTGTAGCAGTTCTCTGAAGTGTTGAAGGATCTAATTTTTCATTTGCATAATTGTTTGTTCTAGTTAGACAGTAGTTTAAAATCAAATCTTACAAAAAGCATTGCAATAGAAATGAAAGAGTAATAAATAAGTAAGTAGCTGTACAGCTGAAGAGAGACTGGTTAAGGCTATTTATGTACTACCTAAAACTCACATGAAGATCACAGAGATTTCAGAAGATGAAGTTTTTATGAGTTTAAATTAGACTTATCTCCAAGTTACACATGCAGTCTCTAATTGGAGAAGCAAAGGCAAGGAAGTAGAGAGATCTGCATGTCTGATTCAAAAAAACAAAAAGGAAAACTTAGAGATTTTTTTAGAAGATAAAAATATATCTCCTTTTTCACCAAGACCTACTTCATCCACTGGCTCCATTGTGCCATGAATTCCTACAGTGTCCCCATTGACTAGGGAGACAGAGGTTATTGCCTTTTTATAATGGCACCTATTTCTTCTGAAAAAAATAGTTGAATTTGAATGTTATATAATTCCTTTTACTACCATCCAGACTTTAAGATGTATACGAAAGGAAGAGTTCCTGAAAATTCAATAAATGAATTAATGAAAAATAGAAATAGGGCTTATAAAATCACCTACTTTCTATTAGGTTTAGCCAGCCATAATATTACTTTTGATAAAATGAGTAAACACTATTAGTCCTGGATTACCAGAACATTGTGTTGTTTTCTACTGTTCCAAAATAGCCTGAAACTGAGTTGAACCGGGCATTTGCAGTTTGGCCTCAGAACAGAGGTAACTTTCCATAACAAAAAGTCATCGTAACAGATATAATAGGCTGTTGGAAAATCTGAACTGGAGGAAAAAGCACGCTGCCAGTTTATCCTCCTGTTGTGTTAATCCTCAGCCCTTTCACATGTTCAATTTGTTGCCACATCAACCAAATAGACTTCATGCTTTCTTAATATGCAAAAGTTGACATAGGAGCTAACCAGAAGTAAGATGAATGTACCATGTGAGTCACTTAGAGCTATTGTTCTGATCTTTTTCCACACTTCTCTTAACCCTTACTAAAGAACCAAGTCAATCCTTCCTGAGAGAAGCACATGATAATAGTACTGCCTTGTGCATAAACATATCACTGTCATACATTTCCAAAATATTGTTTAAATACCAGTTAAGCTTTACTACTGGCATAAATGTAATTATTCAGTTTCAATTTCAAAGCAAACACAAAAAATAGATCTTTTGTCCATCTTCCCCTGATATTCTGTCTCTAGCAAACCACTTAACATCTCAATCCAAAAAGTTTGGAATGTGCTGGAGAGTACTTTTTTTATGGAGCATCAAGTGAAAAATCCCACTGATCTCAGATTTAATTTAATTCCGTTTGTTGAACGCTACTGGCTTGGAAAGTCTTTCCAGGTATTTTACTGTACTTCCTAACATAGCCATAATCCTAATGTGATGCAGCTAAAACAGTTAAAACTATATCATGTCCTCTACAGTAATTAAAATGATCTAACGATGCTGATAAATTGTACTTTTCACTGGTATCTTGCTCTAGTATCCTCTTGTGCTCTTCAATTTGCATCCACAATCTCTAGTCCAGTCCAATTATCCTAGCTCTTGGAAGCCCTTTGACTAGCTAATACGATGTCTATAACTACAATTGGTCTGGAAGTTTAAAATTCATGCAAACTTATTGTAATATCTTCTTTCTTTTTTTTTTTTTTTTTTTTTTTTTTTTCCTTTTACAAGCCCACCAGCTGTTATACTGCAACAAAAATCGTAACTTGTTACTGTATTATATCTAGTTTTAGATTACAAACTGCTTGGGGCAGGTGTCATGTCTCTTATGTGTTGTGCAAACTGGATAGCAAACATTGTATAACCTGAACAACAACAACATGGGTCTAGATCATACCCTTAAGTTCTATGCACAGCCAGCCTTCTTTACAGACATTGCCTTGTAGCCCAGTCTGAGAGAAAGGGGTATGTCAGCTGGTTCCTCAGTGTTGCCCTAAAACAGTGAAACCCTCCATGAGATCACAAAGGAATTAGCTGTAGGGTTGAAGGAAAAGTGGCCAGATGAATGAAAGGAGTTTAAAAAGGCACATAATCTATTATAATAGCTAAATGTAGATTACCAATAAATTCTTCTCCAAATGGAGGTCCTGAGCAAAATTCATTAGTCCAAAAAATTATAACAATTATTATTACTTATTTTGTAATGATAATAACTAAAGGAAGAAATTATGTTTTATTATGTTTGGGATTAGCTATTTCAGTCGAGTCACTCCAGATTTATGTTGGTGTAAATGAGAGCAAAAATTGCCCTAATTCATTCTCCTGAGTTTCTATCAAAGTCACTTGGAATAGTTTCTGTCTCACCCTCCAGCTATTTTAAAGGCATCAGAATATAAAGATTCCTTTCCTGCCAGTCTGCCAAAACCCTGACATTTTAAACTAGCTCCTTTTATTTAATAACAAGAGCATACATTTTAACACCTATCTAGAGGCAACTACAAACATTACCACTGACAACAAATCCTTCAGTCAAATTACCAGAACATATCCAGTCACTCAGGAGGTAAGTATCATCAGTGGCTTTCAGCTTTACAGCCACAGGTTATTTGATCTGCCCAAGCCTACCTTAACACTATTTCTTGCATAATCCAAGTAAAACAGATACTTGACCGTTTAATCTAAAACATAGAGGTAACAGAAAGAAAGAGAGCTGTAGTCACTGTACAAAGCAATAATAATTTTCCTGCAGTTCTCTCTTAGTCAAAATCATCCCAAAACCAAAAAGAACTTTAAAATGGGACAGATGCACTTTGTTTTATTTCTCATACCTGTGAGCCTTGCAAAAAATGTTCTTCAGTGCAAAAATAAAGAGACAAAACCACATTTAAAACAATTTTATAATGATATTTTTAGATTACATCTTGAAATCTTGAGTAGGAAACAGAAGATTTAAATGCGTTTCTTCTTGTTCTTCTTGATTTTTTAAAAATTATTCAACTGTCAAATGTCACCTTGTATTTCAAACTTCAAAAAGCAGGACTCAAGCCTGCCACTTTTATTAATCTTCATTATATAGTATCTTGACAGAATTGTGTCTCACAATCTTAGTAATCAAGCTGCATTTCAGCATCATAAAGTTAATTTATATTAATTTCATTCTGTTTTATCTTTAATTCAGTGACCTTTCAATCCACTATCTACAATTTAGAGTAGATAATTTTTAGTGTTTTGATGTTTTATCAATTATTTAGAGATTTTGATTTAGTTTTGGATATCCACAGGCCCTCAAAGTGCTGTAAAGCATTTATAATATTAGCACAACTTGACATAAACAAATAATATTTATTTCATGTATCTTGTAAGAATTGACCTGTAAAGACATAAATAGCAAAGCTCAAATCATCTTTGAAAACATGCACTTTTGCATATACAGCTTTTTAAACTTTTCTGAGATTATGTCCAGGTGCAATGTTGAATTGCAGTGTCTGAAGTTTCTAAATTATAACTTCCAAATTCTCAGATACTCATGAGAACAATAAAGAAAGAACAGAATAATAGAGAAACATTGAACAACATTTGATAATATTATATTATCAACATTTTATAATGCTGTATTTTCACTTTACATTCAAAATACAGAGGCATAATTTTAATAAGTTGTGTCATAAATGGTAAAAGCACTATAGGTAAAAAAATTAGTTTTACTGATCATTTTCAATGTTATGTTTCAAAATTGTTCTCTCATTGTTCAAGATAATGGTTATGTTAACCAAAACTTTTCTTAAAAAAGCTTTACTCTTAATTGGGGAGTGTGTTTATAATCTTGTGTTATAAAAATAGGCAGTAGCTTTCATCCTTGATGAGTTAGAATGAAAGATTGATAGGTCTTCGCATGAATTATCCTTTAAACACAATGGTTCTATTAAGTATTGTATGACAACATTAATTACATTTTTTTGATGCATGTTATGATAGAAAAGAGCTATTTATTTTGTATGGACATTTTACCATGTTACAGTAGATATCCTGAATATCAGCCTGCATTTATATAACTGTTTTTAGTTCAGAAACTATACAAAATGTGATGGCCATGAATGATCGAAAGATAAAAGATAAGAAAGAGCAGACAGCTTAAGATCAGTTACTCTTTTTCAACAATCAGGTATTGTGACTCCAAAACACCTGTCAGCTATGAATGAAAATAGTCCATTTCAATATGATTTCTCTGGTAAGGATCAGACAAATCCAATCTGTTCTCTTATATCGCAGTATGTTTGTCCTAGAAAAAAATGACATCACTACAATTCTGTGTTTCTGAAATTGAGGTCGTAATGCTTTTTTACAGTGAATTACATCCACACCCACTTGAAGGTCCATTTTTATGGACATAGTAAAGGGACCTTAGCAAAAATAAGAGGAAGGCTATGACACGTTCTTCAAAGATGAAATAGGGTAATACAACACTGAAATAATTATAACAACCAAAACAAATTAGGGATCAATAAATATCCCCCTGAACTGCATTTTTACAGGAACATGCCTTCCAGATATGCCACCTGCTTATGTTTTATGAATTGCACTAAGTTGTTCTGAAGATCTTGCCACTAGGACATTATATATACTTACAGTTGTGATGTGCATTGCTGAATATCCATTAGAGCCTTAAATCAGATGGTTTTAATTTTTATGCCAAAGCCTACTAGTGATGAAAGGATGCTTACTTCTTCTGAGTGGCACAGTTAGAAGCCGGAGTGCTCACTGTTAAGCCACTACAGATTTCCTCTCTGTCTTTGAAACTGTTGACATAACATCTGTAAGAGACTGTGTTGGACTGTGTTTGTCTCAACATTGCTGCTGCACCACTACCACTTCCTGCCCTCAGTATCCATCGCCACAGTGGAGTACACTGTGAAGGAGACGAATTGTCCCTGAAGAAACCACCATATCCACCTGAAGCCAGAACAACAACATCCTTGGCAGTGCCTACCAAGCTGTGCTTGCACGCGAGCCGGGTGGAGAGGAAATCAGGGTGACAAAGACACGCGGAGGCTGAAGATGCCGCAGGTCGACCCCCCGCCAGTATGACCACCGTGAACACCTGGGCATGCACGCATGGAGGAACACGGGGCGGCACGTATGACAATGAGCTCTGTGGGAACGGGTGAACTCTTCAGAGAAATCGTGGGGACTGGGACAATAAAAGGACTGTGTACTCTTCTCTCAGGGATTTTTTGAAATTGGCGCTCGGAGCTGGGATTTTGACATCACCTCTCTCTCTGCAGAGCTTGGAGCATGGAGCTCGGTGATTGGTGATCCCATCACCTGCACTGAGATCGAGCCAATGGGACGTTGCTGGATTTGTGGTGGTGATAACTAATCTTGCTGCATCTCTTTTGTTTGCTTGCTTAGGTATTCTGACTTTTTCTTTCTTCTTCTCTCTGTCTTATTGCTGTTAAAAGTTGTCACAGGGAAATAAAGTTTACATTGTTGTACAATATCTGACCTTGTTTGTGTCTTAATCTCGTTCTTGGGACAGTTTAAGAACCCTCCCCGATATTGGATCAGGACATTTTAAATTGGTGTCACAGACAAGATCCCTAGAGACTAGAGTGCTGCACTACCTTGCTGTGTTCAATGCAATCCTATCAGGATGAAATAACCCCCTTTGTGTTACATTAAGGTGTGACATCCTGAGAGTGAATAGGGGGAAGAATGGATAGTAAAATTACATTTGTGTTAGATCAAGGTGTGGCCTCCTGAGAGAGAAATGGGGAAACTTTGGATATCAAGGTGTGGCCCTCTCAGGACGAAAACCTCTTTGAGTTACTTTTGTGTTAGATTCAGGTCTGGCCTCCTGGGAGAGAAAAGGGGAAATTTGACATTAAGGTGTGACCCTCTCAGGATGATAACCCCTTTGTGTTAGGAAAAATAAAAGAACAGCTGCCCAAAAGGCAGCCAATGTTTGTGATGATGTGCCCTCACAGGTTGAAGGAATAGAAAAATTATATGATCTTTTGGAGGTGCACCAATCTTGTCCCTCTCTCCAGGGACAAGATTGGCTGAAAAAAACACTGGTTTCAACCGCAGAGTGTGGTGGATAGGATAAGGGTATTGCAGAAGGAAACTAAGTTAGGAGGGGGAAAGGAAAAGCTATAATTTCTGCAGTGTTGGGAGCAAGTCTGGCAGGTGCATTGGAAGAGAGGAAGCAGAAGTCTTGTCAAGCTGATACTGTAATAGACTCCCTGCAGATGGTGATAAAGACCCCGCAGGAACAATCGAAAGAAACCAAATAATTGCTAGAGGAGGAAAGGAACCAAAATGTCATATTAAAGGAGGACTTGAGGAATCAACTTTTGAGGGAGGCAGATACACAGGCGGAGGTGAAGCTTTCAGAGAAGGGGATATGGCAAATCTACCCCCATGGAGATTTGCAGAAGGCAAAAGAAACCGTAGAAAGCCTCCCCCATATGTATCCGCTGGTTAAGAGTATGTGTATGAGGACGATAGCGATGACTGTCCTCAGATTATCACCAAAGAAGTCCCATTTACAGCAACTGAATCGGCAAAGCTGAGAAAAGATTTTGCAAGGACTGCAAAGGAATCAGAGACAGAGTATGTGTGGAGACTGTCTTTGTCAGGAGGGGATGGAATTTTGTTGTCAGAAAAAGAAGCAGAAGGATATTGGGATCTGGGTGTGTTTCTAACTACTGGTGACCGCCGAGCCCCATGGTTATTGACTGAGAGAGCTGTGTATTGGTCTGGAGAGCTGAAACCCTTGGAGAGGGGAGATCCCCTTGCCATAATAGGTACGGTGGATCAGTTAGTGGAAAGTGTGCAAAAGGTGGCCTGTCTCCAGATGATGTATGATCGGGAGTTCAAGCCCAACCAGGGCTCATCGATTATGATGCCTGTGGACCCAGAGAGGATGAGTCCCCTGATAGGGGGACTTCCTGACTCCCTGAAACCCATTGGGATTCAGTTACAAGCGAAGATTCAAAACACCCCCAACGGAAAAAGAATTGCAACCACTCTGGAGGGCATAGTGACCCCTGACCATTGGCAGCCAGGGAGAAAAGTATGGACATGGGGAGAGGTAGCCCAGGAATTGATTAATTTGGGGAGAAAAATATGGTCCCATTGGTGGATTGTCCCAAAGAACTGAAACCAGGCTCGTACAGGCTGCAGAGCGAGTTAGTGGGCGACAATCATCCATGAGGAAAGGCCAAGGCTTGGAGTTGCTCTGAGGTCACAGTTTTGGAAGAGAGAGGTCCCTAACTCGATAGGGACTGTGGCAGCTAGGGCTTCAGAAAGGCATTCCCTGGGACTTGATGGATGGACTCCCAACCCAAAAATTAGAACAACTTGCAAAGAAATCACAGGAAAAAGGGCCACTTTCAGACCAACCACTAATGCTCCACCCTTGATAGACTTTGAGGAGGAGCCGACTGGGGAGAAGAAGGTGGTGGGAAACTAGATCCTCCGCCCCCCGAAGGTGAGCGGGGAGGCAGAGGATGAACGCTTGTAAGACAACTCATCTGCAATACAAATGGTGATTTACTGATTACTGTTGCTGTAGGACCAAGGAAAAGACTGGTAACCTTTTTAATTGATACTGGGACACAAATTACCACACTAATGTGGATTGAATCAGAATAATGTGGAATCTCAATTCCATCTAGAAATTGAACTGTCTTAAATTCTTTAGGAAGAACACAATCAGTATCTATGACTTCGGTGACACAATGGTTACCAGGAGAGGAAAACCTTGCCACAGAATCACACTATCATTCAGGTTGGAAAAGACCCTTGGGATCATTGAGTCCAACCATCAGCTCTACTCTACAAAGTTCTCCCCTACACCATATCCCCCAACATCTCATCTAAACGACCCTTAAACACATACAGGGATGGTGACTCCACCACCTCCCTGGGCAGCCTATTCCACTGTCTGACCACTCTTTCTGTGAAAATTTTTTTCCTCATATCTAGTCTGAACCTGCCCTGTTGTAGTTTAAAGCCATTCCCTCTTGTTCTGTCACTAATTACCTGTGAGAAGAGACCAGCACCAACCTCTCTACAATGTCCTTTCAGGTAGTTGTAGAGAATGATGAGGTCTCCCCTCAGCCTTCTCTTCCTCAAACTGAACAGTCCCAGCTCCTTCAATTGCTCCTCATAAGATTTATTCTCCAGGTCCTTCACCAGCTTTGTTGCCCTCCTCTGCACTCACTCCAGCACCTCGATATCTCTCTCGTATTGAGGTGTCCAAAACTGGACACAATACTCAAGGTGTGGCCTCACCAGTGCAGAGTACAGGGGGACTATCACCTCCCTACTTCTGCTGGTCACACTCTTTCTAATACAAGCCAGGATACCATTGGCTTTCTTGGCCACCTGGGCACACTGCCGGCTCATGTTCAGCTGCTTGTCAATTAGAACCCCCAGATCCTTCTCTTCCACACAGCTCTCCAGCCACACCTCCCCAAGCCTGTAGCGATGCATGGGTTTGTTGTGGCCTACGTGCAGGACCTGGCACTTGGCCTTGTTGAAGCTCATCCCATTAACGTTGGCCCACCGATCCAATCTAAACAAGTCTCTGTAGAGCCTCCCTATCCTCATGTAGATTGACATTCCCGCTTAACTTGGTGTCATCTGCAAACTTACTGATGATACACTCTATGTCCTTATCAAGATCATCAATAAAGATGTTAAACAGAAATGGTCCCAACACTGAGCCCTGAGGAACACCACTTCTGACTGGCCACCAGCTGGATGTAGCTCCATTGACCACCACTCTCTGGGACCGTCCATCCAGCCAGTGCTTGACCCAGCAGACCATTTGCTCATCCAGGCCATAAGCAGCCAGTTTTTCTATGAGAATTCTATGGGGAACTGTGTCAAATACTTTTCAAAAATCCAGGTAGACAATATCGACAGCTTTTCCCTCGTCCAATAGTCGGGTCATCTTGTCATAGAAGGAGATCATGTTTGTCAGGCGGGACCTGCCTTTCATAAACCCATGCTGATTAGGCCTGATCCCCTGGTTGTCCATTATATGACTTGTAATGACACTCGAGATGACCTGCTCCATGACCTTCCCTGGCACTGAGGTCAGACTGACAGGTCTATAGTTTCCTGGATTGTCCTTTCTGCCTCTCTTGTAGATGGGTGTCACATTTGCCACCCTCCAGTCCAATGGGACCTCCCCAGTTAGCCATGACCTCAGGTAAATCATGGAAAGCAGCTTGGCGAGCACATCTGCCAACTCTTTCAGCACGCTTGGGTGTAACCCATCCAGTCCCACAGACTTGTGTGCATCCAAGTGGTGTAGCAGGTCTGTGACCACCTCCTCTTCCACTGTGCTGACCTCAATCTGCTTACCCTCCCCATCTCCCAGCTCATGAGTCTGGGTGTCCATGGAACAGCCAGTTCCACTGCTAAAGACTGAGGCAAAGGAGGCATTGAGCACCTCAGCCTTTTCCTCATCCTTTGTTACTGTTTCCCTCTGCATCCAATAAAGGAGGGAGATTTTCCCTAATCCTCCTTTTGCTGTTAACGAATTTAACAGTTGTAGCCAAGTTGATCTCTAGCTGTGCTTTGGCTCTCCTAATGTTCTCCCTGCATAACTGCATAACTTCACAACATCTTTATATTCTTCATGAGAGGCCTGGCTCCTCTTCCAAAGGTCATAGATTCTCATTTTGTTCTTGAGATCCAGCCAAAAGTCCCTGTTTAGCCAGGCCGGTCTTCTTCCCCACCTGCTTGTTTTTCGGCACGCGGGAACAACCTACTCCTGTGCCTTTAAGACTTTTCTCTTGAAGTATGTCCAGCCTTCCTGGACTCCCATATCCTTCAAGGCAGCCTCCCAAGGGATTTTATTAATCAGTCTTTTGAACAGGTCAAAGTTTGCCCTCTGGAAGTCTAAGGTGGCAGTTTTACTAACCGCGCTCTTTGTTTCTCCAAGGATTGAAAATTCAATCATCTCATGGTCACTGCACCCTAGATAGCCTCCAACCTTTACTTCCCCCACAAGCTCTTCCCTGTTCACAAGGAGCAGGCACAGGAAGGCACCTTCCCTGGTCGGCTCACTCACTAGCTGTGTTGAGGAAGTTATCCTCCATACATTCCAGGAACCTCCTGGATTGTTCCCTCTCTGCTGTATTGTGTTCCCAGCAGATACCCAGGAGGTTAATGTCCCCCACAAGAACAATTGCAAGTGACTGCGTGATTTCTCCCAACTGTTTATTGAAAGCTTCATCCACCTCACTGTTTTGGTTGGGAGGTCTATAGCAGCCTCCCACAGCAAGATCTGCTTTACTGGCCCTTAACCTAACCCAAACACTCTCAACCCCGTCATCACTATACTTGATTTCTGAGCTCTCATAGCATTCTCTAACATACAGGGCCACTCCACCACCTCTCCTTCCCTGTCTATCCCTCCTGAAGAGCTTGTGGCCATCAATTGTGGCACTCCAGTCATGTGAGGCATCCCACCATGTTTCTGTGATAGCTACTATGTCATAGTTCTTGTGTTGCATCATGGCTTCAAGCTCCCCGTGTTTGTTGCTCATACTGCGTGGTATAGATGCACTTGAGATGAGCTAATGAATCCAAAACCTTTTTGAGAGTGTGGGTGTGAGAGACGAGAAACCAGGCCTGCAAGAAACTAAGAAAAACAGCCTGAGAAAGCAAAAGTTGAGGCTGATCAAAGAAATGCCTCAAACACTTGCAAGACAAAACTATGATTCACAAGGTGCATTCTGTGGAGGTCAAAGCTGATAAGGCTGCCCTAATAACACAAGATGGGGCTGGAGGAGGGAGCCCTGTGAAGACAGGATGGCTCTGCTCTGGTGCACCTGGACAAAACTTCAGGGACCATCTGTCCGGTGAATGACCTTTGCTTCATTATCCACAAAATGCATATTAAAGTTAACACCCCTCAATATGCTAACGAGGGCTAACATGATCATGCTAATTACATCATCCCATGAAACACCTTACCCCTCCCCGTACATGGGATATGTAGGTATGTGGGCCGACCTAGGGGACGGACCCAAGGAAAGTGGGTATAAATCAAGAAGGGGGCGGGGGGGGGGGGGGGTGGGGGGGGCGCGGTGCGTAGGGCCCAAGAGTGCAGTGAAGAAAAGAAGACGGATGCAAGCGAAAAAGACGGATGACTCCTGTGCCTCCTGGAACCCTCATTGGCAGGATCAGCACAGAAACCCAGACCGGTGATCTGTATTTCCCCATTCCCTCTATCTCCCTCTTTTCCCTTTCCTATTAAGAAATGCAAGGCATATTATATTGCTTGCCACAATTTGCTATATACTTAGCCAACTATCGTGTGTTCAATTAGTACATTGTGAGTAGTTAATAAATGTTTAGACTTGGAGACTTGTTGTCTGCTCCACTGGGGATTTGTGAATCTGAGTCACTTGTCCCCCTCGTCTGAGCGGGACGTGACAGTGGGCCCCATTTCCTACCAAACCCTTCTCAGGTGCTTCCATGATTTCTAACATCTATCCCTTCTCTCAAATGGAATGACAGAGGGAGAGCCCTCACTAGTCCACCATCCTTCAAACCTTGGCATGCTTCCCTTGAGCTTATTCCTAACAGGCCCAGTTATCTCCCCATCCCCCCTCATATCTAGTTTAAAGCCCTGTCAATAAGCCCTGCTAACTCCTGCCCCAGAATCCTTTTCCCCCCTCTGGGACAGCTGCATCCCACCTGTCTCATTTGTCGCCAGCAGATCAGGTGCCTTATAAACTTCACCATGATCAAAGAACCCAAAATTCCAACAGTGGCACCAGTCTCTGAGCCACATGTTAATCAGATGTGGTTTCCACCCTGTCAATACCATGGTGGTCATAGGATCTTTCCAGATGAATCTTCTAGATATAGATGTTTTGAAGGGTGGGCAGTGGCATGATACCCAGAGAAACTCACGGTCTTTTGGCATTACCCAGATCAGGCAATTGTCCAAAACGTCCGGCACGGAGGTGTGTCTATTGCAAGCAGCACCTCCCCTTCCCCCTTCCAAACTGGCAATTGTGAAACCCTACACATTGCCTCTAGGAGCAAGAGAGAGAATTACACCACTTCTGGAGGATTTGAAAAAAACAAGGGGTTGTAGTTTCCACTCACTCCCCTTTCAACTCTCCAGCATGGACGGTCTGAAAACCAAATGGCAAATGGAGATTGACTCAATGCCAACACAGGTCCACTAACAGCTGCCATACCAAACATTGCTGAATTGATAGCTACCATTTAGGAACAATCCCACCCTGTCATGGCAACAATTGATGTCAAGGATATGTTTTTTGTGGTCCCTTTACAACCTTAGGAACAGGATTGCTTTGCCTTCACCTGGGAAGGACAATAGTACACCTATACACAACTCTCTCAGGGATACAAGCACTCCCCCACACTGGCTCACCATGCTCTAGCTCAAGAGTTGGAAACAATCCCCATAAGAGCAGAGGTGAAGATCTATCAATATATAGATGATGTGCTCATAGGAAGGAGTCAGGTAGAAGTTAGAGAAACCCAGAAGGACATCATTACCCATCTAGAAAGTCTAAAGTTGACAATTCCACCAGAGAAAATACAAACCCCTTCAAGTGAGGTAAAATTTTTAGGAATCTGGTGGAAGGGAGGGATGACATGTATCCCATCAGATACTCGTCCCTTTCTCTATCAGATCAAGATGCCAGAGTCAAAGAATGACCTACAGCATGCACTAGGGTTGCTTGTGTTTTGGAGGAAACATATTCCCAACTTTTCAATTATTGCTAGGCCCCTGTATGACTTATTGCAAAAGAGAGCTCAGTGGGAATGGACTCAGGTCCATGACGAGGCTTTACAGCTCTTGGTGTTTTAAGCGACTGCCTATCAGGCCCTTGGTCCCATTCACCCAGCAGATCCATTTCAAATTGAGTGGGGGTTTGTCAAGACTGGACTGTCAATCCATTTGTGGCAAAAGGGTCCAGAGGGTCCTGTTAGGCCCATTGGTTTTTAACCATTGTTATGAATAGTGTTATTGCTCATTTACCTTTGTTTAAATCTGGGATAGAAATTTCTAGGCCCAGATGACGCATGCGCTTTAGGATAAGGGGGCATGGAAAGTGATTTTCCCGCTGAGCATGCTGACCCCAACTCCAGCAGACCAGAGCAGCAGAACACGTGGACTACCAGGGCCACAACCACTCTGTGGTACATTGCCAGAATCGTGGGAAATAATGAAACATATCTTAGTATTGATTCCAATTTACTATATAGCCTTAAATTGTTAGCCATTCTCTTAAATGGTCTTCTAATACTCCTTTTTTGTCCTTGTAAATGTCCACCATGTAAACTGCTGTCATGTTCTTCTACTGATTCATCGCAACCTTAAAATCGGTTTATAGAATGTTTTGGTTTTATAAAGTTAGTTAGTTTTTAGCACGACAAATATGTTAGATATATAGATATATTAGATATCTAACAAATATGTTAGAGATGTTATTGGTTATATGCTTGCTAGCTAAAAATATTTATATTTATTAAGGATATTGTTAATGACACGTTTATTGACTGAAAATTTGCTGGAAATGTTGTTTGTTATCATGTTGCGCGCTATTTCTGTCCTTTCTTTCTCTCTCCTTGTACCTCTATCTTTCATGCCACCATGAAGACAGCAATGTCGAGCAATGGGGTGTGTAAGGGATTATGTTGGACTGTGCTTGTCTCAACATTGCTGCAGAACCACTACCACTTCCTGGCCTCAACATCCTGTCACCGTGGAGGACTACACTCTGAAGGAGACAAATTGTCCCCGAAGAAACCACCATATCCACCTGAAGCTACAGCAACAACATCCTTGGCAGTGTCTACCAAGCTGCGCTTGCGCACTGTGAGAGACTGAAATGTCCTATGACTGTCTCAAAGCTTGATTGTGTCTGTGCAAACCTACAAGAAAAGCTGCCTGGGCTTGTGAATTGGTCTGGGGGATGTCTCCCAGAGAAGCGGGAGTGTATTGAAGGATGCACCCTGCCACTTCTTTGCGGTTGCATTGTCCTGACTCTGTAGACAAGCCTCAAAGGGGCAGACCTGTACTGAGTTGGCCCCATCCTGTAGCCATTTGTGGCTCTATTGTGTAGGCCAGACCCCATGCATGCATTGCTAATGAACTGACAAGAGGCAAACCTTCCTGCCCTGAAGCCAGATGCAACAAAACCTGAGGGACCAGAGAAAAAAAGACTAAAGGTGGGAAGATATGCTAATCAGTGGATATGATGAACTTAAAAAGGCAGCAGAAAATTTTGCTCAGTGTGCATCCACCATCAAAGCCAGATCCGTGTGTGCACCCACCACCGAAGAACTGAAGACTGAGGACCAATGGGACGCTGCTGGATCCATGGTGGTGACTATTCTTGCAGCCCTATCCCTCATCCTTGCTTTATTTCTGTCTTTTCATCCCATTCTGTCCTATCGCTACCCCTCTTCACTTCTTTAATAATAAAAACCTGGTTTGGGTATACGGCATTTGACCTCGTTTGTGTCTTAATCTTGCTCTTGGGATCGTATTGAAACCTCCCCCGACATTGGATCGGAACACGCATGAGCCGGGTGGAGAGGAAATCAGGGTGATGAAGACATGCGGAGGCTGAAGACACTGCAGGTCAAACCCCCCTGGCATGACCACCGTGAACACCTGGGCATGCGCGCATGGAGGAACACGGAGCGCCATGTATGAAAATGAGCTCTGTGGGAATGGGTGGACTCTTCAGAGAAATCGTGGGGACTGGGACAATAAAATTACTGTGTACTCTTCTCTCAGGGATTTTTTGAAATTGGCGCTCGGAGCTGGGATTTTGACATCACCTCTCTCTCTGCAGAGCTTGGAGCATGGAGCTCGGTGATTGGTGATCCCATCACCTGCACTGAGATCGAGCCAATGGGACGTTGCTGGATTTGTGGTGGTGATAACTAATCTTGCTGCATCTCTTTTGTTTGCTTGCTTAGGTATTCTGACTTTTTCTTTCTTCTTCTCTCTGTCTTATTGCTGTTAACAGTTGTCACGGGAAATAAAGCTTACAATGTTGTATGGCATCTGACCTTGTTTGTGTCTTAATCTCATTCTTGGGATAGTTTAAGAACCCTCCCCGATATTGGATCGGGAGAGCATGTCATTTCCAATTTGAATCTGAGATAACACTAATTTTTCTTTTAGAAAGTCTTCATTCTGCTCATTTGTGAACCGTTGCTTTCTCTACCCATACGGTTTTTAATATTTGTCTGAGTTTGTTAATATACTTTATTTAAAGTGCATGATTGAAAAAGGAGAGATGCTCTTAATGGATATACAAAATGATGTTGTACAACATTTTAGCAGTATTGAAACCCTTGAAGTAGTAAAAGTTGGATGTAAAATGTATCTGTCAATTCAGCTAAATGTTTCTACTTTTTCTGTTCAGCGAGGGAACACTTTCTTTTCTTTGGTTACTGTATTATCAGCTAGTTTCTTATTCACAGATACTCCCCTACATGACTTTCAGCAATGATAACTGTCAGCATGGTGATAAGAGCAGGGAACATGCATCAGAAAGGTGCAACGGGAATAGTCATACCGCATAGCCCCATGATCAAGAAATCTCAAAGGTAATGCAAGAAAGGGCTTGTGCCATTTGTTGTGACTAAATTTGTCATCTAAAGTTTACCATATCATCGAATCACAATCCCTTCAACTTTCAAAGTTTTCCCATTAAGGGGGTGATTTTAAAGATTTTCATTGCTCAGAGAGAACAGTGTTCTCTGTAGAGGAAACAAAAAATCCACACAACTCTTTATGCTAGACTTCCTCCAGGAGCAATAGTCACTGCAAAGCAGAAGACCCATGTGTCAAGAAACTTCCTCATGTAGAAGTCTAGTCATCTGTTTGCCAGTAGATAGGGCGGGGCAACTTGTATCCCATAAGCTAATTGTAGTCTTAAAATTTACTCAATCACATAAGCAACTTAAGTGTTAAACTCATATCTTTAAGGTTTTAGATTATAATATTACTATAGTTGTTGTTGTTTCAGTTAGGGGTTTTTTTAGTGTAATTTATTATTATGTAGACCAACAAATGTGTTTTGAAGCCATATTTGACCCTCAGAATAAAAACAGTTTCCCATACATGTACTCCACCTAACTCCCTTTTTCATTAGGAAACTGCATTTTCTGGATTTGTTTTCGTTCTTATGTTGGCATGACAAAAGATATTACGATCAGTTCAGTATGCCTCTAGGAAGTAGCCATGAAATGTGATTTTCTTACCCCTAGCTGGTTTATGACCTTCTGAAAAGGAAAACAAATTCATTCTTAAGCAAAATATTATAATCAATATTTCTCTGAATCTTGATAAAGATGAGATTATACTTGGTTCAGGTATGATACAAATAAAAATCAAAGAAGAAACACTGGTCTGAAATATTCCATAACCAGAGTTTATTCCTGTAAAGATAATTTCTGAAGAATGAGTCTCGTTTCATCTACAGAATTCAGGGATATGGGAAACGATGGAGGAAAATAGTGGCATTTAGAGAATGATGTAATAATAAAATAAATATGTGTTAGGATAATAATGGAAGACTAAAAATCAGTCTCCTCTGCAAACAAGAAGTATTATTCTTAGCCTCTATGAAATATAGTAACCTATTGAATTTGTAGAGTGTTGTACTTGGATGTCACCCAAATGGTTCAGCTCTTCGATGCTTGAAGTACAGATGTAGTAAAAGCACATTGCTGCTAACGTAGCATTTACATATAGTGAAATATTTATTGATAGGCATGACAATGAGTTAGAACCTTTGGAATGTATTAAAATGCACAGGAAGAGGAAGCAATTATTTACTTGCATATAATTTTTAAAACATTACTGCTAGAGAAGCTGCCAAATTGCAGCAGTGCAAATGAGAACAAATATTTTTAAGTCATCCTCAGTCCAGAACTCAAATACACATATTTTTCTGAAATGACATCAAATGTGTTTGAAGCAGTGCTTTGTGTGTGACTAGTCTATATGCAGCATATGCACATAATCAGTAAGAAAAGCTTTTAGTCTTTTAAGACTCCCATAAATGACTTCTAGCAACAAATGACTTGTATGAAAGTTCCATTTAATTTTCTGTGGGTTGGACTAGAGAATTTAATAACTTTGTTTTTCACAGAATAAAAGAATGGTTTGGGTTAGAAGGGACCTTAAAGATCATCTAGTTCCAATGCCCCTGCCATGGGCAGGGGCACCTTCCACTAGATGAGGTTGCTCAAAGCCCCGTCCAACCTGGCCTTGAACAATTCCAGGGAGGGGGCATCCACAACTTCCCTGGGCAAACTGTTCTAGTGCCTCACTACCCTCACAGTAAAAAATTTCTTCCTTCTATCTAAATTATATCTACCCTTTTTCAGTTTAAAGGCATTACCCCTTGTCTTATCACTACATGCCCCTGTAAAAAGTCCCTCTGCATCTTTCTTGTAGTCCCCCTTTAGGTACTGGAAGGCTGCTATAAGGTCTCCCCAGAGCCTTCTCTTCTCCAGGATAAACAACCCAAACTCTCTCAGCTTGTCTTTATAGCATAGGCACTCCAGCATTCTGATCATTTTTGTGTCCATTCTCTGAATTCCAACAGGCCCATGTCCTACTATTTTGGGAGCCCCAGAGCTGGACACAATACTCCAGGTGGGTTCTCATGAGAGCAGAGTAGAAGGGGAGATCCACCTCCCTCAACCACTGGTCACACATCTCTTGATGCAGCCCAGGATAGAGTTGGGTTTCTGGGCTGCCAGCACACGTGCCTGGCTCATATTCAGTTTTCCATCCATCAGTACACCCAAGTATTTCTCTGCAGGGCTGCTCTCAATCCACTCTTCAACCAGCCTGTATTTGTGCTTGGGATTGCCTTAACCCATGTGCAGGACCTTACACTTGGACTTCTTGAACTTCATGAGGTTTGAACAGGCCCACCTCTCAAGCCTGGCAAGGTCCCTCTGGATGGCATCCCTCATGTAAACCCCACTACACAGCTTGGTGTTGTTGACAAAGTTACTGACGGTTCACTCAATCCCGCTGTCTGTATCACCAACAAAGGTGTTAAACAGCACTGGTCACAATAGTGACTCCTGAGGAACACCACACATCACTGCTTTCCACTTGGACATCAAGCCGTTGACTATAACTCTTTGAGTGTGACCATCCAGCCAACTCCTTATCCAGCCAGCCAGCTCCATCCATCAAATCCATGTCTCTTCAATTTAGAGATAAGGATGTTGTGCAGGACAGTCTCAAAAACTTTGCATGAGTCCAGGTAGATGATGCCAGTTCCTCTTCCCTTATGCACCAATGCTGTAAACCCATCCTAGAAGGCCACCAATTTGTCAGGCATGATTTGCCCTTAGTGAAGCCATGTTGGCTGTCACCAATCACCTCCTTATTTTCCGTGTGCCCTAGCATAGTTTCCAGGATGATCATTTCCATGATCTTGCTGGACTCAGAGGTGAGACTGACTGGCCTGTAGTTCCCTGGTCTTCCTTTTTTCCTTTTTTAAAAAATGGGGACTCTGTCAGTCGACAGGAATTTCAGCGGGCTGCCACAACTTCTCAAATATGATGGATAGTGTCTTAGCCACCTCATCTGGCAGTTGCCTCATGACCCGTGGATGCATCTCATCAGGTTCCATGCAATTGTGCACCTTCAGATGGTCTTGAACCTGCCCTTCTCTTCATTCACCCAGTCTCTGCCTTTGTCGTCTGCATCTAGGCCAGTGTGTCTGGAACACTTGCTGGTGAAGACTGAGGCAAAATGGTCATTCAGTACATCAGCATTCTCCATATCCCAGGTAACCAGGTCTCCCGTTCTCTTCTGGAGAGGGCCCACATTTTCCCTAGTCTTCTTTTTATGACCAACATACCTATAGAAGGTTTTCTTGTGGCCTGTGATGTCCACAAACATATTTAATTCTATCAGTGCTTTGGTCTTCCTAATCTGATCCCTGGTTGCTCAGACAATTTCTCTCTATCCCTCCCAGGCTACCTGTCCTTGCTTTCACCCTCTGTAGGCTTTCTTTTCATATCAGAGTTCATCCAGGAGCTGCTTGTTCATCATGCAGGCCTCCTGGTGTTTTTGCCTGACTTCCTCTCAGTTGGGATGCATTGCTCCTGAGCTTGGAGGGGGTACCCCTGAGCTTGGAGGGGGTGCTTCTTGAATATTACTCAGCTTCCCTGTGCCCCTCTTTCATCTAGGACTTTATCCCATGTTACTCTGCCAAGATCCCTGAAGATGTCAGTCAGCTCTCCTGAAGTCCAGGGTAGTGAGCTTGCTGTGTGATCTCCACTATTTCATGGTGACTAAAGTCAAGGCTGCCCTTGAGCTTCACATTCCCCTCCAATCCTTCCTTGTTGGTGAGAGCAAGATCCAGCATAGCACCTCTTCTCATTGACTCCTGTATCACTTGGAGAAGGAAGTTGTCATCAACGCATTCCAGGAACATCCTGGGTTGTGTGGACCATGCTGTGTTGTCCCTCCAACAGATATAAGGGTGGTTGAAGTCCCCCATGAGGACCAGGGCTTGTGAGGCTGCTCCTATCTGTCTATAGAGGGTCTAATCCCCTTGGTTTTCCTGGTTGGGTGGCCTGTAACAGATCCCCAGTATAATGTCAGCTGTCCCTGCCCTCTCGTTAATCCTGACCCATAAGCTCTCAGTCAGCTCCTGATCCACCTCCAAGCGGAGCTCCATGCACTCCAGCTGGTCATTGACATAGAGGGTGACACCCCTCCTCCTCTCCCCTGTCTGTCCTTCCTAAAGAGCCTGTATCTTTCCATGCCAACACTCCAGTGATAGGGGCCATCCCACCACATCTCTGTGATGCCAATAAGATCGCAGCCTTGCAGGCATGTGCACATCTCTAGCTCCTCTATTCCCCATGCTATGTGTGTTTGCATAAAGGCATTTAAATAGGGCCCCTGTTGAAGCTGACTTAGTGGCTCAAATTCCTTTGTGCTTGTCTTCATGCTTCTCTTGCTTGTCTTCTCCTGCTGATCTGTGACCTCTCTCCAGGCTCTGGGCATCTATTGCTGGTGTTGTCACCAAGCTGGTAAGAGTGGGATGGATTGAGGTTCCCCTCCTGCAGCAACTATAGTTTAAAGCCCTCTTCACCAGCCTGGTAAGCCTATGGCCAAAGATGTTCTTCCCCTTTTCTGATGGATGGGCCCCATCAGCCCCCAGCAGATCAGGTTTCTCAAAGCAGGTCCCATGGTCTAAGTAGATGAACTTTCTTGTGAGTAGGTAAGTTATAAGCATAGAGCTAAAGTTAGAACTTTAACCATACACCATCATTTACTACTAAGAAAATGTTAGCCGACTTCATAATTTTAATGTCCAATTGATAAATAAGACTAGCATGTGTTATATCCATATTCCATACAACTCATAGAAAATAATATTTAGAGATTTTTCTATATGATTGTCAAAGCAACATTTCATTTAATAATTGTTCAACAATAATATGTAATCTGCATCCAGTAGTTCACAATTACTATATTTGCTACAAGAGTGAATGCAATTAGATTACAGAAAGCTTCATAGATTAGACTTAATTTGACCTTTACACATAACCTCTAATAATTCCAGTAAATGTATTTTTCCTTCACAATATCTAAACTAGATGGCCATTACTTTCAAATAAGCTGGGCTTTTTCCCTCTTTTGTTTCCCCCAATTACATAATTGTGTACAAATTCATCCTTTGTTCTTAGCATTTTTATTTTTTTCCTTTTTTCTGACAAGGCTTTATAGTTTTCTTCTTGATTAATTTTATGTGAGTTCTGCCAGCTAAATATGAGTAAACACATGACTGTATCTGATCTAGCCATATCCTGCATAAGGGGGTGGATTTGGGTCCTTAAAAACTTCCTGCTGAATAACAATCAAGTCCCAATATAAATGTTCTATTCCTTAGGTGCATCCCTGATTAGCTAAAATATTGCTTGGGTGGCTAATTTTGGTTGACAGTTGACTGAACTCCATGTAAGATCATGTCAGGAGTACAGAACTGCTGTGATACTAGGACTACTTTTTGCAGAGTGATCAAGGTCACGACTACAGTCTTCTTAACAGAGAGCTGGTCAGACTGGATCATCATGAACAGAACAGCCTGAATGGACAGAAGGTCACCTAAATTAACCTTACTGGACATTCTGGTTGCAGAAATCCCTTTTTCTTTTGACTTTTTTCCTAGATAACTTAGGCTACATCTCTACTACCTTAGGTAGTTGTACTGAACACATTATAGTTTCCTGGACAAACACCCACTTCAATAAAGCATATTTACATGTAACACTCCAGAGTCTGGAGACTTTTTGGAGTAGATAGCTGTGTCCACTCTGCACACTGGACAGACTGCTATTACTGCACAAGTATCATCCCATCATTCTGCATGTTTCAACACCACAAAGCTATCTTGGATTTGTCTGCTTCTCATTTGTTACCTGAAAGACATGCCCAGTAGATCCATTCAGCATTCGTGTTGCAATCATTGCACACCAATGGCTACTCATTGATGCTCTTTCTATAGGTTTGGACTAGAGAGGACCACAGCGTAGCCCCTTTCTGGGAAGAGGTCACCCAATCCCAGATAACGTAGCTGGACTTGGCATTATAGACGTCTCTCTCACAATATCACATACATAGAATTAAAACATCTAGATCTGCATGCACATAAATGATTATTTTCTCTGTCCTTACAAATGCAGGACCCTTTCCTGTCTGCCCATCACAGGCCATTAGATGTCAAAGACTGTGATCTTTCATGTTGTGGGCTCAGACAGAGCTGACAAAACTGACAGAGGCAATCTTTTTTTTATTTTCATGAAGCTACCTACCCAGTGCTGGTACCTTTCCACAGTTACAGCCACTTTAGAATTGCTGCTCTAATTCTGTTTATTTCACTTACACCTTGTTCATTTAGATCCATGTTTCAATGATGATAGGGAAAATACCTGTAGTATACTTCTACAGGGCTCTACCTGACTTCACACATAGATGTTGACCACATAGAAAAAGTGCTATAGAAGCAATATTTGGAAAGGCAGGAAAGAACAGAACATTTTCACCATAAAATCAAGTTTTTTAAACTAAAGCAAAATCTCCAGGAACTGCATCTAAGTTACAGATAAATTACTGATACTTACTATGCTTTTGGTAACCTAAGTAGTAGGGTACAGCAGACAGATAGGTCCTGTTTGTCCTTAAGGGTACTGTTGAGGCAGGCAATTCAAAGTCTTCAGGTGCATGAGGATCCAGGTAGTAATGGCCCCCAGTCCTGCCCCCTTCCTCTTTTTCTGTAATCCTGATGCATCTCTTTCCAAAACTGTTCTGTCCTCCACATGAAATTTTCACCAGCTTTATCAGTCCAGCAAGGTCTGAAGCCTTAAGCTGATGGCAGCCTTGGAACAGATGGTGCTGAGTCCCACCCCCACTTAGAAGGACAAGTGTATCAGCAACTAGTAAAGTCTGGAAACAGCATATGTTGCATCATCGTCCCTGGGAGCCAGGTCTGGATCAGAACATTGTATGCAGGTGAAGAGGTCCAAGAAGCTCTATCCACCAGACTGTGTTAAAGCTTTGTTATCAGTATAACTCCTCCATTTCACACAGATGGAAACTGCATGAATTAATCTATATGCCACACAGACAAAATAGAAAACCTGGGACCCTAGTAATATTTAGAGTTCACTTTAACATAATAACATATATATGTCCTTGTCATTTATGCTTGATTGACTGAATACTTTTCCTCATTCAGTGGACCATGGACTGAAAAATCAATGAGATAATACCTCAACTTCAATTGAGTTTTTTTTTATCACGAAACTTTTCTTTATGAGAAGAAATTTATTTTCAAATTTAGCCAGCAATCAGATCAGCAAAATAAAAATATACTGTAATACTTTCTGTCATTCAGCTGGTTTATGGTATATTCCTTTTCTTCTTTTAAATTATACAAATAAATATTAGGGTTTAGGAACATGTTCTGCATATTGTTGTCAGTTTTACTGTGTATCTTTCAAGCAGATGATACTCCAAAATAAGATGGAGAGTTGCTTTCTGTCTTGGATGCTGAATAAGGTAAATTCTTAAGATGTTCTGTGACCTATATTGTTCTCTGAGAAGTAAATACTGAGTCTGGACTAAGATTTATGAACAAACAGAAAGAATGAATTTAGTGGTGTTTGATCCATGGGATAGTGGCACATTTATGTGTGTCTGTGGTATGTGCAAGCACAGGCACCATATGCATATAAAGAAACTGTTCATAGATATTTTAAAAAGCGGTTATCAGTCTGCTTCTGTTAACATAATACACACTTCTTTATTTATCTATATGTTTACATATGCAAACCAATGTCCATATCCATATAAAGTTATATAAATCTGAGTAATTACTGGTATGTTCTAAAAAAAGATGATTTTTTTTCCCTATGCATACAGAGATGAGGGCTTAAAATTGTATTTGAAATGTTTAAAACAATATTCTTTTAACCGGATCTTAGTATTATTTATCTGTAAGAATGTGCTATTCGTTGAAAGACAGGAAGAGTAAAGCTACAGGAACACACAAAACAACTGCAGAACCCCCAATACAGCCATGCAACATTAGACTGAGGTAATTTGATCTCATATATTGTTTGGTTATGAGACAGGAAGAGACATATGAGACAAAAAGAGATATAAAGAGACTACAGGAAATGGAGCTCGTATATAGTTAATATATTTCTGCTTCAAAGCTGCATACAAAATTCTGTTCTGGCATGATTCTGAGGAGTGGTCATATCATCTTCTGGAGAAGCCATAACATGTAAGACCTGTGAACTGTCAGTACATGGCTGCCATGGGACTTTTTGCAGTTACAGTTAGGTTACAACTCTAATCTTTTCCTCCACATTTATGGGAGTATTTCTGATTTCTATCCCTAATTAAAAATACCTTTAATTTTCATCTGGATTTGATTATCATTTGATTCTAGTTTTTGCCTCTTGCAATCAATGCCTTTGTTCTTTGAAATGTCATTTGAATCTGGAATTGGAGTTTTCATCCTGTAGAAATTTTAGAATTCGGGGCATTTTTTCATTATGAATCAGAATGAAGAATGTGAAAGCTGAATATATAGAAAAAATAATGTTTTCAGAAAAACTTGTTTCAGAGAAGGAGAGTGCATTTTTTCTATCATTTATAGGCCAGCAATCTAGACCTGTCCAACTAGCTTGGGGAACTGGGACCATGCCTGTTTTCTGGGCAGAGGTACAGAAAAACAGATAGCCAAGAAATGGTCTGACTGGGAAACCATACAGCCTACATTATCCATGGAGCTGTGGCATTCCTGTATCCTACCAGTTGTACTGTAAGTTAGCCAGAGCTCCCAGGCACTTGGGCAGCCCACACCCAAACAGGTGGGATTTCAGGGAGCCAGGGAAACCACGTGTCAGTCATTTGACTGGTGTATGAGTCAACAGAAAAACAGACATTCCTGCGAGCCTTCCAACCTACCCATCTGCTTTGGTTTTGATACGTTTCTGTTAAGTCAACAAAGTTGCAAGGAAAGACTTTAACTGAGCCAGATTAACTATTTTCAGATAATTATTAGTTGTAAAGTTTTGCTCAGTTCTGAGTTTGGACAATTCAGCAAGGTAGAGGAAGAACTTTTGTATCATTTCAATGGCATTCCATTTAAGTCCTACAGTATAGATGATAAATTGGAGCATGCTGGGTTGCAGCCAGAATACACTACACTCCAGAAATTCCCACCCAGAATAATGACTCTTAGGGATTTTTCCATATTGACATAAAATATAGTAGTCCTAAAATTATAAATTACCTATAACTCTTTGATAGCTCCACAAATAGGAGCATAAAGGTAGTTAAAAAACCAGACCTACTGTTGCAGTGACTGGACCTGTGGCTCAAAAAAGTACCTAGACCTCAGCATGTGCTTATCTTTACAAGCAATACAAGGCAATCATTAAAATAGTCTAAAGCAGAATACAAAGTACAAATAAAATTTCCTAAATGCACCTTAAAATACCTTTCAATGATACACCGGTAAAAAATATTTCAGGTACTTCTTTTTCCTCCCCTCCTGTCCCCAAGTTTACAAGAGAATCAAGAGACAAACAGCTCCTATCGTGTTATTACTTTGGATTGCTGCTTCCTCCTCATTTTGACACATGTGGGTCATGCAATTATTCACAAAGGTCATTTTCTACACAAGAAAAGGACAGTGACCAGAAGGCAGCATTTAGGCTGTGAATACACCATGACAATTTAATCAATGAGAAAACCACAATGTCAAGAACTAGATTATTTCTGGGTTGACAAAGACTGATGTCTCATCAGTTGCTTGTAAAACCGACTAAAGACACAGAGAGGTCAGAGTCCTAGTGCAGCACAAAACAACTATAAACATTCAAATACAGTAGCTGTAAATGTTGAGACAATCTCATCTTTATGTATTCATTTTATAATTAGCTTGAAGAGCAAAGTGTCATTCACAGAGTAACAGTTGACACACATTTGTGGTTTTTGCCCACCAAAACTAGCCTCTGTCCTTAATTTGCAGCTTCTAAAAATGACAATCTTTTTTCTTAGTAAATTTCAACAGCCAGGTCAATAGAAAAGATTTAGCTGAAGTTTAGTAGTCTAAATGACATACTACAAGCACAGAAATCACAAACTGAAATCCTAAAAAACTCCACAATGTTGCTACCTAGTTATATAAGTATTTGCAATGAATGGCATCAGGTGATGCATGAAGTGTTTGTAAGATACTAAATAGCTTAAGTTTCAAATTCCATCATGATCCACAAATTAGATGCTTGTTCACCTCTCTTGCCAGTTGGGCTCAGTCTGATAATGACGTTTTGTGCTACAACTAATATATAAAATAAACTGAGCTCAATAATTACTGGAGAGTATAAAGATATAATTCAATTATTATCTTGAGCTAATCATTACTAGGCAACATGTGCCCTTATTGGTATCTATGTCATGGGGTTGCAGAGGTGTAAGAGTATGGAGGAAGACGACACCAGCTTCACTGCAAGTAGTGTAGTTTTACATGTTTGTGACAAATGCAAAACACATGTTGGTTCTGCTAAGAGAATTGTGCCCATATCTCCAATGTGTGACCCAATCATCAGGCCATCTGACACTGTATGAGGGTATATTCTGAGTTTGTTACAACAAAGATATATTAAAATGCAAAGCCTAACTAGACATCAATGGATGGAGACATTTAGAAGAGAAAGGGTTCCAAGTCATTTTCCACTTAGTGTTAATTGACTTTTTCAATAAAACTTCCAAAACTAAATAAATTAATCTAAAATGATTCTCATATAATATGAATCAGATAGCTTTGTTGACACAAATGGACTGTGCTGATATGCTCTGATTTCTGTGTACTTTTGATGTGCCATGAGTTTTTAATAAATGAAAACACAGACCAGATCCTCTTTTTTATTTATGTTGATATTGCAAATCTCTTCACATATTTTTAAATTATTTTCATTCTGGGAAAACAGGTCATAGATTTTATCTCCGCCCTGGCTGTATTTCACTTTTAGCATTTGAATAACAAAGCTTTCAGTGAGCAGCAATGCTCAAGTAGGGGTTTAGTTTTGTTTGACTCTTAGAAGTCATACCTGCTCTTTCATGAGAACAGCAGGATAAGGTAGTTCTTAATTCAGGTTATGCAAGTGCTCAAACTGATATATTGCTATAATCAGATGAATTATAGATATAGGAAAGAAATGCATACAGCTCTGTGTTTTCTTCTCTCTACAAAGACCCCACAGCAGATGTATTTTTTGCATTCTCTGTTGATTGCTTCTAAATGGTTTTAATTCCAGGGAAAGGTGCTACAGCAAGACTAAAACTGTAGTGCACAAACTCACTGGAATTGTAAAACTGAGCTGTTTCTTGCACTGTGAAAAACATGCCCAGAACCTGATCAGTTTACATGTTCACTTATCCCAGTTCTATGCAACTAAGTGAAAATGTGGCAACATCATTTAAGAAATACAAAGAAGCAAAATGTGTAATACGAAAAAAAAAAAAAAATCTGTTCTGTAGTATATGTTATCTACTAACAACATCTATCTGTGTGTGGAAAGGCCTTGGCTCCTCAAGCCCAACCATTGCAGATGCTGAAAGAAGCATATGCGCAGTCTGAGATTCTGAGGCAGCTCTTTGATCCACATATACTTTGCACAAACCTCTATCTACCATCTTGATCGTTGCATTAGATACATCCCTCCATATTTCCCTGAGAAATTATCTCCCCTCAGTTCCTTGTGCCATCCATACTGCATAGAATCATAGAATCACAGAACAGTTTGGGTTGGAAGGGATATTTAAATGTCATCTTGTCCAACCCTCCCTGCAATGAGCAGGGGCATCTGCAGCTACATCAGGTTGCTCAATGTCCAGTCCAACTTGACCTTGAATGTTTCCAGGGATGGGACATCTACCATCTCTCTGGGCAACCTCTTCCAGTGTTTCACCACCTAAATTGTAAAAAATTTCTTCCTTACATCTAGTCTGAAGCTACCCTCTTTTAGTTTAAAACCATTACCCCTTGTCCTATCAGAACAGGCCTACTAAAAAGTCTGTCCTTTTCTTTCTTATAAGCTTCCTTTAAGTATTGAAAGGCTGCAATAAGGTATCCCCAGAGCTTTCTCTTCTCCAGGCTAAACCACCCCAATTCTCTCAGCTTTTCTTCACAGGGGAGGTGTTCCCACCCTCTGATCTTTTTTGTGGCCTTCCTCTGGACCCATGACTGTCCTGTGCTGAGCACTCCAGAACTGGACACAGTACTCCAGGTAGGCTCTCACCAGAGTGGAGTAGAGGGGGAGAATCACCTCCCTTGACTTTCTGGCCATGCTTCTTTTGATGCAGCCCAGGATATGGTTGGCTTTCTGGGCTGTGAACACTGACTCATGTCCAGCTTTTCATCCTCCAGTACCCTCAAGTCCTTCTCCACAGGGCTTCTCTCAATCCCTTCATCCCCCAGCCTATGTTGATAAGGGGGATTGCCCTGACCCAGGTGCAGGACCTTGCAGTTGGCCTTGTTGAACCTCATGACATTCACATGGGCCCACTTCTCAAGCTTGTCCAGGTCCCTCTGGACAGCATCCCATCCCTCAGGAATGTCAACTACACCACTCAGCTTAGTGTTGTCTGCAAACTTGCTGAGGGTGCACTTGATCTCATTGTTTATGTCATTGACGAAGATATTAAATAGTACTGGTCCCAGTAGAGATCCCTGTCACTGTTCTTCATCTGGACATTGAGCTGTTGACCACTATCCTCTGGATGTGAACATCTAACCAATTCCTCATCCACTGAACAGTCCACCCATCAAATCCATATCTCTCTAATTTAGAGAGAAGGATGTTATGGGGGACTGTGTCAAAGGCCTTACCAAGGTCCACATAGACAACAACTGTAGCTCTCCCCTTGTCCACTGATGTACTCACTCCATTATAGAAGGCCACTAGGTTGGTTCAGGCAGGACTTGTTGCCATACAATACAGGTATCTCTTCAGTCCTTTTTTCTCCTTCTCCTTCAACCATGACTCCTGTAGAAAAGCTGTTCTGCTAAAAGGTCATTACAAGAGCTGAACTGCTTCAGAAAAGAAATCCATCATATATTGAATGATGTCTGTTTGGGAAGAGGTGCCTAGCTTCATTTTTGTATGTGTATTTCCAATCAGATGAGTTGAACCCTCTGTACCATGGCGGGGGGGGGGGGGGGGGGGGGGGCATGGGGCAGGGGGGGCACAGTTTGTAACTGCTTTTCAAGATCAAAACCATGAATATCTATAGACCTTTAGATCACATTCTCAGCTGGTGCTAACTTGCAGTGTATGTACTAAAATTAGGACTTGTAATCTTATAGCTGTGTGAGAGATCTGACCAGTTTATTTATACCAGAAGGAAAGAAAAAAAGAAGGAAAAAACTCCCACTCAACTCAACCCTGAGATTCTCTCTTAAAAAACTTAGTTGTAGTATCAAACCATCAAAAATTAATCTCAACATAATTTTTATGTGATTTTTGTTATGAACTGGAACCCACAAGTAATTCCAGTATGTCTCTATTCACTTTCCTAGCAAACCTATCAGAATAGATTACAAGGTTGGTAGCCTTTAATCAACAGTATCTGAAACTGATATTCCAATAATGTCCATGAAAATAAAAATCTGCCCATCTTCTACTAAAAAAAGGCGCGAATTGTAATCTGGTTCCCCATGTTGAAAGGACTTGATCACAAAAGTGATATCTACAATGATTCTAACATTACTTTTACACATGTCATAAATTAATAATTTAAATTATTGCAAATGTATAGCTGTATGTACAAAATAAATGTGCAATCCAATCTATTTTGCTGGCATAATGATGGTTTATGTTAATGAATTTGTTAGATTTCAGATGAACAAATAAGTCATATTTATGTTAACAGAGTTAGAATATGTTTTCTTATACATAGGTATCTGTGTAAGTTGGCATGACTGAGTGGAAAAAGACTCTAAATAAATAGCAAGTCTGAGAAAATAAATTTTAATTTCAGTTGTTTTACCTGGGCATTTAAACATTTGCTTAACTTCAGAATTACTTTTTGGTTACCCTGTCATTGACATCTCATGACTTTTGATTGATTTTGATTTTTATAAAACTTTACTGTCAAATTAATTAGAACCTGTGCTTAATATCCTGACTCTCATTATTCACACAAATAGAATAAGTTTAGCACTCTGTAATAAGATTTTGATCATGATCGTCTTGACAACTTTTGATATGTTAATTAATTTACACTTCTGAAATACCATACCCACTTTTTATTTATATTATGTTATTTTGTTTCGTAAAATTAAAATTTCCATAAGCAGAAAAATTACAATCATAGAGCATTAAAGAATTAACAAGAACACTTATCAGGATAAATACTTAAGGCATACTCTGGGTGCCAGAAAAATCAGTTTCAGTACAGTTACCTGTCAGGGCTGGGGATTAGATTCAAAAGGTAGTTTTATGCTGCATCTTGTGTGATGTAACTAACAGGATGCCTGATGCTTGTTCGAATTTACATTACCTGTGAAGAATTAGGTTGTTGAGAATGTGACCTACAAAAGCCAGTATGACCACCTAGGTGTGTTCCTTACTAATATTGGCAAGGGTATTGTGTATTACTTTCTTCATCACAGTTTAGGAAACTGTTCTTATTTAGAATTCACTGGCATGGGGTTATGCATCCAGGCTAGACCCAAGAAAGCCCAGAAGCGAACTGAGCTGAATGACATGTAATGGTGAATAATGTGAGCCATCCCAGTCTTTAACTGACATTGAAAACCCTCTATCAGCTGTCAGTTACTTTACCTAAATTCCATGGGTACTACATTGCTTAACTTCAAAAATTTACAGGGCACATAGTTATACATCTGTATCCTAAACCATCACATCTCAGTTTTGATCAGGTAAATGCCTCAGCACCCAAGCCTGACTTGGATATAGAAATTAGGTCACAAGAGTACTCTGGAAGTCTTGATGTCAGTGCAAGGAACAAGCACAACTATCAGATTGCTTGTAATGCACAGGTGAAGAAAACATCTGCTTTTCCTGAATTAACTTAAATTAGTTTGGGTAAGAGAGCCTCATACATATTCACAAATATCCTATTTTCCAGTTAGAGCATTTCCAAAGTGACAAGAAAGGGCTTAAATGCTTGAATATGTAAAGAAAATCTATGATGAAGTCTTCATCCTATTGTGTGTGTGTGTTATAGGTAGTCAGCTGTGTAATAATAGCAGGTAACACCAGCAGTAAAAAATGTCCTTGTCCAACTAGTTTTTCTTTTCAAATGGGAAGCGAGAGGGGTTTCAAGCAAGCTTCAAGCATACCTACTGGCTAGGAAAAAATGTGGGAGATGACTAAAGACGTGATGGTAAGCTGCTATAAGCATGCTCAGTAGCAGATGAAAAAACATCCGTGAGACTTCATCAATATAATGTTTTAGTTGGGAAGCATATATCAATTAACAGAATTCAGAAGCAGAGGTAAAATGTTATAAATCTAAATGACACCTGGCTGTTGAACCTCAGTGACTAAAATACATTTAAGCATCTGCATCTGTCTAATGACTTTGTCTTCTAGATTTAAGCTTGCCTTTTCATTATTCCAGTTCTGCAAAAAATTGAATTAGGTCACAGTTTTATTAGGGAAAAAAAAAAAAAAAAAAAAAAAAAGATAAAGCTAGGAGACAATATAGAAGATAAAATATGAGCAAGAACATTATGTTCACAGCCAGGTTTGGGGAGTGATTTCAATCAAACTGAAAGAGGTAAAAAAGTTGCCATGTTTCCTTTTTCTTGCTTGGTCTGCCCAGGACAACCATAAGGAAACGAAATCTCCGTGCTTTGTTGATACATTTTTTAGTACAAAGAAATTATCTGGCCTTCACCTGGGATGGTTACACTTGCTTTCTCAGTCCATACACATACACAAGTTGCCAAGAAACTTTCAGTAAAGACACTTCAGAAAGGAACTTTACCTTCATTCCACCAAACCCACCAAAATCAGATCACTAGCCATTTTATTAAGTAGTGTTCCCTCAGCAGCCAGGACCCCTCACAACCTCATTGGTCTTTAGCAAGAACCTTGAAAATTCTTTACCATTGTAAACTTTCATTTTTGAATTTAAACAGCATCAAATTCATTTCAGTATTATTTCCAGCTGCTGCTGGTTTTATACATGAGCAACGCTCTACACGTTGTCCTGCAATGTGCTCTAGGTGAGTCTGCTTTAGCAGGATGGTTGGACATGGTGACCTCCAGATGTCCCTTTCAACGTCAACCACTCTGTCATTTCTAGGGCTTTCCCCTTGGTGACAAAGGGCATATCCTTCTCCCTTGACAGCCAGTGGTGAAACCAAGTTGGGGTGCTTTGTGGGCACTGAGGAGGTCACCAGGGCTCCCTCACCTGCACTGTTGGGCTGCCCCTTGTGCACAGGGCACCAGTTTCTCATCACAGGACCTGATAAACCTGAGGTTAAAACCTGCTTGCAAGGCCATGAGAAGATACCAATCACCTTGCACAACAGGCTTACCCCCTTTGGGGCATCTGCCTTCCTGACTGGGTGGCCAATGGTGGGTTGCTCCCAGGACCCCTGTGATATCAGAGAATGACTGTGACATCCCCCTGACCTTGCTGCTTTTCAGCAGCCACATGCATTGTTCCTGTGCATTTTGTTTAGGACTCCTGTTCCCACACACACAAGGCGTGCAGGCTCCAGCAGGATCGTGGTCTTGGTCTTCATGCTTTGGCTTGGTTGAGAGCAGCAGCTCCAGGTGCTGAGCAAAGGCAGACTCTTCCAATGTTTTTTTCCCATCTGCCCAGCTGCAAGGTGCTGTGGGTCCCACACAGGGGCTGTCCTGAGGTGTGGGCATGAGGAAGGTGCTGGGGACATCCACCGCTGAAGACTCCCAGTGAGTTCCTCCGCCTTTCCTGACTGTGTCCTTCAGGTACCCTGTGCTAAACTGTCTGGGAGACAGTTCAGGGGCTCGGGGGTCTTGTGCACAACAGCTCTTCCCCCAGGGCCTCCTGGCAGCTTGCCAGAGCCTGTCCCTCCTGCTCTCTGTCCCTCCCACCCCGAAGAAGACCTCCAAAGGGGCACAGAGAAGCACATCCTGTCCTGGCTCCACCTCCTTCCAAGCCCCAGCTGGATACTTTCCCACCCAGAGACACATGGGCTCTCCCTGCCCAGGACCTTTTACCCAAGCCTACCTTTTCCTGGCACATGGGCAGGACATTTCCCCAGCATCTCAGCACCAGTAGGGGCTGCCTGCCTGGAGGAGGTAAGGGAATAAGGGGCTGCTCTTGGGGCTGGTTGACCCACAGGGCTGCTGCAGCTGCTTTGAGCCAATAAGATGACCCTTCAGGAAACCCTTACGTCCCCTCTCCCACAGCTTTCTTGGGCATTCCTTGTTCTTCTACTCCTAGCACCAGAAAGAATCAGGCACTTTGCATGTCTCTCTTGGCAAGGCAAGTTCTGGGGCACTGAAGAACCCATGGAGGAGAGAGGGTCTGCTGCAAAGGCTAGCACGAGCCAGCTGCCCCTGACAGGGCCAATGGAGACAACAGCAAACTGCCAATGTCCCATCTGCCTGGGTGACACTGAAAATACAGACTACATGGCCTGTCTACATCTTTTTTGCTTTACTTGCATCCAGCAGTGGGCCAGAGGGAGAGATGCCCGCCCACTCTGCAGGCAGCCCTTTTAGTGGGTGCTGCACACCGTGAGAGCAGATGAGGACTACAAGGAATACATGGTCAGCTCCTCTACCCATCGCAAAAGAAGTATAGCCACAATCTGGAGCAGATCCCCACAGTGGTGCTACAATCTGTGCAGAAGGCCCACTGACTACCACCCCTCAGTGAAGAGAATGGAACCTGTGAGAGAGACCAAGAGCAGAGGGATAAAGCAGCTCTGGGACCCTCAAATGCCACTTCTCAGGAGGCTTCCACAGCCAGTGCTTCTTGGGAGCAAACACCACCAAGCTCAGTGGAGCACCTGGCCAGCCCTGATGCTGCTCCCTAAGTCTGCTTCAGCACTGAGCTGCTGCAGCCCCTGAGTATTGACCTCTTTTGCCTGCAATAAATAGACAGATGCTTTTCATTTCTAGGAGCATAAGATGATTTAATTTAATGTTAATTGCTGCAACAGAAAATGTTTTCTTCCTGTTTTCCCTGCTTCCCACTACCAAGCACCAGGGCAGGGGTGTCCAAGGCAGCTGTTCCTGCTGGTGCTTCTGCACCCAAATGTTCCTGGTCATTCTCTAGTCACTAGTCTCAACCTTTCTCTGACACTCCTCTACAACAGCAGCCAAAACTCCTCCAGCCCAAGTTCCAGTGGTTGTGGCTTGCAGGCAGGAGGGGGCTTGCTCTGGTCTTCTGGTTACATGCTTTCTGGGTCACAAAACCCATTCCTGAGGAATGAGGCACTTCTGTTGATCCACACACCTTGGCTTGATGTCTCTCAGGAGAGGGTAAGGAAAGTCTCCTGCTGATCACTTCAATTTGTCGTGGATGCTGACAAACTTTGAGATAGCAGGAATTTAAGATTTATTAACACGGTAAACTACAAGATTAGGTTGAATGATTTTTAACAGTACTTAATCATCAGCCAATTATCAGAGTGATTTAATAAAATTTGTTATTATCAACACAGTAACTTAATTAAAGATTTGAAAATGGCAAGGTTCACTCGAGATTTAAGGCAAAGTTTCCTAAATTAAAACACATGCACACACACAGATGTAGAGGCTAACCTATATCCAAGATTTTTCTCTCTTTGCCAGTTGTAGTAAATTACTGGTACAAAATGATCTTTGAAACCTTGCAAAATCTAACTATAGTGAATTACTCACTATTCTCCTTCATCAACATTTGTCAGCAGATGATCTTTGACCTCTTCTTCTTCAATAGCATCTACCAGCAGATGATCTTGGAAATCCTCGCAAAATCTATTCTTCAAAATTCTTGCAAAATCTAATCTTCTGAATCCTTGCAAAATCTACCCTGAGAGACATCCCAACTCAGGGGAAGATACTAGGTCACGGCCTGCTGAGATTCCAGAGACCTCAAAGAGTCTCACTTAGGATTGCTATTTATAGGATTGTGAGAAGATGGACAGTATTTTATTATCATTTTGGCCACAATTCTTGTGAGGTAATTCTGGTATCTTCCAGAGCAGGCTACGATCCAGGCAGCAGGGGTTTAAAATATGGTTCCCAGGCAACAGGTGTTCTGAGTATGAACGGGGAGCACCTACTTGTCCTAACTCACTATTAGGCAGTAGGAATTTTAGATACAGTAGGGAGTGCCTAATCATCCCAACCCACTGCACTTATAACCGAAGCAAGAACACAGTGCTGTCTGGTCCTGATATGGCAATGTAACCCCAGGGGGGTGGTCTGTACCGCCACAGGGCACCTTTAAGCGCTCTTGTCCTGCATCCCACAATGACTTCTCCAGCAATGGAGGCATTGATCCCCTTCAGCTTCCAAGACCCCTGCGCAGCGTTTCTGTGGGTGACCTATCTCAGTTCTTCAGAGAAGGATGTGGGGGGAATGGTCAACAATGAACTGAACATGAGCCAGCATTGTGCCCTTTTGTCAAAGAAGTCCAATGGTATGGTGGGCTGCATAAGGAAGCATCTTGCCAGTAAGACTTGAAAGCCTACTTGGAACTGAATCTGCCAAGGGATGCCACAGGCAACAAGAAGAGTTTCTTGAAATATACAAGGGGCAAAGAGAAGACTAGAAAATACAGGCCCATTGCTGAACGAGGCAGAAGACCTGGTGACACAGGACATGGGAATTGCTGGGGTACTGACTGTTTTCTTTGCTTCAGTCTTTACAAGCAAGACCAGCCTTGAGAAATCCCAGGTCCCAGAGACCAGGAGGAAAGTCTGGAGCACAGAAGATGCATCCTTGTTGGAAGAGGATTGAGTCAAAGAATTCTTGAGCAAACTGGACATACATGGGCCCTGACTGGAGGCACTCGAGTACTGGGGGAGCTGACTGATGTAATTTTGAGGCCACTCTTGACAACTCTTAAACAGTCATGGTCACTCTTGATAACCTTTAAACAATCATGGCAATTGGGAGAGGTGCCTGAAGACAGAAGGAAATCAAATGTCACTCCTGTCTTCAAAAAGGACAAGGAGGAGGACGAACGGAACTACAGGCTGGTCAGCCTCTCCTGGATTCCTGAGAAGGTGATCAAACAACTAATATGAGAAACTATTTCCAGGCTTCTGAAGGACAAGGGGTTGATCAGGAGTAGTCAGCATGGATTCACCAAGGGGAAGTCATGCCTGACAAACCTGATAACTTTCTACAATTAAACAACTGGCTTGGTAGATGAGGGGAAAGAAGTGTATATTTATCTACCTTGACTTCAGGAAGGCTTTTGACATTGTTTGCCATAAGATCCTCAGACAAGGTGTTGAAGTATGGGTTAGATGAGCAGACGGTGAGGTTGATTTAAAACTGTCTGCACAGCAGAGGTCAGAGGATGGTTATCAGTGATACAAAGTCTAGTTGGAGGCTAGTAAGTAGGGGTCTGCCACAGAGGTCCATATTGGATCCAATCCTTTTCAACACGTTCATTAATGGTCTCCATGATGGGACAGAGTGTATCCTTGACAAGTTTGGTGATGACACAAAACTGGGAGGAGTGGTTGATACACCAAACTGTTGTGCTGCCATCCAGAGAAGATAAGCCTCAGCAGACTGGAGAAACGTGCCATAAGAAAGATCGTGAAGGGGGAAGAAATAACCCAATGCATTAGTACATGCTGGGAGCAGATTTGCAAAATGGAATCTGGCAGGGGCAAACGACAGAGAGCAGGTTGAACATGAGCCAGCACTGTGCCCTTGTGGCAAAGGCGGCCATCAGTATTCTGGGTTGCATAAGGAGAAGTCCTGAAAGCAGATCAAGGAAGGTGATCCTAGCCCTCTCCTCAGCACTGCTAAGCCCACTGCTGGAGTACTGTGTCTAGTTCTGGGCTACAAAGGTACAAGAGATGGAACTACTAGAAAGAGTCCAGAAAAGAACCACATAGATGATGAAGGGGCTGAAGCATCTCCCATAGGAGGAAAAGCTGAGAGAGCTGTGACTGTTGAAGAGAAGTCTCAGGGCAGAGCTCATCAATGTGTACTAATATCTGAAGGGAGGCTGTAATGAAGACAGAGAGACTCTTTCAAGAGGCATCTAGTAACAGGACCTGAGGCAGTGAGCACAAACCAAAACATGTGAAGTTCATGCTGAACAGAAGGAAACCTTTTTCAGTGGTAGTGACCAAGCACTGGCACAGGTTGCCTAGAGAGGTTGTGGAGTCACCATCCCTGGAGATATTCAGATTCTGTCTGGACGTGGTCCTGGGCAATCAGCTTTAGGTGCCCCTGTTTGAGCAAATGGCCACATCCAGAGGACATGTTTGAGCAAGGGCTAACCTCAACAATTCTGTGATTCTGTGAACAGATTTATTTTAGAGACCACAATAACTTCAGTAGTGGAAGTCTCTGACTTCTTATTTTTCCTTTTTTCTACTTTACTTGACAATTATTAATGAACCATAACCTGTTTACCTGATTATTTTTGCTTCACTTCCATTAAGATGACTACACACATGCATGAACATACACATTTCCCTGCAGATATGCCTCTAAAACTCTTCTCCAATATCGTCCTTTAGCAATATAATTTATACATTTTTAGAAACTTCATAAGAACACAAATAGAAATAGAAATGTTTTATATTTTATTACAAATTTGTTTCTAATTTTTCAGTAGATCTTTTCTCATGTGGCAAGCCATTAAATCTACTATCACAAATACTACCCAGCAGTCTACTTACATTATAGAAATTAATGCATCAGCTGGCAACTAAATATACAGAGCATATATCCAGACTTCACACTTTCAGCATTCCCCAGAAGTATCATCAGACCAATGTGTTTTACAGAATACACAGAAGATCAACAAATTGCAGGTGTTTTCCTTTCTCCTTCTGTTGATTTACAAATCCAACTTTAAACACTATGGTTAGCATGTAAATAAGACATCGAGTATAGAATATATTTTAACTTGCATTTATACATTTCATTTAAATGCAAAAATTGTTCTTTTACTGAGTAGTACAAACCTTTGCTTATGAGATTGTGCTTACTATTTATACTGGGGAAAATGGAAAGTTGGTTGATTTTATTTTTCTTGAAAAAATTAAGGGAGAGAACCAGAGTTTACCAGTTCTAGTTCTGTTACAAATCTTTTTTGAAGCATAGCTCATGACCATTTGCATATATTGTTTGTATTCCTGTTTGTTTTGTCAGTTCTATGCAATTCCAGCAAACCTAAAGTTGCTCCAGCACTTTGTGAATTCACAGTACAATTTAATTGCATGTCAGTTCATACAGATCTCAGTATGCACAGTGATAATAACAAAAGGAGATGATATAGAAGATAGTGATAGGAAGGTGAATAAGAAGATATATGAAGAATGTGAATGTGAATATTAGCTATAGGCTATCCATGATAAGTTTTGAGCTATATTATAGACACTACTCTTTTCTGAGTACTGTGAAGAAACAAAAAGAAAGCTGAAGATAACAGGAGGCTGAGGTGAGAAGTAAGGAAAGTTCATAGAGGTTTAGTTTTGAACAGCTTCAGAATCAACACTGATATGGGTGTAAATATGTAATGTTTTCACCTATGTAGGAAACTAAATGGTGTACTGGAAAGAAGAAAAAAATGCCGCAACAAAATAAGAGAAAGAAAAGTAAAATGCTTAAAATACAACAAAGGGAGAATAAGAATATAACCCAAATTTATGCGTTCTTAATGCTATCCTTAATTATTGTCAGGTGTTCATAAAAAATAATAAAAAGCATCACAGAAATATCAAAGACTGAAAAGACTGAAATATGAAGAGAAGAAGAATGAATAAAGTGTTTTCATCTTAAGTCAATTCAAATTCTTCATACTATGTTAAGTATGAAAAGATTTTGAAAGACCAATCCATTCTTGACAGACATTTTTCTCATCTGCTTAAAAGTACTTTTGGTAACAGAAGGTTGACAGGTTTCTCCAGCAAACTTTCCAGTTCTTCATTACCTTTTCCTTACAAAAGTGTTTCCTAGTATCTCTTATACTAGACAGTGAATATTTTTTTCTTGCAATTTAGGCCCATTACTTCTTTTCTGATACAGAGAGCATATTATCCCTTTTTTTGAAATAGTCTTTTATTTCCTTGAAATCTTTTATCACATTTTTCCTAAATCTTCTCTTTATTCTATCTTTCCTTGCAGGTTATAATCTCAAGACCTTCAATCAGTATTTCTACTCTTCTTGGCACTCTCACCAGTTGGTATCTACTCATTATAAAGCCTGGTAGAAAAAAAATTGACATAGTATGCAACTCTATTCATGAATACTGAATTGAATAAAAGAATAACTGCATGCATCTTACAGGCCACAACAAATGTTTCAACATATTGTCTGTTTTTTTATAATTTTTTAATTTTAACAATACTATGACATTGTTGACTCATGCTTACCTTGAGATCTTCTCTAACATGGAGACCTGCAGAACTTTTGATTAGACAGTTGTTCACTAATTTGTATGTGTGCAATTTATTATTTCTGCCTAAGTGAGTATATTGCAGTTGTCCCTATTGAATTGCATCCTATTATTTCAAACCTACCTTCAATATGTCAAAATTATTTTAAATTCTATTCCTGTCCTCCAACACACTTGCATTCTCTCCTGAGCTTGGTATCTTATGTAAATATTCTCTATTACAGCATCCAAGCTGTTTATACTGAAGCTCCAGCATAGCATCTTCAGACTACTGAAGCAGTCCTCTCAAGAGCAGTACACAGAACAGCAAAAGAAAACTAAATAAATGTGGTGTACAAAGCAAGTGTATTAATGGGGAAAAAAAAATAGCAGAATAAGAATCAAAGCAAGCCTATATATGGACCATATTGCAGGAAGTGTGTCTGAATAGTTCTATCATTAAAACAATAGTGATCCTTTTCTGTTTGTTTGTTTTCATAACTAGTACATCTATAAAGTCACCTTCAGGCATCTTCAAGCAAAAGAACTTTCTCCTTGTCCTGAAGCTTTTAGATTATCCATGTATATATAGACTCTTGCAAGAGAAAACCATGTGTTCCAAAATTCTGCATAAATAAAAGGGAGAATTTAGTCACTGACATAGTAATCTCTGTTCCTCTTTACCTAGTGTGATAGATCATCTGATTCTGCTTGTCTTTTGCTAGTTTTAACCTCCACAGTGAATAGACATCAAGATGTTGCCTCCTGTAGCTATAACCATAGCAACAAGAGGAAATATGGCAGTGTTATTTCTGTTTTCATTTTCATTCCAATCTTCTTCCTTTCTCAATTTCAGGATATTAGTATAGTTGAAGTAGAGGATGACTGCAATGTCAGTGAATTAAACACAGAATAAATACAAATATGCTATGGTACAGTCAAGCAACAGTACTCAAACTCTTCTCTTCCACCTCCACAGCACAGGATGTAGATCCATGTGTCTCAACAGCTGAAGAATCAGTAATCACAGCCATTAGTTACACTTCCTTTTCCTCTCCAAACAGCTATTGCAGATGACTTAGTTCATATTAACATTATATTGTGATAGTATCAGTAACAGGTATAGCCACAAGGTATGTGTAAAAATGTGAACTGATGTTTTTAACTGCATGCTATGTGCTTAGTGCAGCCACTTCACAGTGGCTACTGCTTCCTTTATACAGTCCATTTTTAACAGAAGAATGTTGGAATAACAATCATCGTCCAGATTCATGACTCATGAATCACCACATTTTCTTTCTCTGTATATTTGACTGTCATGTAACAGCTCTGTTGTAAATCCTGTACCTTCTATTACCTATTAGCTAATTTAATCTCTGGCCTTAGTAGCATGAAATTTAAGATAACTTTAGTTTATTGTGCTTCTTTCAATGGTATATTGTATTTTTCTGAATTATAATCATACACAAAATTCATACACCACCACTTCCCCCCCCCCAAAAAAAAAAAAAAAAAAAAAAGAAAATGAAAACAGCAAAATAACAGAGGATGATGTTGGGCACAATGCAGTCATTGTTATGTGCAAAGATAGACATAACATTGTAGTGGTGAAAGCTAAGAAAGTGTACTATATGTGGCAGACTGAAAGGATTACATTATCCTGTTAACACAGCTGGAGTAACATAGTCTATACTGCACCTGTGTACATTATGAAAGATTCTGCCTAGAAAAGATAAGATTCTTTTATTTATTGTAATTTAAGTCAGATAAAATTCAATAATCAGGCTAAAATTCTCACTCTCAGTTGTAAACCATGGATAGGCAACTGTTTGAGATGAACTTTTCACGTTTATTTATGATCTTCTCTCCCTTTGTCTCCTAAATATTCTAAAAATAATCTATTTCTATTGTATACATTCTACCTACTCCACAGTCTCTTTAATATATAAAATCCAATTAATAGAATTTTAATTCTGGTAGAAGAATACTTACACACTAGTAATTATGATTAATGCACATGGGATACAAATTCTAGTCATATTGAGGGCAGTAAAAGCTACTATATATCTAGCAGATGTAATCACTTTGTTAAGGCTACTTAAAAAATGCCAGCATTTTGACTTGAAAGGGTAGCATATTAATATCTGTTATTCTTGTTCAGAACTTTCTCCAATGCATGTCTGTATGTGCAGTTGTGTATGTGCCAACATGCCTGTGTGCAATGGTGTGTGAATATGCACTGATGTCAGCTTGGCTGAAGCAAAATAATACCTGTTCCTCTTCATAGAAAGAAAAATGAAAATAATCCATATCACAATTTTGCTGCCTTTCAATTAATCCTGTTTACTTTTTGAGTTGAAGCTTTGTATTTAATTGTATAAAAGAGGATCTCTAAAATGTAGTAAAGTTCAAAAGTGAACAAAATATTAATTCATTGTGTTTATAGACCACCTCTTTGTGTATTTGAGCCTCCAACCCCACAAAAAGAGATTCACTTTTCAAGAAAGATTTTTTAGAAACTGTGGGTATGAAATCTATTTTTCATCCCTAAAAATGGTGATGTGCACAAATAGGAAGATCCTAAGAATGCTGTTAGATTAGTACATATTATACTAAATAAATGTAATTTGTAACTATATTTGACTCATAATTTAAGAGTTAGCTATCTAATTTTGCTTAGTCATTCTGTGCTGAGTTACAGTGAATCTTTCTAGAATGCATGTGTAAGATTTAGCTTGCTTTAAATTTCTTGAATGACTTTGAGAACCAATTCACCTTTGGCAGCCTGTTGCATATGCTTGAATAATTTTTTATCAACATTATATTACTCGAGAGACGAAAAGATAAAGGGATTAATTGCACATAAGATTTGTATTTATTGCATAATTTTTTGTTTTACATGTAATTGTTTTAATCTGAATTCTCACTGAGATCAACAGAAGTCTTTAAACATGTGAATAACGACTTAAGAAAGCAATAAGATTTTAGATTTTTCCTGTCACAGTTTCATAGCAAAGAATGAACTTTTGAAACTTCAAATAAAGTGGAAGACAGAAACAATAAACCAGAAGGAAGTATGTAACATGTCAAGTACAGTTTCATTCTTGTTCAACTACTCTTCATATTCATAATTCCTTTCACTTTAAATTGCTGGCTTTAGTCCTGATTTTTCCTAGATTTTAGCACAATAAAAACTTCAATACATCCTAAAATTTTCTTCATTCATTAAATCAATTTTTGTTTTCAGTATCAATTTTCTAAACAAAAGTAAATTTTGCTACATGTAGCTGTAATTCTAATCTCTGTTTTTCTTAGTAGAAACAAATGTTCCATCCATTTTTCTCTGTTCTGTTAGTCTTTCTTTGCTATGAAAACTTTTGTAGGGAAAATACATGAGTAATTTCTGATTTGACTATGTAGTTTCAGAAGGCAATTTAGATATGTTAAGAAGGTACAATGCTTCCCATTTGTCTTCTGACATATTTTACTGTCCTATATTTTTTTCTGATTTCCCATTTTGTTGGTATTTTAATTCTTCCGATTAGCTTCTTTTTCTCATAATATTTTATTACTCCTGTTTTGATGTCTTATCTATTTTCTTTCATATGTCCATTTAATCTTGAATAATTAATGAAAATAGTCATAGCTCTCTAGACACTGATTTTGACATGTAATATAACTGTTAGCTGTCAGGTTACAAAATGTAATTCTCCTATGAGGTTAGTTTCAAAAAGTCACACAATTAAATTATTCCCTTCCACAGAGCAAGAATCTCAATGTGTTAATACTTTCCTATGGTGGATTTTATATTTGGCAATAAATCACAGCAAGGCTCCAGCTTTTCAAAATCTGGCAACGTGAAGAAGTCACCAGATGGAGTCTTCAGGTAACATACTGAAATCAATGTAGTTTATTAATACAGAAGTGTTTGGGTAGGCTGTGTATTAATGTCAACCTTCAAAAGCATAATGACAGTGACTTGCCAGGTTTTGGAGTTCACAGAAAGAGAGACCCTGGTAACTGATGAAGTTATTTCACATATTTGCCTAGATTTATTTTAAAGAATCTGTGGAAGGTTTATCTACCATGTGCCACTCTATTCCTCTGTCTTCCCAGCCAAATAGAGTTCAGCCTACCCATTTAAAAGGAGCCCAGGCCGAATAATTATATACTCCAATTGTTCTCCATCTGCTGCTTGCTTGATCTACAAATGTCTTTTCTTGTACCAGGAAGCAAACAGCAGAAACTCAGCTGTTCAGAATTTCCATCTGGGAAATTGCAAGTTGCTATGTTCCAGTACCTAGAAGAAGAACCGATTCCTGCATATAGTTAAGTATAGATTAAAATCTATAGGAAGAGGAAATAATTTTAAAAATGCAAATTATCTTGTTTCCACTGGACTAATACTAAAGGGTAAGCAGAAAAAAATCAAGTAGCAGGTAAGCTGCCTATGACACCTCTTTTTAAGCTAGAGATCTGCAAGTTGAAACACATGTTACATCCTTGGAAGTGCAAATACCTATAACCATATGGTACTGGGGAATTCCAGGAAACATTTCTTAGCATCATGTTCATATTTTTTTCTGGATTCATGTTCTTCCAAGCATTTTAACATAAGGGACATTTATTCAAACCACAGGGTAGTGCCTACATTTTAAGAGCTAGAATTACAAGGACAGAAAATTTTGTTGTGTTTAAAGCTTGGAACAAAGTGTTACAAATCTGATTTCTTTTAAATGCATATTTGGTATAAAACAAATATTTACCAGCAGAAGTACAACTATGTGGGTTTTTTTCTTTATATTGTGAAAATATACAATGACAAAATATTCAAAATTTAAATGTTTAGACCTTTTGCTTTTTAAAATTTATTACAATTTCCTTTTTTTTATTATAGAAACAGAATTTTCTTACCTGAACTAAATGTTTTGCTGAATTAAAGGGGAAAAAAAAGGGATTTTTTAGTAGTAACATTGAATTTTTTCTGGATAGACAACAACTTTCAAAAAGAAATTATTTTCACAATTAAAATTTAATCTTGTTCAAAAGAACCAATTTATTTAAAACCTACATTTTAACATGCTATAATTTGAAAGATTTATATAACTATCGTATTGGGATATTGTAGCAAAATCTTCTAGTAACAACATTTTCTGGAGGACAGCAAAACCACAGATGTATCGTAGAATCATAGAATGGTTTTGGTTGGAAGGGACCTTAAAGATAATCTAGTTCTAATCCCCCTGCCATGGGCAGGGACACCTTCCACTAGACCAGGTTGCTCAAAGTCTCATCCAACCTGGCCCTGAATACTTCCAGGGAGGGGGCAGCCACAACTTCTCTGGGTATACCTGACAGGACAGAAAAAAACCCCACCTGATATTCATTATATATAAAAAACCCCAAACAAACAAAGAAGTAGTTAAAGTGGAAAAAGCAGAGAAGTAATATATATGATAGATATTAACATCTTTAGTAGAATATATGTTTAATGACTGATTTTTTTTTTATCACACTGATGTAGGCTATGCTACATTTAAACAATCGGAAATATCATGGTATTTGGTGTCTGTGCCTGGGTGCAGGTCCTGGGTCCTGGTCTGTGGGGAGAGGCCAGGGCTGCCCTGTGCTGGACACAGCCAGTTCCAGACATCTCCAATAGACCCACCACACAGTGTGGCTGAACCCCGCAGCAAAGATGATGGGGCCTCTGGGAAAACATGTTTAAGAAAAGACAGAAAACACTGAAAAAAAGTGTGAGGAGGAAAAAAATAAGAAAAAAAAAAAGTGTGTGAAATAATCAGGTGAACACAAAGAAGGAACAGAGATTCTGCTGGAAGCTATGTCAAGTTATATGGATGCCAGAGCTGATTAGAGACAGTTAACATGGCTTCACAAAGGGCAAATTGTGTCTGACTAGTCTGGTGGTCACCTACAATGGAGTGACTGCATTGGTGGATAAGGGAAGAGCAACTGATAGAATCTAACTGGACTATAAGGCATTTGATAAGGTCCCACACAACTTCTTTGTCACTAAATTGGAGAGATAAGGGTTTGATGGATTGGCTGAATGGCCACATCCAAAGAGTTGCAGTCAACAGCTATATGTCCAAATAAAGATCAGTAACAAGTGGTATCCCTGAGGGATCTGTAGCAGGACTGATATGCTCAAGATCTGTATTAATGACATAGATAGGTGACATTATAGTGAGGGTCTTCTACAGGCCACCCAACCAGGAAAACCAAGGGGATTAGACTCTCTATAGACAGATAGGAGCAGCCTCATGTTCACAAACCCTGGTCCTCACAGGGAACTTCAATCCAGCATGGAATGACAACACAGCATGGCACAAGCAATCCAGGAGTGTTACAGAGGTTCTCAAATAAACAACCAACCACCAAAAGTAAAAAAAAAAAAATTAAAAATTATTATTAATAACACAGTTAACTAGCTCTCTGTAAATTACAGGTTCAAATGTCTGTGAGAGGAGAACAGAACAACTTTCTAGGGTTTAACGGCAACCCAAAATGCTCTGTCAGTCACCTGATAATTGAGGACTCTCAACTTCGAGGACTTGGTCAGGTCAGCGTCCTGACCCAGGGCCCCTCGAGGAGTTTCCTTGGGCAGTGTCCTGGCCCAAGGGGAGAGTCCTCGACCACAGCGTGCTGCTCCAGGGGACGAGTTCTAAATGGCTCCCCCAGGGGACTCCATTTATACCCAGGCCGAATCTGACCTGTAGTCAATAGCAGTTCCCATTGGCCAAAGGCCCCAACTACCACGAGGCCTTGAGAACAAAGGCAGCCATGAGCTGCCACACTTCAGCAGCCAAGAAGCTCTGCTTTCATTGGGCGGATGCACCTGCCACAAGGAGATTCCTGGAATGCGTTGATGAAACATCTTTCTCCAAGTGATGCAGGAGCCAATGAGGAGAGGTGCTATGCAGGATCTTATTCTCACCAACAAGGAAGGATTGGAGGGGAATGTGAAACTCAAGGGTAGCCTAGGCTACAGTGGCCATGAAATAGTGGAGGTCAAGATCCTTAGGGCAGTGAGAAGGGCACACAGCAAGCTTACTATCCTGGCCTTCAGATGAGACTTTGGTATCTTCAGGGATCTGCTTGGCAGAGTAGCATGTGATAAAGCCCTGGAGGGAAGAGGGGCACAGGGAAGCTGGGTAATGTTCAAAGAGCACCCCCTCCAAGCTCAGGAGCAATGCATCCCAACTAAGAGGAAGTCAGGCAAAAACACCAGGAGGCCTGCATGATGAACAAGGAGCTCCTGAATGAACTCAGATATGAAAAGAAAGCCTACAGAGGGTGAAAGCAAGGACAGGTAGCCTGGGAGGGATAGAGAGAAATTGTCTGAGCAACCAGGGATCAGATTAGGAAGACCAAAGCACTGATAGAATTAAATATGTTTGTGGACATCACAGGCCACAAGAAAAGCTTCTATAGGTATGTTGGTCATAAAAAGAAGACTAGGGAAAATGTGGGCCCTCTCCAGAAGAGAACGGGAGACCTGGTTACCTGGGATATGGAGAATGCTGAGGTACTGAATGACTGCTTTTGCCTCAGTCTTCATCAGCAAGTGTTGCAGACACACTGTCCAAGATGCAGAAGGTAAAGTGGGGGACTGGACAAATGAACGTCCCACTGTAGGAGAAGATCCAGTGTGAGACCATCTAAGAACCTGAAGGTGCACAGATCCATGGGAACTGATAAGATGCATCCACGGGTCATGAGGCAACTGCCAGATGAGGTGGCTAAGACACTATCCATCATATTTGAGAAGTTGTGGCAGCCCGGTGAAGTTCCTGTTGACTGGAAAAGGGGAAGCATAACCCCCGTTTTTAAAAAAGGAAAAAAGGAAGACCAGGGAACTACAGGCCAGTCAGTCTCACCTCTGAGTCCAGCAAGATCATGGAAATGATCATCCTGGAAACTATGCTAGGGCACATGGAAAATAAGGAGGTGATTGGTGACAGCCAACATGGCTTCACTAAGGGCAAATCATGCCTGACATACTTGGTGGCTTTGTGCAATGGGTTTACAGCACTGGTGGATAAGGGAAGAGGAACTGACATTATCTACCTGGACTTGTGTAAAGCTTTGTACACTCTCGTGCATGACATCCTTATCTCTAAATTGGAGAGACAGGGAATTGACAGATGGACCACTCGGTGGATAAGGAATTGTCTGGATGGTCACACTCAAAGAGCTATGGTCAACAGCCCAATGTCCAAGTAGAGAGCAGTAACGACTGGCGTTCCTCAGGGGTCGGTATTTGGACTGGTGCTGTTTAACACCTTTGTTGGTGACACAGACAGTGGGATTGAGTGCACCTTCAGCAAGTTCACTGATGACACCAAACTATGTGGTGCAGTCAACATGCTGGAGGGAAGGGATGCCATCCAGAGGGACCTTGCCAGGCTTGAGAGGTGGGCTTGTGCAAACGTCATGAAGATCAGCAAGGCTAAGTGTAAGGTCCTGCACATGGGTTGGGGCAATCCTAAGCACAAATACAGGCTGGTCGATCAGTGGATTGAGAGCAGACTTACAGAGAAGGACTTGGGGGTATTACTGGATGGAAAAAAGAATATGAGCCAGCAAAGTGCATTTGCAGCCCAGAAAGCCAACTGTGTCCTGGGCTGCATGAAGAGAAGTGTGACCAGCAGGTCAACGGAGGTGATTCTCCCCCTCTGCATCACTCTTGTGAGACCCCACCTGGAGTACTCTATTCAGGTCTGGGACCCTCAACATAAGAAAGACATAAACCTGCTCGATCGGGTCCAGAGGAGGGCCACGAAGATGATCAGGGGGTTGGAGCACCTCCCTTATGAGGACACGCTGAGAGAGCTGGCGCTGTTCAGCCTAGAGAACAGAAGGCTCCTGGGAGACCTTATAGTGGCCTTCCAATACTTAAAGGGGACCTACAGGAAAGCTGGGGAGGGACTCTATCAGGGAGTGTAGTGATAGGACAATGGGTGACTATTTTAAACTGAAAGATTTATGTTAGATGGAAGGAAGAAATTCTTTATTGTGAGCGCAGTGAGACACTGGAGTAGGTCGTTGAAGTGCTAAGGCTTGGATAACAGGCTCAAGCCAGAGTTTGTGGCATCGCTGGAGAACAACGGACATGTTGTGAGCAATCCAGACCAAGGGGCCTCACTGTAACAGCAAGCTGCAGCTGTGTTCAAGGACAAAAACAAGGCCAAGACGGCCTGAGAAACTACATTCCTTCCCAAGAGATAAAGATGTTGGAATGTCGAAAACAGGGGGTCTATCTGGGGGGAGAGCAGTGTGTGGACACCACACTGGGACCAATCATAGAGGGCAGAAGGGTGTGTGAACAAGTAGCTTTAGCCTATTAGCAATAAGATAGCGGCGCGTGAAGCTTGAGATAGAGTATAAATTGCTGTGTAGCCTTTAATAAAGGGGCATCAACTTGATCACATTGGTCGTCTAAGTTGTGTCCGAGACTTCCGCGTCGGCAAGAGTGACCTATAGATGAATCCTGTATATTTTATAACTGATAACCATTGTGCTAGTAGGTATTGTACTAATTTATAACAACCCACTTATGCTGGTGTAAAAAGTGCTAAAGCATTGTAATACTGCAGCCTGAACAACAGGCCCCAAGCTGAAGCTGCTAACTTAGTATGTAGTCATTAATAAAATATGTAAACTCGCTAGTGAAAGACAAAATACAATCAGTAGTGAAGAGAGAATGTATTCAACTTTCCTTTCGTAGCCTTCTTCAAGGCTGAGAACCCAAGTGTTTGGCCTTGTTAGAGACTCCCTTGGTTTCCCCCCCGAGCCCTGGCCAGGCTTTGGGTGGAATCCAACAGGAGAATGAAATCAGAAATTTTCCGCTCAAAACAAAGGTGCCAGCTATTCTGGCTTGTCGATCTCTGGTATATAAGGCTGGGCCCGTTTGCAGCGACTTTGGATGCCTCACCTATGGGTGGACGCACCGCGTAGGATTTCCCACTTGCCGGGACAGGCTCTCCAAATCCTCGCTGTAACCGGGGCTCCCCAGCGTCTGCGGATCTGGATGATGATGATAATATACGCAAGCAGTGATGTATTTCTCTTAATCACTATTCTCTCTCTCTCGTGTAGTAATGATTTGATGAATTACCCTGTATTTTCCTGTTTGTTGCTTTAAGTGCACTGTTCTGCTTCTTCTTACTGCATGTTTTCTGTATTACGCTGTTACATTACTTGGTTATCACCAGTAAAGTACGTCTACTCTTTTCACTCTGGTGTCTGAGTTTAATTGGTATCCTTAATCAGCAAAACAGTTGTCCAGAGAAGTTGTGGATGCACCATCCCTGGAAGGATTCAAGGTCAAATTGGAGGGTTTTTCAACAACCTGGTCTAGTGAAAGATGTCCCTGACCACAACAAGGGTGTTGGAACTAGATGATCTTCAAAGTTTCCTCCAACTTAAACCATTCCCCTGCAGCCCATGAAGAAACGATGGTGAAGCAGATATCCACATTGCATCCTATAGGAAAGACCCATGCTGATGTGGGGAAATAGTGTGAGGAGGGAGGTGTGTCAGAGAGAATCTGTGATGGATTGGCCACAACCCTCCATTCCCCACCCCCCTGAACCGCTCGAGAGGGGGAGTTAGAGGATTCAGGAATAAAAGAATGAAGTTGAACCTGGGAAGAAGGGTGAGGTTGGGGGGAAATGTTTTAGAGTTTCGGGTTGATTTTTCTGCCTTTGTTTGCCATAATCCTACTCTTTTTAACTGGCAATAAATTAAATTAAATTATTTTTCCCTAAGTCAAGCCTGTTTTGTCTGTGATGGTAACTGGTAAACAATCTTCCTATCTCTATCTCATTACCTTTCCATCTTATTTTATCCCCTTGCTCTGTTGAGAAGGGGAGTGAGAGAGCAGCTGGGTGGGCATCTGGCAGCTGGACAAGGTCAACCCACCACAGTACTGCATTTGGGAAATGCCAGGCAATATGCAGAATTTTAAACTGCTTCCTGCATCAGCCTCAGTAGCTCATGCAGCAGGATGCCTGCATTGTCACGATTAAGAGTGTGCCAACATTCCCTTTGTAAAACCTCTACATTCAGGGGATTAGAATAACATGGCATTAAAAATCCTTTCTGAGCTGAAACTAAGCATACGGTACTTAGGCTGTAATGGCAAAGCTGATGTTCTGTGAGGCTTTTGTAGTGTAACTAGTAATATTAATTTCTCAAGCATTCAGTTCTAACAATCTCAGTGCTAGACCTGCAAAATGACATGGGTACTGTAACACTGAGCTTTGCAATGCCTCGTTCCCAGAGAGGAATCCACCCGCTGGAGCAATGTGCCTGTGTTCCCTCTATAATATAGTGGAAATTTAAAACACTCTGAAGGATCCCAGCTGGCAGCATGCTGAGCAGAAAACTGCAAAGTTAATCACTAGGAGACACTGCAAAATGGGCAACTTCGTTCTTTCAAGGTACACAGAAGGTGATATTTTTAAAATACTTGGTATGAAAGTAACATTATTAAAGATGTTATTTATTTATCTGTATTTTTATGAGAAATTGTTTTTAATATGGCAATGAAATAAAAAGTATTTTTTTAAAAATCTGCTTTTTTTTTTTTTTTTAATTAGGAGGGATTTTGCTTACATAGAATTTCTGTAGTAGACAGTCTCAGAAGGAATAGCCCAATAAAGCCACTTTACTGCAGAAAAACTTGCTTTCAGAAGTTTCTGTAGAAGTTTCTCCTGCTCTTAAATATTTCTAATTAAAGTACACAACATGAAAAGTTGATAAGGGTTTTTGTTACAGCTATTTTGTCTGTGGTTTTCTCAGAGACATTCTTTCCTGGTCCTTGAAGGTATATGTAGAGTTCTCCATAAAATTTAAATTTGCTTCAAGTGAAAACTAGAAAAACCAAGTTTGATTAAGATGTTCATAAGAGGTGTTGATACATGGTGAAAGTATACTAAAGATGGTGATTAAAGTGTTTTATTAAACTTGTTCTCTGTTCAATGCCTTTCAGCTTGTCAGGATAAATTACTGCTACAGGTGTTTTCATTTTAAGAATGAAACAAAATGATGAGGGAGTAGAGAACAAAATCCTTGAGGGAATGTACCTTTTAGTTACTGTATTGATGTTACTGCTGTCTTCTGTGTGATGCAGCAGATGTAAATTTGCTGGCTGTGTCTTTTTTAGCAATGGAACAAATCACTATGACAGACAATCTTAAAATATATAATACCTTCATTGCTGTCTTTTTAGAGTAATGTATAGATAGTAAAATCCCTGCTGAACATTCCCAAATAGAAATATGTAATGAGTACTTCAATCACAGTAGTATCTGTAACAGTCCTTCACACATGATAAGTGTTAGGGAACAAAGTATGGTATAAATAGATTTTATGCTACTTATGTCCTGATGTACAAGAATCATCAACAGTAACTACTAAATATAACATAATGTATAATGTTGGTAGACATCTGTTCTCACCCATTTGGGACCATAAGTCATTGCGTCAATAGATATAATGAAAGAGTTACAAAATCTACCTATTGAGAAATTATTTTGTATGAAATTCAGTAATCTTTCAAGGTTTCAAAAATAAAATACTAATTAAAAAAATCCACTGCCAGCAAAATAGACATGCTGAGAAATATGAAGCATGGAGCATGCAAAGTTCAGGTTCAGTGAGGTTCAGATCTCACAGTGGGTCATTCCAGTAGCTGTGAAAAGTCATGGGTAGCCATGATCACTGATTCTACTGCATCTCTCAAAGAGACATTAAGTTCCCTTTATATTCAGAACCATATTGACAATTAACAGAAAGCCTAGCTCCTTCTGTGAAAGAAATAAGTTGACACAAACAAATTTTGTTTCTCAGTTTGTGGTCAAGCAAGTACCACACAATTATTTGGATCCTATGTTGTTTATTGAAACTGTCACTTTCTTTTAATGTTCATCAGATCTAGTTGTATGAAAACTCAGTTTCACCCTTTGCAAAAGTGTTACTAAGCAAAATTTGTCTCCTGGCATGTTTTATACTCTGAATGTTGGTCAAGCTGTGGATTTCAGAAAAGGTAGATTTGAAATTAATTAATGTGGACTTAATAATTAAAACAGCAGTATCAGCACCCAGTAATTTCTGCTACATTAGTCAGTTCACAGAGTTTATTTAGTTTATCAGAATTAATTAATTCTCCTTTCGGCACAGCCATTTATTTTCAAGGTAACTGCTGTTTTGAACTATTCAGCCATCCTAGTGAAAAGAATTCAGTATGGTATTAGGGAATTATATTGTGCCTCTCTTTTTATCTTAAAAGCCTCTAAGTGTGTGTGGTGGTTGTAATGGGAAAAATGTGACTGTTTTCCTAATAGAATGACATTTCCTAGGGTACATTTATGTGGTTATGAGCCATACACTGCATCTTGTATGGCAGAAGCTGTTAAAACTGGCACATTAAAAGGTTTGCCTGTTTTACTTAGCAAAAAATAACAGTGTTAATCTCTGTATAACTCCAGATTTCTAAAACCAGGTCCTGAATTACAACAGATCTTCACTTACTGTAACTGAAAAGAATGCAAGAAGAGCGAGATCTTAGTCATCCTTCAGGTCCCAGTGCTGTAGGACAGCCAGTGCTATGTAACAATATTTCAATCATTTCCACCAGACGAACATGCTTCTACAGATCTCCCACCATTACAAAAACAACCAACAAACTCAGAAAAATAGGAAATATAAATCTGCTGTTGTTATGATAAGCAATAAATGGGTATATAAGGGTTAGTATTATGATAAGATGTAGAATTTTTATCAGGTTTTAATGGACTATAGATGGAAAATGCATTAAAGTCTCTGTGCAGAAAGTTTTCACTGAAATCTCCATGAACAGTTTTTGAAAAGTTCAATTATAGCAAAGTCTGAAACAAAAAGCTTGTCATACTAATTCACCAAAACCCATCCCATTAACCAATAATTTCTGGTTGATCTTAGGAAAGAAGAAAAAATTGAAATGAAGCTTTTATTTTCTTTACGGTTTGTTGAAATAGATTGTTTTGGTCAGCAAAACACATTTAAAAATGGACATCCAAATATAAAATCTCTGGGAAAAAAAAAAGGCAGAGAATAAAAAGGAAGATGACATAGAAAGACAATATGAACAGTCACACTGTTCATTGCAGATCTGGAAAGAAAATATTGGTCTTCTAAATTCTTATTTAGACATCTATTTACAAGTTCAAATTACTTTCAGATTTCCTAATATAATGATATATTTTTCAAAGCAACTGTGAAAAACAGATCAAAATTTTGACAGCCAGCACTACAGTATCTTCACATGTTTACTATACTAATATTTCTGGTAGTAAATAATGTATTTTTATTACTTAAGTATTTTTTAAAAAATAATTATATATTTTGAATATAATGTCCCAAATACACTCTAGGTTGTAGAAAAATAAATATATATTCCTGCCACATAACTTGACATTTTGATGTGAATATAATTCTCCTTACAAAAAACTTTCTAAGCATTTTATTATAAGGAATGCTAATTACATTCCTTTTAACTGATTTTTTATATAAACCATGTAAATAACAGGTAAAATTAATTTGTGAGCTTGTCCCTGATGAAGCACAGAAGTGTTTCCAGCTGGAACTGATTATGTTTAATCTTCTGTGTTACAGAGGGAAAGTAATCCAAAAGACAACAGTGAATAATTGTGTTTCTACCTTGGTTTAAGTCTGTATTATCAGTGTTACTGAATAATATAGATAAATAACAGAAGATATCTCACGTTGTCCAGATAAATATTTCTTGATAAGAATACTTTCTTTTGCGAGCCAGGATCATTTTTAGTAGATGGAAGGTTAGTTTTAAAACACTCTTAAAGAGTGAATGTAATTGTTTCTTTGTCTTGCAAAATGTTTTCCTTAAGTGGTATTTAAAATAAATTACATATTCTAACCTTAAAGAAAGGACAGAACATTCTACTTAACGCTAGAGAGTGTGTGTTTTTTTGTTCTGATTTATTTTTGTTTTAAGGATCTATATCAGTAACAGATTCATATAATTGGCCTTGGACTGTAGTGAGGAAAAATATTATAGTTCCACACTGCTGATGGAAAAGACCAGTTAGGACACCAAGGTTACAGCCCCTCAAACCATCTTCAATTGTGTATTATTGTTTTCTCCTGACAAACTTATCCACGAAGCTCCATTTACCAGGAAACATCCCACCAGTATGAGTGGGAGATCTGAATGTAATTCCCAGTATAGCCAAAAGGTGTTGAGCTGCTAAGCAGCATTTGAGTACTCAGGGGAAAAGAAAAAAAAAAAAAGCCCCAGGATAAGCATAGAAACAGGGCAATGAAGAACTGATTTCCACAGAAGAAGTATAGAATTATTATATAGAGAAACCATGACGTGAGATGTCCTTATATTTGCTCAACTTTATCCCTCAGCAACTGCTTTTACTAGACCAGGATCTATCAAAAACATTGCATTCTTAGCTTCTCTTTGTTCAGTTAACCCCCAGAAGGATCCAAGTTGAGAGATACTGGTACTTTGATATAGAAGAGATCATTTCAACTTTAGATCAGCTAATTATTGCCACATGAAATTGTCCTTAATGGAGGTCATGATTCAACACAGGGCACAATGAATTCTGTGCATCCAAGCTGAAATTCAGTGAAGTAGTGTAGTTAGCATTTCCACACTTCAGGCCTTGAATGATCCCAAGTGATCATAGTCACAACATTTAACTGTTCCTACAGAGATACACAGCTCTGGTAATTCAGCAACTACAAAACACTGTGCTGTGGTATGGATCGGTTTTGCCCCAAAGAATAAAGGCTTTCCATCAGAGATTGTATTCACATAGTGTTAAAGTAGGAAAACAGTTTCAAGTCAGTACCTACCAACACCAGTTAATAGGATAGTTAATGTAAACACAGTTAATGTTAGACAGCAAAGCTCCTTGGAGACACCCATGTCACCACAGAATTCCCTAGAAGACATATACCTGTTTGGGTCAGACGCAGTATGCCTAACCCATTTCGGACTGAAGATAACTAACGCAGTGAGGATCTGTACTAAATAATACCACAGGCTTGAGTTTCCTGTAAGGGTATTCCGAGAGCCAGCTGGCTGTAGGTTTAGTCATTAAAACACAGACAAGGGATATATTTGAATTTGACCCCACACCCATGGTCAAGATTTGTGTTGCATAGCCTGAGTGCTACCCCAACACATCTTATGACACATTCCTAACCTGTTCTGACAACTGATGTTTAATAGCTTCACTAGAGTGTTACAAGAGGACATTATGGTTGACAGGGAGTTGAACATCATGACCAGCCAACTAATTCATAAATATCTGGTGTGGTGGGTATCCTAATTCAGAAAAGGCAGCATTACACTTCAATGTTCAACACTTCTTTATGGATTCAGTTGTCTTAAACCTCCTTAAGAGCTATTAAAATGTCATACAACTTTGCAGCAAGTTCTTTAAATTCTTATACCAGTAGTACAGCCCAGTACAAAGTGTTGACATTAATATATATCTTCATATTTCTTAAAATTTCTTCCATGTAGATATCACTAGATTTCTGGATAACAACTGTTTTAATACCTGCACATTAAAGATATTAAGTCAAACATGCAAAATAGACATAAGAATTATTTTTGCAGGATCAATAAATTCTTCCCCATTCCTGCAGATTGTGTGGCTATTTTGTATAAAATATTTTACATTTAATCACTAAATAAGGTATATTCTCTGTGACTCTGTGCAAAATTCTAAATCATCATGTTGGTTTGGTTTTTTTTTTTTTTTTTTAACCTAGTGCTATAAACCCCTGAAAAAGAGAAAATAAATTATTAATGGAAACGCTACAACTACAGCAACTCTGTGACATTGTTATGTAAGAATTACATAAATGTGCCATTTCTCTGCACTGTAAAATGTAGAATTCCCAGAGAGGAGTTTCAACTAGATCACTATCAGGTGTTGGAGAATGTTCATTGATGATGTGAGAATTGTTATTCACAGGCTCTTTCAGCAGATCTTCTCATCACTTCAGAATTTTAAAATCCTCATTTATGTCAGCAGGTCATTGAAATAGAACTACATTTCTTAGGGAAGAGGTGATATATACAATAAAATGGATGAATATATTCCACTGAAGACTAATGCAACTTTTACAGTGTCATCTTTTTTCACATTAAGGGATTTCTGTGGATTATGAAGGCTAAAGTCATTGCTCTTAAGTCATGATAAATGGAGACAGTTTACAATATCTGCACCAAGACCTCTTACAAAATCTTTTAGGAAAGGACATAAGGCAAACCAGTAAAAGCAAGTTTTACAGTTTCACTTCTAAATGTTATAATTGGTTGGCTACCGTAATAGAACTCAGAATCCTACTTGACTACTGGAATTCCTTATGCGAGGCAATATATAAATAATGTAAAATGAGACAGTACAAAAGCTAACACGGTTGCCCCACCATCGCCATATGGACAAGAAGAAATTATAGAGGACCATATACAATCCTATCTAAATTCTTTAAAAGATTACTTTTCATCATCTGAGATGAAATTATTCTTTGTACATGGGCTTTTACGCTATTTCTATCTAAATCAGTACAGATAAAACCATGGAAAGGGTTAAAGTGAATCTCTGTCATTTAAGTTTTAACAGAACAGAAGTACTCATATGCTCACTCACAGTGCTTTGGCCAAGGGAGTAGCTAACAGTCAGGTCATGACTACAATACAGAAGGGGGAAAAAAACAAAAGAAACAGTGGGCACAGATAGGGAAGTACAACCTTCCTGATCTTTCAGCATTCTGTGGAAAATTGAATTGTGCTTCCTTATGGACAAAGATTTACTTCATCTTCATCCTGGAGGTGAAAAATTCAATATTGTGTCATTTACCATATTGATTACAGAGAGAAGAGTAAGGTTTGGAACCTAAGTAGAGAGTTTTCAAACCGTCAATAAGGAATGAGGTGGGTGGAAAGGGTCAATGGAGGTTTGTATGCTTAGAAGGAGATAAAAGAAGTGGGGTTCAGTGGGGTAAAGATAAGGGAACAGAAGTCAGTCCAATCTTTTTAAGGATGATGGTGGCAAAAGGAATGCTGGGTATCAACAGGAATTTGAAGATCTGTGGATCTGGGATGGAATGAGACTATATCCTTATATCCTTGATTGAGGAACAAGTATTCTGCTTGCCAGCACCAGCTTCCTCCGCAAGAATTCCTTTTTCCCCTCTTAATCGCACCACTGTGTCTACGCTTCCCAACTACTGCAGCAGCTCCTTATCAAGCTGCTACCATTTCAGCAGGTGGGAGCTTGCCTGATGTCTGCTATTGTTGCAATGATGGAATGAACTGGGAGAAAAACAAGCCTGAGTGTCAGGCCAAAGAGATCCGGAAGTGGCTGATCCTCCCACTGCTGTCAGAGGGTGGGATGATGCAGGTGGCTGCAGAGCATATATTGCTTCTCCCGAAACAGAAGCCTTTGCTCCCCAGACCTCTGTGTCTCTCTCAGCGATGGTAGAAGATTATGCAGACAGCACAGAGGAAAAGGGCTTTTCAGGAAGTGTGTGCTGATCACAGAGATGATGTTGAAGCCTCATTGAAATGGACAAAGCCAGCAGTCTGCCTTGGTTGGGACTATCCATGAAAACTTCAGAAGATGTCCTCTTCATCAATATTGAGCAGGAAGGTAGGCAACAATTTTGGAACCCCACCCAGTACCACAATGACGGACAAGATTTGAGAAGGTATTAAGAAAAAGAAAATTATAGCTGGAAAATCACATATTCTCAAAAAAAAAAAAAAAAAAAAAAAAAAGGATAATATAAATTTAGCTAGATCAAACCCCTATGTAAATTAATGGTGTCAACTAGATAAATATTTAAATAGCAGGCCAAGTAAAGAAGAATACTTTTGACTGTATAAACTCCTGACTCCGCAACTTGCTGCTGCTTTTTTTTAAGGTTTAGATCACATCCAAACATGATGTTTAATTGCCCTTTGTTATGAATTTGTCCATTTTTTTTCGGAACACGTTGGTTTTGCACATGACAACATGCTGTAGGAATGAGTTCTCTAATATACTTTGTGTGACAGTTTTTTCTTTAGTTTAACTGAAACTGTTAGTTGCTTGTTCTCATTGGGTGTAATCCAGATCTTCCATTCCCTTACCTATCTTCTGTATATCATACATTATACCATGGATCGCTATTATTTTTTCCCCTTTCTCTTCCACCTTTTTCTCAGCAATGTCTTTTGCAGCCGTATTAGTCCAGTGTATTTCATGTTTCTTTGTACAGAAATTGTTTCAGACCACTCCACATCTCTGTGTTGTGTACTTCTATTTCATATACTTCTATTATGTAATATTCCATGTATATTTTACATCTATATCTACTTATATAGTTAGAGAGAGGAATAGAAAGACATGAGGCACCAGATCTGCATACAATATTCAAGTTGTAAGCATGTGATAACTTTATATAATTGCATATTATGCTTTTGGTTAATTCCTTGTTTAAATGTTTTTCATAATCTGTTTTACATAGGGGTAAAAAGAAAAACAAAAGGCAAAAATTGTGCCACAATTGCTAGGTTGACTGCACTTATTCCACATAGACACCAGGATTCTGAAAAAATTCCACGTAAGTTTCTTCCTCCTGAAAAGGGCAGCCAAGGTCTTCTCCTTCTGGAGTGGAAATCCACTCTCTGAAATTTAGAATTATTTTAGTTATCCTGTACCTGTACTCTTGACTTTTCTAAGGGGTTAATAGGGGATTATTTAGTGAATTAGGTAACTCTCATAAAGTGAGAGTTAATGTTGAACAAAAGCAAACCTATAAAGTCTACCATAAAATTAAAGGGACAAAACTTAACTCTCTTAAATAGAAAATGTCTCAAAAATTTAGTCAATCTTAGCCAATCAGTATAGGTAGGACTAAAACATTTTGTTGTCTTCGTCAGAGCCCTGCATCATTTCCTGAATCAAGTGTGATCTGTCCTGTCCGTAAGTCAGCACTGCCTCTTAATGAAGTTTCAAGTTCTTTGTGTTACCTATCTTGAACATTATAATGGATGAAATGTCATTCCCATTGGCTGTAAAACTTTGAAGAAATTGACTTAATTGATGCAGACTTGGGAACTTGTATTAATTGCTACTTCAGTGACTGTCTTCCCCAAAATATCCTTTGTCTAAATCATTTAGGAAGGAATACAATTGGAAGGAATTAAATAAAAATATATCTTCATAAATAACAATTATGCAATAATGTCTGAATATTCTATGCTTCCAAAGTATCTGCAACTAAAAATTATAAAAGGAGCAACTTGAAGTTAAGAGCCATGAAAGCAGACAAAAATTCTGATCTAAGCTTTGGTTCGCCGATGTGAGACTCCTGGGCACAAAATGTGGCACTCAGAAGTAATATAAGTACCAAAATTCAAGTCTACAATCCTCAAAACATCCTGAGAAGAGATTGCTGACACATAAAATTGCCCTAGGAAAATCTCAAGATGCATAATGTGCTGCTTCCATGAAAGGCCAGGACTGTTACCATCTTGGCATGTCTGAGCTACTGTATACTTGTCTGATACTTAGCCCTGTTAGTAATCCGTATAGTCATGCTTTGCTCAAGGCTTCAGTTGAAATGGGAGATATTCTTTAGTACAGCTAAAGCACACTAAAAAATCAGGTCAACACAACATTCAGCAGCCATTGTTACTTTAATTGAAAAATGTGGAAATGAAGATTGAAAAAAAGGAAGATATAGTTTTCCTTATTAAATATAATATCATATTTGTATTCATTCGGAAACTGGGAGATACATCCTCAATAACCTTCTTAACAGGCAGATCTTCAAACTCAGGTTTCCCATTCCAAGCTTGAAGGCAGTGACAAGGAACAACACGTTAATTCATTACATGCTTCTGAGGAACCAGTGCTGATAAAACATAAAGAATGCTATGCTGTTAATTCATTTTATAAAGCTTTCAAATTAAAAGCAATCTGTTTTCTTTTCTGGTCATACAGGCTGACTGGAATACCAGAAGGAAATATGGTCAGTTCCCACAGAAATAAAAACACAGTTGTCAGTATCTATTATAAGTTGGACATATCACCATTTCCTCTTCTTTTTCTCCTTAAACCTTTCTAGTTTTATAGTCTTATTCTAATTGCTTCGGCTAAAAAAGAAACATTTACTTTTTAATTCTGAACAAGAATCTTGAACAACCTGTATCTGGACTATTTGTAGCCATATCAGCATCATGTAGAAAAATAAACTATTCCAAGAACTTATATAGATTGCTGTATTCTTATTCTGTTGCCTAGGCATCCACTCTTAAGCAATTAGTACCATCATACTAGGCTATAGATCTGGTACAACTGTTCTTATAGTTCCACAGGAAATACTGTTCCTCTCTCTGAAAGTATTTATTTATTAGTGCACTACTCCTAGTAACCAAAGGATAGCATTCATAGAAGCAAGAATGTTTGTTTTCTTTTTTTTTTCTTTTAACATCTAACTTGATAGCTTTGTTAAGATGTTTATGATTAACTTATATGGAAATTACAGGTATATTCCATTCAGTGGGTATTAATTTATTTTATAACATCTACCATAACTGTTCTATTTAATGTATCTTTCGCCCCATCAGAGATAACTGGAACTGAAATTCTATCTGAATGGATTCTGTCAGAATTTCCTCCACCTTTTACAGAATCACAGAATTACAGAATCATTCAGGTTGGAAAAGACCCTTGGGATCATCAAGTCCAACCATCAGACCTACTCTACAAAGTTATCCCCTACACCATATCCCCCAACACCTCATCTAAACGACCCTTAAACACATACAGGGATGGTGACTCCACCACCTCCCTGGACAGCCTAGTCCACTGTCTGACCACTCTTTCTGTGAAAATTTTTTTCCTAATGCCCAGTCTAAACCTCCCCTGTTGTAGTTTAAAGCCATTCCCTCTTGTTCTGTCACTAATTACCTGTGAGAAGAGACCAGCACCAACCTCTCTACAATGTCCTTTCAGGTAGCTGTAGAGAGTGATGAGGTCTCTCCTTAGCCTTCTCTTCCTCAAACTGAACAGTCCCAGCTCCTTCAATTGCTCCTCATAAGATTTATTCTCCAGGTCCTTCACCAGCTTTGTTGCCCTCCTCTGCACTCACTCCAGCACCTTGATATCTCTCTTGTATTGAGGTGTCCAAAACTGGACACAATACTCAAGGTGTGGCCTCACCAGTGCAGAGTACAGGGGGACTATCACCTCCCTACTTCTGCTGGTCACACTCTTTCTAATACAAGCCAGGATGCCGTTGGCTTTCTTGGCCACCTGGGCACACTGCTGGCTCATGATCAGCTGCTTGTCAATTAGAACCCACAGAATCTCACAGAATCATCTAAGTTGGAAAGGACCTTGAGGATCATCTAGTCCAACCTTTAACCTAGCACTGACAGATCCCAACTACACCATATCCCTAAGCACTATGTCAACCTGACTCTTGAACTCCTCCAGGGATGGGGACTCCACCACCTCCCTGGACAGCCCATTCCAATGCCTAACAACCCGTTCTGTAAAGAAATACTTCCTAATATCCAGTCTAAACCTTCTCTGGCACAACTTGAGGCCATTCCGTCTTGTCCTATCGCTTGTTACTTGGTTAAATAGACTCATCCCCAGCTCTCTGCAACCTTCTTTCAGGTAGTTGTAGAGGGCAATGACATCTCCCCTCAGCCTCCTCTTCTCTGGACTAAACAACCCCAGTTCCCTCAGCCGCTCCTCGTACGACCTGTGCTCCAGACCCTTCACCAGCTTATTTGCCCTTCTCTGGACACGTTCGAGTAATTCAATGTCCTTTTTGTAGTGAGGGGCCCAAAACTGAACACAGTAATCGAGGTGCGGCCTCACCAGTGCCGAGGACAGGGGTAAGATCACTTCCCTGTCCCTGCTGGCCACGCTATTTCTGATACAAGCCAGGATGCCATTGGCCTTCTTGGCCACCTGGGCACACTGCCGGCTCATGTTCAGCCGGCTGTCAATCAGCACCCCCAGATCCTTTTCTTCCACACAGCTCTCCAGCCACACCTCTCCAAGCCTGTAGCGATGCATGGGGTTGTTGTGGCCCAAGTGCAGGACCTGGCACTTGGCCTTGTTGAAGCTCATCCCATTAACGTTGGCCCACCGATCCAATCTATCCTAGTCTCTCTGTAGAACCTCCCTATCCTCATGCAGATTGACACTCCCGCTTAACTTGGTGTCATCTGCAAACTTACTGATGATACACTCTATGTCCTTATTAAGATCATCAATATTGAACAAAATGCTCCCAACACTGAGCCCTGAGGAACACCACTTCTGACTGGCCGCCAGCTGGATGTAGCTCCACTGACCACCACTCTCTGGGACCATCCATCCAGCCAGTGCTTGACCCAGCAGACTGTGTGCTCATCCAGGCCATGAGCAGCCAGTTTTCCTATGAGAATCCTATGGGGAACTGTGTCAAATGCTTTTCGAAAATCCAGGTAGACAATATCGACAGCTTTTCCCTCGTCCAATAGTCAGGTCATCTTGTCATAGAAGGAGATCATGTTTGTCAGGTGGGACCTGCCTTTCATAAACCCATGCTGACTAGGCCTGATCCCCTGGTTGTCCATTATATGACTTGTAATGGCTCCATGACCTTCCCTGGCACTGAGGTCAGACTGACAGGTCTATAGTTTTCTGGATCCTCCTTTCTGCCTCTCTTGTAGATGGGTGTCACATTTGCCACCCTCCAGTCCAATGGGACCTCCCCAGTTAGTCATGACTTCAGGTAAATCATGGAAAGTGCCTTGGCGAGCACGTCTGCCAACTTGTTCAGCATCTTTGGGTGTAACCCATACGGTCCCACAGACCTGTGTGCATCCACACAAGCTTATTCTTTACCCGGCCCTATCACTGTAATCCCATTTCCCCAGAAACTTCAATAAAGATTTTGGCATTGATGAGGCCACATCATAGTTTAAAAAACATTTTTCTCTTTTCTCTTTGAACTATTGATGTGATGCACTTTGAATTGACAGTCAGTGTTTTTATATTTCTAAATTTGCAGTTAGCAATTAGTTTTTGGCTATGAGGAGCATCTGTTCTGCCTATATTTGGCATAGCTGTAATTGGGATAATGTTTGCTAACCAAGGAAGACAGGGCAGATTACAGCAGAGCAATTCTGAGACCATGCTAGCTGTCAAACTCAGTTATAAACCAGTTTTCAGTGTCATTGATTTTTATATGAAACTTCTATCACTCAGTAAAAGCACTAGGGAGTGCAACTAACCTAAGAAAAATGATAGTCTTGTCCCCTACCTTTTTTTTTCTTTTTTTTTTTTTTTTTTATCTGGCATGTTAGAAAAGTCACCACTCACTGTACTTGTAGAAGCATGCACAAAACAAGTCAAGTTCACCTAGTATTAAGGTTCAGAACTTATCATATTGGTAGGTGATAAGTTTGTGTTAGCTACAAACATATTCTAGTTCATGTATACCTTGCTGATCCTTCATTTGCTGATCCTTTCTATGGTTAAACTTCTTTGCAGTCAGCATAGGATCCTTGAAAGTTGAATTAGAAGCTAAAACAATTTTTTAAAAAATATATTTCATATATATATCTAGTTGTTCATGAATTAACGTATTCGTACATTTTCACATTTTCACAAGTGTCTGGTTATTTACACAGTTTTATAACTCCTGCTGTTTATTTAGCTTAAGAAAATATGCAGACATCAGTGATGGTAACCATAGACAAGCAGTAGTGATAAAAGAAGTCTTGGGGCAATCATTCATTTGAAGCAAAAACAAAACAAGCTAAATCAAAGGACAGTTGAAAATCATCCTGAGTAACATTCACTTCATCTAAACTTAGGAATTCTATTTATCTCTCTACACATTTACAGTACCCGAAGATGTCTGCGACATCTTCATGAAGCTGGTAGAGACTAAACAACACCAGCTGAAAACCTGTTTTCTATGTCTGAAGAACAGAAGAGCTACACTAATAGCATCTTGAATTGCAATAGATGCCTAGTTTGATCAGCTGAACTCAGCACTAGCTGTCTGAAATGTCTAAATATGAGCAAGGTGTCTAATTTCTCATTATAGAAGGTCCCTTATCTATTCCACAAACTCCTTCACAAGACATGCCACAATGACTTTTCAATTAAGGCTAATCAATTTTGTCTGATTAGGTGATTGATGCCACCAAGTACGAAGTAAAGAGTGGAAAGTAAGTAATAGGGCCATATGTCATGCAGGTAGACTAGGAAGAAATGAAGCACTAGTTACAACAGCACTGACAAAAGAAATTATGAACATAAGAAAAGATCCAAGCCAGAAATTTATATCCCTGTTATCTTTACAGTGTATCTGTAGCTAAGCAGTGGGTATTTACAATTTCACATTGATAGCCCAGATTGAGACTGCCTAAAATGCTGTCTGTTCTGTAGACATATGATAATTATGCCTTATGGGAATGATCCCCCAGACAGCTACCTAGTCAACCTGAGATTGGTCACTTCAGACCCATCAAAATATGTGGTGACTGATTAGCTAATCTTAGTGCTCACAGTGTAGACAGGACTGTAACAGGGACTATGATAAAGAAGATCATGCTCATAAAGTTTTTGTAGTGGATTGTCCCATAGTCCCACAAGGGCTAAATCTGAGTATGGTACTGAACAAAAATACAGTAGATAGGATGACAGGTTTCAATTTAAAAGGCATTTCAGACATAGCCACTTGACTCTTCCACTTTAACCACATTCCTACAATTTAGCACAACTCTAAGTGCAAATACCATCAATTTTTTTATTACATTCATCTGCATGTGGGGTGAAAAAGATAAAGATGGAATAGACATAGATGAGGCTTCACTTTCTGTAGCTAAACCAATAAAGAAAAAGCTGTGAACAGCACTATATCTACAGATATAGGATGCCATTTCTAATCCTGAGTTATTTATAATAGTTCTATATTCACACCTTTATGTCTAAATAAAACAAAACAGAGATCTTTTTTAACCAAGTGACATGGACCAGATCACATAATCAAAATTATCTCTTGTTCCATTTGTCCCTTATAGTGAGTAGCCACATCCTTACTATTAACAGTACCTGAAAGGCACTCTGCTAGGAACTGTCCCAAGGTATTTTCTGGAAAATGCTAAGTGAAATGGGCCATTTCTTCCCAGAAGTTTGATAACGATTGAGCTAACGCTTTCAGCGTGCTTTATGTAGCCACCTTGATTACTTGTCCCAATCACATACTAGTAAGCCCAGAGGTAGTTGGTAACTGAGCCATAGAAATGTAAACAAAGCTTTCTTTGAGATAAAGAAAATACTTTTGAAACTAGTGGTCATAATCAGTATCTTTCATTTGATACTGTAGAAACATTAATGCTTTCTGACACTCAAGTATCCACAGTAGGCAAAAGTCTGTGGTCAAGCAAAGGTACATGAAATCTACTCAAGAATATGATATATTCTTGAGCAAGAATAAATGAAATGAGACCATCACTGAATATTCTAAGTTTATCTGTAAGTTCATGGGTAGAAGTACCAGCAGAGAGACAAAGCAAAGAAATAATGATGGATAAGTGCCAAAGCAGAATTTGGGAGGTGGGGGGAGGCTTTTGGGGAACTGTATGTTGATCTGTAGAAAAGATAGAGGAAATAAGAGGAAATAAGAGTGAAGTTCCTTGTTGTATGAGTCATCTTGTGTTTAGGGATTAAAAAGCCTTTATATCTCTTTTGTAAACAACCAAAATTACATCAGAAACTCCTGACTGTATTTAATCAATCTCTTCTCCTACTGGAAACAATGTACTGAATCCTGAACATTGACTAGTTGCTCAGGTCAAATGGGATTATTTTATAGACTGCTTCCAAAGCATTTGTTAAAAAGTCCTAATAGTTAAAAGCAAGACAACAGATGAATAGGAAATGCTTAAAGTGTTCTGCCATGAAAGCAGGTAGATTATTAATTTGAGCTTTATTGAAAATTAAATTCTTACTGTAGCATATTTGCTGTATTTGGTTAATTTCAATTGGAAAAAAATGGTGTAAAGAAGCTTTATATTACAAGTGAAAAATATCGAAAAGATCATATTGTCTCTCTCACTGAGCACATCAACAACAAAATTATTCTGCCCAAGGCACAGGAAACAAATATTCTTAAATACAACACTATTCCCGTTATGATCTCTCTACTGTCCTCAAGGACTGTCATGTTTCTGATACCAATTTCTTTATATGTCGCTTTTTGTAACATGTCTTTGTGCCCTTGTACACACTCAGCCTGTTCATCTGTGTTCACAGCTATGGACTTTCAAGACTGGAGGGACAACTAAGGACAATAGTTCTTCCTCAAGCTGTAGTGATGTATTAAGAATAAAAATAAACTACCTTATTTCCCAAGAAGCTGAACCTACTTGCATGCTAGGATTAGACAATGAAAATAAATATTACATTTACTCTATAAAAGTATACTTCTATTCTCAGTAAAATTCAAAATATCTGAATTATCTATTAATAACCTCTCTTATATATGTATACTGTCATCTCACAGTGTTTTATTAAAAGCCTATCACTCAGAATCTCTAAGGAACAGGGAATGAATTTCACCCTTGGTAAATATTAGCACTAGTAGAAAATATAGCTATATAATTGTTACTAACAATCATTTATTGTTAGTAGGATGTGCTATGCTTTACAAAGAAAGAAATATTCTGAGCTGTCAAAGTTACTTAATCTAAACAAAAGACAAACTACTGCAAACCAAGGCACAGAACAGCTCTCATGAAAGCTGCAGAGTGTTAATTTTCACAAAACAAAAAGAAATAACTTATAATATGTATTTTAAAGGCAGTCTTAAAAAAAACCCATATAGATAAAGGCAAGGTTCATTCTAGTTGTACAGACGCGGTGTGTACAGTTGGTGATTCATACCTCCAGTTTTACTTGACCTCGATCTCATCTAATTTTAGGTAACAAACATGTATAATTGAAATCACCTTATTTAGTATATTAAAACAGATATACCTCTCCAAAAGGTGTATCAGGTCTCAAAAAATTCCAGAAACATGTGCGTTTATTTAGATGGAAAGTCTTGGCTAATCATAAAAATATTTTCTTAATATATTTTCTATTCTCTTCTAATGTTTATATATTTGCACATATATATTGGTAAACACATCATATATGTTGGTCAGTATGGTAAAATAAGCTACTAACTTGTCCTGTCTTGCTACCTAAAAGATGGCTATGGAGCCATCTGGACTGCAAGTTCCTATAGAAATTGTCTATTAGTACTTTGTCAAGAGCTCTGAATTTAACTGTGACCTAATTTATCCAGAGCCTTCTAGACATTGCACTTGTATTTCAGTATAATTGATACATAACCAAAGATTCTTCCTGGTTTTCTCCTCTAACAACATTGTTACTATTTGTAAATTAATTAATTCAATAAACTATTGATGAAAGATTCAGTCTGTTCTTGGTAGTGGAGTGGAAATTTATCCACACCCTAAAAATAATTTATTTGTGACCATTTTTTTCCCGATGTTATGTGACTAATATTCTGCTACAGCCTGTGTATACCAGGACAACATTTTGTCAACTATGATAGAAGTAAATGTACAGAATTTCTGGGTATCTTTCACATTCACCATAAAGTACATGATGCTACTTTTACTAACCAATAAAAATTTAATAATTTTTTAAAGAAGTTGGAAACTCCAAGCCCATAATTGTTTATGTATAAATAATAGTTTAAGCCAACTGTCTATTAGATTTATTATAGCTAATAGTGCTGAAAGCACTTAATCATGGTTGACTCTCCCATAGGGGTCTTTATGGACATAATTAATATCATGTAAGAAGACTAGTTCTGGACTTTATTATATATTATTTTAATATACTAAAAGCTAGAACACACAAAATTATTAGTAAGAAAATTTGAAAAGATATATGCATCTCTGGTGAGTACAAGACGTTATATCCAGCAGTCAGCTTGGTCACCAGAAAATGCATTATGTTGTTACTTTTCACAAAGTAGAGTGTTTAAAGGTTGTTTCTATTCCTTTCCTCTAGTCCTCTCTCACATACAAACACACACTACACATACTCCCACGCAGACAGCTTTGCAAGGGTAGTAAAAAATTATCATATTGAAACTAATGAGGGAACATATACATTTAAAAAAATGTGAAAAAAAATTCCGATTTTGTCCCAGGTAAGTTTCTGAACAAGGCAACCATCAGTAGGTTTAAATACTTTTATAGAACTTTAATGTTTTATTGAGAAGATTTTTTTTAGTATTTGGTATCATGAACACACCCTGAAGCAGCAGAGACAAATTATTTTATATAATGCAGCCATCAAAAAGGTTAAGTAAAACTAATAACTCTTAGTATAGGAGTTGTATACTTCATCTCAAACATTTCAAGGGCATCTACATCAATCAAAACACATTTTTAAAGGGCCTCAGCCTTATCTCTTTGAGGGACTCATTCTCCATTTATAATAAAACTTAGGTTTTTTTCCTCAGAAGGTCTTCTATTAGTTCATACTTAGTTTTCAAAGCTCACTTTTTCATAAACTCTGCCATAATAAGAATTCTCCTCTTTATGAACTGAAGAGGGTGTAAGTACACACATGTATATGCAGAAAGATGAAGACTTACTCTACATATGCTCCAAGCCAGTTGGCTATGAACCAGCTTCACTTCAGAAGGCCTTACAGCCACATCAGCCCAGCATATAGACACATCAGAGTGTAGAGAAACTTCCATGTGTCTGCACACATCCATACAACAGTTCTTTCAAATATTCTCAGAATGTAATTCACACAACAGGGAAGAGTGAGAACCATGTATCTGAAATGATATTCATCAATATTTTACCACTGAGTAAATAGAGATAGCCAGATTTCACCAGCCTTAATCCCCTCCTGGAATCAGGCATGAAAGGCCTCTTTTTGAAAGACTGACAGTTCAATCCTTTTTCAAGAATTCACATAATTCCACCCAACTTCAGCCTTCTTTTTCCAATAGGCCAGTGGGGGGATTCTTCTACCCTAAGTTTGGTTTCCAGTTAAAGTCTTGATTCAGCTGTCCATTTGCAGTACCATTAAAAATGCAGTTGGCTATCCTGTCTTTGTTCCAGCTCCTAGTCCAGGACACAGGTCTCCCAGTTCCCAAGACATATTTATCAGACACATGTGGAAGTCTTGGATATCCTACAGCATTTGAAACGGTGATTAAAAAATTGTGTGTTGGATATTTATGTCTGAGCAAATCACCCCTAGGTTCATTTAGTTTCATCCTAAGATTGGTGTCTTAGACTGTTCAGAACAGTGCCTCTAGAGAAGATTATTTGTTTCCACAGAATGGTTGTATGGGGAGTTTATAATCTTTGAAGAACCTAGGGTATCCAAACATTCAAAATGTGTTGGTAGATACATCACAAGACCTGTGGAAGACGTATACCCTGCTTGAGTCTGCAGGAGAGGGGGTCCGAAGCAGAGGATAGTGGCGGGGGACCCTTCTGAAAGCATCAAAAAACCTGCAGCAAAACCGCAAGCCGAGAAGGCAGAAGCCAAGGGAAGAGGCAGCGCCTCAAGCTGCCTCCCCCCTGAGCAGGAAGAGTGAGCTGGGAACAAGGACAGCGGGGACTCAGCATGGGCGGAGACTGCAATGACGGTGCCCAACGCCCCTCACATAGGAGAGCAGCCCCCAGGGAGCGTGAGCAACCAGGACGGGCAAACTGGGCCTGGTGCGTCAGAAGGGTGAGGCACGTCATTTTGCGCAGCAGTTTGCACAGGCAGGGCATGTGGACAGGACATATTCCCTCTCCTGGCTCTAGAGCTTATCTGAACTAGTTGTCATCTCATTGTCCTCCACAAATAGACTGAGCTATGGTCTCCACTGGGGTCAAAACCACCACCATAAAGAACATGGCAACCCAGATGGAGCTGCCACACAAACATGCAGCGGTCCAGGTCCCGGGCTGCAGGGAGTGCCTGAGCCTGTCAATCCTGCCAGAGGGCAGCAGTGACAACACCTGTGTGCGCTGTGATCAGCTGGATGACCTGCTCACCTTGGTGGCGAAACTCAAATAAGAGGTTGAAAGATTAAGAAGTATTAGGGAGTGCAAAAGGGAAATTGGTTGCTGGAGTAGCACCTTAGCACCACTGAAGCAAAAGGAGCAAATGGAGGCTCCAAAAGAGGCAGGCGATCCCTCACCCTCTTGCTACCAGGTGGAGGGAGGGGACCTAAGAGATGGGGGAGATTGGAAACAGGTCCCTGCTCAGGGAGACAGGTAAATCCCCTCCTGACTTCCCTCACCCTCCATGGTGTCCCTTCACAATAGATACGGGGCCCTGGAACTTTTGAGTGAAGCAGAGAAAGATGAAGAAAATGAGTCAAACAAGGAGGAAGATCAAGGTCCACCAAGGCCAGGTACCTCTAGACCAGGTATTAAAACCAATTCTAAAAAGAACCCCAGAAGGGTCATTGTAGTGGGTGACTCCATTCTGAGGGGTATCGAAGGCCCCATATGCAGACCAGACCCTCTTCATAGGGAAGTCTGCTGCCTCCCTGGGGCCCGCGTCAAGGACCTCAAGGCAAAACTCCCCACTCTAGTGAGACCTAAGGACTACTACCCTCTCTTCTTTTTTCAGGTAGGTAGTGATGATATTACCAGGAGAAGTCCAGAATCAATGAAGAGAGATTTCAGGCCCTTAGGGAAACTGGTTAAGGGGTCAGGGGCACAAATCATGTTCTCCTCCATCCTTTCAGTTGCAGGGATGGATGAGGAAGATTACAGGAGAACTCAGCAGATGAACTTGTGTCTCTGACACTGGTGTTACCGGCAGGGCTTTGGATTTTTCAATCAAGCGTTAGTTTACAGGACGCCAGACATTTTGGCATCAGATAGGATGCACCTGTCCCAGAGGGGGAAAAAGGATCTTGGGTCAGGAGTTAGCTGGGCTCATTGAGAGAGCTTTAAACTGGATGTCAAGGTGGAAGGGGACAAAACTGGAATTCCCAGACATAAACACAAGGGTAGATTACTGGAGTTCGTGGGCTGCTGTGCCAGTGATGACCCTCACCCTGCCATCTCAGTGGAGGCAAGGGATGGAGACATGCAACACAACAAAGATGCAAGGGATATTGATGGATCAGTAACCATGGTAGCACCTGTGAAAGGTCAGGCTGGACTTAGGACCTCTAAATGCAAAAAGGTGCTGGGGACATCAGCCCATCTGAAGTGCATGTATACCAATGCATGCAGCATGGGTAACAAACAGGAGGAGCTTGAAGCCATGATGCAACAGGAAAATTATGATGTAGTGGCTATTACAGAAACGTGGTGGGATGTCTCCCATCACTGGAGTGCGCCAGTTGATGGTTACAAGCTCTTTAGAAGGGACAGACAAGGAAGGAGAGGTGGTGGAGTGGCGCTGTATGTTAGGGACTGTTATGATTGCCTTGAGCACAAGTGTAGTGAAGACAGGGTGGAGTGTCTTTGCGTTAGAATCAGGGGGAAGGCCAGTAGGGCAGATGTTGTAGAAGGAGTCTACTATAGGCCACCCAACCAGGACAGAGAGGTGGATGAAATATTCTATAGGCATTTAGGAGAAATCTCACGATCACTTGCCTTTGTTCTTGTGGGAGACTTTAACTTCCCAGACATCTGCTGGGAATACAGCACAGCAGAGTGGGACCAGTCCCGGAGATTCCTGGAATGTGTGGGAGACAACTTCCTGACAGAGCTGGTGAGAGAACCAACCAGAGAAGGTGCCCTACTGGATCTCCTCTTTGTGAACAGAAAAGGACTGGTGGATGATGTGGCAGTTGGAGGACGACTGGGCACAGCGATCATGAAATAATAGAGTTCTCTATTCTTAGGCCATGAGAGGCAGCAGTAGAACTGACATCCTGGACTTCCAAAGGGCTGACTTTGCCTTGTTTAGGCCACTGGTTGACAAAATCCCTTGGGAGATGGTCCTGAAGGGTATAGGGGTCCAGGAAGGCTGGGCACTCTTTAAGAAGGAAGTCATAATGGCACAGGAGCAGGCAGTCCCCAGGTGCTGTAAGAGAAGCCAGTGGCAGAGAAGGCCACCCTGGCTGAACAGGGAGCTTTGGCTACAACTCAGGGAGAAAAGGAGAGTTACAGCCTTTGGAAGAAGGGACTAGCCACTCACAGTGATTACAAAGATCCTGTGAGGGTATGCAGGGTGGAAATCAGGAGGTCTAAAGCCCAGCTAGAAATTAATCTGGCTTCAGCAATCAAACAAAACAAGAAATGTTTTTATAACTATGTCAACAGCAAAAGAAAGACCAGGGAGAGCCTCCATCCCCTGCTAGATGCAGGAGGAAACATGGTCACGAGTGATGAGAAAAAAGCTGAGGTGATTAATGCCTTCCTTGTCTCAGTCTTTAATAACAAGACCAGTTGTACTGAGGGAATCCAGCCTCTGCAGCCAGAATACAGAGACTGGGAGAACGAGCACCCCGCAATCTAGGAGGAGATAGTCAGTGACCTACTGCATCACACAGACATACACAAGTCTATGGGACCGGATGGGATACACCCAAGGGTGCTGAAGGAGCTGGCTGGGGTGCTCGCCAAGGTGCTTTCCATCATTTACCAGCAGTCCTGGCTGGCCAGGGAGGTCCTGACAGATTGGAAATTGGCCAACGTGACGCCCATCTATAAGAAGGGTCAGACTGATGATCCGGGAAATTACAGGCCTGTCAGCTTGATGTCCGTGTCCGGGAAACTGATGGAGCAGCTCATCCTGAGTACCATCATACAGGACATGCGGGACAACCAGATGATCAGGCCCAGGCAGCACAGGTTTATGAAAGGCAGGTCCTGCTTCACAAACCTGATCTCCTTCTACAACAGCACGACTTGCTCATTGGATGAGGTAAAGGCTGTGGATGTAGTCTACCTTGACTTTAGTAAGGCCTTTGACACCATTTCCCACACCATTCTCCCAGCGAAAGTGGCTGCTTGCGGCTTGGATGGGCACACGCTTTGCTGGGTAAAAAACTGACTGGATGGCCGGGCCCAAAGAATTGTTGTGAACGGAGTTAAATCCAGTTGGCGGCCGGTCACGAGTGGTGTCCCCCAGGGCTCGGTTTTGGGGCCACTCCTGTTTAACATCTTTCTTGATGATCTAGGCGAGGGGATCGAGTGCACCCTCAGTAAGTTTGCAGACGACACCAAGTTGGGTGTGAGTGTTGATTGGCTTGAGGGTAGGGAGGCTCTGCAGAGAGATCTGGACAGGCTGGAGCGATGGGCTAAGGCCAACTGTAGGAGTTTTAATAAGGCCAAATGCCGGGTGCTGCACTTGGGCCACAACAACCCCCAGCAGCGCTCCAGGCTTGGGGAGGAGTGGCTGGAGAGCTGCCAGTCAGAGAGGGACCTGCGGGTGTTGATTGACAGCCGGCTGAACATGAGCCAGCAGTGTGCCCAGGTGGCCAAGAAGGCCAATGGCATCCTGGCTTGTATTAGAAATAGCGTGTCCAGGAGGGACAGGGAAGGGATCTTACCCCTGTACTCAGCACTGGTGAGGCTGCACCTCAATTACTGTGTTCAGTTTTGGGCCCCTCACTACAAAAAGGACATTGAATTACTCGAACGTGTCCAGAGAAGGGCAAAGAAGCTGGTGAAGGGTCTGGAGCACAGGTCGTATGAGTAGCAGCTGAGGGAACTGGGGTTGTTTAGCCTGGAGAAGAGGAGTCTGAGGGGAGACCTCATCGCCCTCTACAACTACCTGAAAGAAGGTTGCAGAGAGCTGGGGATGAGCCTCTTTAACCAAGTAACAAGTGATAGGACAAGACGGAATGGCCTCAAGTTGTGCCAGGGAAGGTTTAGACTAGATATTAGGAAGTATTTCTTTACAGAATTGGTTGTTAGGCGTTGGAATGGGCTGCCATTGGGCAGTGGTGGAGTCCCCATCCCTGGAGGTGTTCAAGAGTCGGGTTGACATAGCACTTAGGGATATGGTGTAGTTGAGAATGGTCAGTGTTAGGTTAATGGTTGGGCTAGATGATCTTCAAGGTCTTTTCCAACCTAGACGATTCTGTGATTCTGGTATGCCTGGCAGACAGGTAGCTGAAGGGCATCACAAATTGCACTTGATGAATATGTGTGAACTGGTCTGTAGAAGAACCCTCTCAGACAGATTACTAGCTTTTAGAAGTCGAGGACAGACTTTAGACAACAAAGGCACCTGGTGCCACTATGACGTCCAAGACATCCACAGAGGCTGATAGATACAAAGCAGCAAGAGGCGAAGTGGGGCATTTAAAATGACATGGGGCTCCTGCATGGGAGTGAAAGAAATTAACAGATCTCTAAAGTGGCTCCAAATTCCATCGAATATTTTGACTTTGGGATCTATTCAGTTACTTAAATTTCCTTGTCTGATACTGTTTGTAATACTTAGGACATCCAAACAGGCTGGCAAATAACACAGGGGGCTTACAGGAGGTATGCTCTAGAGCATTTTAAGGGACAGTAGATGCTAACAATCAGACAAATAAAGTATGTCCTGAGAAAAGCACCTGAGATGGTAATCCAAAGAAATTCTGATGGCATCTACTAGATTCATAGTCCTCTGTCTGGATCTGTCTTAATTGATGAATCTGTGATTCATTTGATCTTGAAACAGATACTTTAAACTTTTGGCCTGATTCTCCTGTAAGTAATGATCCCTTTGAACTAGGCTGTAGCCTATGAAAGATCCATAATCAGTTCACAAACTGCGTGGCAGAAAATTCCTTGGCAACTGTCCACTGAGTCCATAATGCTATTCCATGCTCTTCTAACAAAGGCCCACCAGAATTCTTCATAACACAGAGATGCTAATTACCAGCAGTAACAATCCAAGTTTGAGGAAGTTTTACCAGGTGAACCAGCATAATATATGCCAACACACTTAAAAGTCTGAACATATACGAGTATAATTCTCCATGTCAACATTTTTATACCAAACTAAGGGTGTTTTTTTGGTTTACCTAAAGCTGTTTCACAGACGACACAGGAAATTCCTATTCTGTGGCTTAGAAGGTATGTCAGTAAGTAATTCTGTGGAGTCCTCTTTGTAAAGCAAAAGAAAGACAAAAACTAAACAATGCATAAATATAGTTTTGTGAACTGAGATATTTTGCCACAAAGCTTGGTGAGAATGGTGTTTAAAAACCCTGCTTTTGTATCCGATAGAAAGAATGAACTAATAGGGAGAAAGAACATAGCAGATGCTTTATGTTCCAGAGGCCATAAATTGCACTTTTCTTTTGGCATTGGGAACTCATTTTAATAATTGAAGTCTTCCTGAATGCTCAGGCACCATGGAAATTGCTACTGTTATTTAAATATGAAATCATGCCTGTTTACATAACTTTCAAATACTAAATAATAATTTTGGTTTAAATTACTGACTTTCTAAATTTACATGTAGATATCAAAAGTAGTTTCGAAGTGTATGTTATCATGACTATAAGATTGCATAATTACTACTAGAATTACCAATTGCAATTAAAAAATAAATTAATCAAAATATGTTATAACCATCCTCTTACTTACTGTAACTTTCCATCATAGTAATATTTTCAGAATGAAATTGCACTGAGGTGTACAGGAAAGATTTACCTGATCTAGCTGCCTGTGGTACTGAATAACTCTATTCCAGGCTTATATTTGCATGTTATCCTTGGTCAAAAAGATTTAAGTATACAGAACCCAAGCCAGTAGCCTAAACAGAAGCTTAAACTGTCGTTTGAGTTGCTCTGAGATATCCAGGATATAAGAAGCTGGCAGATATAATACAGAAACCATGGGAGACCTGTGCAGTAGCAGCTAGTGACTATTGGGGATATTGTGGCCATTCCAAATGATAGCATGTTTGGGCAAAGAAAATGAACTCGCTTTCTCTCCTACTTGCCCCATTTGTATAATTTTCCTTCATTTTGGGAATTGGAGGATGGAATACAACTGTCAGATGAACTGTAGGATTTAAGCCTTAGATATGTTTAGACAGCATCTGATATCTCACGTGCTTATGTCAAGTACTCTTCTATTTCTACTTTTCCATTGTACTGTGAGAATGTTGTGAATATCACTTTTTATCTGGATTCAAAGAAAAGGAGTCTTTGTGAATATTTGCATCAGAAAAGAACTAGGGACTGCACTAGATTTCAAACACAGAACAATATTATTTGAATTGTTGTAAGTTAAAGATGAACAAGTAAGCTTCTGAGCTGTCAAAATGCAGGAAATGGGGCCGTGGGAAGTAAATAAGGAGATTTTATCAGAAATATTAAAACTGTTTGGTAAACAAGAATTCTGTTTCACATATATAATGTCAAGAGGTTGAAAATTATTTTCATTTTTCACTAGCATAAAACTGAAATATATTGTAAAGCAAACAATTGCTTCAAAGACACAGAGGTATGTAGGGTACTTGCTTGACTTCAGGAAGAGACAAACTTTTTTTTTGCTTTAAATAACTTAGTGTAGACATTAGAATTTTGCTCACTCTTGAGATGATTAACTGAACCACTAAGCCTGTGGCTATTCTGTGGAGTAGCCTTCTATAATTAATAATTTCTCCCTGAAGCCTAGAAAGTTTTATCATAACTAGCATTTTCCATGAAAACTTTTGACTTCCATCAAGAAGAGTATCTTGGCAAAAAAGAAAAAACTAAAAAAATCTTAACAAGCTAAAATGGAAAAAGGTTAGAAGAAAGGTGAAAGAAATCTCTGGCAACAGTTATTAGCAAGCAAGAAGAAAGGAGTAGATGAGTAAAACATCAAAAACTTTTCCTGAGTGATACTTCTGTACATTTTGGTACAATTTGACTTGGTGCAATATAGCTGTATTATTCCCACTGGCTAACAAACTGCAGAAGAATGACACCAACTGTGACCAGGCTGAGAGACCTCAGTTATCACAGTTCTACATGACTAGGCTAAAGATACTAACCACCCCTGCCAGAGGAACAGATGATGTTCCATTCTTATCAGAAGGTGTCTGATGTGAGTGCTTCCTCTGTGTAAGGACTGTATTTAGGATTCTACACACAATGGATCCTTTATGGAACTTAGATGTTGTTTTATGGAAGTGAAGAGCTGGCTGTTGCTGAGCATGGAGAGCATAGCACCCTGCTGAGAAAGTTTAGTAAGTATCACAAGAGAAAATCTCAAAACTGAGCTGGATGGCAATGTTCCTGGGAGATAGAAACAATATTTTTGCTGGGCATCAAAAAAGATCTCTTCTAAGATCTGAGATTTCCTATGTTTGCATATACAATGAACAAACAACAGGAGGAGAAAGCCAAAACTGACAATGAAAAGAAATTTGCATTACTGCATTCTCACTCTCTGTACAGAACCTGACTATACTAGGACAGTGTTAAAGATGCATCTCACTTGAAAATATACACAAACATGCACACACATATTGGCTTCGTTTATTAATTTTAGATTTTCAAAATTCAGTGCATTATTTCCTTCTCATTTTCCTGTTCTGCAGTTTAGTTTTGGGTTTTTGCCTTGTTTTATATGGGCACTATGCTTACAAGTGAAAACATATTTATGCACCTGACATACATGTGTATCAATGTGCATATTTGTACTTTAGGGAGACAATGATTTTCCTCAGTTTCTTGTTGAAGACTAGACTTGGTAGTGTCTGTTAAGTGTTACAGGAATACCAATATTTTAACCAGGCTTCTCATTGCTGAAGAAGATTCCTTTGTCTTTAATTCAACCAATCCTTTTACCCAGAAAAGATCCTTAACTCATTATAGCTATCAACATTAACTAGATCACCTGAAACACTACTAGTGTTAACTGTACAGGATTTCCAGCCTACTACAAAACATCTCTAAATCAGATAGATATAGAGAACTAATTCAAAGCTAGAGAAAAAAGTGGCCATATGTAAGCATCAGTAAGAAATACCTTCAGTTTTGTCAAATTACAAATCATGTACAACTCATAATAATTTTTTAACTTATTAGAATATATCATAAGAATATTTTTATGAATAAATGCACTAAATCAAATTGAAAGATTAATTTGTAGATGAAGAAAAAGAAGAGTAATCAATCTGAGATTATTTTAGATGTAATGAAATTATTAATGAAATAGTTTTATAATATTAAAATTTTTTTGCTAAGTGTTGTATAACTTTTATTAACACTTTTGATATGAAAATGAGTAGCGTCAGCATCACAGATGATAACAGTGTTGAAAAGACATGTTGAAAAGTAATGATATATGGAATTACATCCTGCAAGACTTCCAAATAACAGTTTTTTCAAGTTTACTAAATGTTCAGAGTGCCAAAGACCTAAAGAGTATACCTGCAGTCAAACCCAGGAATAACATGAGTACCCTTATTGATTCTGGAAGGTTACTCTGCAGTTTCTCACGACAGAGAGTTTACTCTACAGAGCTGAAGAGAGGGAACCTTATCAGGATGACTATTAGATTGAAGATATGCGTAATTTTAAGCAAGGGAATATGGCCATTGATTCCCCCAGATAAAAGTGCTAATGTTTTTAATTACAGTACTCTGAAAACTCATTAAAAAATGCTTGTGTCTTCCATTGCATTAGCTGAACCAGGAAACCAATTAGTCAGGTGAACTGGTCTACCAAAATACTAAAGGATTTCAGCTTTACTATGCCTTCACTCTTTTTTGTCAAGTTCCTGCTCTTAGCATTCTTTAGCAGATAACAGTTAAGAATAACAAATGGATAATAAGAATGATAACTATATTCTTATCACTTCTATTCTACTCAGCTAACCTTGAAGCTTTTGTCAGAGGAAGCATGAATTGAGCTCACAGATTGACATTACTAGTTTTGCTGCTCTATAAAACATAATCAGCTTTCTTTGAACTGCTGACTGGAGTAGAGTTTTCTCATTTTCACCTACTTATGCAAAAGAAGGAAGAACGTGAAATTCTGGAACCTTTGAAATCAACAGGATAAAGGTTCTAGCCTTCCAGGTCCTGTATAATTAGCATCTAAGGGAATTAAAATAAAATTTGGGGGTATATAACACTTGCTTTTCTGAATGCAGTACAGAAAATGATGTACTAAGCAGAGTCCTCTCTCCTTAATATATATAAAAAAAGTAGAATTGGGAAGGGTATCTGAAAGAGGGAAAGAGAGTGGGAAGTACCTCAAACAGTAACACTTTTGAAATAAATAAAATTAGGCCTACACATCTCAAAACCAGTACTGTTCTTGTGTCCAAAAATGAAATTAAGTGCCATTTTGAATAAAAGTGGTCAGTCTTTCAAGTCACTGAAACTAAATTCTCATTTATATGCAATACTAGGAAAAAAAAGAAAAAGAAAAAAAATAATCCTAAAATGAGCATTTAGATAATAGGTAATGCCTGTGTACCAACGTTCAGTGAGATTTTACCAAGCAGCAGGTCTCAAGAACTATTTTGTTATTTAAAAGATTTGTGGCAGATTCTGATAGAAAGTGCTGAATTTTTAAAAACAATTTTCAAATCAACTCATATACTAAGAAACAGATTTACTTGTAAATCCTAAGAAAATTTCATTGATACTCAAAATCACAAACAGTGAATGCTGGTTGCAACCAGTGTAATTTTGGGAAGTATATGGTGTACTTCAAACATAACAAGTACATTCCTGCTTTAAGTGCAGAACTGGCCTTCATCATGAAGCCACTGTCAATGCCTCTCTGTTCTCTTTCCTTCTTATGTTTCATTGATTGGGAATGGGCACAGGGGAGAAGTGGAAGAGAACAAAAACCAGATACGTAGTTGATTTTCATTTTAATATAAATATATTATTATATCTAGATTTCACAGAAAGTCTTTCACAGAACCAGGTGTTCTCTTTCTTGAGCACATCCAGATAAGAAAATAAGAGCATCCATATTGTATCTGTAAACTGCAGTCCAATCCAAATTTTGCTTCTGATAGTGTCCAGTAAAATATCCTTAAAAATATCCTTAAAAAAAGAAATAGACAATTTATAGAATTTTGTTTATGAGGAATATTCCCCTTTTCTGGTAAGAAAGAAGAAAAAAATTTATTTTAAGTTCATCATTTATGGATACTTTTACAATATTTAATTCTTTTGTCTTTCTTGCGACCTCCATTCTCTCTTCTTTTACAGTTACATGTAAAAAGTATATGGGTAGTAAATAGACCCAACATAGACACATAATTTTATTCAGAGTTAAGTTCTTTCCAGTCACATTTAAACAGCCCACGCCTGCGGGAGATACAGACATGCAGATGATCACATTGTGATTAAACAATGCCTACTTTAATATGGTGGACAAGCCTTTTATAATGCAGGTGATGAAAATCACAAGATACAATCACATGGTACAATTCTTTCTGATTGGACAGTTAGCTTTGCACATGCTCCTTAAGCTCTCTTCTGATTGGCTGATAACTGCCACATTGACATTGTACAAACTTCTTCTCTGCCCAGGCCAACACCCTGAAGTTGTTTAACTTCCTGGGTTCTTCCTCATTCTTTCAGGGTCAGTCCCTCGTCACATCTTTGCCGAAGCTGAGGATTTGCCAGTCTTGCTCATATGCAGGATTGCTCACACGTCCATTTCCTTGCAGGGACTCCTTCCGAATCCCCACACATGCCCACTCCCACAAGCCTTCACCCTTTCTTTTCACCAGTTAGTTGTCATCTAAGATAATTAACAGAATGTAATGAATACAGCGCAGATCACAGAGAGTAAAATGCTCAAGCATAAACAGGAATTGTGCCATATCTGATGTTTAGCCCACGTATATAGAGATTGTGTTACTGGGTTTGCTATACTATAGAATGATAAACTTATTTTATTTCATAACTTGAGGGGGGGATAAGAAAAATCATTGCTGTAGTCCTCTAAGGATGCCTCAGGCTAGATAAATTGCTTTAAGACTGGCAAAGACATTCAGGACTACAGTGACCAAAATAGAAATATTTCCATTAATGCCTCATTTCTGACCTTAAATAATAAAAAGAATGAAATTGTAGTGATATCGTGTATATCAGAATAGGTATCATGCACAAATAATGCACTCATAACAGAGATACAAAAGCTGTTATCTTAGATAATGCATCTTACAGTGAGAAAGGAAAAACAAATAGTTGATAATATTTGCAGAATTACTTGAAAAAAGGAGTTTCAAAGGTTTCCACGAGGCATCACCAAAGTCTTTACAGAAAGTTTCCATAACATGTAGAAGACATAAAATCTGAGTGGCATATTTTGTTTACGGGCACTTTGTGCATAAAGTAGGGGTGTTTGATGATTAACTGATCTAGAAAGCCAGATTTCTTAAAGGAACCACTAGCACTGTGTTTGTACTCTGAATAACATGGATTAATTTAGTCACTGGAAAGGTGTTTCTGATGTGCATAATCTGGACTTTATGTTTCTATTAGCAAGACTCTGTGACAAATACATACTGTAGTGATCCTGTACAGAATAGAAATATGTCACAATTCACTTTTTTAATTAAGTTGAAGAAACAATGATTTTTGAGGAGTTCGATTAGTTTTAAAAGCCACACAAGATTTTGATTTGGACCAAATAACAGAGGAAGACTGGCCAGTGAAAGAATGAAAACTGTGCTCCTCTGTGCTATGTGGCTGTTAAAATATTTAGTGCATCTCTGTTATCTAACTGAAGCAGTTATATGCCATATTAGGTGTTCTTACCTTAAGTTCTAATATATAAATTTGGTTTCATAGAATCACAGAATCATCTAGGTTGGAAAGGACCTTGAAGATCATCTAGTCCAACCATTAACCTGGCATTGGCAGTTTCCAACTACACCATATCCCTCAGCGCTGTGTCGACCCGACTCTTGAACACCTCCAGGGATGGGGACTCCACCACTGCCCTGGGCAGACCATTCCAATGCCTAACAACCCGTTCTGTAAAGAAATACTTCCTGATATCTAGTCTAACCCTTCCCTGGCACAACTTGAGGCCATTACCTCTTGTCCTATCTCTTGTTACTTGGTTCAAGAGACTCATCCCCAGCTCTCTGCAACCTCCTTTCAGGTAGTTGTAGAGGGCGATGAGGTCTCCCCTCAGCCTCCTCTTCTCCAAACTAAACAACCCCAGTTCCCTCAGCTGCTACTCATACGACATGTGCTCCAAACCCTTCACCAGCTTCCTTGCCCGTCTCTGGACACGCTCGGGTAAGTCAATGTCCTTTTTGTAGTGAGGGGCCCAAAACTGAACAGAGCAATCAAGGTGCAGCCTTACCAGTGCCGAGTACAGGAGCAAGATCACTTCCCTGACCCTGCTGGCCACGCTATTTCTGATACAAGCCAGGATGCCATTGGCCTTCTTGGCCACCTGGGCACGCTGCTGGCTCATGTTCAGCCGGCTGTCAATCAACACCCCCAGGTCCCTCTCTGACTGGCAGCTCTCCAGCCACTCCTCCCCAAGCCTGGAGCGCTGCTGGGGGTTGTTGTGGCCCAAGTGCAGTACTCGGCCTTTGGCCTTATTGAAACTCCTACAGTTGGCCTTAGCCCATCGCTCCAGCCTGTCCAAGTCTCTCTGCAGAGCCTCCCTACCCTCGAGCAGATCAACACTCCCACCCAACTTGGTGTCATGTGCAAACTTACTGAGGGTGCACTCGATCCCCTCGTCTAGATCATCAAGAAAGATGTTAAACAGGAGTGGCCCCAAAACCGAGCCCTGGGGGACACCACTCGTGACCGGCCGCCAACTGGATTTAACTCCGTTCACCACAACTCTTTGGGCCCGGCCATCCAGCCAGTTTTTTACCCAGCAAAGCGTGCGATCATCCAACCCGCGAGCAGCCAGTTTGACCACCTCCACATATTACTGACATTAGTTAAGAACTAACAAATATGAATTCTTCTCGCCTCTCTACAGTTATTCAGCACAGTCTTCAATGATATTGATATTACATGAAGTAATTAATAAATGGTTTATAAAACCAGCATAATAAGCAGAAGCTTTTACTTCAGCATTTAGAAAAATCACAACAAAAAACCCATTCTGGAATAAATACATAAGGTATTGCAGCATCTGTTTAAACTGTGTAATTGTATTCATTCAAGTTCAGATGCTAATTCTCCACACATTTGATCAGTGCTTGCAGTGATTGTCTGTAAATGTAAATGTGCTTAAATAACCTACCAGGATATTATGGGAACTTTTGTTTAAAAAAAATCATTAAATTGTGACCTTTTTTAGTTTTTCTTTTAGAATGCTTTTAGGTTTAAAATAGAAATAAGATACTCCACAATCCTGAAAAAGCTCCAACCTCCTTCAGAATAGCAAGCCTTTGTTTTATGTCTGCACACTGAAGTTTCAAATATCTGTCAGTTTATCCATCTGTCCAGAAAAAAACTGTACATCTATAGGATCTATCTTATGTACTGACAACTTCTTGCTTATCCCATATTAATTTTTTTTTTCCTTTTTCTTGTGTGTGGTTATTTTTTTCTTTTCTCATTTTGTATGCAGAGCTTTAAAAAAAAAATAAAGTATCTAATTTTATACTTTTTGTCCCTGTGGGGAAGAAGGTTATTTTGCTCTCTTTCTCATTTTTCCTTTCTTCTGGATCAATAATCCTTCACCCAGGACTTCAGGTGAAATCCTCCTTTTAACCTCTAAAGTTACAGAGGAACTATCACATCTGAACAAATACAGCCTCTTGGGAATGTAAATAGATGCTTAGTTTCTCATTATCTCTTTATATTCCTAGCTTGACTGATTTTGCCCATGCATACACGGTAGTGGGAAATGAGAAAGATCTTTCAGAATTTGTTCAATTCTTCATTCAATGTACAACAGCCTTAAGCACAAACTTACTTAAACAGGGCTAAAATTATTTACTCTGTAGTACGTATGATTCTTTAAAACATTTTCTTAAAGAGTCTGTATTGTTTCTGCATCTATCCAAGACTGTTTGCTCATGAACAATAATTTCCATCACACAGCGAGGCTTTCACACCTCTTAGTAGATTACAAATAAAAATGGAAGGCAGAAGACAGCTCAAGGAAGTAGTTATTCTAAGAAAACCATTCTTTTTTCTTAAGGTAAAGATAAATTCCGTCTCTGATAACCGGTATCTAATTCCTTCAGCAGGCGTTAAGTTACATTAATTTGAAGATAAAGTTCAGGACATACCTAATAAACCCATCTAAATCTGCAGCACTAGACCAAAGGCATAGGGAACCTGGGAGAGGAACCTGGCACGGGGACCTGGAGGGGATAGCATAAACCCACAGTTTGATAATATCAAAGACAGAAATGTTTCTGAGGGAGTCCAGAGATGGTAATGTTCCCTCTCTGAATGTGCTTTTAAATTACATGTGCTGTCACACCTTTAGTACAAAGCAACAAGCTTTGACAGAACTTGTAACCAATTTATAGGAATATCTTGGGACAAGAAGGCCATGAAAGCAGAAACCATTCTAATGACTATCACTACTTTTTGAAATGTATATTGTTTACAAAATATTTTATTTTATGTTTGCAAAATTTCCTATGAAATTGTTTTGAAAAGAAAGGAGGAATATAGAAGAAATAAGCCATAAGTAACTCTAATATTTCTTCTTTCTTACTTGGCTCTTGAAGAAGATATTGGATATCTGGACCCAGATTCCTTCTGTGCAGCTGGACAAATATTATAAATTAGAACCTAAGTAATTAGAAACTAAATACAGAGAGAGAGAAAGAGAAAAAATATTTCACAGATGATGATCAGAGGTGGACTAAATCACTTGTATGAATATGCTATAGTCATTCAATGATAATAAAAATAGCTTAGGGTGACTACTGTCCTAAAATAGTGTCTGAAAACACTTTTTTGGCATCAGGTATCTGAAAGCAGAATAAACATCGCAGGGGAAAACGCCATTTTCCCCCTTCCTGTGTTTGTAAGATGTAAGGTAGCTTGATGGGAGGTCCTGGCTATATGTGGTCAAGCGACCTGATAAGCTCATTTGAAGACTGAGTCATCAAGAGGTGATCTGTTACTTCATGCACTTGGAAAAACAGAAGCTAATTACAGTGTTCCTGAGAAACAAAAACTGTGTGTAAGAATTACCAAAGCCCTTTTCTTCTGTCATCTTCAAGGAGAAAGATATGAATGAGGTCCTGACGGTTTTCAAGGAGGTTTTGTACATCATTATCACAAAGAACAAAATTCAATTGCTTCTCATAAATTACATTAGATGGGATTTTAATCCACAAGTAAAATTTTCTCCTTTTTTTTTTTTTTTCTTTTTTCTTTTTTGGCCAGTAGATAGAGTTAGAAGGTTTTTTAATATTAAAAGAAAGACAGTGCTAACAGTCAACAGTTTAAATCTGGTATCAGCTCGATCCCAGTGAGGAAAAATTGAGTGGCAGAGTCTATAATATTCTCAAGTATCAGAGAGCCAGAATAAAGGCATACCTGCTGCACCTACTGAAGAAATATTCATTCACTCCTTTTGGATGAACAGTAAAAGTGGAGGCTATGCAGGCAATCCACGCAAAAAAATAAATTTCCCAAACCCAGTACTGACATCCCAATACACATCTGAAAACCCCTTAACTGGCAGAATTGTTTCTTTTGCATTGAACACATTACAACCAGTTTCAAACTTGTTTTCCTCTTTTTAGACATCACAATCAAAAATAAATAGAATGTCAATATAGGAAACACAACTGAATAAAGTCAACATATAATTACGTGTCTTGAGTAGCTCTTTTCTTCCATCCAAACTTTGCATTTTGCCTTTCTGTCTCTCAGGGTTCAGCTCAGCTCCAATTTGCACACACAGAGTCTCTCATGTCCTCTTAGAGGTGCTTATGTTGTCCAGAACAATAGTCTTGTTGCCTCTTGAAAATACTATTGTCCTTCACATGTGCATGTTTCAGGATCTGTTTCTCACTTGTACTGATGAAGACTCCTCACACAGCCCTCAGCTTGACGCTTTTTTATTTCCTTGAATTTTTATGTTTTCACTCTTGTAGATATTTCAAGATACATTCATAATGTGGAATAATTCTTAACTTACAGATCTCTGTGTAATTCTCCTCCCCTTTTGCTACAACATTCTCAAGCTCTTACCTTCACTGAGGCAACAATTGTACGAGAGTTCATAAAGATGTGGAAAAGTAAATGCAATAATGGAATACAGGATGGTTTCCTGAGAAGGAAAATACCTACTTGGTATGTAAAAATTATAGTGATGTGTACATTTGCAGATTTGTAGATTTCAGTAATGATTCTGTCTATAATGTTGTCTGTCACAATTTACATTTCAGAGGTAGAACAAGGCATATATATCTAATGACATGGTGTATAGATAAGCAAAAAAGTACTTTTGAACTATAGAATTTCTATGTAATTCTTGGAATGGGGAGGAATAAAAACATATTGCTATGATGAGAATCAAATAGGATTTAAGATAGTTCAGGCTGGAAGGACTTCAGGAAGTCTCTGGCTGAAAACAGGGTCAGCTATGATACTGGATTAGTTACTCAGGGCTTTATCCAGTCTGGATACTCAGTTGTAGTCCTGTGTTATTTTAACAACTCCTTTGATAAAACAAAAATTAATTTACAGTTGAATCTAGTTAAATGACATTTTTCACTGAATTAAGTTACAGAAAATTATAATTTGTAAAGTTTAATACTAGAATTATAAAATAGCCATAAAATAGGCTTGGACATAGCTTGGGCACTGTGTATCTGAGCTGTACAACTATAAGAAACAGCCTCTGAACTGTACTTTTTTCTTTAGTTCTGCAGAGATTCATGTATAAGCACAATCTTCTATCTAGGACAGCCACAGAGAAATGGTTTGTAATAAGTGGCTGGGTTGTCCCAGTCCCCTTGTATTCTTAAGTTTGATGCTTTATTGCTTAAGTACTCCTGCGTGTTAGTCTCTTTTCTTCCAAGTTTTCAGTGAAGTTGAGAAATAAATCCATTCAAACCAAAACTATTTACTGCATCAATAACAGGCAGATTTTCATCTGAAAACAGGCAAAATATGTAATTTATTGTATTACTGGTTTTGAAATGTCTTTTCTTTTTCTGACATTTTAATACATTTTTCTGGTCAAAAATCCTAGAGTCTACAAAAATGTTATGAAAGGATCAGATCAGAAACTAGATCAGACTGCTTTCTCTTAAAGTGTTGAATGTCCAAGCTATATTAATGAGTAAGGTAGTTAATGCTCTACTCTAAAAATACAATAAATCAAAACTCATCCTATGAATTTCAACATAATGCAAATAAAACAAGAATAATATAATATAAAGAAGTCTAGAAGGCAATCACAGTATTTCTCTGACTCCCTCTTGGAGCTCCGTATGCAAGATTTTGCTGACATCTGCATTGAAACCAAGCATAACATCTCTTCTCAAACATATGCATAGGATGGGATTAACCTTAATAACTTTAGACTTCTGCTATGTAGATACCCATATGAACTAATCATCTAGACTCCCTTAAGAATTCAAAAAGTGAAATAGGAGTTTTCAGGATGTACTTGACTTGACCCATCTTAAACTTCTACCTCAAGAGTGGAAGAAATGCTGTCTGGAAAAAGTTTTTAATCCAGACTCATGAGAAAACCAGAACAGTGCCCAGAGTGGCTACATTTGGGATCCAGTCACAAACATGCACACAGAAACACACACAAACCAACAAAAGCCCAACAAAAAGTGGCACAAAGCAATTAGAGGGTATTTTTGTGAAATTTTTAAGGTGTTTACTGCTTTGTATGTAACTACCATTTAATCATTGTTTTTAAATATTTTTAATATATTTATTCTATTCTCATTAATGTCAGAGAATTCTCCTGGCAGAGTTACGAATACAAAGCTTCACACATTAAAAAAATTCTCATGCTAGTCACTTTGTAGTACAGATACATAAAAATCAACTCCAAATTAAATATGAATATTTGGAAAGTGATTCAAACTTTGAATCTGGTGATGGCCATATCAGATTTTCAGTGACTCTATTCATTTTCAGGTTCAGAAAGTTAGGCATTAGGTGTTTTGAAGGTGCAGTAATTCAATGACTTTAGTTTCTAGTTCATACAGAAGCCTGATGGATAAACAGGAACAGGCTTGGAAATCTATAGAAGCTCATTCATATGTCTCAAGTCTCTGGAATCCCATTTCTTCCCACTCTAGCTCCAACATTTTTATTATAATGAAGCTATTAGCACTGTGTTTTTTTCCAAAGGGGTCTAACTGTTTTTTATTTCTCAGGCACAAAAAAAAAAAGTGCAAGTTGTTTAGACAGTTTCATTACATTTATTTTGGAAGAAATGTCTGTGTACACCTGAGTAATGTTTTACTTCAGATAAACAGAATACTTTCCATCACACCTCATAAAAGGGGATGTATAACATGGGTTGCATGGCTGAGTAGCACCCTGGAGGTTCATAAATTTATTCAGCATCTACTGCTTCAGTGTTATATCCATATTAATATCAACCTGTTATTGTGTGATTTAGAAATCAAACACCAATTGTCTAATTAAAAATAATTACTAGACATAGCCCAATAAAAAGTCAGATACATTGGAAATCATGTATTCTAGTAAAGAAATGAGTCATATCTGCTCCAGCTCTTTACACCCACTATGATATAAATGTATATTATAAACATATAAAATATATATAAGTAAAATATTATTAATATAAATTTTATAATGTTCATTTATACTTCATTAGTAGTTGTTGCTATTACAATGTAATATAAAATAAAATAATCTCTAGAAAAGTAATATAAAATACAAATAAATGTAAAAGACCAGTGTCACATTAAACATTCTGAGCCAGTAAGTATACTGTTAAGTCAAGTGTCATGCAATATCTTGCTTTCTTCTCTGTGAATAACCTATAGGCAGAGAAACATTAGAAGTCAATTATTTGTTAGAAAGACTGAAATAAATTGAGTGAAAAATGTATCATTTTTATAGGTTAAGGATAGGCTAATAAAACTACATTGCGTTTGTTTATCATGTATGTATCATTATGTAGTAAAATTAATCCCCTATTCATATAAATCAATTTACATCGAAGATCAATATTTTTTTCTCTCTTGTCAGATACACAAAAAGTATTATTATCCAAATCAATCTGAATCACATGCCATAGAAAAGATATTGCTTCAAATAGATAAAATCTAAGTACAAAATTTCTGTCACACATGAGATCCAGCGATTGTACACTAGAAGATGGAAAAGCTTACTTGTTTTTCTTATTCTCAGTAGTTTTCTTCACCATGACTCTAATTTCCAAACATATTTTCTGATATGTTACAGTGTTAAAGCTCATTAAAGTAGCTTTTTTAAATTACAATTTTTTATAAACCTTGATTCTCTTCATAAGTTGACTAGAACATCATTAAATTAAGCTTCCATTTCATGTTATCCATTTCATGTTATCCAACTTTAAAGCTCCTGAAAATAAGGAGCTTAGGCTGAAAAACATGGCTGAAAAAGATGCCCTTCCAAGGCACAAGTGTTCCCATCCAAAGTTTTAGAATGAGATGTGTCTGTCTTCCTAGAGAGACCTCTTTGCCTCTGTTTTATAGGCAGCATAGACACCTAGCTTATGATAACTGCTTATCTTTCATGTACCTGAGGTTAGGATAGATAAAGCCAGGGATAAGTGACTTGTCTTGAACAACACATTAGGTTTAGGCAGTTATATCTTCAACTTGTGTCACTGTCTACTTACTTGTGACTGCTTACAACACAAGTTACTCCCTCATCAAGGAGAGTGACCATACTATTTCATAAGAACAGCAGTCTACCTTAAACTGGATGAAAGTTTAGGTGGCTTCCCACCAGATTGTCCATGCAAGATTGTACTGATGTTTTTTTAACGAATCCTCATTCATAAGTCACAGTCCAGCTGTTATTCACAGTAGGATGCCATATTACTGAACTGTTATTACCATGCTGGAACCTGCCCTCGTCACTTTACATCTTACAAAGCCATTTTGATTACAGTTACTTTAATTTATTTTTAAGTTTTTACATGCAGAAATAATATGCAGATGACCAGAAAGGTCTTCAGAATACTCAACTCACTTCTAGTCATATTATGTAGGTCAAAGAACAATACATATGTAAAACTCTTTACAAATACTCAAAAATCCTTGCTATACCCCAATAAATAAGCAGTAAAACAAAACAGGAAAGTTTAACAGAGAAATTAGTCAAAGAGTTCATTAATATAAACTTTCATATATTACCAATAATTGATAAACTGCTGGTTCATCTGACTATGATTTTTTATATCAACTTGAGCAGCTTGCAATCTTAATTTTTAAAGTGCATATTTACAACCAAATAAAGATATTTTTTTTTCTAATCTCATTTCACCTTTATAGTTGACATGAAGACAGAAGAATCTAGGGAGTTTTATGAACCATAACAATTATCTTCATAGTTCATCACATTATTGTTTTTCAGTACACAATGAAGGACCAAAGTTATCCCACCTAACATTAGAAAACTAAGCTTTCCATTTCTTGTGTAGGCAGTGGAGAGAGACACACAGCATCTGTAATTGATCTAGAGCTTGGGAACATCGAATAGCCCTTTGGATTTATAGCTGCTAAAAAAGAAATGTAGAATTCTTGCTTGGTGCTCAACATGAGACGAAAAGAACCTGAGCCCAAATGTTTGTAAACCTGCATCTAGGCTGCAGAACGTGTGAGATTCATTCTCCTAACCCAGGCAGATCAGGTCAGTCATTATTTGGATCCCTCCGTGAGTAAGCACCAAGGTTTCCTTACAAGAAAGATCACAGAAAAGGAAGAAGCTGCACACTTTGTGTTGACATACAGTCAGGTTACAGTATACTGACAGTATAGGGCACCCACATTAAAGAAATGCATAACTAGAGTGGCCGTAAAGCTTTATATGGTCTGACAATAACCCATATATTAATTTTTCCACACAAACATGAACTGTTATCATGTTATTTTTCTATAAATCCTTGAAAATAAACAAGCTTTTGAGAAATTATGTGCCCCAAACCATATGAATTCCAAAAGGAAGAATCTTAAGCTTATTACAACCCATTTTCATAAATATGTAAACACTTTAAATTGCTTAGTTTTTATAGTGGAATCATCTCAATCAGTAGAGTTTTGTTTAACTTCACAGTGAACAGGAAATTGCAGGAGGAGTTTTTTTGTTATTATTTTGTGTAATTTAGACAACAATTGCACTAACTCATTTATCACTGTTATTTTCTTTCAGTTTAGAAGGAAAATAGTTTGACCTACAATACAGATTCTCTTGGTATTTTGTCAAATTTATTTTATGCCAGCAGCAGTCACTGATTTTAATTGAATGGAAACAACAGCTCTCATCCTCTGTGTCACATTGCTGGATTTTGTATCATTGAATTTCAATCTGGTTTCACTGGGACCTGCCGAGTGTGGCTTATGCCAACCTCTGAGTCTCCTTGCTATAGTCCTTTCCAGGGCAGCATTGTTTGTCTTTTGTCTGCTCTCTGATTAAATTGACACCATTTTACCTTTTGTGACTCCTGTGTCATTTTCTGTTGACAGCATCTAGTAATGGTAACAGACCATTGTCCTTGTGGAAGGGGCAGAAACCATTGATTGGTTGGGTGTATTAATGCAGACCCTTTAAAAGTCACGCAGACAGGGCTTTTTGCTAACTGGCAGCTGAATGGGGGCCAGTGAGAGATGCTATTAACAACAGATAACAGTCAGCACCTTCTATTCACTAGCAATGTCACTTTGTACCATTTGAGGAACAGTTGGTAGTGAAAATTGTTAAAGCTATTCTTCTCCTCCCTATACACATCCTGGACTGAAGCTATTTAAGGCAGAAAAGTGGAAATAGTGTTCTGATTAGACTGTTGGTAGGTTGCTCATATAATTTCCAGGGAGCTGAAACACTTAATCCATCTGCACTTCATAGCTAAAATCTCTTTAGGACAACAAGATAGGCCCTGCTGACATGAGAGGTTAAATGTTTACCATGGATAGGGAATTTATAATTGTCTTTTTAAAAATGAATTATTAAAAGTGGTTACAAGAAACACCCAGCTATATAAGTCCTACCCATAAAACACAAGGGAGATATAAAAATTATGTCAAATCCTTCCACTATTATCCTTTTAAGGGGGATAGAAAAATAAAATACCAAAGCCTTAAAATTATTAATTTTACAAAACATCTGCATTTAAAAATAGTGTCTGAGAAGTGCAGAATGGTCTTTGTGAAAGCTTATATGCTGAACATGAAGCACTTAACTCAGCCCCACTTCTGTTCAGCAACAAAATCAGACTTGTTTTTGTCATATTGTCAAGATTTGTGTACAAATTTCGGTGTTTTTTCTTGGGTAAGGAATTTTCCAAGAGTTAAAGTAGAAACTACAGTGGAAACTTTGTCTTCCTTCTGCTCAGTTTACATTACCATGAACAGCATAAACTAACTGATGTAATTTGAATTTTCAGCAGCATCTGAAAACATAACTGTCCTCATATTCTCCTCAGAAACTGAGCATTTCATTCTGATTCTAAGTCATCCTGTGAATAAACTAAAATGATGATGGCAGGTCAACATTTGTGATTAACAATTATACTGTATAGTAGGGCATACTAGCTCATGTACAATACCACATGAAAGTAACTGGCTTTTACACTATAGCTGCCTCACATTCAGACACCTCTAAGCACTACTGGAATAAATTCAGCCTGTCTACATCCACCCATTTAAACATTTCCTAATTATTCCAAGATATTGTAGAAGCTGAAGGGAAGTGCAAATCCCCACTGATTCTTGGAATACAAGTAGGACCCACATGTATATAGGCAGGACCTAGAAATAAGTACTGTCATTTGATTAAGCCAAAAAATGCTATGCGTTATATATTATTTTGAGGATAATTAAAACACCACCTGCTGTGACATTACACATGTACTATTCCATAAATTCACTAGAATGATATTTACTTTATTGAGTGCTTTTCTTCACAACAGTTATTGTTTTGCTCCACTGCAGCACAGTGCTGTCTACTTACATTACTATTCACTACCTATAATCTTCAGAAAGATATTTCCCATTATGAACAATGCCATTAATTCCTTTTTTTTTTTTTTTTTTTTTTTTAAATAGCAAACATAGAGGTTTTTGGTGTGGTAGGGAAAAAATACTAAACCAAAATGAATATTATGTCATTTGTATTCATATTCACCATAATAAGATTCATTCCAGTTTTGACAGGCATTTTATCCTTTACTAGAAAAATATGTGGCAATATACTGCAATTCTGTATACATGACCATAGGCTATTATTATAACACTATTGCAAAAGAGCTCTTCAGTTGAGATGCATCATCTCAACAGTGCGGATTCGCAAATGAGAATTCAGTGGTGTGTATGTTGTCTTCACAGATGTGCCAAAAATCAAGTACTCAGAGCACCATTTTATGTAAACTACATCATTAATTAGACCTTTGCCTGTTGACAATTTTGCTGCTGTATTTGAAATACTCCATCAGATATCTAAAAATAGATATCCTTACAGTAATAAAAATATTGCAATATTTTTTGATTTTTGGGTGACATAGATGAAATAGCATCTGTTTGCAGTCATAACTGATATAGATCTGTCTAACTAGCTCCTGATGGATATTTTTGTTGCTGTCTCTACACCTCAGAGAACAGTGATGTCTGTAACACTCAGAGGTTGCTGTAATTAAACTCTCAGTCCATCTGTGCACAAGATTTTTAAGAATATAATGTTTTTAAGAATATTTTTAAGAATACAATGTTTTCAGTATTTGTACATCTTTATTTTGGCTCCTTAACGGACACATTATCCTGTGCAACTTTCCAGAAGAGTTTGTAAGGAAGTTTCCTTCAGAATGTTTCACTGAAGCAGAAGGCAGCAACTACCTACAGTATTTAAAGGTTAACTCAATTTTTTTCCATTACAAGACCTATGTGCAGACTGCAAGATGCTTCTTTTGTAAGAGTTAGTGACCATATTAGAACATAAAGTAGGGCAGAAAGCTTTTTTTTTCCTTTCTTCTCTGGCATTAAATATTCTATAGCTATCAAATGTGTAGGCAATGAAACTACACTAGGGCTAGAGGCCAAAGAATTGTAAAGACAGAAGAAGAAATGGGAAAAAAGTTTACTGATTCAGTAGATAGCTGCATTTCACTTTTTTTTATGAAATCATGTCAAGAAAGCTGTATTACTGATTTCAACAGCTGTAGCAAAAAGATATTTTGCAGTCATGAGCTCATGAGTTGGCAGGTATACATAAAGTCATCGGAATGATGGAAAACACTTTTAGACCTCAAATAGGAGTGTTTGTATTTAAAACAATTTTCAATGAGTCTTTAAAGGAAAAAAAAATATAAATCAAGACTTGGAAATGACTTTAAAAATAGCACCAGAAAATAGTGCTGACTAGAGAATGACAATTGCATTTCCCTAGTAACTTTTAAAGTCTTGGTATCTGTTTAATCCCATGTTGGGAAAAACAAACAAACAAGACCATCACCACCCCCCAAAAAAACCCCAGCAAAAATAGTTTTCTGTCATAAAATGAAGTGCATATAATTGTAGTATCAATATTCAATACTATCAAAATAAGATGCTATGTTAGAAAATATCTGCCTGAACTTCCTGTCTACATAGTTGAGTTCAACTCTGTACTATCATTCAGCTGCACTTTCACCATCCCAGGTCAATTTGAGTCACGCAGAGTACAGATGTAATGTTAATTTTCATCAATATTACCTAGTGTCTTATAAAAAATGTGGGAAGTTCTTGGTTTTGGTTGAAACCATCAGCTTCTGCTAAGTATTTCTGCTTCAAAAATATATTTCATCAAGTATATTCTAAATTATTCTATTTATGAGGGAATAATCAAATGTGATGTAGTTTTTTGCTTTTCTTGTAGTAAAATAGATTCAGAAAAATAAAAAATATTCTTATGTTAGAGGAAAAAAAAATTTTTTCATGAGAAAATTAGAACGAGTTGAAAAACATGAGAGTTATTTTGAAGAGCAGAGAAATGATGGGCAGGGATCTTTCTAAAAACTCACATATAAATCTATTTATCAGTTCTAAGTACTTTGTCAATAAGGTAATGTATTAATGAATATAGGTGTTTGTAATTCATTGTTTGATAGTCATCAAAGCTGTGAATTTTTTGAAAGCCTATGAAGATTTTTGCCTACCTCACTAACCCATCTGTCCTCACTTCTTCTGTGTGCTCAGTGATGCTCCAAACTTCAGCTGCTGCTTAATGTTGCACCTCCTTTTGAGTTCCTTATAAGCAGCAGTTCTGCACAGCTGCTAGTGTCATCATTTGTCTGCCACCAGCTCTTGCAACCTTGTGTAGTAGATCACTTCCACCATAAGATTCAATAAAGGGAAGGAAGAAGTAATAGGAAAGAATTATTATCTGAAGACAGGGAGCTACAGCATCACTGATTTGTCATTCTGCATTTTCCTACTTAACAAAAGGCCACACAGCTAATGAGAAACCAAAATTTATAATGCAATATACACAATCAATTACCAGCTGGAAATTATGTCCCTAATATTTAAATACATAATTAAAAATAAGTGGGTTTGGGGGAAAAAAATTATTCAGAAGTAGTCCACAGGAAGAATTGTCTACATCAGTTCCCGACAGCTAATTTAAACTGTTCTATTCCATCACTTTTTGTTTTCATATTTTAGGAAAGTGTATTCCACAGAGATCTCACTAGTTATTCTGCACTACATTTGACTGGGTTTTTAATACTGTCTGTAAAGTTAAGATACTTATAACAGTTTTTTAGGTATGTTGTATTGCAGTAAATCAGTAGAACCTGAAAGGAAGCTAAAAAACCAGCAAATGAATATCCGTTTCAGTTTGGTCTTCAGTATATTTTTGATTTATTAAACTACATCACAACATGTCAAAAGGTAAGAGGGTAAGTTAAAAAAAACAGCACAGACAAAAAAGGAACTGGGGAATGCAAAATCAGGTTTAAGCTTCATATGGGTATTCACAGAAATATAAACTGACACTTTGCAAAAGGCCACTGTACTTCATAAAATTGTAAGTTTACAAGGGGCTCTGAAAGATAAAGTATTCCATCAAGTAGATGTAGTCACTACTGACACATTTGTCTGCCCTTCAGATAAAGATTTCTAATGAAGCCATTCCAGGGCTTAGCATTCAACTTATGGAATTTTTCCTCCTGTCTAGTTTTCCTTGGTGCAATTAAACATCACTACTTCTTGGTCTATGCTTCTTGGAATAAAGAATGGAAAATAATTGTATTCTCTCTACAGATGCCTTTTTATGCATATGCAGCTGCTTACTGCATTCAGTCCTCAGCTTTTTTTCTTTTTGAACTGCACATATTAATTTATTCAGGGTTTCCTCATTTGATCCATTAGACAAAAAATTTGATGTTTAATTCTTCTTTTAATTATGTCTTGGCTGTTCCCAGTTGCCTAAATATTTCTAGAAACATAGTCCCCAAAACTGGAAGCAGTATTCCTACTGAGACTGTACCGTGCTAAGCAAAGTAGAGAGGTTGTCTCGTATCTTCCAGGTTATAATTCCCGGTTACGTCTGGCTATTATGCTTGCATTTTTTGATGGCCTTGACCAAGTTGATTAAGACTTTACTAAAATTAAGGTATGGTACCTTTGTTGCTCCTCTGTTTACAATTCTTCCATCATTTTTTTAAATAAAACTGGTTGATTCCTAATAAATCCATGCTGGCTGTAATCCATCTCCTTGGTTTTGTATAGGTGACTCCAAATATTTCTTTCAGTATTTGTCTTGTATGTCAAAGTTAAGGTGACAGGTGTATAATTCCCTGCTTTCCCCTTTTTGAAGATGAGACCACAGCTGCTTTCCTCCAGACTTTTGATAGAAGATCATGTATTTACAGAAAGACTTCATGAGTTCTCCAAAATAAATGCTAATAGCTCTCAGATACCATCAACTAAATAATTTAAATAGTGTGGGCTGAAACTCATCAGTTCCAGATAATCTGAAAACCTGTAACTTGTTAAAGCCCTCTCTAACCTGTTACTTGTCATTCAAGGATGAGATCTGATCTTGTGCTGACATTATTGACAAAGCTACATTAACCACTTGATAATAGGTTGTTAAAACAAACAGAAGTCCCCACAGCTTTCCAGCCACCTCTCTGATAGTAAACAAAACAGGGCATGGGACACCTATTGTTCATACTGATAATTGCTTGCACATCTTTTGGCACTGGTTTGGCTTGCTAAACCTCATATTGTGTGAGGCAATACGAAGGCACAGTTCAGTGCCTTGAACAAGACTATATTGGATTTGGTTCCCTCAGCTTTCTATGGTTCCCCAAAACTATGGCAGAAAGCTTTACACTGTGTATCCCCACTACATACCTTCATGTCATACACTGCAGCCAACAGTGCATATCTTTAGACTATACTTATAAATTCAGATACACGTAGGACCAGTCTCAGGTATGGGAAGACAATTCTCTGTGCTCACAAACTGCCAGAGAATCCCCTGTCAGTGTTTTGGTACATTCCAGCTATCACTGGCCATTGCTGAGCACTGTTTGGGGGTTATAACTTTGCTGTGGCCATCTCCAATAAAGAATTTGACTGCATCCACAGTTTTGGAAGTTCAGTTTGTAAGCTACACATAAGCTATATGGTGTTAGTTGGCATCAGTGCCAGGAAACATTCCTGGCCAGGTTTACTTTCCTGGTGTAGATACAGCTGCAGTTTCCCACTGCAACGGAGTCACCTTATAATATCAGATCCAGAGCTAAGGGCTGTATATTGCTTATGTGGCCAGCTCATTAGTGAAAGCCAGAGAACAGTTGCTAGCTCATTTTAGTTAGTAGTTAGTCTTTTATTTAATTTCTTCATTTTTGTTCAGTGTTTCCATGATTATGTTTGTATCAACAAGACAGTTTCCTCTTTCCTGTTTTGAAGACTGAATGTAACCATTTCATACTTAGTCTTCCTAGTTAAGTCCCACCTTGATATTCCCAATCAGTTTTTCTCTATTAATTAGAATAAAATCTATTAATTAGAATCACATTCTTAAGATCTTTTCTATGTCTTCTGTACAACTAAATTGTTATTAATGCCTTCCAAGGATTTGTGTATCGGTATGGCCGGGGATTCATCCAGCTGTTAAAATTAACAATGCAGACTAAGAAATCTGACTGTGTCATTCAAAGATTCAATTATAGTCAGTGGAGAAAAAGAAGCACTTGGATTGCATCATTCACCAGTTGCATATCAAGTTACTAACCAATCAGGCCAATAGATTGAGGAAATAATTTTAGCTGAGGGAATAGTTTTGGTCCACTGACCAACTGGATCTTAAAAGAACTACAGCTGCTCTCATCACAGAATGTGTGCAATGACTTTTGAGTAAATAAATAACTGTAGATTGCTCATTTCAAATCAGTGAAACAATAGGGGGTTTTTAGGGATTTCAACCTACCAAATCATGTAACAACTTTAACTTACCTGATTTCCTTGTAGGTGTCATTGTAGAGAGACACTGATCATCATTAACTTATTTCAAATTTATACATTCACCTAAAATTTTAAAACTGATAGTGACTGTTATTGTTCTTCTGGTTCTCTCTTATGTTACACCTGAAAGTTAAAAACATTTGAGTTGCAAAATTTCTGGAAATGGTTTACTAATTTTGTAAACCTCTGAACATTTCTGTTGTCCTAAAAGTCTACATTGCAAAAGAGTACTTCATTTTCATTTGAGAAAATGTCAACTGTGAAAGCAGGCAACATGAACAATTAACCAAGGGGGCTTTGACTTTTATTTTTAACTGTTTGTCAATGAATTTACCGCCTACAGTCTTCTCTATGGGTATATGCGCATGCACAGGGTATCTTTCAGGGCTCCTCAAATTCTCCTATTAAGATAGCATAGGAATCATGTTATTCATTTGCTTATTCTTTTATTCTCCTGATCTATCCATTAAAATTTTTTTACATAATCAAGAAATACACTATATGCTGGGATTAGGAATTCTAGAATGGTAGAACAATGTGCTTCTGCTTTTATTAAATGAAGACTTATGCAGCCTGCAGCTGCAGAGAGCTTATTTTAATAGGATCAGAAATTTTGTGTATTCAGTAACCTTGGCAGATTTTCTTTCAATGGCAGTGGATCTTCTGCACTCCTCAGCCTTTCTAGATTTATTGTATATATTAGGTCTATTAGAAAATGTTACTCACTCTTATCATGCTCTACTATATGAGATATTCTTCTAAAATAATAAGTTTTAGTAGCTAAATATCGCTTCAGTATTTCAAGTTCCACATTAATATAATAAATATTGGCATTTTTATAGGCTGACACTTTTAATGGTAGGTTAAATCAGGCACCAATCAGGCACAGGATGGGTGGGAATGAGATAGCAACATTGCTATTTTTTCCTTGTCACATTACCAAGAGACTACAAGAAAGAGTAGGTCACTAGTAACATATAGGCAGATAACTCCACGGCATCAAAGAACTAATCACCCAAGAATAACAAAAAGGGACCATGATAAGTGAGGCTTAAAGGAACAGTTTCTAAAAGTTTTAAACCTCACCAGCTAATACTTATTTCTAACTAAAAGTTAGCCTATAAACACAAAAGGTCAATAGTAGGCCTGAATCAGAAAAAAATCAAGATAGGATTCCTTGGCTGAAGACTAATTGAAGAAATCACTGAAAGAGATCCTATGGCCCGTGTTATATGAGAGGTCAGACTAAATGACCATAATGTTTTCTGAATCTACAAAAATAGATGTTGACTTTTACAGAATACAACTTTAGCTTCCTAAAAGTATTTTTTTATTCCACGATTTATCTTTGAGATCGCACTGAAAGCTTTCTCTTTTCAGACCTTAAGAAAGTGATTGACACCTTTTTCTTTAATACCTTCTATCTTTGGGTATACCACTGCTTTTAAGTAAGAGAAGGGAAGTGTGAGAATTCATGTACTGGACAACTGATTGGACACCCTGCTTCATCATGGTGGTGGGGTGACCTTGGCCAGCTGCCAGACACTCACCCAGCTGTTCTCTTACTCCCCACCTCCTCAACACAAGGGGGGGATAAGGTGAAAGGATAAGATGAAAAAACTCATAGGATGAGATAAAAAAAGGGACCTCACTTGCCAGTTACTGTAACAGGCAAAAAACTCGACTCAGGGAATATTAATTTATTGTTAATTGAAAACAGAGTAGGATGGTGAGAAACAAAGACAAAAACTGAAACACCTTCTCCCACACACACTTTCTTCCCAGGTTCAGCTTCACTCCTTTATTCCTGAATCCTATACCTCTCCCTCCCAGTGGCACAGGGGAGATGGGAATGAGGGGTTGTCCATAACAGTTTCTCTATGCTGCTCCTTCCTCCTCACACCTTTTCCTTGCTCCAGTGTGGCTCTTTCACATGGTTTGCAGCCTTCTTCAGGGCATATTCATCTACTGCAGTGTGGAGTCCTCCACAGGTTACAGTGTGGATATCTGATCCACCATGGTCCTTCATGAGCTGCAAGGAGAATTTTGTTCCACTGCCTGGAGCACCTACTCCCTCCCTTTCCCTGTCTTCTCTCACCTTGGTGTCTGCAGGATTGTTTCTCAAGTTTTTTTCTCACTCCTCACTGCCTATGCAGTATTTCTAATATTTCTTAAATATTTTATCACTGAGATGCCACCACCTTGTCTGAGGGGCTCAGCCATGCCCTGTGTTCAGTTGGAGTCAACTGGAACCAGCTGCTTCCAGCACAGGGCAGCCCCGGCCTCTCCTCACAGAGGCTGCTCCTGCAGCCCCCGCTGCCGAAACCTTGTCATCTACACCAATAAAGTAATTAACATCTTCCCTGACTGTTTTTTACAGTTCTAAATATTTTTTTTCCATAGAATGACCTGACTGTAATGAGAGATGAGACTGGGGATCCCACTCAGAAAGGAAAAAACATTCCTTGATGTTTCAATAAACAAGTTTCACTCATTTGATTTTTTAGATACCAGGTTTTAGATGCAAGTTTTGCAATTTTGCAGTTTGAAGGTGGCTGGACTTGTAGAAAAATTAACTGCAATCTGCTTCACTGTATAGGGAAAAAAAGTCCAAAACCAGATAAATTTATGTAAATTAATCTAGAGACTGGATCTGCCCAGCAAAATAACAGGTTTGTTTCCACTTATCAAATGAGTCTGAAACTTTTCACAGAGATTTAGTTAGGGTTTCTTTCTTTTTTTCTTTTTTTCTTTTTCTTTGTAAGTTAAGTGGTGTATACAGCATTACCATAATTTCGTAGCAAGTATTTCATCTGTTCAAGTACTAATTTTGAGGTGAATGTGTCCCTGTGGGACACAACTCAATTATGCATCAGTTTTATTTGTAATTCCAGAAAACTGTTTTATATTTTACTTGAAGTTATTAAGTTTCTGTTTCAATATACCTGCAAGCTAGAAATATGCTTTTATTCTTTTGCCTAAGTAAGTACATAATTTATTCCCATGTGTTTTGTTTTTTTTAAACTACACATTTTTATTGTATACCAGGATTTGGAGCATGCTAGACTCCAGCATGTGCCAGTGGATGTAATAATTCCACACTGGCAGTCAGTGGAAACACAGTTGGACTCCAAGTTTCTGATATGGCTAAAGCACTACGGTAATACTGCAGAGGAAGAGAAGTTTTCATCAGACCATAAAAAGCTACAAGATGCTAGCCGGCTCACTGTCCTAGAGTATACACTGTTTCACAACATATTCTTCTGGGTCAAAGTATTTGAAATACTTTGGGCAAGAAAAGCTACCATTAGTGCTGCCATCACCATCATCATGGGGTCACTACTCTTGAACAGTAACACATTTCTGCCAGCCTTCTACCACATGAACACTCCCTTGGAATCCACAAGGTTTTGTATTTTAACTATGAAAATCAAGAAAATAAAACTGGTTTTAACAGAATCATGAAACCATACATTCAGACATTTTTTGCCTTTCCTTTTTGAAATTAAGGATTCAAAATAATCCTTCAAACTGAAATTCTCATCTGACTCCAGCTATGTAAATCTGAAGAGCCTAGTCTAAAATAATCACTTCAAAAATAGATGGTCAACATTACAGGACAGTTCTACCCATCACATCTGCAAATGGCTGCCGTTTTCTTACTGACAAAAGAATGTACCAATGCAACTACTATAAACTAAATATTTTAACTTTAAACTGTTAAATTGGCATGTGAAAAATAAAATTTGCTGTCTTACAATGGCCAAAGTAGAAAAGGAGAAGCTTCTTCATCACTGACTCAAAAACATTCTATAGTTTGGTTGTTACAACAATCATCTGCCAAGATTTTTTTCCTGGGTTTTCTGAAGTTCATATCTATGCTTTTGCAGATTCAGAGATATTTATACCAAATGGTCCCATCTTGCAGGTAAGTGTTCTAGCCAATAGTTTATGTTGCTACATAACTTGGCCTTTCCAATACCACTGTTACTGTTTTATAAAATATTTGGAACAAGGGTTTTTTTTATTTTGTAAAATATTTTTTCCCCATGTGAATGAAAACTACTACTGGGGAGTTATAGTGTGGCTTTGTTGTTTGCTTTTTTCATTATATCAATGGGCTTTGCCACTATGCTATATCCTTAAGCAATTTGTCCCATGCCTTACTTCTTTGCCTTTCCCTTCCTTTTCCTTTCATGCCTCTGGAAGTCATATTTTAGCTCGTAGCACTTTGAACAGTGCTGTAGTTCTTTGATCTGGTGCTTAGACAGTGAATTTACACTGCATGGTGAACTGAATCAAACTGCCACAATATCCTTAAGGCAGTAAAATCCCAGGAGTAAAAATGAACTCCATTCTCCATTAGGTTGAGCTTGTCGTCTAATGGGAAAACAGCATCTATTTTATAACTATTTTAGGAAGCCTAATAAGATGCTCACTATAAAAGAAATAGTTCTGAAAGTATGAACATATCTGAACTGCAAGTAATTACCACAAACTGATTCCTATTTTCTGTGTGAAACTGGTATTTCTTTCAGTGCTTCTCTCTTTGTTATTTTCCCCTCATGGAATTTCTACCTTTTTTTGGATCATAAATCCATATGATTGCACAGATCATCTGGGTGCCTTGGCAAGTCTGATACTGCAAAAATTGGGTTAGCCTGTTTTACTTAGGCTGTTATGAAATGTATGTGAAGCCTACAGAAGTCTTTTAGGAGATAGCTGTGAGAAGTTCCAATATCATAAGCTTACAATCAGATAGTCAGTTTAAGGTTACCTTTAAAGGTCCTTTGGATTCACTTTTTGTTGATAGACTTTTTCACATTTTTCATATTTCAACTTGTCGGTAGCTCACACTATAATATGATGGTTTGAAAATGCAGTCCCTGAACTCAGATATCAGATTATTACTCTGAGTTTGAAAGCAAAACATGACATTTTCCTAGATAACAAAGGAAGAGTCCTACATTATTGGACAAATTTGTCACCATGTCCTGTGTTAAACAGGAGTTTGGAAACACATTGTCAGTGATGCAGGGCATCATTGACATGTTGAAATTATAGATGGTGAAGCACCTATTTTTCAATTACAATCATATCCAGTTTTATTTACTATTTATAAATATTAATAGAATTATCCACTGAAATTAAGATAAAATAAATCATGACTCATGCAAATCTGTATATGCTTCTGTACAAAGTGTAGAGAACCTACTTATCTAAATGAGAGGATTGTGAAACCATCTCATTATTTTTCCAGCATACTAAAGAACATCCTATTGACTCCAGTTAATATATGCTTCAATGAATATTCAGTACTCCTAAGAAGCTATTCATTCCTCTTTCAGACAGGTTGCCCTATAGATGAGCAGCATAGAGGCACAGTATTAATATTTCTTGATGACAATAAACTATTTAGGAGATATTAACAGGAGAAACATGCAAAGGCTCAAAACTAAACAATTTGTGAAAATCTCTGAAAAGCAGAGGATTTATAAAGTTTACAATGTTCTCTTCCAGACTAGCTGTCATATTACTATGCTTTGAAATGTTAAGTTAATTGATCCAATATTCTAGGGAGACAGACTGAATTGTCCTTCCATCTGAATTTCTGCTCAAGAATTTCAGATCAATCTATATAGAGAAAGAACTCTGATATCATCAATAGATCATCAATATATTTTGCTTTCTTTAAACTGTAGATTTATTTCTCATGGATATCTGTATTGCACTTTATGCTAGAATTACATATGGTATTTATTCAGGCATGTTTTTTTTATATGTCAACTAGACATTATGTGTAGAGGCTGGTATTCAGTTGATTAGACTCCTCAGACTTTAAATCATCAAAAGACCAATGAAATTCTTAAGTTTGATTCCTAAACTGCACTCATGTTTACAGGTTACTGAGACTTTATACACCAAATTATGGTATGATATTCTACAGGGAAGATGATTGGATTAACATAGGACAAACAGCTCATAGACAGAAACACAAATTCCCTTCAGTTTAATAGGCAGCTAAAAGAAAAAAACAAAATAAAGTAAAACCAGATGCTACCTTGTAAAATGCATTTGAACCCTGATCAAATTTAGAATAAAACTGATTGTTCTGCTTGAGGAAAAGAAAACAGTGGGGGGGAAATGCTATAAGAAACATCCTTCAAACCAAGATATACAAGTTAAAATACTGGGTTAGAAGCAAGAAGTACATTAGATGCTAAGGAGACCATGCCAGCTCTCTGAACTACATACTTATGTAATATAAGAAATCTAAGATACAGAGGATGTCCAGATCCCTCAAAAATGACTTAATGTAAGCTTACACAACGATAATTTTCAGTACAAGCTATACTTCACAGACCATAATATTTACTAGAAAACATAGGAATAATGATCTGAAAAGTTCTCTGTAATAATTTTTTTTCAGAATTCCATTAGCTCTTAACTTTGAGCTTCACTCAATTCTCTGAACCGTCAATTAAAATGAAACATACCCCTACATACATATTTAAAGTGTACCTCCTTCAGACAGCCTCAGGAACACAATGTCAGATATACACACACATACACACATATATATGTTTAAAGCAACAGTCTAAGCTGTACTTCCTTCTGCTGTTCAACTCTAACTAAACAGCTTCAGAATGTAAAACTTACATTTAAAATCATCTTTTCTTTCAGAATTATTGAACATCTTGTCATCAGAATTATTGAACATCTTGTCATTCCTTCATTGTGTGATATACCTTCAAGATTAATGAACCATCATGGTTCCTTTTTATGTCACCCATCGTCTCCATTATATTTTTGATGCATTATTTAAATACAGTACCTGAAAACCTGATCTTTTTTTTATAGATAAAATTCTTATTGTCACTTTTTCTATTAAAAAAATGCATTTTCAAGTCAAAGTTATTTCATCTTCATTCCTAACCAGAGAAATAAGACACTATTTTACTGCTAGTAAACTAGAAGGCAACAAGTATAAGAAAGCAATGAACTTGATGAACATGGATTATGAAAATTCAAAAATAAGTATGTATACATTGGATGGGAGAAATGATGGTAAAAAATCCAAACAGCTGTCCAGAGTATAAATTAAAGTTCTAATTTATATATGTTATTTGAATATCACATTATTGTATCGCGACCTCCAGTTGCAATCAAGATTATTCCTAACTCTGAGGTGGCATTAAATCTGAAGATACATTTTCAGGATGGAAATACATAGAACACAAAATTATTTTTTTTTTTTTTAAGTCAATAATACAAATTCTTTGTTCCAAGTACATGAGAAAATTGAAGTGGGGAAAAGTTCTAGAATTAGACAAAGGCACAATTGAAATCAATAGGCACTAACACAGAAAAAATAGACAAACGGCAACAAACCTTGAATTAAATGATATGAATGAGTCAAGTTCTCCGGAATGTTGTTTATAGGTGACTAAATTTTATTTCAGCTCTGCTAATTACCTGAATTCTTCCATGATTCTGGATGTACATATAATTATTTTAAAATATAATTATTTATTTAATATTATTGAAAAATTTTTGCAAACTTAATCACAGGTGAGTTATGAGTGACATCATTACAATACTCATTAATATAATGTATAAATTCAGAACCAGATATTTTATACCTCCTTTTAATATGTTCCCTGATTTCCAGCAGTGACCCCCTGAAGGCACACACTTTCAAGTTATGAACTTTCAATAGCATTTATCTGTAAAGAGAATATTTTTTTTCTCCTCCCAACCCATCATTTTAGCTGTTCTCATAAAAGAGTTTGGGATCATCTTTAGCAGAAATGCAAAGGCAGAGACACTTGTATATGTAGCAGATGGAAGATTTATGCTCTTGTAAACGACACCTGGTATCTCTGTCAGGGGTATCATTTCAGAAAACTCTTGGAGGTTTTACCATTTTTGTGCATAGCAAACCAGGTGAAAAAATTATTTGTTTCTTATTGCTCTGAAGTTTTATGTAAAAAACAAAAAAAGTGGTTTCTTAAATACTGCTATATTGTAGACTTTTAAATGGGTTGGTTGATAAGCATTATTTTCTCTTTCTATTTTTCTTGCCTTATACTGCTAAACATAAAGCACAATTTATTCTGTGTTACATAAGGCTCACAGTGCATAATTGCATATTTATCAGTAAAAAACACATCAATATTGTGTTCACTTGGGTCATTCTCTTTCTAATTAGTCTTTTTTTTTCCTGTACACTTTATAATTTTAGATGGAGGTGGACTTCATATTCATACACTTTAGGCAGCATTTAGATCAGCTGCCTACACACAGAATACTAGTGCCATTTTCAGAGTTGGGCATTTTTTTGTCTGTCCTTCAGTTTCTGTTTCAGAGCTATATGGGTCTCCTTGAAAGCATTGTGGTCTAAGTACCATACCTGTGAGATGGCTTGTATACTCTAGGGCAAATATAATTGCAGTAGGTGCCTACATTTAAGTCAACTGATTAAATTTATGGTCAGTACAGTCACTGAGACTCAAACAATTTTCTTAAATGTGTTCATCTCATGCCATTTGAAAATCCTTCAGCTGCCACTCCAGGAAGATATAGGTCTGCTTTACATCCCATCTGTCACTTCTTTGTGTATGTCTTGGGTATCTCAAATGGCACCAGGAGCCTGTATTTAAGCAATTGAATTAAGGCTATACAGTCTAGAAAGTTGTTCAGCTGACTACGTTTATATGTGTCCTAAACACTGAACTGAATAATGCCTTAGATTTCTTCAATTCCACTTTAATATAGACTTGATTCATTTTCCCAAAATAGGCATACAATACATTTGAAATGCTTTGTCATGTCCTGTTAGACCTCAAGTGCCAGTACAGGACTACACAGATCTCCCATGCAGGTCTTTGTTATACCTGCTAGCTCCACACAGACACTTTGGTCATCATTAAAGCTCTCATCTGACACCAAACACCTGTATGTGGCAAGTGAACAAATTTCCAGATCCCCACACACTATAACAACAACATAGACAGCTCATATGTCAACATGTGCATGTGGACTTCTTTACTATAGTTACCCACTTCAGGTGCTTACACGTAAGTGTCTGGGTGGCATAGGGAACTCACTCTGGTCCACTTCTATTGGTGCCAAAGGGTGAATACTTTTCTGAAGGTCTTGTGTCATAACTATTAGCTCAATGGGATATGTTCACTACTCCAGGATGTCTCGAGTGCCAGTAGATATCTATGTTTAGGCCAAAAAAACCCGAGTCCCATATGATTACACAGATGATACAAAACTGAGAAGATCTGTTGATATCCTACTGCTAATCAAAGGGACCTCAACCGGTTAAAGATATTGTGAACAGAAACCTTATGAAATTCAAGAAAGACAATTGCAAAGTCCTGTATCTGGGATGGAATAATTCAATGAAACAATACAAGCTAAGTACCATCTTGCTCGAAAGCAGCTTTACACATTTTAGTGGACAGTAAGTTGAATATGAGGAAAGTGTGTTGTTGTAGCAAAGAAAACCACCAACAAACTGGCAGGTATTAGTAAAAGTCTAGCCAGCAAGACAACAGAAATTATTATTTTTCTCTGTTTGGCACTTGTAAGAATGCATCTAGAGTAGTGAATCCAATGGAGAGACACCACAACAGTTAGGGGCTTTACACAATGTGTAAGGATAGAAAAGAAGGCTAGGGGAGATCCAAGTGGTATCTTCATTTGCCTGAAAAGTATTTATGGGGAAAACAGAATCACAGTCTTCAGAGTTGTACAGTAAAAGGACAAGAATCACTGGACAAAGTTTCAATAAGTTGGATATTAGGAATACTTTTTCACAATGAGAGCAGTCAAAGTCTGGAACAGGTTGCCCAGAACCTCTGAGTAATCTCCATTCTTGAAGATACCCAAAACTCAACTGGACAAGATTCTGATGCACATGCTCTAACTTCAAAATCAAATCTAGTTAAGAATGACCTTAACAGCCCCTCACAACTGAAATTATTAAATTATTCTATAATTTTGAATCATATGGTGTAAACACAATCCTGTAAAGGAACACTCAAAGTGTGAACCACCATTCCTTTACATGATGCTGGTGAAATAAAAATGATCAAATCCACCTTTCTCTTCTTCTCACAGGTAACTTAGAAACAGGTAAGGCACTCAGCCCAGATTTTTTGTTATTCACTTACAGACGGACATCTACCTTGAAACCAGTGTATTGTTCATGAGAGAATGTGAAAGAAGGATGGTAGGACTGGGTTTTGTCCTTTTTTCTTTTTCCCTTTTTTCTTAGCTCAATAATCCTGTACTTGTGATTAGGTGCATTAGGAAATCTTCCCTCTCATATGTTTCCTGTAAGGTGTAAGGCATAGTTTTATTGCAATATAAGAAGAAGAGGATTCCTCTGAATTTTGGTGACCATCACTAATAGACACATATTTTTGGGACTCCATTGAATTATTTAGTTATTGGCTTTCTACTTTTTTTGTGTTAAATTCATATGTCTCTGTAAATTGGGCTTAACTCCAAATAGTACCATTGACAGATGGGAGTATATTCTAGCAGTATTTCACTCAGTTGTGCCTGAATGACTTTATAGTCCTCTTACTTCCCAGTCACAGCAGGAGTACTTGCCTATGATTATGGTAGCTAGGTTTCCTAAAGATAAACCTTTTGTAAGTGTAATGCATTACCATCCTCACAAAGTTCAAGATGTTCGCTACAAGAAGGAATACCCGTAAACTGTCTCTGAGTTTGCTACTCAAAGCAGGAATAAGTCATCTAGGAGAAAGAATGTTAGATTCCTATGCACTGTACAAATTTTATAGTAAAGGACCCTAAGAGGAAAAACAGTTTTACTTTTTTTGGCTGAGTTACTGGAGACAAATGCTGGAGGGCATCTAAGATGACTCAGTCTAAGATTTTCCTCTGTAAGATGTGAGAGAAATAGTCTGTTTAAAAACAAAATTATGGAAATTCTTGATTTTGTGGAGATGCAGCCCAATACTCTTCAGATACGCAGGGTAGTGCCACGTCATCAAGGTGGGTTCATATAACAATGCTTTATGAGCTATGCCTCAGTTTTTATCAGGACTAAAGCAGTTAACATCAGCCCATACAGTTAAAACTAATCTTTGATGGGGTTTTTGAATTGGTTCCATTTTGAGCTATGGTAGAGAGTGTCCATTGGGGTTCTTAACTTAAAGTTCTCATCTTTCAAATTAGAAGAAACCACTGGTCAGGTATTAGCCCTGCTGACTCTGAAATTTACTTTTCCATTTGAAATACTAGAGCCTCAATACTTTAACATTCACATTTGCTGTAACCATGTCATTAGAATTTGATGTTTGATCTGTGAAGCAAGTAATTATTAGGGCAGGAAGAGTAGTGAAGTAAGTGATACTGAGTATTTTATTATGAATAGTAACATTAGCTAACAGTGCTCAAAGCATGAACATAGCTTAGGAGAATAAGAAATAGCTTTAAGTACAATTGCTCACATTTATGAGTTCACACTTCACTGTCTAGGCATATTCTATAATACTTGTTCAGAATATGATATTTTAACACAAGTTCCAGACAGTAAATTCATCAATGGAATATTTATATACAACAAATAAAGAAGCACGCATTTTTGCAAAACCAAACCATTTCTTTATTCAGGATTATCTGAAATATTTGTTCAATTTTTGTTTATTTTCCCTAGCAGCAAAAATACCATGTGTCTAGTCAATTATTTCTTTATATTCAGTACATTTTTTCTGAAATTTATTGTCAGTCATGGCCCACCTTTAGTACTACAAAAACCTTTTGACATCGGACATTATTTAGAAATTGTTGAACATAATATTTACAGCAGTTCTTCAATTAGCTTTCTCTCCTTCATAAATACCTGAGAAAGAGTCCTTATTTTCTGAATGGATTTGGGGTTTAACTGGAGCCTACATACTGCATATTGCCCTATCATAACTAAAACCATCTTCTGTTCCATGCAGAATTAGACAATTTTCTATGAATTGTAAATATGAATGGTATCATTCAGAACAAATGATTCAGTTTCTCAAATCTTTTGGGGATGCACAGAAGATATACAAAGGAAATGCCATGAGCCTAGGGAGGCTGACATAAGGTCATGAAATGAGTCATAGGAGTGATAAAATTCACTTCTGAATTTCAGATATCTGAACATAGACATCTATAGCTATCTGAGATGACCTATCATATCTTTTCCTATCACAACTTTCTCTCCTGTCCTGTTATGCTACACCATTCAGTGTGTGCCAGTTTTTACCATTAAACTGCTGTGCAGCTTTACCAGGATCCAACCTATCTAAATTTTAGGTTCCCAGTCATTCTAAAATAAATGTGAGGGATTTTAGAAATTAGTGCGAAAAGGCAGTATGCCTTTGATGGTTCCCAAAAAGAGGTACTGTCCTTCTAAGTTTAGTTTGAGTGAATGGATTTTCCATCTCTAAGTCTGCAAAGAAACCACATTTTTCTTTATTGCATGCACATTCATTGCATGATACATTCACATTGACAAAGCTTCTAAAATTCTGAAAAACAGCTCCAGGGGGGCTGACATGGGGTCCTGGACCAGGATGGGGGAGCCCCAGAGGAGCTGGGAAGGGACGGTGAAGCCTGTGAGTGCCGTCAGGCCCTGGCAAGTGGAGCGCAATCTATGTTAATCTTCAGCAAACTGAATGTAAAAAGTATAATACACCAGGGTTGTACCCATTTCAAATCTATTATGTCTGTTTGGAAAGAAGTCATAAAGGGTTCTTCTTGGGAAAAACAAAAAAATTTAAAAATATTTAAATGAAGGGAGGTGTTTTGCATATGAGGAAGTTATTCCTAATAAGAGGTAATTCAAAGAAAGTTATGAAATAGCTAGACACTACCTTCTTCAAGATTGTTTTCCCACATCTTCACTCAGAGAATGAAACCCGTGACTCATGCATATGAAGGATTCCCTAAATACATCTACCAGCTAATCTGATTTTTACACATGTACTGAATTTGTAGCTTTACTTCCATTCTTTGGAGTACTTCATTTACCATGTCATTTCTCAAGAGATGTCCCAAATGGAACAATGAATGTCAATGTCACAGTGAATGTCTGACACAATGAAGTCAATGTACCTGGCTGTATCCAGAAGTATAAAGCCTCTTTTTGTTCTTTTCCTACAATCAATGTTTCTGTCTTCTATGCCCAACACAGAGTTTTAATCATTGTTTAGTACAACCAGGTTACTTGCAAAGTGAAGTTCTATAGAGCAGCATGAAGCATAATCCCAACATGTTTTAAACATATACTATTTCATCTGAAGAACAAAAAGAAACATTAAAAAAATGTAACTGTCAGTACCATAATATAATTATGTTTCTCAGTTTTTTTAAACTTATGAAAGAATGATCTTAGAGACATATGCTAAATTTGGAATATGCAACTGCATACAAAAAGATGTTTTCAGTAACTTTAATTTTGCTGCTTTAAAAATAGTAATTTCCTTTTTTTTTCTTATTAAAATATCTCAGAAATATTAAAGAAATACTGAAAATTTTAAACAGCTACAGGTTTCAGAAGTATTTAGGGGCAGACATTTCAAAATCTTTTTCTTCTATTTTTGTAGTATATTTAGGTATATGAAGCTAAATAACTGAAACTAAATGAGACATGCATTTGACACTTAGCTGAGGAAGGAATCAGGTTTCTGATGTTGAAAAGCTGCCAGGAATAAAGGAGACCCTGTGTTTATTAATCATACTTCTGACAACTGAAGAATGAAAATGCTTCTTGAAAATACCAGAGCTATTTTAGATAGCACTAATCGTCCATGATCTGATAAAGCAGACATTCACAGACAACCAATGATCCTGCATCACATCTTCCCAACACAGCTGTCCTGGAACAACTAAGAGAACAAATGTGGAATTCATCTGGTGTGACGTCTACCAGCAGATCAATATAACTTCTTGCTTAATGTTAGGATTTTCATAGAACTTCACAAAAGACTGAAACACTAACAACTACAATTGTTCTCTTCCCAAAGTCACAAAAGATCAATTAAGCTTTTTACAAGAGAGGAAAAGAAAACATAAATGTTAAGATTAGGACATAAATCTTTTGGAAGCATAATATTTCATTGAAGAAATATATAAACTATAACTAACCTGTTTAGCTGTTGACCATACTGATCAGAGAGACAGGAATACTTGGGAAAAGAAGTGGGGTTTTGGTGATTTTTGGGGGGGGTGGGGTGGGGTGGTGTTTGTTTGAAATTTTTTTGGTTGTTGTTTTTGTTGGATTTTTTGTTTTGTTTATTTTAATATCAAAGAGAATGATGGATGTTAGTGTGGGGGGTTTTATTTAAGTTCTGCCTCTTTCTTCCACTGTGTGTACAGTGTATGTGTGTATGGACTAGAGACCAGTCAGCTATGCTTTTACTTACAATGCTGAGCTGGCCAGGGAGGAATTCCAAACTATTCAACAGTTAACATAGCTTTGGTTCAGGTAAAGCAGCTGCCTTCTTGTAAAAAACTCAGTTATTCCTGAGACTTAACACAGGAAAACACTATTGCTAAGATGTTTGTTCCTATCTATTTTAACAGAGCTGATCTGTTTTGCAGAGGAAGAGATTATAGCTGTATGGATGAAATTATTTCCATGTTATTTGGCCTCAGAGCCAAAGAATCATGTCATTGTTATTTTGCTAGGATAGAGGTCTCATCCCTCCAAAGCCATAAGACACCAAATTAGTTTTTAGCCTGTTTCAAATCTAATGCTTAATATTTTGCAGAAAGATCTCTGTCAGCACATCAGTAGGATGTGTTTTGCCTTCACTAGCCAGTTAGCAGAGAACTGATTCTGCAGGATAACTAATTATAGTAAAGAGAAACTTAAGAGCTGTAATTTTACCTTGTTTCATACATTGTACTATTGCATGCACTATTCCTATATACTATGTGACTCGCAATTATGATTACAGTGTTGCAGCTGCTTCCACAAATAAAATTCTGTCTCAAGAAAAGAATAATAATAAAAAATTGGCATCTGAGTAATATAGCAAGTAATGATATATGGAGAATTTTCAGTTTAGATGACTGCTGAAAAATACAGATGTGTAATAAGAGACTTATCCAAAATATCTGTCTCCTGGTCCAAATTTTCCAGCTCTGTATAATGTAGCTCTGTAGTCAATTGCAGACAAAATGTATATTTAATAAAAATTCAATGTATATTCAATGTGACACCAAATTACTCATTTTGGAGTCAGTATGTACTGTTATTAACTGTGCCTTAAGATAAACTATAGGCCTAAAATTAAATGGCAAGTTGTCCCCCCCACTGCTTCTAGATTAGAGAACTCAAAAATGCTTCTTTCTCTTTCCCTGCTTCCACTCCTCAATGGAAGGAGTTGTCCAACACAATAGATTCCTCTGCACCACATATATGTGTGGTTTTCTCAAGGCTGCTAGATATACTGAGGCTAAACAGAGCCCAAAGATTGCCAGTCTGGATGACTACTGTCCTGATGCATGCTGTGGCACAGCTCAGAAACTATGGACATGACCTATGAATGCCTATGATTAGAACATTAGCTCTCTTATGAGTTTTGCAGTTGTTTTTTCCTGCCAGATTACCAGTACCACAAGAATATTTCCTTAACTATCTTCTGGGCAGTTCTGATTCTTATCAAATTTATAGCTATAAGGAATGTTTTACATAAGTGGAATAAATTCTATGAATATGTATTTGAGCTTTCAAAAAAGAGTTTGCATGAGATTTGTTTGCAAAGCATTTCTTTTTTGACAAAATTAACTCGAGTCCACCAGTTTACTAATATCATTTTCTATACAATTTATCACCAAAAATGAGCAACAGGAAGAATAATATAATCATTGTATAATTAAATTTGAATTTATCTCAACTACAGTAGAATTAATTCTTTTATTTGAACTGTCTGAAGTTTGCAAAAATGAGATCTCTGAAGTCTGTGGTGAACAAGTATCATGAAAAGTCTGCTGTTATGCTCATATGGCATTTTCTAGGTATTCAAAAATAGTCTTTCCTTTTCTCAGCTTCTTCTTTTTTTTTTTTTTTTTTTTAATTCATTGGCATTCGGAGACATAGAAACTGTGCAGGTTACAATTTAGAATTTCATAGACATAGCTCATCTTAGCACCTATGGAATACTAGAAAGTTAAGTATCATATAAAAGAGGAAAATTAAAAACACAATAGTATCTGTATTTTCATGAAGGAAGCATTGTTTGATGACTGGCTAATAAAAGTCATTTTGTAATGTAATCCAAACATATTTGTGCATCTTTAAATATTCATACAAAGCAAACCATAGCTGAAATACTGAGCATCTTACCAGGCCGTTAAACAGTCTCATTACTATAGAACACATTTCCTAGTTTGCAACTATATTATTAAACTAAATTTATTTCAGAACTATTTTGTAATGATGCATTACTTTTATATTCATTTCTTATTCATATCCTTTATCAATATCAGTACCTTCTAAACAACTAGAAGGAATCATCTTCTGTGATAAACTTCACTTTGCACTTTTCCTGATATGAGGGCCTCCTCTATTCCGCCTAAATAAGAAAGTTTTATTTTTATTCTGCAGAGCTTTTATAGCCTTCACAAGAAAGTCATTTCAGTTCCCTCCCTCCCAGATCAAATTAATTTCATCAGACATAATTTAATTACCATTATTTATTGTACATGCAATGTACAATAAATGAGTACATCAATAAATAAGTACATCAAACATTTAATCGTGTGTTATGAACTGCACTAACAAAAAATTTGTGTTATACATTTGGGCTTAATCAGGGATATACTGTTTTGACTTTAAATGGCTCCTTTCCTTTCTCTTTTATTTAACAGTCATTAGACATGGCTCTAGTTTCTCTTATCGTCCTCCACGAGTAGACTGAACAATGGTCTCCACTCGGGTCAAAACCACAACCAGAAAGAACGTGGCGACCCAGACGGAACTGCCATGCAAACATGCAGCTGTCCAGGTTCAGGGCTGCAGGGAGCATCTGAGACTGTCAGTCCTGTCCGAAGGCACCAGTGGTAACACCTGTGTGCGTTGTGATCAGCTAGATGACCTGCTCAGCCTGGTAGTGGAACTCAAAGAAGAGGTCGAGAGATTAAGAAGTATTAGGGAGTGTGAAAGGGAACTTGATTGGTGGAGTAACACCCTAGCACCCCTAAAGCAACAGGAGCAAATGGAGGCTCCAAAGGAGGAAGGTAATCTCTCAACCTCTTGCTACCAGGCAGAAGGAGGGGAACTAAGAGATGGGGGAGGCTGGAAACAGGTCCCTGCTCGGGGAGGCAGGAAAATCTTCTCCCAACCTCCCTCACCCTCCATGGTGTCCCTTCACAATAGATTCAGGGCCCTGGAACTTTTGAGTGAGGAAGAGAAGGAGGTAGGAAATGAGACAAACAAGGAGGAAGACCAAGGTCCACCAAGGCTGGGTCATTCTAGACCAGGTATTAAAAGCAGTTCTAAAAAGAACCCCAGAAGAGTCATTGTAGTGGGTGACTCCATTCTGAGGGGTACCGAAGGCCCCATATGCAGACCGGACCCGTTTCATACGGAAGTCTGCTGCCTCCCTGGGGCCCGCGTCAAGGACCTCAAGGCAAAACTCCCTGCTCTAGTGAGACCCAAGGACTACTACCCTCTCCTGGTTTTTCAAGTAGGTAGTGATGACATTACTAGGAGAACTCCTAAAGCAATTAAGAGAGATTTCAGGTCCTTGGGGAAAGTGATTAAGGGGTTGGGGGCACAAATTGTGTTCTCCTCCATCCCTTCAGTTGGGGGGATGGATGAAAAAGAATACAGGAGAACTCAACAGATGAACTTGTGTCTCTGACACTGGTGTTACCGTCAGGGCTTTGGATTTTTCAATCATGGGTTGGTATACAGGACACCAGAACTTTTGGCATTAGATGGAATGAACCTGTCCCAGAGGGGGAAGAGGATCTTGGGGCAGGAGTTAGCTGGGCTCATTGACAGAGCTTTAAACCAGATTTGAAGGGGGAAGGGAGGAAAACATCAGCCCATCTGAAGTGCATGTATACCAATGCATACAGCATGGGTAACAAACAGGAGGAGCTTGAAGCCATGATGAAACAGGAAAATTATGATGTAGTGGCTATTACAGAAACATGGTGGGATGTCTCCCATGACTGGAGTGCGCCTGTTGAGGGCTACAAGCTCTTTAGAAGGGATAGACAAGGAAGGAGAGGTGGTGGAGTGGCGCTGTATGTTAGGGACTGTTATGATTGCCTTGAGCACAAGTGTAGCGAAGACAGGGTTGAGTGTCTTTGCTTTAGAATCAGGGGGAAAGCCAACAGGGCAGATGTTGTAGTAGGAGTCTACTATAGGCCACCCAACCAGGACAGAGAGGTGTATGAAGTATTCTATAGGTATTTAGGAGAAATTTCACGATCGCTTGCCCTTGTTCTTGTGGGAGACTTTAACTTCCCAGACATCTGCTGGAAATACAGCACAGCAGAGCGGGACCAGTCCTGGAGATTCCTGGAATGAGTGGGAGACAACTTCCTGATGCAACTGGTGAGAGAACCGACAAGAGAAGGTGCCCTACTGGATCTCCTCTTTGTGAACAGAAAAGGACTGGTGGATGATGTGGCAGTTGGAGGACGACTAGGGCACAGCAATCATGAAATAATAGAGTTCTCTATTCTTAGAGACACCAGGAGAGGGCTAAGCAGAACTGACATCCTGGACTTCAAAAGGGCTGACTTTGTCTTGTTTAGGCACCTGCTTGAAAGGATACCTTGGGAGATGGTCCTGAAGGGTATAGGGGTCCAGGAATGCTGGGCACTCTTTAAGAAGGAAGTCATAATGGCTCAGGAACAGGCAGTCCCCAGGTGCTGTAAGAGAAGCCGGTGACAGAGAAGACCACCCTGGCTGAACAGGGAGCTTTGGCTGCAACTCAGGGAGAAAAGGAACGTTTACAGCCTTTGGAAGAAGGGACTAGCCACTCACAGTGATTACAAAGAGGCTGTGAGTCTATGCAGGGCGGAAATCAGGAGGTCTAAAGCCCAGCTGGAAATTACCCTGGCTTCAGCAATCAAGGATAACAAGAAATGTTTCTATAAGTATGTCAACAGCAAAAGAAAGACTAGGGAGAGCCTCCATCCCCTGGTGGATGTGGGAGGAAACATGGTAACAAGTGATGAGGGGAAGGCTGAGGTCCTTAATGCCTTCTTTGCCTCAGTCTTTAATAACAAGAATAGTTGTACTGAGGGAATCCAGCCTCCTCAGCCAGAGAACAGAGACTGGGAGAACGACCCCCCAGCAATCCAGGAGACAGTCAGTGACCTACTGCATCACATAGACACACACAAGTCTATGGGACCGGATGGGATACACCCAAGGGTGCTGAAGGAGGTGGCTGGGGTGCTCGCCAAGCCGCTTTCCATCATTTACCAGCAGTCCTGGCTGGCCAGGGAGGTGCCGACAGATTGGAAATTGGCCAATATGACGCCCATCTATAAGAAAGTTCGGAAGGATGATCCAGGAAATTACAAGCCTGTCAGCTTGACTTCGGGGCCCGGGAAGCTGATGGAGCAGCTCATCCTGAGTATCATCATACAAGACATGCGGGACAACCAGATGATCAGGCCCAGTCAGCATGGGTTCATGAAAGGCCAGTCCTGCTTGACAAACTTGATCTCCTTCTACAACAGCACGACCTGCTCATTGGATGAGGGAAAGGCTGTGGATTTAGTTTACCTCGACTTCAGTAAGGCCTTTGACACCGTTTCCCACAGCATTCTCCTGGCAAAACTGGCTGCTCGAGGCTTGGATGATCACACACTTTGCTGGGTAAAAAACTGGCTGGATGGCCAGGCCCAGAGAGTTGTGGTGAACGGAGTTAAATCCAGTTGGTGACCAGTCACGAGTGGTGTCCCCCAGGGCTCGGTTTTGGGGCCACTCCTGTTTAACATCTTTCTTGATGATCTAGGCGAGGGGATCGAGTGCACCCTCAGTAAGTTTGCAGATGACACCAGGTTGGGTGGGAGTGTTGATTGGCTCGAGGGTAGGGAGGCTCTGCAGAGAGATCTGGACAGGCTGGAGCGATGGGCTAAGGCCAACTGTAGGAGTTTTAATAAGGCCAAATGCCGGGTGCTGCACTTGGGCCACAACAACCCCCAGCAGCGCTACAGGCTTGGGGAGGAGTGGCTGGAGAGCTGCCAGTCAGAGAGGGACCTGGGGGTGTTGATTGACAGCCGGCTGAACATGAACCAGCAGCGTGCCCAGGTGGCCAAGAAGGCCAATGGTATCCTGGCTTGTATCAGAAATAGCGTGGCCAGCAGGGTCAGGGAAGTGATCTTGCCCCTGTACTCGGCACTGGTAAGGCCGCACCTTAATTACTGTGTTCAGTTTTGGACCCCTCACTACAAAAAGGACATTGAATTACTCGAGCGTGTCCAGAGAAGGGCAACGAAGCTGGTGAAGGGTCTGGAGCACATGTCGTATGAGTAGCGGCTGAGGGAACTGGGGTTGTTTAGTTTGGAGAAGAGGAGGCTGAGGGGAGAACTCATTGCCCTCTAGAACTACCTGAAAGGAGATTGCAGAGAGCTAGGGATGAGCCTCTTTAACCAAGTAATGAGTGATAAGACAAGAGGGAATGGCCTCAAATTGAGCCAGGGATGGTTTAGACTGGATATTAGGAAGTATTTCTTTACAGAACAGGTTGTTAGGTGTTGGAATGGGCTGCCGAGGGCAGTGGTGGTGTCCCCATCCCTGGAGGTGTTTAAGAGTCGGGTCGACATAGCGCTGAGGGATATGGTGTAGTTGGAAACTGGCAATGCTAGGTTAAAGGTTGGACTAGATGATCTTCAAGGTCCTTTCCAACCTATATGATTCTGTGATTCTGTGATTCTGTAATGCCAGCTCTTTTCTTTTGTATCCCTCCATTTCCATCATATGCACACACTCCTCTTTTGCAGTGTACATTTGGTTACCTTACAGCTGAAGCTTATATCTAAGAAGCTTAATTGAAAACCTAAATTCTGACCTCCTTTAAAATTAAAGAAAAATATAGATTTGCATCTGAAAAAAAAAAAACAGACTTTGAATTTCCAGTTTATAGAAAAAAGTAGTATGTTCTTAAAATTTTCCCCTTCAAAGGCAGGAGAAAGGCAGCCTAGAAGACTGAATTACATTGGCACAGACTAATAATGGATATTTTCTCTTCAGAGTTGAAGTTGTTGAAGAGGTATTTTCTCTTCAGTGTTGAAGTTCAGCTATGAATTGTTAATATAAACACAGAAACTTTTATTAGTTTACCCTGAAATTACATTGCTTGCATCAATGAGGCAAATGAACAATCAGTTGGGAACAGCTGAGCACAAGTAGATATCTGGTAATACTTCCACCTTTAGTGAAGATTCTCCTTATATTTTTGTCTCTAGTATGTATATATGTGTGTGTGTGTCATCATAAACACACAGAAATGTATGTGTGTCTGTGTGTACACTACGTCTTTGTATATGTGCACATGGGTGTCTGGGACACAAGCAAAGTATTCTAGCTATTGTTCCCAGTTAATTTGTTTGTTATATGTTACTCCACTTCTTTTTTTTTTTTTTTTAATCTAATGTGAGTAGATTTACAGGTGAGATCAAATTACAAGTGTACCCTTCTTTTTTGCGTAATTAATTCTGTATTAGGTGTTCATGGCACACTGTTACGGAGGCTCTCAAATAAACAACTAACCACTAAAAATTAAAAATCTATTGTCAACATAATTAACTAACCCTCCACAAATTACAGCTTCGAATGTCCATGAGAGGCGAACAGAACAACTTCCTAGGGTTTAACAACAACCCAAAACACAACCAAAGAACAACTCCTTAGGGTTTAATGACAACCCAAAACACTCTATCACTCACCTGACAAATGAGGGCTCTCAACCTCAAGGATTCTCAGGGCAGCATCACGACCCAGGTCACCTAGAGGAGTTTCCTTGGGCAGTGTCCTGACCCAAGGGGAAAGTCTTCAGCCACAGCGTGTTGCTCCAGCGGACGAGCTCAAAATGGTTCCCCCAGGGGACTCCATTGATACCCAGGACGAATCTGAACTGTAGTTAATAGCAGCTGCCATTGGCCAAAGGCCTCAACTACCGTGACGCGCCAAGAACAAAGGCAATCAATAGCTGCTATACTTCAGCAGCCAAGAAGCCCTATTTTCATTGGGCAGGTGCGCCTGCCACACACACATAATCAAACAGTATTTTTCACAGCATTTCTCTGTGTGCAATCCTGTCATATGAGAGAACTCAAAAGTCTAAGAAACTGTATAAAACACAGTCATATTCTGTGTTTTTCATCTCACCTCACATTCTGGATATATCCATGAATATTTTTTGTTTGCCTCTTTTCCAGTTTTCAAATAATGTCATTATTATTTTTATCTTTAATACTACAACTTATTTCTGTTGTTTCTATACTAATATTATTGAAACAAGATGGCTACCTTATATCTTGCATTTAATTACTTTAATTCTATGTTATTCATATATTAGAGAATCACAATATAAAAAATATTATTTCATATATATTAATGTCTTAACAACCTCTATAAAAAGAAAAGAAAAAAGAAATTCTTTCACTTAATTTCATTATGTCTTGTCCTTCAAGAAAACTTATTTTTGAAAATGTCTATCTGAAATTCAGTGGTTTTTCATTTTAAAATTATTTTTACATCACAAGATACATAAAAACTCCCTCTAAATCTGGAAAGCAAGAAACAGGACTTCAAGTTAAAAAAAAAAAAATACAAAGATGTATGTGATTTAAATTATTATGCCCAAACCGTTATTATGCCCGTCATCTTTTAAAAATATACATCCAGGAGAAAAATCATTGTGGTGGTATTTCATACATAACTGTAAGGGATCTCATTTTTGACAGGCAATCTGAAACAAAATTATTTCTTTCACAAAAGAGAAATTCTTCTTAAATCAAAAAACTACATTGATCAGCTTACTGAAGGTTATTCATTCTCAGGGGCAAATAATTTTACTTTTTTTTATCTCCAGAAATATTCTCCATATTGAATTTTTTTAAAAAAATGATATCCCTGAAAATGGATTGGATTTGTCTGTTAGAATGTAGACTTTTTAAGCATGCACAATTTAGCTTATAAAATGGTTTAACATTGTAGAGGTCTGAAAAGCAAACTTCAAGTATACCCTTTGTATGTTTCTGTCAGGCAGAATGGATCGGGTCACACAAAAATGCAGACTGTGGAAAGGGGCAAGAGCTGTACTAAGAGAAGAGCAGTTTCAGCTACTGATTTTTACAGTAATTTATACTGCTTCCTGCCTGTAGGCAACCTAATGACCCAATAAGAGATGAAGCATTTAAAGTAAAAGGCCAATGGACAAAACCCAGGCTACTCTATGTAATTCCCAGCAGTCTTTCTTAAATCTAATAGTGCTATGATACATCAAATAATCAGCTCTGCTGCCCTTAGAAAACAGTATCAACTTACAAAATTTGAGAGGCGTGGTAACTAAGTTTCCTTATGCATTTCTAGTGAGCCCAAAATCCTGGAGTGAACTGAAAATAAAGGTCTAAATATTTACAAAAATATGGGCTATATTTTCTAGTTCAATCTTTCACTGCAGGACAGGAGACACAGTAATAGCTTTAGGAGGCAATACATTAAATCTAATTCCCGTTGATCTGCAGAAATCCAATGTTTCGGATATTTCATTTAAAAAAAAAAAAAAAGTTCTGTATTTTCAAATTAGTTGTTTAGTGCTCTAGCAGAAGATTATGTAATAAATCAGATCCTACTCTCCTGTTGTACTTTTAGGAATAAGAAACACAGAATATAAAAGCAAAATTTGAATATTTTACTGCATTTTGTTATCATTTTCAAAGTAAATTAAATTAATACATTTATGTAATATAAAATTTTATTTCAGGACCTTGGTTAGCTCAGACTCTGAAAGTTAGAAGTTCTCTAGCACAGACAATTTTGATTGAACTGAGTTAGGGAGTGATTACACAAGCAGATCACAGGGCAAATCTGAGGGTGGGGTAATGTCTGATGGGTGGCGAGTAGGCGATGAGCAGCTGCTCTTGAAACATGAGACAGCCTTAGCTGACTATCACCGCTGTTTCTGCTGAACAAAACTGAATTTTTTTCACTTAATATTGCATAGAAGGAAGGACAGAAGAAAGCAGGGAAGGATAGGACATAGGGGAGAGCAGGAGGACATTCTCAAGTACACATATAAGCAGTTGATCTGAGACAAAAAGGAGCAACATACAGTAGGGTGTATTTTAAATCCACGTCAATGAAAGGGACCAGAGAAAGGAGGTAGCTTGCAAAACATTGACAAACATTTCACTCAATAATTATTCAGTATAATACTCAGGCTTGCATAACTAACATGTCTGGAGAGCACATTGGTCACCTGAGGTTTCCTTAATCTTTATCAAATACCAATCAACACTGAAGTGTCAGGGCAGGGAGACGGAGGTCAAGGGAAGGATGAGGGCAGTCAATCCAAAATCAAGATACTAGTGCTTGTGTTCCAATAAAATACCCTTTTGTCTTTCTTTTCAGCATGGCAAGGATGATGTTTTCACGCCAAACCGTCTTCACATCAACACTTCATTTTTCACATGTTTTTTTCACTCATTTCTTCACCAGTGGAAACAGAGGTTGCTATGACTGACTTACCTTAAGTTAGAAATTAAAATGTAAACCTCTAAAATATCAGTAAAGCTGACATAAAACCTTTTTGGTTGTCTAGAGTAGAAGGTAGAATGATTGTGGCCTCAGGGCAATATACTGTGCCTCAAGGCTCATGAAGTCTCCTGTCACACACTGCATTCATATATTATTCCACTGTGTCTATTGACATTTATGCCCTTGAGATTTTCATAGGCCTTTGAACATGATCTCTATGATTGCTCACATTTTAGCTAGTGCATGTTAATATAATATACTACTGCACGCTAATATACTACTGCTATAATACTCACGGGTAGGCCAAAAATGCAAGTCTTTTCTTGTGTTGGCTAGTAAGAGTGTCAAATTACCAGTCTAAACCAAGTGAAAGGGAATGCTAATTAAAAGGACAGGATGTGTTCCAGTTGTTCTAATCAAAGAGAGCTTAATCCCTTCATAAGCTGGTGGGCTTTGTTAGAGGAAATTCTGAACAACCTTGTTACTTTTGATAACTGAGAGCCACTGACTCATGGCCCCTCGACAGCTAGCTGAGCATGTAATAACATTTCTCTGTATTTGAGGACTGGCTTAGCTGGCTTTATAATAGATTATTGTGGATGTTAAAGTGAAATGTTAGTCTTTCCTTAAAGCTCTGTATTTCCTGGTAATTAAGGTTATAAAAAGGGCACTGAACACAATGCAGCTTCAAGGTCACCAAACATAGATACAAAAGTTTTCAGTTTGTGTAAATAACGTATTAACCATAGGTTTATTCTGCAGTGCTAATAACTGAAAAATGGTTCTTCTATTACCAGTACCTGACAAATTCACTCAAAGCTATTTCAAAGTGCAAACAAGTGCCTTTCACTTCAATTAGAAGACCCAGAAAATTGTAAGTACTTTTATAAGAAGACAGAAAAGGTAGAAATACATTGGAAAAAAAAAAAAAAAAAAAGAAAAAATAACAAAACTCTCAGGTAAGCAGAACACTACAGGACAGAGCACAATCAGATGACATTGCACAACTACACTTGTAGAAGTGGAGGTTACTTGGTATAACAAGAACCTTAACAAAATCTCAGCTTTTGACATAGCAAGTCTAGAGAGACTGTGGAATCTAGGATTTCATTTTAACTTTCAGGGCAGTGATGCATATTTGTAGTTTATGTTTTCCAGTCTCTGTATTCCACTGTGAATGTGAAAGCTTAAAGAAAGGATTCTCCTATACCTTAAGTATTAAATTCCTAACAGATAAGAGAGTAGGACAACAGGAACTACATAACTTGAGAATGCAAAACCCTTTATAAAAATAGTTTAAAAAAAAAACTTTTTAAAAAAGGAGTATCTGACATTTTGATGGAAGCTGATGGGGGGGATGAAAAAGATAAAAAGATACCTAAAGGCAGCCATTAGGAACGACCAATGTGAAGGCACTCTGAAATGTCTGTGTGCACCTGCATTTATTAGAAGACTACAGTTTTGTTTTTGACAGAGCCAGCACAAGAAATTCCTTACTGCTTCATGCCCTGATCAGGAAACTGGTACAACCTTTCAGGTCTGCTAATTTTATTGTCTGTTTGACAGTACTCTAAGAGAAATGTGTGAAATAATTACTTAAAAGAAAACCGCTCCAAACATACACACACCAATACATCATATAAGCACAATGCGAAATGCAATGGGCACAAGATAAACCAAGGAAGGATCAAATCTGCTAGAAGGAAAAACTTTTTCAAGGTAAGGAAAGCAGTCAACCAATGGAGTAGTTTGTCCAAAGAGATTGTGAGATTTTATACACCAAAGTGTATAAAGTCCTGAGGAACCTAATTTGCCCCATAGCTGGCCCTGCTTTGCTAGGTTGGCCCAGAATCCTATTGAAGTACCACCCAACACTTAAAAACAGTGGAACTTATTCTGTAGGAATGTAAGCAATTTTTAAACCTTTGATCATTGCTACAAACATTGCCTAAGTATGAAGTTTTTAACAAAGCAAGTTAACTCAAGCAAAATACAAAGCACTTGACTCCTGTTTCTTTCCTATGAGTTTAAAGAGACAGAAGGAAAGCAAAATGAACTATGAAAAAGAAATATGTAAACCTTTAACCTACAGATAAAGGAGTACTGTGTCAGAAAACTACTGAAATCTTAACTATTTGACAAATGAAGACAAAAATTACATGTCTGGCAGATATATAAAGTTATATCTGTAGATCCAAAATTTATTTACAATGTTCATAAAGACAAATAATCATAAGTGTAACTTAAAAAACACAATCCCCCAACATCATGTAATCATGCAAAGTATTGTTATAATGAGAGCATATACACACATAGCAATAACATAAATTGTGTATTTATACTTAGTTATTAAGAATGATCACCTTCTTCAAACAGAAAAAAATGCTGTCTCATTCCTGAAGTATGCATGCAAGAACTGATTCCACTCTAAAGGACTTAAATGAAACAAATTAAGTTGTACAAAGACAAAATATTGTTATGTAGTATAGTATTGATGTAGTTGCTCTGAGAATTGCTGTGAGGACTCAAAGTAATAAGCACATAAAACCCGAGCAACACTTTTTGGAACATACTAAAAGGAAAAAGTACAGCTGCATGTTGTGAAGGGCTTGGTCTTCCTGGTAGGCTTGTTCTTAAAAAGCCTGTTAGACTGAATCCTTCAGGGGACCTGGAGTCCACCCGATTTCAAAATCCTGTCTGAGACCAGAAGCCAGGCAAACAAGCTGCTGTCAGGAGAAAATTTTTGCCAAATTATAGGAGTAGGAGTAGAAGATTAAAACACCTGAAGTTTGGTGTCTTTATATGTGCTGACAAATGCACATATGCATATGTCATATTTCTCATTCACTGCTTGCCCGATCTTGAGCTCCAGGGCACTCTTCTTTCCTGTGGAGTATTTCAGCTGATTCAAAGTCCTGGGACCAGGTAAAGACAGTTTGCTGCTTTCTCCACTGTTCATCATCATAAATATTCTAATAAAATATTGAACACATAGATACTTATATGGTAACCTATGAAAATTTATCGTATGTATACGGTAAGTATAAAGTAAGATAGTCCATCCGTTTTCATGCATCAAGAATTTTCCATTGCTTAGAATAAAATGCCACTTTTTGAAGGGAGAACAAGTCAACAGAATGTGTTTTTCTAAATCAGCTGAAGTTACTATACATTCCCAATTGGGAATCAACCCACTGTATAGCTCTAATTATAGTTGTGCATTTCTAGGCTCTCAGTGTAGACTACATTTCCCATTCTGCACTGAAATAAAAAAATCCCAGTCTGAATTATTCACAGCAGGATACCAATGCACCGGGCTTGTAGCAATCTGCAAATGCAATGTCAGGTAGGATCCCAAAACAGATACAGCCTCTATGATATCAAGAGCCAAGCCCTCAACTGCTATAAAACAGGCATTTCATCACTAACTTCATTAGAGGAAAACCAGTTTACACTAACAGAATTTGGCTGGAATTCTGTAAAAACTATTTACAGAAGCTTTTATTTATGTATCTGGTTTTATATGTTTTTATATTCTATTAGAAGTATAAACATTATGTTAAATTTACTAATAAAACCAACACTTGACAAGATAATAGAATATTCACTCTAAGGAGTTAATGAAAAATTAAGTGATTCACTTTGTGCCTAATAGTTGCCTACAGAATCCCCGTAATTTATATTTATGACCCAGGTATTCATTAGTCAGTTAATAATGATTTTTTTCCCCATGGGAAATTCTTCAAGAAATAAAGAGACAAGCAGGGAAATGTTAATGAAATGTTTTAACAGATTTAAGTTTTCCTAAAGGCTAGGGCAAGATAATTATTAATTATTTCTACCACTTTAACCTCTGTCAGTTTGCACGAAGAAGATCAGAAAATCAGAAAAAGAGGCCAGGAAGCAAAAAAAAAAAAAAAAAGACATTTTTGGGAGTTTTGCTTAGTTACTCTCTTACAGTCTTATGAAAGCTTTTATACCTGTATCTGTATCATTCCCTTTCCTCTCCCATTACTAAACTGAAGCCAAATGCCCACCTTCTGTCCTAATCACTATTACCAAAGTTCACAATCTTATTCTTCTCCTCAGATTGCTGCTTGTACTTTTCTCTAGAGTTATGGTTGCAATTTCTTGGATTTTGTCAAAAAGCATAAAAATACAAAACATTTAGAATTTCTTTACAGTGGGATTTTACAGATGACTCCAACACTTTTTCCTTTAATTACATAATTGAAGAATATCTTGCAACATTTTTGTTCTGCATCAAGATGTAACACAGATGGGAATATAAGGATTATACAAACCTACTGTGTTAGGTAATATTCATACAATCATATTTTATACCTTTGTGAACCAACTATATTCATATTGTCAGTTCCCAAGAGAAAAATAATGTGACATCAAACATAAGCATGAAGAGTGCTACATTTCTTTTGCGTATTAACTTTGAACTCTGGGCTTTGACACAGCAATTTGCTGATTATACACCATTATGTGAGTCATGACAACCTCCTAGTTCAGCTGAACTAATTAAACAACTTTTAATATCATTATACAAGCATATATGTATAAACATACATGTACATATTTATATGAGACTCATATTTTATATGAGACTCAAATTCAAATAGTTCTGACTCCTGAGAAATTACTAAGCGAAGGATGCATCACAGGAAACACCATTCCTCTGAAGTAAAAGAACAAGCAGCTTCTGGCTTGAACTCAACACCCAAAAAGCTCACTTCCTCCTCTCTGAGGGAGGTAGCCTTGGTCTCTCTCAAGAAGTGGCAGTTAACACTGAGTCTCAGCTGGCACTTCTCAGGTAAGCACGGAGTCGAGCTGTAGGAACAAACATCTTCCCCACCATTCCTGCAGGGTAATAGAAAACAACCTGCCTTCACAGCCAAGAGAAGTTCTTGCTGCTTTCTAGGAAAGGAGGAGTTCCATATTCATATCCATATCCATATTCATATTCATCTAGAGCTCCATATTCATCTAGGAAATAACAATTGATAGCAGTCAGGCATCCCAATTATTTTCTCAGATATGCTTGTCTTCCTGTTATCATAATACCCCTCAGTACATTATGATGGTTCCTCTTTGCCCCTGTATGTTCCAGTGTTTCAAGGAACCATCTAGGATATATCTAGGGTCTAGCAGTTTTACAGTCAGTGAGTGGCACAACATATGTGCATTGTGCAATTTTAAAAATTTTAATAACTTATTAATGGAAAGGAGAAATATTTTTTCATATTTGTACATCTTTGTTTCAAATCATCGCTTTTTTTCTTTTCTGAAGAGCATTTAGTTTAAAGTTTATACTTACTTTATTTGTATATTATATGGCTATGCCGAGAAGCCAGTGAGGCTGATTTTCCATAACATTAGAAACTTCATCCATTTTCTGAGAAGATGATGTTTTTCTGTTATTCTGCCATCCATCCACTAAAAACTCTTTCTTTTCCTTCTCACCTTCCCTATTCTTTTCTTTCCCTTACCTGTATCTTTCACATTCTCCTACTTAAATTCTTTCAAATGCTAACCAATTCCAAGGAATAGTTCTCATCCTGGTATTTCTTTCTGTCTTTTAACTGTATGGGGTACCCAGTGTAATAGCTTAAACCAAACCTCTTTCCCCTTCTCTCTCAAAATGCTCTTTGATTCCTCAGATATTATAGAAAATTATTGCCAGTTGCTCTGTTGTGAAGTAACAAAGCCTAGAGTAACTCCATTTTGTATGACAACCTAATCCAGTAGGTGCATGCTAAATGTACCATTCTCAAAATACTTCACATATGAACCCTTTAGGGAGCATAGACATTTCTCCAGTTAATTTCTGGAAAACAACAGGGTTTAGGAATATGGCTTCTCAGAATGGGGCAGGTTTTGGCATGTGCAGAGCTATAATTCTAAGAATTTATATTTGTGGAACTTAGCCATGCCCTGAAATTTAGGTAGCAGTCATATTGCACACTTATTTTGGGGGAAGAAAGGAGAAAATTTTGGACAGTCTTTCTAAACTAAAAGTTTAACTCTTGTATCCCTCATTAAAAATAGCATAACAATGAAAAATTCAGTGTAATCCCTCCAAAAACCTGCATTGTGTAACATTCAAAATTTATTTTTAAAGTAGTGCCAGTCCTGCTGGAATCAGAAAACATTAGAAATATCATGTTATTAGAGTGTATGATTTACAAAAAGATTTCTCAAGCAAAATGTCTATATAGATACAGCACAAGAATAAAAACTCTGTGAGCCTTTCTGGCACAACCTATAACTAAAACAGCCTGCTACCTGCAATCTCATTATAGTGAAGAAAGTGGGAAGTCTTACTTCCTTACAAACTAGTATAAATGAAAGTGTAGTTATTAACATAAAACAGGAATGATACCCTTGAGTGAAGAAGGGGCAATCAGTAACAAAAGATAGTAATAATATAACAATCATGTTATCATCAAATGATGACTGCTTGATTGTGATGGATTAAACAATTGCAACATTTTATTACTTCATATCCCTCCTGCAGTAACATTACAGCAGCAATCATGTCATTTTTTTTCCTGTAAATTTGGCACCTGCTGACTTAAAGTCATTTATAGGATGTTGTTAAGTTGGTTTCTTAATGCAGGTGTTAAGTTACCATTAACACACTTAATGACCACAAGGAATATGAAATTGGATCAATTAAAAGAGAGGGCTAGCCCTCCCACAGTTTCTAATCACATGTGGACAACCACTAATGAATTTGAGCTCTCCTGGGTATCTATTCTGAAAATCAAATCTAGACAGTTAATCAATTGAGATAGATATCAATAGAGCTTGTGCTCCACTGGATTTCACTGCATCACTGCTACTTAGAGAAAAAGAAGCCAAGTGACAAATCAGTGGTGGTGGAAAGTAAGTTTAAAGGTGTTTATCTGCAACAATGTATGTAAATAATTACACTTAGTGTTATTCCTGAAATGCCATGAATGTTCAAATAGAAAGATATTTTAGACTTTCTTTCTGTTGATATTTTCCATGCAACAATAACAACAAAAGTTCACAAACAAGCAAGATCTATTCCATTCCTCTTAGATCTTGAATACTAATACTGCTATGAAATACCCGTGGGCTAAATATCTTTTCTGGCACAAACACAGTAAACATTATTTTTGCTTCCAAAATATCTACTACTCCATATTGCCAAATCTATGCAACTTTACTAATGTCAGGACTACCGCAATGATTTTCTTATTTCCGGACTTAATCATATGTCACAAAAAAGAGGATGTCCTGATTTAAGGAAAATAAGATGAAAAACACATAAACCCTATAAGCCCCCAAAGCCCTGTGAGATTAAAAATATTCTAGTGCTTTATCTTGGACTGCACTTTAATAGTGAATGCTAATTAGGGCTGCCAAGTTGTGCTTTTATGATTAGATATTCATATACTACTTTATCCACTGGTCTGAAAATAAGTTGCCTCTGCACAACCATATCTTTTTTAATGTATTTCAACAATGTCACAGGCACAGACAACTGGAAAGCAGTGACTGCTTGTGCTGCGTGTACGGTCTATCTCAAATCTCACTGTATTTTACCAGTTTCCACAAGGGACTATGGCTTCAGTCTCATTCAGTTTATTTTTCCTATCAGTATATATGAAATACTAACCAAAAACTCTGAAAAAGAAAAGATGGTGGATTCACTGGCTATGCAGAGGTGATATACCCAGACCATTCCACATGAAATCCTTCCAATCTCTGTGGAGATTTGTCTTTGTAAATCCCCATTCTTGGAAGACTGACTAGCACTGAAAATTACTTGGTAAAGGGAAGCTCAAGAGTACATAAATAAGCTACCCCAAAAAGAACATATGACTTTGCTTTTAGGCCAAGAGAGTGCTACTCAGCAAAAAGTGGGAATACAGCTCCAGATGGCAGCTTTTCAAATTTGAAAGCTAAAGATATTTCTCAAACATCTTCTAGGAGCTGCCTGCTATTTAACAGAATGGATCTTCAGACTTTCAGCACTACTGCTTCTGACTGATCAAGGAGACAATGAATCTTTAATAATTTAAGTTATTAAATAACAGAATTGATACCCTTCTGACTCATCCCAAATTCCATAAATAACTGAAGTTTTTGAAAAACTTTCATTCAAAAAATGCAATGAATTCTTTCTTCGTTACTGAAGGATAATGAAAATGCAGCCATTGTTTTTCTGAACTGTCTTTCTGGGAGCAAGACAACACTTAGACCTAGAAAAGGTGTTACTGCCACCAGTCACTGTATTTCTTAACTTTCAAAAATCCAGAATTGAGGAATTAATTACTCTTATTTCCTCAATATCTGAGGTCAAATAATATATAAGAATTGTTGGAATTAGTAATTCATACCTGAATTGCCAAAGCTTCCATACTGAAACAATTTTTTAAAATTATAATTTAAAGTGTAATTTTTTTAAGGCATAAATTTTACTCCCTGAACAGACCAGTGAAAGTAATCTCTTACCACAATGTTTGTGTTCCTCACCTTGAATACATAGTTCATGCCATTTTTGTTTAATAAATTACAAAGATAACAGCAGCATGATACTCTATTGACCTTTGTTACATGTATAGATATTTGACTGAAAAAGGGTATTATATTCCCATGGATAAGACAGTTGATATTCTCAGACTCTTGGCCAGTGTGGGCCATGAAGGAACATAGGTCACAGTGAGTTCAATATTTTTTTCAACATATCAAGATTACCTTAAATCTTTGATGTGAGTGAATTTACCAAACATCAGCTACATAGGCACCTTATGTCTCTAAGATCAATGGTAAAGAGTGTGTGCTATACTGACATGGTAGAATGTATATGCATTCATGCTCACACCTTTACTAGACAAAAAAAAAAAAAAGGTGAATATCACTATATTTCCAGAATAATATTCCTTCTGTTTCCTGATGTGTGGTTTCCTAGCTAAGGATTAACATTTATTTACTTTAAAAGTTTTTCATCTAGCTTTTTTATGGGAACTTATCCACAGTCATTCCAGTCACGTTTTTCTTGTACTCTCTCTGCTATTTGCTTAACCTAATTAGTGTTCACAGCTAACACAATAGCCATTGGTGAGCGTGAGCTGAAATATCCTGCAGGACTTCCCGAAGCGCAGTCTTGTCAATGTCTGGTTAAATCCAGCTCTGTGTGGCAATCACTACTGAAAGGTCATTGTTGTTCATCATTTCAGCTTGTCCATTCTTTCTAATCTCCTTCTCTGACAAGATCCTCATGAAATCATACCCAGATGCAGGATATGAGACATGGAGAGAAATTAGAAAAATCATCCTTTAGAAACAGTTGGGGAAGGGGGCAGGGAAGGTATCTGATAAGAGCAGCAAATACTCTACTGACACCAATTCCTTCTTGCCCTCTTTACCTCCATTTAGAGAAATGAGCAATGTGCATAAACCAGACATGCTAAAAGTAGAAATTATATCATCTCAACATCTCCTTCCAGAATGTTTGAAGGTCACAGACGAGATATGCTTAAAAGGGTCAACCTGAAAAACTCATTAGAAACTACACTGAGAATTACAATACTGAGGTCTAAGGGGTTTCCCCTTATGTATTTAAACAACATGAAAAAAGTATGTTATCTTAAAATATTATAAATACCAAATCACAGTTACAGAGAACAAAGGGAATTCAAAGAGTCTAAACTTTCATTATACAGAGAGCAAAATGGCAATCTACATTCTGCAATGGTAATTAACTGTGGTTAGTGATATCCTAAAGAGATAGAATTAGTTTCTAATGTATTTGGTAATTTAGAATATATTTTTATTATCCTTATTTATTATTTTTATTGAAGAGCAATAGTGTTTTTCTTCAAAACTAATCTCCAATTCTCAGAAACAAAGTGACAATGATATCCATAACAGGTGAAAGCATAACATTCATTGCAGGCAACAAGCAACCCCAGTCCTTGCAGAGGGAATTCAGCAGAATTCAGACACAGGCTAAGCTTGTTGGTTCCTGAGCATCTGTCACCTCAACTCAAAGTCACTTAACCAACATTAGTACTTCCCTTTTATCACTGATGCTCACCTCACTATTAAAGCTGCACCACTGTATACTTCTCAGACTTATGAGTCTGAATAGATTGAAGCCTAATATCATTCAGAACCTACAAATTACACAGCATGATTGGACCAAAAGGAGATGATTTCAATGCTTGTTATAGGCATATGTCAGGACATCTTCCCACGGAGCAGAATTTAATACACGTTACATTCTTTCTCAGAGAGAAAATTACCTTTTGGTCTACTTTCACTAAAATAATTCCAGATCGTCAATTCCAAGTGGCAGTCTTGTTGGCAGCAATTTAGGAACAGATATGGCTCTACATCTATATTTTCTTTCATGAATGTTGTTTTCCATATTCCATTTTGAGGTACATGTCTGTCGTGGTATTCTGCATAGGTGTTTAGGCACCTAAATCAGAGATGTGTGTCTCACTCCAGAATAAAGTTAGATGCTTCAGAAAACAATTTGCAGAATCCTCACATCCCTTATTAGATAAAATCATTGATATTTACTAGAAGACATCTCATTAGCTCTATTTATTAGTGAGTAGTATAAATAATAGATAGTAAATTTAATGAAAAATATCTATCTAACTACTAAGACAATTTCCATGTAATAAATGCTGTAGTTTGCAATATCAAACATGCTAAATTTCTTTTAAATATCTTTAAATAACCACCATTAATATTCTATGGCAGGGGAATGAGAAAATATGTGGACTTCTTTGAAATTACACACAAATATTAACCTCCAGTTAAGTAGAAGCTTTGTAGCATGTAAAATACAATAACATAACTTATACTGGGCCAAAATATTAAAAAGATCAGGGCAAACTGGATCATGTAGGAAGCAAATATTTAAATATTTTAAATGCATCTGTGATTCTCTGCTCTTGATCTGGATATTGACCAGCAGAAATGTTGCACTTGCGAAATAACTGCCAGATCTAACCTTGCATTTTACCAGCAACATTCATAAAGCAGCCCTTAACTGCAAGAAATTATAGACTACAAAAAATTCACTTTACTTTTAGATATAAAACATACCTTCTGGAATTCCAATTTCATTCAGTGTGAGAAATTCTGTCTGTATTCCTAGACAGGGCACTTCTACTTCTATAAAAGTAATCACATTAGTTCAAACATCTGTCTGACACAGCAATTGATTAAAATTACCAATCAGAGACCTACAGAATTCTCCATTGCACACCACAGGATGGAAATTTGCCAAGGGATATCTAACTGCCCATCAAGGAACTAGTAATTTGTAAAGGTTAAGAAAGGTACAATAGGTAGGTGGGTATGGAAGATGGAAGGGAGAATTTATTTTTAAATGGTATAAGCATAAAGAATTGCAATAGGCATAGGCAATGCTGTTAAATTTTGTTCTTTCAGGGTTATCATATGCATTCATCATTGTACCAAGCTACAGAAACATCCCAATCTAATTTGTAGCAAGATAGATAGGTACAATCAACTGGAAACAAAAATTCTAAATACATTTTAAGTTTTTGTCTTGTTTTACAGAAAACTACAATCAAGCACAAAACAAAGAAAATTTCCTGTTTCACCTGTCACTGCAGTCTAGGAAATCTAGAAAGCTCTAGCTGGTTTGCTTTTTGTCTCCACTTTTTTTAATCCCGTTTTCTTTTCATATGATTCACTCCCTGTCATGACATGTCAGAGAGTGCTTGCCGAGGCATCAGTAAAATAGAAAGTTAAGACCATTTTCCTTTCCCAAGGAGAGGTTCAGGAAAAAAAAAAAAAAAATAAAAAAAGGCTGCAAATCAAGAACTGTTAGATTATAGAAGTTTGTACTCATTTATAGATTTTCTAACCAGAAGGGATCATTGTCTTAATCTATTATGACTTCTTGTTCAACCAAGCCCTTTAGAATTTCACCTGAAATTTCCTCTCTCAAGTTCATAGCTTCACAATGAGACACAGAATTTTCAGTGAAAAAAATGGATTTCTTGGGTTAAAGACTTCAAGTGAGAGAGAATCCTGCACATCCAAGGGTACATTGTTTTAATGATTAAAACTCGTAACTATTAAACAATTACCTTTTAGCTCTATTCTAAATTTATCTATGTTTACCTCTTACTAATGGATCTTAGAAACATTTTCCTTATTACATTGCAAAATGTCTATCATAGAAATATTTTTTATGTTAGGTACTAATGGAGTGTGATAAGTTTATCTTTTCAGGCTTAAATTGCTCGTCTTTTGCTCCAAATCAGTTTTCACAATCTCAGTAATTTTTCAGCTGTTGCCTCAAATATTTCCTCCTTTTTTTTTTAGAATTAATTTATTATTTAGATCATAGAATGGTGCAAAGTATTAAAAAAGTACTATGACACAGTCACCTCTTTTCAGTCATTCATAACTGTGGCGTTAAGTAAATCAACAGTTTTGCCATGAATTTCCATAAGCTTGTGGTCAAATGGTCTTTCTAGGTACAGGGATATGCCACTTCCATTTCCATGTCTACACCATAAAAAAACTGACCTTTAACAGCTAACAAACATACTAAAATAAATCTGAAAAAGTATGCAAAATAAAACTCCAGTATCAACAGAAACAGAAAACCACTAATGAAATAACAATAATTTTTTTTAAAAAAGGAATAAACAAAAAAACCTTTATGATAAGAACACTTTGTTCAACCTGTTTAAAATAATTTTATTATAAGGAATGCACATAACTTTAATGCTTACACAGTGCTATGTCTCTGCTTACACACATATAAATATATATATACACACACACACATGTACATACTCATATAGATATATCATGTACCTGCAAAAGTTTTAATGTTATGAAACCTTATACTATCATTTAACATGTTAATAAATTTTGAAATTTACAGAGGAAGGCATATTCTAGAAGTTAAATGAATCATTCAGTTTCCAGATGTACTTCCTCTATGTATCAGTAGATTCCTACTGTCATGCTGTCAAACTCTGGAAGGTTGTGTTAGAATTAAACACTCCAACTCAGGCTTTAACACAGGATGGAAAGCTTATCTAACCTGACAGTACTCTAGAAATAATCATTCTGACTTGTCAAAGACGGTACATGCCAGGATCTTTACATTATTTAGAAATGAAGGAAGATTTTTAAAAAAAAAAAAAAAAAAGAAAAAAAAAAGAAAAATATATAAATCTTATAAAGCCCTATAGTCAAATCTGAACTGTGGCTAGGGGGAGAAACATAAACCAAACCAGAAACAAAACATGCATAGAATCTCATAATATACATCATTTACGACTCAGAGTTTAGCTTTAACCCTTAGCTACATGTAGAATCCTATTCAAACTGAAGGAGTAAATGATAAAGAAAGGTGATATATCTCAGCAACATTTGTCCATGAGAAGCAGTTTATCATCTGTTAACTGTCTTTGCTGAAGCAGCCTACAGTTAACTATGGACATTTAAAATATTTTTCAAAGATTTAAAAGTTTGGTCTATTTTATTGTTTATAATGCATTTAGTGAAAAAAGTTGTGTGAATTTTAAGACAAATGTCCGCTTTTCATGACAGGGGCAACCCCTATTCTAACATTCTTATAAAATAAAAATAAAATAAACTTCAAACAGAAATTTGGTAATCATATTATTTTGTTCCAAATACCTCTTTTTCTGACCAGTCCTTTTCTGTTTCTAAATATATGGTTGTTTTGGTATAAACAGTCACAGCTGTGACAGAGACAGACTGATTCTCACTCTTAGATGGGAGGCAACTTACTTGAAAGAAATTAGTTCTCTTGCAAGGTTCTGTTTGCTCTTCAAACAGTAAAATGCTTAAGCATATGTTAGCTGTGTATGTAATTATATTGACTATAGGACACTGTGCTTCATCAAGTACTTCAGTCTGTTGGAGTATTTTTTTTTCTTCTGTGTACTCAACTAAGTAATCTAGATGATAAACCCCTTTTGAATTTAGCTAATCTTAGCTAACCAAAAGGATCCCTGGTCAGACTAGTCAATCTCTGTACCAATTTTACTCAAGTAATGACAGTTGCACAGAACCCTGTCTTGTGTTCTTGTAATTTAAGTACATTACAGTTAAACTATATAAAATATTTAGACATATAGATTGATTCAGATGCCTAAAAATGGGCATGGAGTGCCTTCTGAGATGTACTAGGGTAGCCAAATAGCCACACAGGGCTATTATATTTGACACAGGACACGCAAGAGAGCTGCACCCTTCTGAACCAACAACTAAAGACATTCCAAAATAACCTAGGACTTCTCAAATGATGGGAGACAACTAAATTAAAGCAACTGAATGGAACCTCTGGTGTCTGCATTCAGATGAAATTGCTCTTTAAGCTTTGATGGCTGTATTGGCTGACTGTAATAGGAGCTTAGACAGACACCTTGTATAAGGGCCCCTACACTGTAGATGCCTACATTTGTGAATCTGAAGCAGTAACCCAATCTAGGTGAGAAACTGTTGGAATACATATTTCAATTCAATATTTTACCTCCTTTCAGTTCCGCTGACCACTTCACAGCAGAAGGCTTTTTCATGGGCCACCTTCCTGCCCAGCAATCCCATCACTTTTTTCTTAGAATGTCTAAATATCATGCAGACACTCTCTTATAACTCCTACAATCTCATTCTCACTATTCTCCACACTGGGAGACAGACTTGTTCTCACTGAGGCTTCTGGTTTGTCTTTGTGAGGACCCTAAAATAACCTGTTGGAAAGCGGCCAAAGAAAGGTCTGGGAAGAATAGCTGTCCCTGAAATAATTCAGTGTGCTTTGCATTCAGTCTAACACAGTGTTAATATAGACCAAAGTAAACCCATTCAAAAATAAAAAAAAAGTAGGAAGAAAGAGCAGGTGAGGAGGCAGATGTCAAAACCATGAGACAGGAGAAATAAGGATCAATACTGAGGCAAGCATGACAAGACCCCTGACTGGACAAATTTTTTTTTTTTTTTTTTTTTTGTGATAACTGGCAGCCTATTAAGGTTAAAGATCAAAGACAAGAGAATGGAGAAGAAAACAGAAGAAAGAAGGCCTTGACCTGACAACACAAAGAAACAAGGCAATCAAAAATAATCTTTTCTTATAATAGAAGATAAGTATAGTTATGTGGTCCCATATTAGCTGACTGGTGGTATGGTGTGTTATTCTGCATCTGCTTGAGAGTCTCATGATAAACTGCAGTAGCTATCCACCCTCAGCGTGAGGGTGGCCTTTCTCAGTTCCTCGTAAGCACTGTCTGGTGAGCCCACTGGGTGTTCCTTGGTGAGATAGTCCCTTTAGTAGATGGTGAGTGTCCCTTCAATCCTCTGATGTTGAGTAGGGGAGACCTGCAACTATCATGTAGCATGTGTACCACCAAAACCAAGATTGCTTTGGGTGGAAATGAAGGCAAGGTGAGCACTGGTTCACTCCAGTGTCATTCTGGATATACAGAGGTGTAGTTGTAATGCATGCTGGTAGCTGGGGTTTTTTGTATTCTTCCCATAAAACAGTTTAAATGTAGTTTGTGAAAATCATGAACAAGTGAATTACAATCTGAAAATCAGTTTCAGATGCAAATATGCTGTTTAAGGTGCCTAGCATATGACAGGCAGACTTAGAGATGAGGATTGTCTTTAAAAAGCTCATCCTAAATTTATTTTAAGGAAGGCTATTAACCCTCAGAAATGTTAGCCAGGAATGGCTCACCCAGACTTATCAGTGGTTTTTAACCCCACTAAGTAAAATTAAAATTGGCTAGATCAGTACAGTCAAACTAATACTTGCAAATCTAACTCTTGTTTCTGTTTCTAACTTGTTTTATAAAGGCTTCCTAATTTTACAAGTTTATTTGTATAATGCCATTGTGTATATATAAACTGCCTAGTTTCTGTGAATGTCTGTGACATATGTGAGAGAAATTTTGGTTTTAAATTCTCAGCAAACATGACAATAAATTCAGAATAGTTTTTTAAGACTAAATCGTTCAATAAGTATTCTTTTGGAATGATGAACCATGGGAAACTCCAGTAATTCTGTAAGGTCTGAGAAAGTCTGTCTCTAGACTGTGGTCGGATCTTGCATACTTTGGGGCTTTCTTTTAAAGTTGCTTTTTGAAATTGTAGTAAAAAATACCCATTAATTATCTGGCCTGACAAGTATGGATGCAATATCACACACTTGAGGAAAACAAAAAGAGACATAGGTCAAAACCAGCATTACAGAGTAGACAAGGCTGAGAAATATCTGAAATTTAAATGAGCATAGAATAGACATAAATATACTTTCCATCCACTCTCAGATAAAAGACATTTTGCAATTCACAATTCTCAGAAATAAAATGTTATTGCTACTGTATCACTGTAGGGACTGGGTGGTGGTGTTCTTTATCATTCCACTCCATTTTGAAGGACCCTTGTTTTGGGAGTCTTAAATCTTCTACAATTACCAAAGATGCATCATTAAAACTGAAGAAGATTAGTTGAATTGTTCCTCACTGACTCTTAACATAGTCTGAGTAACACCATCCCTAATCAGGGGAAGCCCTTATTGATCCTCTTTATGTTTTAGTACTTCAATACAGATATACTGTATAGGACACATACAGCTGTTTCTTTCATGTTCATAGTGATCCAGCAATATGCATCTAATGCCATTTTCAATGTCATAAGGCTGGTCTGGTCCTTAGCTGCTAATCCAGAATGATTTTCATAGGCTCATGTCTGGTTTCCAGTTCTGTGTTGAGGTTTTAGATACCTTAAGGCATTTAAATTGTCACCTGAAACACTGCTTTTGCACTAACTTGCAAGTGTAGCTTTTTGCACTAACTTGTTAGGCGTTGGAATGGGCTGCCCGGGGAGGTGGTGGAGTCCCATCCCTGGAAGTGTTAAAGAGTAGGGTCGACATAGCGCTTAGGGATATGGTGTAGTTGGGAACTGTCAATGTTAGGTTAATGGTTGGACTGGATGATCTTCAAGGTCTTTTCCAACCTAGACGATTCTGTGATTCTGTCCTTTGGGTTATAAAGTTATGCCTTTTTTCCTTCTGTGTTATTCAGCACTGATACAACTGGGTTATTACCATATAACAGATTTCTAGGCTTTTGGTAATACTATAACAAATTATTATGATTAATAAGAAAGAAGAAAATTATAATGAATAATGATAATAATATTAATTATAATAACAGAAAACATTATAAGGAGATTAGGAAGAAAAGAGAATGTATTGGTACAAGCAATGTGATTGCATATATATGAGAAACAAGATTGCACTATAGTCAAAGTAAAATGCACATGACAGTAACCTCTGAAATATAATCAGAAATTACACTAAAGTTTTGTGGACTGAAGTCTCATCAGAATCAAACTATTTGCTATTAATTTATTATCTAAATCAAAGTCATTACATTAAACAGACAATTCACATGACTTCAGACCATTGTGAATGAAGACAGCCCTACAGGATAGAACCTGGTATTCCAGTTTGGCCTTTGTTATCACCTGCTGTCTTTGTTGTACACTGGAGAAGCATTGGATAAAAGAGGCAAAACTTAAGAAAAATAACTTAATGAGATAGGAAAATATTAATTATTTTTTTTTCCCCCTTGCAGCTGAATGGAAGGAAGAAGGTTCCAGGGTCACATTTTCTATCATCATTTTAATCAGGCCTGTAGTGATATCACAAGGGATAGATTGTGGGTGTCTCATCCATGGAACTGTTCAAGGTCAGACTGGATGGGGTTTTGCGCAACCAAAGTTGCTCAAAGTTTGGGCATCCAAGCTTCTTACAGGAGAAGACCTAGAACTCTGGGCTCCTTCCTGAAAGACTGATTAACCACTAAGTGGATGTGCAAAGATCACTGGTTATACAGAGAGAGACTGAAATGAGTTCAATAAGGTAAAATTAATCTCAGCTGTCCGAATAAAGAGAGTTTTACAAGGTTATGTATTTTTTTTTTCAATTAAACATTCTTTGGTTGAAGAAATTAACACAGTAAATTTGAAGACTACACTAAGAATCCACAGTAAGTTCAAATTTCAGCCTGCAGGTAAGGTTTTCACAGAAATCTTAGTCACCTAGGTCATATCAGGTGCCTGCGAAGTCTAGGTAACATTTATAGGTTGCAATTCTGAATTGAGGGTTATAAGCAACTTTTCAGGCTCTGTAAACTATTCTGAAGTGCTGTCCTAGTGGTATGCATTCATCTAAGTCCTAGCATGTACCAGTTTAAGCACGTTACCTTCAGAAGATTTGGTTCTAGAGCACAAAGCTGCTATGAATGCCCAGAACCACGTGCCCCAAACAGTACTTAATTTGGAATTAAAAAATCTGATTATGTAATTATGTTATCATGTACCCAGAACAGGGAGGCATGAGAAGTACAACACTCAGAGTTTGTTCCTTTCAAAAATGCTGCCAGAATAAGAAGTGATGGTGTCCAGATTTTCCAAAATAGCCTTCCAAATAGTTCTCTTCTACAAACAAGCACCTAATCTTTAACTGTTGCAATTGTTGTGTCAAGTCTTTTTTCCTACCTTGTTTCCAAATACTTCAAGAATCTGGGCCATTTGGCTCAGCTGGAGTGTATTGGGATCCAGAACCAAACTGCAATAAGCAGAAAAATATGTAATGATGGAGAAGGGGAAAAAAAAGATGGGCAAAGGGAATTCCAAAGAAATCTTGAGTGCCAACTGCTTATTCATTATCTGACATGGAAAAGCAACTTTGGTGTTACTTTCTAATGATTCATATACATATCAATTTTTCACTGAGGTGATGTCTCATCTGACTTTTATTTCTTCCTCTTTTCTTTTGTCTTCCCTCAAGACCTTCAAAGACATTTGTTTATTATGAATTCACACTGTATCCCCACCAATTACCTGAGTGTCTGAGGGGTTCTCAGATATCAGTTTGAAAGGATTAAGGTGAAGCAAGGCCATTCCTTCCACCTCACAGAAACAAAGGGTCAGCTTGGAGTTAAATTAGAAAAATAAGTGCAGTGTACACTGTTTGACTGCTAAATCAATCTCTGTCTAACAAAAAGGACAGAATTTAATCATGTGACTTTGAGTACTGACCAGAAATTGTTTGGCAATGGTTGTCTATGGCTGACAATGTCTTCTATAAGTAGTATTGTTATCTTGGTCTGTGTCTTTGACTGCATGTTATCTAACTCAAGGTCATTAGAACCTAGATCTAGTTTCTATTACATTAATAAAATGAAATAAAATAAAATATACACCCTTGTAGGAAATTATCTAGGAAATGAGTTCCTTCAAACTCTAGTCTCAGGAGAAATATTTCACTCCAAGGCATAACTAAATAAACAACTGTTAACAGACTGCAGTTAATGCTAGTATTTTAACATTCACTGATAGCAGCCCTAAACAGTGCTCAGAGAATTGAGATGAAACTGATTAAAAAAAAAAAAAAAAAAAAAAAAAAAGAAGAAAGGAATGGACTGGAACTCTTGCAGCTCAACTGAATTTATTAATTGCACGCTTAGAGTTCTCTATTTTATATATATATAAGAAATTCCATGTGATCAAATGTGCCTCCATATGAGGATATTAAATCTGAGTAGGTTTATCACTTATCAGACCTTGGTACGAAACTTAAAATGAAATAAGACTCACTGCATTAGCAGCTCTTATACCATTACCATCTGCCTACACAATACAAGATTCACTAACATTTTTTTTCCTGTCTTATTTTAACAAGAATTTGTACCTTGCACCTTGATTAAGCTGTTCCATTTTTTCGTATTGCAAAAGCATTTTCACCATTTGCATTAGTTTTCTTCCTCAACCCCCAGTATATTTTTGAATTCTAGTTACTCACAGATTTATCTTTTTTTTTCCCAAGGACAGTCATTACTCTTTATAATTCTTATTGTGATGGCCTTTTAGTAAATGGTTTATTCTTCCATACCAGTTTAAAGAATCTAATTCTCCAACTAATCGAAGCCTCTGTTCACTATTTTTGTCTTATGATGATAAGCATTTCAGTAACCTAAAGACTTTGGAAGTGAGAGCTTCCATTTCTGGGCTTTTTTTAAAAAAAAATTTGCTTTAGATTACTCTATTATTTCCTGCTTTATCAGAAGCTATGGTGTACTATTTCTATATTTTATTATTATATGTAACTACCACCCTTTGGTGTTTAATATTACATATATTCATCCCCATCAATAGATTTAAAATACGATGCAATTTAATTTTAGCTAAACTGTTTTCCTGAAAGATAATGTATAGATTATTGTTACTTGTACAAATACATACAACACATTTGGGAAATTCAATGGTGGTGAAAGATGAAACACTTAAATAATATTTCTTAAAGGTACAACTAATTAAATAAAATAATATCATAATAATGTACACAGCTCTTCAGAGGAAATCTATCTGATATGTATAATCTACATGTGGCCATAACATATTAAAAAAATTTCATTTTAAAAAAAATATATAGTACAAAGGGTAAAAATTACATAAGCTGTAATTTATTCGATGCTGATAGGAATGTGAATGTGTGTTAGTGTGTGGGCACCAATTCCTTTTAAAATCTATTCAGCACTGTCCAGCCTTCTGTGTTAAATTTCAAAATATAACATTTTCATAATGTAAATTGTTTGTTCACTTCTGCTTTACATTACATTAATTCATATCCCACATAAAAAATAATTCAGATGGAATCATACTCACAGGACTGTTGCAATTCAGGGCATTGGTTTTAGCTGTAATTTCATAATTTTCTTTACTTTTCTATCATTAAAAAGGACACTTTCAGAGCCTTTTTGAGGTTATGACAAGAAAAGACCACACTTCATGATATCCATAATGCAGACATCAATCCCAGCATGTAAAGGGGGAAAAAAAAAAAAATCAAATACCCATAATCAGAATAAGAAATTCAGGAAAATTAACTAAGCCATACAATAAGAATCAGATTACTAAAGAATTTACTATATTGCATATATTACATAAAGTTGCATAAGAAGGCATATATTTCATAAAGATCTGGTAACAAGAATAACAGAATAAAAGGTTATTTTATAATAACGATTCAGTATCTGAAAAGTTATTTAATGAATACTAGTCCATGAATGAGAGAAATCTGTCTGAAACCCAGCTCAGACCACACTGACATGATACTGGTCAGCTAGGGGAAACACCTGGAAATTATTGAAGAATTTATATCAATGTCTTTAAATGAGTGAATATGTCTGTTTGCATCACTTGTGCTCTCATTTAAGAGACACTTCAGACCACTAGCTGGTAGTGGATGGCCACAATTCAGTAATAGTTAGTCACGTTGTCTTGGCCTCACATCTGAGAGGCTCTATTTTCTCCAATTAAATTCTTGTTATGTCTGATAGAAGGGCCATACCTGACTATAATTTGGAAAATGAAACAAGCCACATGCAACAGCTTACTTGTTGAATGGAGCCTCTGCTTAAGGACGTATGAGAGGAGTGCTCTAAGAACTGTAAAATCTAGATTCATTACACCTATGTAAGTTCTGAACTAAGAATTATACTTACTGAAAGCTCCTTTTAAAGTAAGTTACGAGTGATTTTCTTTCAAGAGACAACGTAGCTCTTAGTAGTTTTTACTCTCTAGACATTTTTAGCTGGATGTCTTTAGGCTGAGCACTACCATGACACTCACTTCTATGTCACCTGAGACACTAGAGTCCCAAAATAAATTAGGGCTAGACTCAAAACTGTGGATCAGTTAACCTCTGAAGTAAGGCACTAACTGAATATAATTAGGTGGGGTGAGTCTGGGACTTGACTAATTTAAGTCTGCCCATACAGTTTAGCATCTAGTTGGCTTACCCTTTAGGAGGAGCAGTTTTTTACCTAAGTAGTGATTTTTGAATACTTTAAAGGATCTGATTATAAACTCTTCATTACAAAAAAGAAACTTGGAAAATGGGAAAAAAAACCTCTCAATGCAGTGAAAACTGATCCCATATTTGACCTGAAACAGAACATGAGACAATGAATTTCACTCTCACCAAAAAAATAAATCCCAAGCAAGAAGACAATCAAGCATCTTGGACTTAAAGAGTTTAGTGCCATTTGAAATGCCATAGAGTATTCCCTTTAGCATCCAGTTGCTGCTTTAGAAGCCTTTGGGTATCCCACAAAGGTCTGTGCTGTAAATTGTAAATCCTGTACAGGTGTCCCAGACACTCTCAGGCATATAAAATGACTCTAGATGGCTATGGTTAGACAATTAAATGGAACCTCTTGTTTTTGGATGAGTGTTATCTTTGTTTAGCATAAACATCCAGGCAACTTTCATTCCCGTGACTTTTAAATTTTATTAAAAATTATTAAGCCAACATGGAAACTTGGTACTTTTTGTCACTGTTTTCTTTAAAATTGATTTTAAAGATTATGATATAGTGGTGCCAAATTCAGTGAACTAAAGATTTAGCCAAGAGCACGGGGTCTTTAATGCCTGAGGTTTTGCCAAGAACAGATTAATTCTTTCTTGTTTCTGCAATGAATGAAAAAAATGCACAAATCTAAAAGAACATGGCACAATCAGTTCCTGAAGGTCACCTGGTGTAATAAATGCATTTCTTCATTCATCCACTTCTTCAGAAAGTTTTCATTACCAGAGGAATGGAAAACTGAAACTTTAAAATGAGAGTATTCCGCGAGGCCCAAGATTTCCCTCAAAATCTAGTTTTTCCTAAAAATGAATGTAATAGTTAAATAAAGGAAATGATTGGGGAAATGGCTCTTTGACCACTATGATGGTAGAGAAAAGACTTTTGTGAGGTCAGTTTAATACATATAAGATAGTACATCCAGTTCCATGATAGATGTGTGACTGTCCTATAATATTTTTCTGTCTTCAGAACAGCTCATCTTATGAACGAAGACATTCAGCCTCCCTCATCAGGAGTCATAGCGCTGAGGGATACAGTGTAGTTGAGAATGGTCAGTGTTAGGTTAATGGTTGGACTGGATGATCTTCAAGGTCTTTTCCAACCTAGATGATTCTGTGATTCTGTGAGTCTGCAGAGCCAGTTTAATGAAGATGAAAGTATGTGTGTTGCAGTTGGGCAAGCTTTTTAATATTGCTGCCAAGAAGACAGAAAAACCTGAAAATTCTGTGTCAGTCTTTCAAAACAATAGTCACAGCAACAAGAAAATCAACATCTGTTGTGTGTTTTTCCTTTGTTTCTTCTAATCGATCCAGCAAATCTTTGCCAAACATTTGCACAGTGTGCCATAGAAATGTCACTTGAGGGTGAAAAAGAGTGTCACTTTATAAGTAAATGTCATTTTGCAAGTAAATACCATTGAGTAGGGAAAGAAAAATGACACTAAGAAGAGAAGCTAAATGGCTAAATGGCTGATGATACAAACAAGAAACAGAGCATGTAATGAAGATTCCAGTTAATTTGCACCCCATCTGTCTGATGTCTTGATAATAATAGATGGTAAGGGAAGTGATAGTCACTGGTTTCTAAATCATCTCAACACTGGAGCTCTACCATTCAACAAGCATCTGCAGCAAACCATAGTGTTTCCACCTTAGCCAGTCATGGCAACTGAAATGCCTCTCTTCTTCAATTCCTTTTTCTTTTCATCAAGTCTCAGGTTTTGTAGAGTTCTTAAATAATCTCTGCCTCTGTTGTCCTAACCTTGACTCTCCTTTTACTCCCTTCACCTCTGGATCTTCCTTACACTCACTTATCTACGCTAAGCAGTGAGGTCCAGCTGATACTTTTATCCAGCTACAACTTTGAACACTTCAACATCTCTACTGTGCCATCATTCCTATCTCCACCTCAGAGTCCTGACTACTTCTCCACCTGCTTTCTGTATGCACTGTCAAAGAAGTGAAGGTAGAAATTTATTTACCCTTACCAGAAAATTAATCACAAAGCTTGTTAAGGCTTGGCAAACAGAATTCATGTCATATGCATTTAGTAGACACAGAAGATCTTTGAGGCTTTGCAACTCATACTTTATTATTTTAAGACTGTCTACAAAAAAGCTACTCGGCAAAGCATCTACAGAAGCTATGTTCAATGAAATTATTGACAATAAGAATGAGTGTTGATATTTGATTTAGCTTTTAGGACAAAAATAACAAATTAATAACATGATTTTAATAGTTTGCATAAATTTGTGAAGAGGAATGTAAATGAGAAGTTTTTATTTATCGCAATACGTTTTCTTAATCTCCCTCTCCCCTGCCCCTTTCTGTTTCCTTTAAGTACCATCTCACTCTTCTATTCTTTCAAACCTTCTATCTAGGTTAATTGTTGCAGATTTTAGGAACAAGTACTTGTAAGTTTTCGAAGTAGAATTGGTGTCAGTATTATCCAGAAGAAAGGAATAAGTCTGGAAAGGTGCTAGCAACACATAAACAAACAGAAAAACAGTTAGTATCATATTTAAGGCAAATTTAGTTTGCAACTATACTAAGGAAATAATATGTATTTCCTGCAGTGCTTGAAGACATATGAGAAACTGTTGAAGTTCTACGTTCACACCAACTTCTCACTAAGAATCTCAGTCTTTATCTTGTAATTTCCACAGAAATATCAGAATCAGTTCAACTGTCTTGTGATTTTGTTTTCTCACATCCAGCCTTCCAGTTGGTTCTACACATTTATGTGTTCTTTGTATCTATCTACCACTTCAACGTTTTCTTCCTTAGTTTCACCTCTGCTCTGTATTGCTTACAATCCTGGAGGGAAATTTTCTTATACCTTGGGAGTGTTGTAATCCAAGCTCCTCCTCTTCCCAAAACCTGGTGTGTTTGAGGCAGAGAAAATTTCTCATTTCTCACAGAAAGTAATGATTTTTTTAAAAAGTCTTTTTGTTCCAAGCTAATTTTTCTCATTCTTTGGTAAAAGTCAACAGCAGAAGATGGAAGCAGTGTCTCTGCTTCCTGCAGCAATTTCCATTGGCTCTTCTTGCCTTGATAGTCAAGCAGAGAAGGCACCTTATAGGGTCTGGCTTTTCTTCTCTATGTCCTCTTTTCAGGTTATATTAATTATATACTTAACCAGGAAATTTTGCTTTCTATAAATTTTATTTTCAGAATCTGACATTTGGCTCACTTTAAACAGCATGCACATGATAAAATGTCTGTTTGCACAAGGGAAAACCATATAATTGGCAAATGAGAAGCAGAGGCCAGGAAAACTGTAGGTTTCTACATAAACTGTGCCAAACCAAAACTTACTCAATATTTAGTGCTGCTAGTGACATTCCCAAATTACACATCTGCTCTTTTGATTTACATACTAGAGGACCAGGCAGCAGATGGAAAACACCATGAGACATTCAGAATAGGTCTATTCTCTCTTATAAGTCTATGTAGGACCTGTTAAAAATCCTGACTTCTGACAATCACACAGACATTGTTTATAAGTAAAAAATCGAATTAAATAAATACATTGTGGTTTAGACACTTAGAAATTACAATATATTTCTGGTATGGATGATAGGTAATTTGAAGACCTAATCAGTGCAGCTGTAAATTCTCTTACTTCTCTGCTACAAGAGGATTTTTACTTTATTCTGACAATTCTGTAAACTTATATGATAAGCCATCTAAGCCATCAGAAAGAGGGAGCTAAGATGGGACATATTCAAAAAAAAAGTATGATTTATTAAACATATTTAGAAAAAACATTTAAAAAAATTACTGAATGTCATTAATTTTTTTATTTAGATTAATCTAGATCCTAAATTTGCGTATTATTTCAGTCATTATCCATAATACACAAGGGTGCGATACTCCACTACTGATGACGATAATGATATTTCTGCTTATTCACCTTCAGTATGACTTGAATACTTCTGCTAGTGCTGCAGGCAAATGACTTGGCCCCTAGGGGATAATGCACTTCCTCTTCATTTCCCATAGAGGCTTCTGAAAAAGAAATAAAGTCATCCTGGTTTCAGGAATGGCTTCATCTTGGTTTCATGACAAGATCCAACATGTTGATTTTATTTTGAATGGCTATTAACTTTAGTTAGTAGTTTTCAGACTTGGAACTTTTAACTCCACTGTCCCCCTCATTTAAGAGTTTAATTTTTTTAATTACTTTTGAATGCTTAATATGCAAACAGTATCCTTGTTTAAATCCATAATATGGAATTAAGCACCTTAATTCCATAATATGGAAACTTCAAATATAGAGTAGAGGATAACTTATTTAAAGCTTACTCTAGTTTGAAATGTAAAATTGGAAATTACAGTGTAAATATTTAACAGTTTGGCATTGTTTGCCTTAAAGCTTCCTTTTCTGTTAGCAGCTAATGTTAAACCTAAAGAGGTATCAGGGAAATTGAATGGATCTTTAGAAAAGAAGTAGTTATCGTATGTACGGAGAATATGCAAGTGAGAAGTGTGAGTGTACTAGCAAATCCTGGGGAGAAAACTTGACCCTAACTCTTTTATGTTATAGTTTAGGTCCTCAAATCACAATAAGAAATTAGTTTTACTGTTACACTATGTAACCTTTGTTTACCGCCAAATTGGGAACATCACCTGATATCAATTCAAATTACAGTATACTAGCATGCAACACAGAAAACTATTCTTGTTCACAATTTCAGCCCTAAGTTCACATAGCATTTGAAGTATGTGCCCCTATGTCAGTTTAAGATTGAGACCTACCGATATGGCTTCATCTGCCTGCACAGGAAAAAATATTTATTGACGAATAGCAGTATATAAAATGAAAAGGACGAAAAAGCACTATGGTCTAAAAGACAATATTGGTGTCTTCTTCTGACAGCAATGTAACAGTAAACTAACAATCAGAAAGCAAATTTAATATCAGTATTTATAATCAGGAACTTCTTAAGACAATCAGAAAAACAGAATTTAATATACAAAATTTATTTGAACTACTATTTTTTAATAGAATTTAAAAAGCTATAAATTTGGCTCTTTGACCTACAGAATTAATCTCATGAAAGAGTTTTCATAGAGATTTTCATTGTTCTAGTTTCTGCCTAGGCCAGGAATAACACTTCTAAAGAAAAAAAATATTTTTCCTTAATTTTCTCTTTTTTCATAGTTTTAAGAGGACTTGCAGACATTTCCTTCTTTCTGTGGATAACATTTTATACCCTTTATAGTGAAGTTATCAATATTTAGTATTTGTCACCCAAGTTTTCTTTTTGCTGTCGTTCAGTGTAAAATTTGCATTTAGTAAATAGTGCTACCACACTACAATAAACTCTGTAACTCTTATTCAAACTTTGTCTCTCAGACACACAATACTGCTGGAAAGCTGATTTGACACACTAGCCTCATAAAGAAAGCTCAAATTGTTCATATAGTTGTGGGTTTTTTTAGTTAGTGTGTTGAATATCTGAGGCTCTGTGGATAAAAATCTCAAAAAAATAATAATGTAGCAGTGCAAACCCACTGATAAAAAGAAGTCAAGCCAGCACCTAAAGAGAAGTTAATTGGCTCAGATGGAGTGTTTTAGATGAGATTGATTGAACTGTGTCAAAGTCTTAGAATTTTGTTGTAGAAAACACATTGACGTTTGGACATATTTGATCACAATGATCATTCATTTGTACAGAATTTCAAGTGACTAATCACTACATTTTTTCCTCAGTGAATGCTCTATGTTGTTAATGGAATCGATACTTTAGCACCAGATCTGAAACTATCTGTGGAAATTTTCCTTGGTAAGCAAATAGTTCAGTTGTTCCAATAAAACTTCCAACTTGTTTCAAAAATTCATTTTATAGAGCTATAATTTGTGTATGTGTGTGTGCGCGCATGTGCATGCATGTGTGCTTCTGTGCACATCTAAAGACCTGAAATAAATTCCTGTAGTGAATATGTAGCTTTTTAAAGAGGGATGCAAAGTTAGAGATGGAGTTTAATCAGACTGTTTTTTTCTGACAAGGAGTTCTGTAGGAGTAATTCTGTAAAAAAAGGCTGAATATTTTCACAGAATACTTAAGTTACCTTATCCCTATAGTGTATGCAGATAATAATAAAACATTACTAAATACGTAGGTGCAAATTCATTTGCAACAGGTAAACCAGCCTTTGAAAGGATCTCTACCACACAAATAATTGAAAAATAGGTTATGCATAGCTAAGCATGCTAAGCCCCACACAGCCACTCACTCAGTTCCCTGCACTGGGATGAGAAAGAGAATTGGAAGAGGAAAAGCAAAAAACCTCATTGGTCAAGATAAGGATGGTTTAATAAGTGAAGCAAAGCCATGCGTGCAAGCACAGAAAAACAAGGAATACTTTCACTACTTCCCATCATCAGGCAGACATTCAACCATCTCCAGGAAAGCAGGGCTCCATCATGTACAACAGTTATTTGTGAATACGGACGTCATAAATCTAAATGTCATCCCTCCTCCTTCCCACAGATCTCATTGCTGAGCACGACATCAAATAGTATGGGATATCACTTGGGGTGAGCTGTCCCAGTTGTTTCCCCTCCCAACTTTTTGCCCATCCCCAGCCTGTTCTTTGGCAGAGCAGTGTGAAAAGTAGAATCATAGAATCATAGAATGGCTTGGGTTCAAAGGGACCTTAAAGATCGTCTAGTTCCATCCCCCCTGCCACAGCCAGGGTTACCTTCCACTAGAGCAGGTTGCTCAAAGCCTCATCCAACCTGGCCTTGAACACTTTCAGGGAGGAGGCATCCACAACTTCTCTGGGCAACCTGTTCTCACTACCCTCACAGTGTGCAACTTCTTCCTTGTATCTAATCTAAATTTGCCCTCTTTCAATTTAAAACCATTACCCCTCATATTGTCACTACACTCTATGAAAAAGAGTTCTTCACTATCTTTTCTGTAGTCACCCTTTAAATACTGTAAAGCTGCTATAAGGTTTCCCCAGACTCTTCCCTTTTCCACATAAACAACCCCAACTCTCTCAGCCTGTCCTCATAAGGAAGGTGCTTCAGCCCCTGATCATCTTCATGGCCCTCCTCTGGACCTGCTTGAGTAGTCCATGTGTTTCTTACACTGGGGGCCCCAGAGCTGAACACAGTACTCCAGGGGAGGTCTCATAAGAGTGGCGTAGAGGAGGAGAATCACCTCCCTCAACCTGCTGGCCACACTTCTCTTGATGCAGCTCAGGATACATTTTGCTTTCTGGGCTGCAAGTGCATATTGCTGGCTCATAGTCAGTTTTCCATCCAGTAATACTCCCAAGTCCATCTCCACAGGGCTGCTCTCAATCCACTCATTGTCCAGCCTCTATTTGTGCTTGGGATTTCCCTGACCCATGTGCAGGACCTTGAAGTTGGCCTTGTTGAAATTCATGAGGTTTGCATGGGCCCACCTCTCAAGTCTGGCAAGGTCCCTCTGGATGGCACATCCCTTCCCTCCAGCGTGTCAACTGTACCACACAGTTTTTCATCAGACTTGCTGATGGTGCACTCAATCCCAGTGCCCATGTCTCCAACAAAGATGTTAAATAGCACAGATCCCAGTACCAACCCCTGAGGAACGCCATTTGCAACTGGTCTCCAGTTGGACATAAGTTGATTGAGTTGATTGAGATTGAGTGCTGTTAGCCAATTCCTTACCCACCAAGTAATCCATCCATCAAATCCACGTCTCTCCAATTTAGAGACAAGGATGTCATGCAGGACAGTGTCAAATGCTTTGCACAAGTCCAGGTAGATGATGTCAGTTGCTCTTCCTTTATCCACCAGTGCTGTAACACCATCATAGGCAGCCACCAAATTTGTCCTTAGTAAAGCCATGTCACCAGTAACCTCCTTATTTTCCATGTGCCCTAGCATAGTTTCCAGGATGATCATTTCCATGATCTTGCTAGACTCAGAGGTGAGACTGACTGGCCTGTAGTTCTCTGGATCCTCTTTATTTCCCTTTTTAAAAATGAAGGTTATGTTACCCCTTTTACAGTGAGTGGCAACTTTGACAGACAAATAGAAAAGTTCTTGATGCTGAGCAAGTGCTGCTCAGCAATAGCTAAAACATCCCTGTATTTATCAATCCTGTTTTCATCCCAGATGTCAAATATAACCCCATACAAACTACTATGAAAAAAATTAACTCCACCCCAGATTAAACCAGTATGAGGGATAAGGTTAGTTTTATGGATATATTTGTATTTTATTAGTTTCTGACTGAAATTGTTCAGTAAAACCTCAGTATAAATCTCAAAAACTAGAAATCAAGTTGAGTGGCTTCTTAGAAGAGAAACAGTAGTTTCTTTTCTCAGCATTTTTAATTCTGTTGACAGAAATAAAATTAGACAAAAATAAAAGATAATCACTATATCATCTAATAGACTCACAGCAGAACTCAGCAACAGTTGAGAACCAAGGACTACATTCTTCCCTCTTAATCCATATGAAATAATTATCTAACTTCCTTCCTCTAGTGGACGGAAAAAAACCATGAATTTAGTAGAGTGATTCATGCTGTCATTAGAAGTGTCACAGGGAGGGAATTATCTGGCCTCAGTTAAGTTCTCTTCGTAATCGGTGGGGAAAAAAAAAGAAACATCCATAAAACAATTTATCATTGTACCTTAAGATAAGTACCTGAGAGAGCTGAGGTAACTTATGCTCTGATAGCTATTATATCTCTGCATTGTTTATAACTGAAGTGAAAACAATGAGCTAAGGCTTAGACATCTCAGAGATATGCTGAAGCAACAAATACGACACTAATTGCTTTTATTAGTAAGAACAGCATACACTTGTATACAAAATTAACAATTAAAATATAATTCTCCACAATGTCTATTTCTTTGTTTTATCTGTTTTGTACTACCATAGTCCATATGAATCTGTGTTCAAATAGGGTGTGTTTTCTTTGTATATTCACCTGGATAGATACTCCAATCTCTGTGAAGCTACAGGTCATATCTCACTGCTTTCTGTACTGTAATGTTTCATTTCTTTCTTCACATTTCTCTACAATTGCTACAGAGAATATCTGTCTCCAGAGGACAGCTGGAAAAGTTTATTCACAACTATCAGTCTTCTCTTGAGAGTTCAACTGTGATCAACTTGCAGTGGCAAGTATATTCTCATAGTGATGTGCTATTTGGTAAAGTATACCCCACCACTGGAAAGCTTTCCTCTGTGCTCCAGACACACCAGAAATCCCCTTTGCTTTGTGCCACCTAGTCAAATGGGAATGCTCAGTCAACATGAAGGACCCTACAGTTATCAAAGAAAAAGCAACTCCTTAAATGGTGACACCATCTATTTTGTGGCAAAGAACATTCCCATTCTAATTCTCCCATGTTACTTCATAAGTATACAGTCATTTAAAAGATTCTCTTTAAAAGGTTTCACTTGTCTTTAGTTACAGTATCTAGTTCCTTTGTAAATGAAGACATTTATACCTTTGCTACTTATTTCACTAATACCAGATGAAAGATTTGCTGTTCATGTGTTTGTACAGAGTTTGCCATTTTATACTATGACATAACATGACATATTGCCTCTGTGATACATTTTGATAATGTCAAATAAAAGTACAGAAGACTGGAATTTGTAGTTAAGACTTTTTTTCTCTCTCAACCTAAAGGCATGGAACCATTCAAACATGCAAATTATTTGTGAGAAAATATATTGAATAGAGTTTAGATGACATCTACAAACAATAAGATAAAACTTCAAAAGATGCATTTCTTCAGTATGCAGTATGACTTACCTGTTAGTTACAGTGTTTGCATGATGATATTGTATTATCTTGTCATCTTGATCATCAAAAGCTAAGCTGTGCATACAAAAGAAACCAATCAGAAAAAGGTAGTTTTATCAAATTAATTTTTCACTGAAGTTCAACAGAATATTTTTAGATTAATGTATCTGTAAAGAGACTACACTATCTTTGTACTAAACCAAAACAGGCATAATAGTACAAAGACAAATTAGAAAAGCTAATTGAGGATAAACCTGTTACATTAAAGTGTGTTCTTGGCAATAAGGTTATGTGCAAAACCTTTCTGTGATTAATCTAAAAGTTTAAGCTAAAGAAGTACTGTATAATTGCTTATTATCATGAGTTTTTTACAAAATCTTAAGGGAAAATATAATTTGCACAAACATATGCTTCTTCTTAGATTACTAAATATTTCTTAGGGGAAAATGGTTAGAACAGTAATGAATAATAACAACAGATAATTTCATTACATTTAACACAGATATAAGCATTTGTTTCTATATCAGAAATGTTAATTGCCCCAATATACAAGAAGTAGTGATTTAGAAATGTTTTTTTTGTCTCATGGGTTTTAACACTTATTCAACCTGGCAAAAATTTATTGTGAATCATCAGATTGATTTCTCTCTTTTTAAGATTTTTTTAAACATTCACATGTATACAGGGAAAATAAATGTCTTATAAAGATAAAATCATTGATTGTCACATACTTTTCCTATTTAAATAAGTTAATAAAATGTATGACATGAAGTGTAAGATTTTGCGTAATTTAATAAAACGAAAATATTCAGAGACATAAAGAAAGAGATGGAAAGTAACATTCCATGAAGTTACAAGAATAAGGAATGTAGATGTAATACTTGTGTTACAGGAAAAATGTTTTCTATTACCTGATTGTATTTCCTACTTTTTTTTAGTTACTAGAACTGAAAAAAATAAATGTATTTGAAAACAATATTTTGAAGCAAATCATGTCAGACTACATCATCATTTGTTTCTGTATTGTTTTGTAGTAAAAGGCAATCTTCTAGAAACCACTTCATAACAGATACATGGGATGAGTTGGTTTTTTTTAATGTGTCAGCAATTTTCTCATTAAGCAAATGTCTACCTAGTAGAACAAGACAGCAATACCAAAAACACTTTCTGTATCAATGGCCAATCCTTTTTTAAATTTATTACTTATCAATAGCAGGTCCTACATGCTATTTAAAAGATTAATTCCTTTTCATACATTTGAAATGCATTGTCAGCACAAATACATTTCCAATCAGTTAGAGACTGGGTTGACTCAGCCTAGTTTTGACATTTCTTTTAAGGCTGAATAATTTGTATTCACCAGAGTAAGAACAGACCAGAGCTACAAAGGTATTAGTAGGATTTACAAGAAAATTTGGTTTTCACTTTCTTAAAAGTCTAGATACTTTGAAATGTTGCCTTACACACATGGTTAGAATACTCCCTTGGGATGTGAGACCACACTGTACCTATATCTAGGTGCCTTCCATTAGTCTTTCTAGAACAATATACTACCTCTGACAATAAAAAGTGTCTCTGGCAGTTTGTTGTTGCTGTTTATTATTATTATTATTATGGGAGGGGGATCTTGTTCTAGAATGAACTTGGTTCCTCTCTTTATCTCCAGTTTTGAGAAGGTATTCCATCTTGTATGTATTACAGTTCCCAGAAGATTTTTCACTGAAAAACACATGAGGTTAAAAAAATGCTAAATCAACTTTTTTCTTATTGAAATGCACATTAAAATACTCCTGAAAATCTTCTCTATTTAGGTGCTCTAGTACTAAGACAGTTACACTAGTGAGAGATGCAAAATAATTTGGTGTTATAAATTCTGCAAATAATCTACTGGAGCTCTAGGCAATAAATGGCCCTGTATGAGCATGAGTGCCAAAATGATGACCCTATTTTCTTTTAATCTATCTAGTTTCCAAATCCTGTTTCTTTACTCACTTAAACTGGTTTCTAAATCATGAAATTCAACACACTTTTCCATATTGTAGCCTTAAGTTTCAGAAAACTTGTAACCTTAAATTTAGTAATAACCCCTCAGCTATGCCCTCATCAGTGAGGTCACTATTTCTTCCTACTCTGAAATGACCCTCACCTCCTGCTTTGTCTTTGAAGAGCAGCCCTCTGTCTCTTGCTGCTGCTTGACAGTAAGTTCTAGTCCCTGTTTTAAAGACTATTTCACTGTATTATATTAAGTATTAATTATTTAACTTATCAAAGTAAGTGTTTGGGATGACTTTCTAAAATACATGTTTTGTATTATTTTTAGATAAAGTAATATTCAGAGATGTTTACCAAATTCAGGCTTCCACTGTGTTACAACTACAGATATGGTTATAAGACAAGAAATATCTCAGTCAGAAGAACTTAACTTTTACAATGACAAAGCAGGTAAAGTATAGAGAAACAATATTATCTCATATTGCAGTTAGAGAAATAAAGCATAGAACTATTAAGTTATTTAAGCAGTGTCTGTCATTAAAGATCAGAGCACTTTGACAGTATGACCATCCTTCTTTTGGAAATATATTTGTGTATACCAGAATTAAAGATTCATTTTTTCAGGCCATTTGTACCTATGAAGAAAATCCTTTTTTTTTCTGTTTTCCCTAATCATCTCATACCTGCACCAAATATATGCTAGTATCCCATAGCAATAGCAGGGTTTAGTTACCATACTAAAATCTCTCTGTAAATATTAGTCATTGTTCAAAGATACTCCTTTTTCTTTTTAATCTTGCAAATATTTTAACTCAGCCTTTTTAAGACATACAGAATGAAATATCAGTCAGGAAAAGGACTCCAGAGATCTCATGACTCTGAATGCCATACTAGAAAATAACAAATCTTCACGTATAAAATTGTATCTCAAATAAGTCACTAATTTGGGATTCAGGAAGGAGCTATGTCTCTTGAATAACAAAACATCTGTACAACTTGTAGCAAATATAAAGAAAAAATCAGTAAGTACTGGTTTCCTAAGAGACAATTGCCTTTCTTTACATGAACGCTCATTAATTTGCAGATTTTACTTTCTTCAGTCACCATGACTCAATAAAGTTTTTAAAGATTCTGTAGTCTTTTATCTTACTACTTTTCAGCAAGATCATAAAACAGTTCTAAAGCTTCAGAGTAAGGACTTTAATTTCTTTTTTTACAATACTATGTGGCAGTTAATGATAACAAATTAGGTGCATGGGCCATGATATTTATATTGCAAGAGGGAGATTTGTATACCACTATAGACCTGTGTAAGGAGCACAACAGGTCCAGTCATTTCTTGTAGATAGTCCAGTCTCACTTCCCTTCAATTCCATTTATGCCTGCTTGTACTATTGTGCATGGTAGACTGAAAACAGTAACTAGGGATGACACTGTCTACACCATTTAAGACTTCGTGTATATCAAATATACTTTAGAATTGTATATATGTCACAGCCCTTTTAAATCAATGGTTTATAGGTGCATTAGATTGTCACAATAATATTTTGTTTCAAAATATTAACAAGCAACCCAGATTATATTACAATTTACTGTGTCTTTGGTCATAGCACCTACTAATCCTCACTTCACTATTTACAGTGTTCTTTACATTGTTTTCTTATTCCATTTTTACAATTTCTTTATGTACCTGCTGTTTCTGTATACAATAACACTATTTTAATAATGCAGCAAAATAAGTGGACTGTGGACATTTGACTTTATTGTCTTCTATTATTTTGATAATTTACCACTGTTGCCTTAGTCATTGGCTAAAATTCAATCCAGATTAGGCAAAAAATATCCCATGTTGGGCTGTTAACACAGTGGTTTAGGAAAGCAATCATTTACTAAATCCTAAATCTTTCAATTCTGTCTCCATTCTACAGCATGCCTCAGAGATTTCTCAATTAATACCAGGGAGGTTGAAATAGGTTGAAATCAAATCATCCATAAGCACAATCTTGTTAACCTAACTTGCCCTCCTTATCTCTTCATACAAGTTTTCATTTCCGTTTCTTTTTTCTGTCCTTAGAGGTTCATTGTACTGTGTACCTGTTTTATTATCACTTTAATACTCCTATGTATAAGCTAGCTTATTTCCTGAAGATGTCAATTCCTTTCTTCATGTGCTTCATTTTTTCTCACTTGTAGGAGTACAATAAAAGCTGAATGAAAACAATCCTTCTTGAGAAACTTTCTACCATAAGAGAACACTCTAAAGAGTATGGGGTGATTATATGGGATATCGATGATTTTCCCTAAACAATACCGCCTCTAGAACAGATCTAAGAAATCATGTCATTCTAAATTTTCTGGGAAAAAGTTTAGCTTTTAGATTAGATTCAAATACATATTTTTATTTGACACTGATATTTGGTTGTCATTATCCTGAATCTTCATGCTATTACTGATTATTCAGACGGCATGTCTTACAGTTAATCACAGCTTTTGTTTTAGGGAAAAGAAGACAATTTCTCATAAGCGTACTCTCCAACTTCTGAACTGAGCAGAGGTCTAAACCCACAGAAGCTCACAAATATGACTCCCTTGAACACTCTCAAAACAAAAAAGACTTTCATATGTAATACTTTTATTTTGCTGATGAGTTTGCTTGGGTTTTTTGGTTTTTTGGGTTTTTTTTCCCTGTGTGGATAATAATACATGCAAACAGTGTTGCAAAAATTTTTAAATAATATTTTCATAAAAACTGGTAGCAAGTTTTGACCTCTACCATGATACAATGTAGGACAGGCACACAAAAAAATGATTCAGTTCAAATATTCTTTGGCACGATTCCATCAGAAAACTACAGCCATTTCTATACCTTTGATTAGTACCTAAGCACTCATTTTCCTTTCCAGCTCTGAGAACAGAGTTCAGTTTCTTATGAGAATGCCAGCTTGTAACATTTCTAGAGACAGCAAATGAAGCACAGCTCAAAATGGATTAAAGGAAGTAAGAACAGACTTGAGAGAAAAGAGACCATGCCTATAATCCTCCAGCCATCTTCTTTTATTCTGACCTCTCTTTGTTTTCAAGCATCTTAAAATGATAAAGAAAAAGGACCAAATCCAGCCTCTATGCTATACACATTTCTCACTGTACTTTATCTGAAGCAGAACTCGGGCCCAAATCTCTTACAGTAGAATCCATTCACATCTAATGTAGGATATCTCTTTTTCTTCAGGTCTTATTTCTCAAATTTAATTATAATTAGGGTTTTTTTAATGTCTTATCTTCCATCTTTTCACATGAATGCTCTGACTCTGGCACTTTACCCCTATCTAATTCTTTTATTTTCATTGTCCATGCCTAACTTCCATGTACATGGTTTATTTTCATTTGTTCCTTCACTTTCTAGACTGGTATGTTTGTCCTTCTTGTTTTCTTTCCAGCTGTCCTAGAAGACCCCAGTACAATTGTCAAAGCTTCTTGTGGAATCCCAGGTGTCTAAATTTCCCTGACAGTTACCTGCTAATTCTAAGTAACAATGTTTTTAGCTGCCCTAGGACTGAAAAAGTTACTAAGCAGTCACTCTTAGGTGCTAAAGCATTTATATTATGTTGCCCTTTCGTTAACTCTAATATGCAGTTCAAGTATTTTGTGTATTTAAAACAAGCAAACAAAAAAACCACAAAAATTTAACAGTAGATGATTAAAAAATGAACTAAAATGAATCTTGTAAAAAATATATTCCTACTCCCAGTTAAGTTCCTTTAATATAGTGCTGGGTTTGTGTGGCGGGGTTTTTGGTAGCAGGGAAGGGGGCTACAGTGGTGGCCCCCTATGAGAAGCTTCTGGAAGCTCCCCCGGCTCCCATTCGGACCCACCTGTGTGCCAAGGCCAAGCCAATTAGTAATGGTGCCTGTACCTCTGAGATAACATAATTAAGAGGGGGAACCTGGGAGGAGAAGTGGGAGTTATGAGGAGAACACCTATGCAAACACAGAGATCAGTGGAGGAAAGGAGGAAGAAGGGGTGGAGGTGCACCAGAGTAGAGACCCCCACCCTATATCCTGTGGTGAGATGGCAAGCTGCCACCCCTGTCACCATGAAGGTCACCACTAGAGCAGATGTTGACCTGCAGCCTGTGGGTGACCCCCGGCAGAGCAACATGGAAATGGCTGCAGCCTATGCGAAGGAGTCATATCAGAGAAAGTTTGTGGAGGACTTTCTCCTGCAAGAGGGGAACCATGCTGGAGCAGAGGAAGGATGCAAAGAATCCCCTCCCCTCAAGGAGGAAGAAGTGGCAGGACTGACAGGACCCCCCATCCCCTGCTCCCTGCACCACTGCGGGGAAGGAGGTAGAGAAATTGGGAACAGAGCTGAGCCCTGGAAGAAGGGAGGGGTGGGGGGAGGTGTTTTTAAGATGTGGTAATGCTTCTCACAGTCCCACTCTGTCTGTTAAATATTGTTGTTAGTGTTTGAATTAAAGTGATGTTCTTTTTCTTCTACTAATGAGTCTGTCTTTTGCCCCTGACGGTAATGGGTGAATCATCCCTCTCTCTCTTTATCTCGCTTCTCAAGCCTTTTACTTTATTTTCTTTTTCGTGAGGGTGGAGGAGTGTGTGAGCAGCTGCATGGTGCTCAGTTTCCCTCTGGGCTCAAATCACGACAGCCTCCTAAGCTCTTACAGAATCACTAATTGCTCTATGAAAACAATAATAAGGCAATAGCTTGTACATTTTACAAAAGTAATGTTAATGTAATGTTCCATAATTACTTTTAGGCATTTAAATGTTTTATATGTGTGTGTATATATATATATATAATTTTCTGCTGTAAACAAGCTTTCCTTCCCATATAGAGAAGGCAGGTAAGGAAGACAGAAGATTTCTGAGATTTCCAGTACAGCAATTCCAAAGATGCATTTCTTCAGTCAGTTTACACCACCAATTGCTGTAACTGATGTTTCATCCATTACACCAACTCGATTTCTCAGACAATAGATAATTAGCTAGACTCAACTTCTGGATCATAATTTCTATCTTCTGAGGAATCTCATGCTATAATGTACAAAATGTCATGAATAATGAGGAATTATGTTGGTGAAAGATACATAACTAAACCTAAAAGTGTATTGTTCCTTGTCTTCGAAGAAGGAAAGAGATTTTTATGCATTAGTGGTCTCAGTTCTGTTTCATCTCTTCCTTGAGAGAGAATGTTAGCACTACCTAGAAAATTAAAAACTGAAAATAACGCTATATAAAGCTCATCTTACATCTGAAGAAGAAACTCAAATAAAGGGAGTGATGCAATTTAAAAATCTTCAGTATGCTCAGACAAAGTTTGTTATTTAATCATGCACAAAGATTTTTTTGCCTCTGAAACGGCATGTTATAAAGTTATAATTGTATTAGGTGACTCACATTTATGCAATTACCTTAGGATATTGCATTATATTTCCAAGGATATATTTTTCGTAAGTGTAGCCTATTGAGTTTATTCACATTATCTCACAGATATAGATGAGGCTCTTTTATTGTCTGTTTTATGTGAGATGCTTAAAGTACAGAAATAGATGCCTTCACCATGTGCTACATGGAATCTATACTGCACAGCATCCCCTGAATCACACAGAACAGAAAAGGTGGAATACTCTCTCTCATTTTCTTCTTAACTACCAAATAAGAATATATTTGTGTTCAAAGAAGATTCCACAGAGGTTGGTACCACTGAGCAATCAGCAAATGAAGTCAAACCAAAGGCAATTATCACGATTTCATTTTGTTGAGTTCTTATCACCATGTGGCACGTGACCTTTACTTGGAACTGCTTGCAAGCTTGAAGTCTCGGGGGAAAACCAGTGAGAGAGAGAGAGATCTATTACTGGAAATATGTGCCATTGGAAACTCCTCTTGATTTTCACTTCATTCCTTGATAATTTTTGTTCATTTTGATGCACTTCAGCACCTCAGGAGCTATAGGTGTTCTGTAAGTGTGTGATATACTGAAGTGCTAAGACTTGGACAACAGGCCCAAGCCAGAGTTGACCTATAGATGAATCCTGCATATTTTATAACTGATAACCATTGTGCTAGTAGGTATTGTACTAATTTATAACAACCCACTTATGCTGGTGTAAAAAGTGCTAAAGCATCGAAATACTGCAGCCTGAACAACAGGCCCCAAGCTGAAGTCATTAATAAAATATGTAAACTCACTAGTGAAAGACAAAATATAATCAGTAGTGAGGAGAGAATGTATTCAACTTTCCTTTCGCAGCCTTCTTCAAGGCTGAGAACCCAAGTGTTTGGCCTTGTTAGAAACTCCCTTGGTCCCCACCCCAGCCCTGGCCAAGCTTTGGGTGGAATCCAACAGGAGAATGAAACCAGAAATTTTCTGCTCAAAACAAAGGTGCCAGCTATTCTGGCTTGTCGATCTCTGGTGTATAAGGCTGGGCCCATTTGCAGCGACTTTGGATGCCTCACCTATGGGTGGACGCGCCACGTAGGATTTCCCACTTGCCGGGACAGGCTCTCCAAATCCTCGCTGTAACCGGGGCTCCCCAGCGTCTGTGGATCTGGATGATGATGATAATATATGCAAGTGGTGATGTATCTCACTTAAGTACTATTCTCTCTCTCGTGTAGTAATGATTTGATGCATTACCCTGTATTTTCCTGTTTGTTGCTTTAAGTGCAGTATTCTGCCTTTTCTTACTGCATGTTTTCTGTATTACGCTGTTACATTATTTGGTTATCACCAGTAAAATATGCCTACTCTTTTCACTCTGGTGTCTGAGTTTAATTGGTATCCTTAATCAGCAAAACATATACAGATACTGAGATCCCATCTAATAGTATAGGTCCTAACACAGTTGCCATGTCCATAAGTGTTTTAAATAAAATGAGAAAAATAATTTTCTTACTATATCTTAATAACTGACCCACTTTGACTAAGAGCCTTGCTATTCTGCAGAAGCATAGGTGCACCCAGATGATGATCCATGCAACAGTAAATTCTTAAATTAAATGAAAAATGACAAAACTCTGGGTGGTTCATTGCTAGATAGTATCCCAGGACAATCCATACATGAACCTGGACAATTTAAGGTGACTATTGCCAGGGTGCTGCACTGGCCAGCTGTTCTCTGTGGGCTGGGTTGACAGGAGCAGGACCGCCAGGGAGCACCAGGATCATCCCCAGTCCTGGGCATCGGGCACCTCCCTGGGCATGGGGACAAGCTAAGGCCAGGCCAGGCTGTGGGTCCACAGGTAGGTCTGGCTCAGTGGGGCCCATGGCTGGGCAGGGCAGGGATGTGGGGAGCTGGAGACTGGCCCTACTGTGACATTGTTGGGGAAGGGGCTGACATCTCTGGGGGGCTGAAATGGGGTCCTGGGCCATTGGCAGGGTCAGGGGAGCCCCGGCAGTGTGGGCAGGGATAGTGAGTCCTGCAAGTGCCCTCAGGGCTCTGACACTATTGTGGACCCAGGGTTATCTTGCCAAAATAAACGGTTTCATTGTTCAGCTAAATTGTTAAGTAAACCAACATTAATGTATTGACAAAATTACCTCACTAAAAATGCAGACTAGCAGAATAAGATGTCAATAAAGCAGCAAGACTTGATGGTGGGCCAAGTGATGATGGAGAAAAACTGAAACTCAGCTGGTGCAGTCCTTCTTTTACACCCCAAACAAGTGTCATTGCTCACGAGTGCCAAACAGACAGGTGGCCATAAAACCTATTTACTACAACCCACAAGATGAATGTAAATCATGAGAAGAGTGTGTATATATGGTAATGTCTCAAAGTAAAGAATTTGTGTTGTCTAAGACTCACTCCAATATCTCTCCCTCATGCTGTAAATGTGCAGGCTACTGCACATGCCTGCCTTCTCCCTTCTGTCTCTTCACACTTCTTCCTTACATATCCAACCTCCAAACACCTTTTAACATATTATACCAAAATTAAGACCCTAAGCATGTGGTATATACAAGCTAGACGCCTGAAGTACTAGCATACTGTAGAGATTACTCCAAAATAGCAAAGTATTTGTTCAAAATCTGAGATTTTGTTTTCTCAAAACTTCCTGTATTCACAGATGTTTGGATTTTGTTCTTTTTTTTTTTTAATTATTATTTTCCCATTTAATGATTAACAAATAAATTTTTTATTTCAGTGGAAAGGAGAATTAAGAAGTACGCCGATGCCACAGCTGAGATACTTAATAATGTATGAGTGTTTTGTAGTTTAATGCTTCTAACTTGACTCTTGTAATGGCTTCAGGCTCTGCATTCTTTTGACTTCATGTCTTATAAAATGGAGAACATCCTTTGTTGAGTACTTTCTTTGCCATGATTATATATTTGGAATTTTTTTTTTTAAATTTTTCATTATTCTATATTTTTCATTCCATGGATTCTAGACAAGTAAACAAAAATACATTTCATGCTTCAAAGTAGCCTCAGACCTGTTTCTGAATGGAGATTAAAAGCAATGCCGGTAATATGAATGGAGCTTTTTTTTTTTTCTTTTTTTTTATTTTATTTTTTTTTATTTTAAGGTCTTTTCAACTATTTATCCTTCTCTTTCTTGGAATTTTCCTTCCTAATTTAAAAATAACTGTGCACATTGAGGTCCATTCTGTATAATCCCAAGACCCATGAACTGGTGAATGATGGTTTTAGAGGTAATCAGAAGTGTCAATTATGAAACTAGTGTCCAGTGAAGCATGCAGGTTACAGCTCAGCAAGCTGAGCCACTTAATACTGAGCGAGTTTAACAACAAAGACTCTTTTTGTAGCCACTGAACTTTTTTATTTAATTTCCTGCTCATAAATTTTCAAAGTGCCAAACAAGAATTTTAGTAGTGCATTTCCCATTGACTTTAATGGGAATCACACAGCTAAAACTCATCGCAAAGACTTAAAAACATAGCTGTTGTCAAAAATTATTGTATGGTAAATAGTTAAATAAAATTCAGACCACATACAAAACAATTCTATATAATTGGAAATAAAATAGAAAATTGTAGATAAGATTGATACAATGAGAAACAAATATGATAACAGAGAATAAAAATATTTAAAAACACATTTTCATTCAGTGATAAATATTATTCCACTTATTTCAGTGGAG